>NW_025727858.1:0-603564 GCF_021461385.2 Schistocerca piceifrons | reverse complement strand
AATGGTTCAAAACAAAGTCAGTAAGAAGAGTCAGTCTTCTTGTACTTAAGTCGGCATTGTGCCTTTTCTATTTAATTCCGATGCACTTTCTGTGTTTCATCGTCAATAACGATGTCCAAGGGATACAGTAAACCTGGAGTGAAGCTTCGGAATCTATAACTAGTGTCAATGGAATGGTTCAAAACATAGTCAGTAAGAAGAGCCAGTCTTCTTATCCTTAAGTCGGAATTGTGCCTTTTGTTTTTAATTCCGATGCAATTTCTGTGTTTCATCGTCAATAAGAAGGTCCAGGGGATACAGTAAACCCGAAGTGTAGCATCGGAATCTATAACTAGTGTCACAGGAATGGTCAAAACATAGTCAGTAAGAAGAGTCAGTCTTCTTGTACTTACGTCGGCATTGTGCCTTTTCTAATTAATTCCGATGCAATTTCTGTGTTTCATCGTCAATAACAAGGTCCCAGGGATACAACAAACCTGGAGTGAAGCATCGGAATCTATAACTAGTGTCAATTGAATGTTTCAAAACATAGACAGTAAGAAGAGTCAGTCTTCTTGTACTTAAGTCGGCATTGTGCCTTTTGTATTGAATTCCGATGCAATTTCTGTGTTTCATCGTCAATAAGCTGGTCCAAGGGATACAGTAAACCTGGAGTGAAGCATCGGATTCTATAACTAGTGTCACAGGAATGGTTCAAAACAAAGCCAGTAAGAAGAGTCAGTCTTCTTGTCCTTAAGTCGGCATTGTGCCTTTTGTATTTAATTCCGATGCAATTTCTGTGTTTCATCGTCAATAAGAAGGTCAGAGGGATACACTAAACCGGGAGTGTAGCATCGGAACCTATAACTAGTGTCACAGGAATGGTTCAAATCATAGACAGTTAGAAGAGTCGGTCTTCTTGTACTTAAGTCGGCATTTTGCCTTTTGTATTTAATTCCGATGCAATTTCTGTGATTCATCGTCACTAAGATGGCCCAAGGGATACAGTAAACCTGAAGTGAAGCATCGGACTCTATAACTAGTGCCACAGAAATGGTTCAAAACATAGACAGTATAAGAGTCAATCTTCTTGTACTTATGTCGGCATTGTGCCTTTTCTATTTAATTCCGATGCAATTTCTGTGTTTCATCGTCAATAAGAAGGTCAGAGGGATACAGTAAAACTGAAATGAAGCATCCGAATCTATAACTAGGGTCACAGGAATGGTTAAAAACATAGACAGTAAGAAGAGTCAGTCTTCTTCCACTTAAGTCGGCATTGTGCCTTTTGTATTTAATTCCGATGCAATTTCTGTGTTTCATCGTCAATAAGAAGGTCCAAGGAATACAGTAAACCTCAAGTGAAGCATCGAAATCTATAACTAGTGTCACAGGAACGGTTCAAACATAGTCAGTAGGAAGAGTTAGTCTTCATGTACTTATGTCGGCATTGTGCCTTTTGTATTTAATTCCGATGCAATTTCTGTGTTTCATCATCAATAAGAAGGTCAGAGGGATACAGTAAACCTGAAGTGAAGCATCCGAATCTATAACTAGGGTCACAGGAATGGTTCAAAACATAGACAGTAAGAAGAGTCAGTTTTCTTCCACTTAAGTCGGCATTGTGCCTTTTGTATTTAATTCCGATGCAATTTCTGTGTTTCATCGTCAATAAGAAGGTCCAAGGGATACAGTAAACCTCAAGTGAAGCATCGGAATCTATAACTAGTGTCACAGGAACGGTTCAAACATAGTCAGTAGGAAGAGTTGGTCTTCATGTACTTATGTCGGCATTGTGCCTTTTGTATTTCGTTCCGATGCAATATCTGTGTTTCATCGTCAATAAGAAGGTCCAAGGGCTACAGTAAACCTGAAGTGAAGCATCGTAATCTATAACTAGTGACACAGGAATGGTTCAAAACATGGACTGTATGAAGAGTCAGTCTTCTTGTACTTAAGTCGGCACTGTGCCTTTTGTATTTAATTCCGATGCAATTTCTGTGTTTCATCGTCAATAGGACGGTCCAAGCGATACAGTACACCTGAAGTGAAGCATCGTAATCTATAACTAGTGTCACAGGAATGGTTCAAAACAAAGTCGGTAAGAAGAGCCAGTCTTCTTATCCTTAAGTCGGCATTGTGCCTTTGTTTTTAATTCCGATGCAATTTCTGTGTTTCATCGTCAATACGAAGGTCCAGGGGATGCAGTAAACCTCAAGTGAAGCATCGGAATCTATAAGTATTGTCACAGGAATGGTCAAAACATAGTCAGTAAGAAGAGTCAGTCTTCTTGTACTTACGTCGCCATTGTGCCTTTTCTATTTAATTCCGATGCAATTTCTGTGTTTCATCGTCAATAACAAGGTCCAAGGGATACAGTAAACCTGGAGTAGAGCATCGGAATATATAACTAGTGTCAATGGAATGGTTCAAAACATAGACAGTAAGCAGAGTCAGACGTCTTGTACTTAAGTCGGCATTGTGCATTTTGTATTTAATTCCGATGCAATTTCTGTGTTTCATCGTCAATAAGAATGTCCAAGGGGTTACAGTAAACCTGGAGTAAAGCATCGGAATCTATAACTAGTGTCACAGTAATGGTTCAAAACATAGACAGTTAGAAGAGTCAGACGTCTTGTACTTAAGTCGGCATTGTGCCTTTTGTATTAAATTCCGATGCAATTTCTGTGTTTCATCGTCAAAACGAAGACCCAAGGGATACAGTAGACCTGCAGTGAAGCATCGGAATCGATTACTAGTGTCACTGCAATGGTTCAAAATATAGACAGTAAGAAGAGTCAGTCTTCTTGTACTTAAGTCGGCATTGTGCCTTTTGTATTTAATTCCGATGCAATTTCTGTGATTCATCACCACTAAGAAGGCCCAAGGGATACAGTAAACCTGAAATGAAGCATCGGACTCTATAACAAGTGTCACAGAAATGTTTCAAAACATAGACAGTATAAGAGTCAGTCTTCTTGTACTTAAGTCGGCATTGTGCCTTTTGTATTTAATTCCGATGAAATTTCTGTGTTTCAGCGTCAATAAGAAGGTCAGAGGGATACTGTAAACCTGAAGTGAAGCATTGCAATCTACAACTAGTGTCACAGGAATGGTTCAAATCATAGTCAGTAAGAAGAGTCAGTCTTCTTGTACATAAGTCGGCATTGTGCCTTTTGTATTTAATTCCGATGCAATTTCTGTGTTTCATCGTCAATAAGAAGGTCCAAGGAGTACAGTAAACCTGAAGTGAAGTATCAGAATCAATTACTAGTGTCACAGGAATGGTTCAAAACATAGACAGTAAGAAAAGTCAGTCGTCTTGTACTTAAGTCGGCATTGTGCCTTTTCTAATCAATTCCGATGCAATTTCTGTGTTTCATCGTCAATAAGAAGGTCAGAGGGATACAGTAAACCTGAAGTGAAGCATCCGAATCTATAACTATGGTCACAGGAATGCTTAAAAGCATAGACAGTAAGAAGAGTCAGTCTTCTTCCACTTAAGTCGGCATTGTGCCTTTTGTATTTAATTCCGATGCAATTTCTGTGTTTCATCGTCAATAAGAAGGTCCAAGGAATACAGTAAACCTCAAGTGAAGCATCGAAATCTATAACTAGTGTCACAGGAACGGTTCAAACATAGTCAGTAGGAAGAGTTAGTCTTCATGTACTTATGTCGGCATTGTGCCTTTTGTATTTAATTCCGATGAAATTTCTGTGTTTCATCGTCAATAGGAAGGTCCAAGGGATACAGTAAACCTGAAGTGAAGCATCGTAATCTATAACTAGTGACACAGGAATGGTTTCAAACATAGACTGTACTAAGAGTCAGTCTTCTTGTACTTAAGTCGGCACTGTGCCTTTTGTAATTAATTCCGATGCAATTTCTGTGTTTCATCGTCAATAGGACGGTCCAAGCGATACAGTAAACCTGAATTGAAACATCGGAATCTATAACTAGTGTCACAGGAATGGTTCAAAACAAAGTCAGTAAGAAGAGTCAGTCTTCTTGTACTTAAGTCGGCATTGTGCCTTTTCTATTTAATTCCGATGCACTTTCTGTGTTTCATCGTCAATAACGATGTCCAAGGGATACAGTAAACCTGGAGTGAAGCATCAGAATCTATAACTAGTGTCAATGGAATGGTTCAAAACATAGTCAGTAAGAAGAGCCAGTCTTCTTATCCTTAAGTCGGAATTGTGCCTTTTGTTTTTAATTCCGATGCAATTTCTGTGTTTCATCGTCAATAAGAAGGTCCAGGGGATACAGTAAACCCGAAGTGTAGCATCGGAATCTATAACTAGTGTCACAGGAATGGTCAGAACATAGTCAGTAAGAAGAGTCAGTCTTCTTGTACTTACGTCGGCATTGTGCCTTTTCTATTTAATTCCGATGCAATTTCTGTGTTTCATCGTCAATAACAAGGTCCCAGGGATACAACAAACCTGGAGTGAAGCATCGGAATCTATAACTAGTGTCAATTGAATGTTTCAAAACATAGACAGTAAGAAGAGTCAGTCTTCTTGTACTTAAGTCGGCATTGTGCCTTTTGTATTGAATTCCGATGCAATTTCTGTGTTTCATCGTCAATAAGCTGGTCCAAGGGATACAGTAAACCTGGAGTGAAGCATCGGATTCTATAACTAGTGTCACAGGAATGGTTCAAAACAAAGCCAGTAAGAAGAGTCAGTCTTCTTGTCCTTAAGTCGGCATTGTGCCTTTTGTATTTAATTCCGATGCAATTTCTGTGTTTCATCGTCAATAAGAAGGTCAGAGGGATACACTAAACCGGGAGTGTAGCATCGGAACCTATAACTAGTGTCACAGGAATGGTTCAAATCATAGACAGTTAGAAGAGTCGGTCTTCTTGTACTTAAGTCGGCATTTTGCCTTTTGTATTTAATTCCGATGCAATTTCTGTGATTCATCGTCACTAAGATGGCCCAAGGGATACAGTAAACCTGAAGTGAAGCATCGGACTCTATAACTAGTGCCACAGAAATGGTTCAAAACATAGACAGTATAAGAGTCAGTCTTCTTGTACTTAAGTCGGCATTGTGCCTTTTCTATTTAATTCCGATGCAATTTCTGTGTTTCATCGTCAATAAGAAGGTCAGAGGGATACAGTAAACCTGAAATGAAGCATCCGAATCTATAACTAGGGTCACAGGAATGGTTAAAAACATAGACAGTAAGAAGAGTCAGTCTTCTTCCACTTAAGTCGGCATTGTGCCTTTTGTATTTAATTCCGATGCAATTTCTGTGTTTCATCGTCAATAAGAAGGTCCAAGGAATACAGTAAACCTCAAGTGAAGCATCGAAATCTATAACTAGTGTCACAGGAACGGTTCAAACATAGTCAGTAGGAAGAGTTAGTCTTCATGTACTTATGTCGGCATTGTGCCTTTTGTATTTAATTCCGATGCAATTTCTGTGTTTCATCGTCAATAAGAAGGTCCAAGGGATACAGTAAACCTGAAGTGAAGCATCGTAATCTATAACTAGTGACACAGGAATGGTTTCAAACATAGACTGTAGGAAGAGTCAGTCTTCTTGTACTTAAGTCGGCACTGTGCCTTTTGTAATTAATTCCGATGCAATTTCTGTGTTTCATCGTCAATAGGACGGTCCAAGCGATACAGTAAACCTGAATTGAAACATCGGAATCTATAACTAGTGTCACAGGAATGGTTCAAAACAAAGTCAGTAAGAAGAGTCAGTCTTCTTGTACTTAAGTCGGCATTGTGCCTTTTCTATTTAATTCCGATGCACTTTCTGTGTTTCATCGTCAATAACGATGTCCAAGGGATACAGTAAACCTGGAGTGAAGCATCGGAATCTATAACTAGTGTCAATGGAATGGTTCAAAACATAGTCAGTAAGAAGAGCCAGTCTTCTTATCCTTAAGTCGGAATTGTGCCTTTTGTTTTTAATTCCGATGCAATTTCTGTGTTTCATCGTCAATAAGAAGGTCCAGGGGATACAGTAAACCCGAAGTGTAGCATCGGAATCTATAACTAGTGTCACAGGAATGGTCAAAACATAGTCAGTAAGAAGAGTCAGTCTTCTTGTACTTACGTCGGCATTGTGCCTTTTCTATTTAATTCCGATGCAATTTCTGTGTTTCATCGTCAATAACAAGGTCCCAGGGATACAACAAACCTGGAGTGAAGCATCGGAATCTATAACTAGTGTCAATTGAATGTTTCAAAACATAGACAGTAAGAAGAGTCAGTCTTCTTGTACTTAAGTCGGCATTGTGCCTTTTGTATTGAATTCCGATGCAATTTCTGTGTTTCATCGTCAATAAGCTGGTCCAAGGGATACAGTAAACCTGGAGTGAAGCATCGGATTCTATAACTAGTGTCACAGGAATGGTTCAAAACAAAGCCAGTAAGAAGAGTCAGTCTTCTTGTCCTTAAGTCGGCATTGTGCCTTTTGTATTTAATTCCGATGCAATTTCTGTGTTTCATCGTCAATAAGAAGGTCAGAGGGATACACTAAACCGGGAGTGTAGCATCGGAACCTATAACTAGTGTCACAGGAATGGTTCAAATCATTGACAGTAAGAAGAGTCGGTTTTCTTGTACTTAAGTCGGCATTTTGCCTTTTGTATTTAATTCCGATGCAATTTCTGTGATTCATCGTCACTAAGATGGCCCAAGGGATACAGTAAACCTGAAGTGAAGCATCGGACTCTATAACTAGTGCCACAGAAATGGTTCAAAACATAGACAGTATAAGAGCCAGTCTTCTTGTACTTAAGTCGGCATTGTGCCTTTTCTATTTAATTCCGATGCAATTTCTGTGTTTCATCGTCAATAAGAAGGTCAGAGGGGTACAGTAAACCTGAAGTGAAGCATTGCAATCTATAACCAGTGTCACAGGAATGGTTCAAATCATAGTCAGTAAGAAGAGTCAGTCTTCTTGTACTTAAGTCGGCATTGAGCCTTTTGTATTTAATTCCGATGCAATTTCTGTGTTTCATCGTCAATAAGAAGGTCAGATGGATACAGTAAACCTGAAGTGAAGCATTGCAATCTATAACTAGTGTCACAGGAATGGTTCAAATCATAGTCAGTAAGAAGAGTCAGTCTTCTTGTACTTAAGTCGGCATTGAGCCTTTTGTATTTAATTCCGATGCAATTTCTGTGTTTCATCGTCAATAAGAAGGTCCGAGGGATACAGTAAACCTGAAATGACGCATCGGAATCTATAACTAGTGTCACAGGAATGGTTCAAAACATAGACACTAAGAAGGATCAGTCTTCTTGTACTTAAAACGGCATTGTGCCTTTTCTATTTAATTCCGATGCAATTTCTATGTTTCATCGTCAATAAGAAGGTCCAAGGGATACAGTAAACCTCAAGTGAAGCATCGGAATCTATAACTAGTGTCACAGGAATGGTTCAAAACTTAGACAGTGGGAAGAGTCAGTCTTCTTGTACTTAAGTCGGCATTGTGCCTTTTGTATTTAATTCCGATGCAATATCTGTGTTTCATCGTCAATAACAAGGTCCAAGGGATACAGTAAACCTCAAGTGAAGCATCGGAATCTATAACTAGTGTCACAGGAACGGTTCAAACATAGTCAGTAGGAAGAGTTGGCCTTCATGTACTTATGTCGGCATTGTGCCTTTTGTATTTATTTCCGATGCAATTTCTATGTTTCATCGTCAATAAGAAGGTCCAAGGGATACAGTGAACCTGAAGTGAAGCATCGTAATCTGTAACTAGTGACACAGGAATGGTTCAAAACATAGACTGTAGGAAGAGTCAGTCTTCTTGTACTTAAGTCGACACTGTGCCTTTTGTATTTAATTCCGATGCAATTTCCGTGTTTCATCGTCAGTAGGACGGTCCAAGCGATACAGTAAACCTGAAGTGAAGCATCGGAATGTATAACTAGTGTCACAGGAATGGTTGAAGCAAAGTCAGTAAAAAGAGCCAGTCTTCTTATCTTTAAGTCGGCATTGTGCCTTTTGGATTTAATTGCGATGCAATTTCTGTGTTTCATCGTCAATAAGAAGGTCCATGGGATACAGTAAACCTGGAGTGTAGCATCGGAGTCTATAACTAGTGTCACAGGAATGGTTCAAATCATAGACTGTAAGAAGAGTCAGTCTTCGTGTACTTAAGTCGGCATTATGCCTTTTGTATTGAATTCCGATGCAATTTCTGTGGTTCATCGTCAATAAGAAGATCCAAGGGATACAGTAAACCTGAAGTGAAGCATCGGAATCTAAAACTAGTGTCACAGGTATGGTTCAAACATAGACAGTAGGAAGAGTCAGTCTTCTTGTAGTTAAGTCGGCATTGTGCCTTCTGTATTGAATTCCGATGCAATTTCTGTGTTTCATCGTCAGTAAGCTGGTCCAAGGGATACAGTAAACCTGGAGTGAAGCATCGGATTCTATAACTAGTGTCACAGGAATGGTTCAAAACAAAGCCAGTAAGAAGAGTCAGTCTTCTTGTCCTTAAGTCGGCATTGTGCCTTTTGTATTTAATTCCGATGCAGTTTCTGTGTTTCATCGTCAATAAAAAGGTCAGAGGGATACACTAAACCGGGAGTGTAGCATCGGAACCTATAACTAGTGTCGCAGGAATGGTTCAAATCATAGACAGTAAGAAGAGTCAGTCCTCGTGTACATAAGTCGGCATTTTGCCTTTTGTATTTAATTCCGATGCAATTTCTGTGGTTCATCGTCAATAAGAAGATCCAAGGGATACAGTAAACCTGAGGTGAAGCATCGGAATCTATAACTATTGTCACAGGAATGGTTCAAAACATAGTCAGTAATAAGAGTCAGTCTTCTTGTACTTAAGTCGGCATTGTACCTTTTCTATTTAATTCCGACGCGATTTCTATGTTTCTTCGTCAATAACAAGGTCCAAGGGATACAGTAAATCTGGAGTGAAGCATCGGAATCTATAACTAGTGTCAATGGAATGGTTCAAAGCATAGTCAGTAGGAAGAGTCAGTCTTCTTGTGCTTAAGTCGGCATTGTGCCTTTTGTATTGAATTCCGATGCAATTTCTGTGTTTCATCGTCAATAAGTAGGTCCAAGGGATACAGTAAACCTGAAGTGAAACATCGGAATCTATAACTAGTGTCACAGGTATGGTTCAAGGCATAGACAGTAGGAAGAGTCAGAGTTCTAGTACTTAAGTCGGCATTGTCCCTTTTCCATTTAATTCCGATGCAATTTCTATGTTTCATCGTAAATAAGACGGTCAGAGGGATACAGTAACCCTGAAGTGAAGCATCGGAAACTATAACTAGTGTCACAGGTATGGTTCAAAGCATAGAGATTAAGAAGAGTCAGTCTTCTTGTACTTAAGTCGGCATTATGTCTTTTGTATTTAATTCCGATGCAATTTCTGTGTTTCATCGTCAATAAGAAGGTCCAAGGGATACAGTAAACCTGAAGTGAAGCATCGGAATCTACAACTAGTGTCTCAGGAGTGGTTCAAAACATAGACAGTAAGAAGAGTCAGTCTTCTTGTACTTAAGTCGGCATTGTGCCTTTTCTATTTGATTCCGATGCAATTTCTGTGTTTCATCGTCAATAAGAAGGTCCAAGGGATACAGTAAACATGGATTGAAGCATCGGAATCCATAACTAGAGACACAGAAGTGGTTCAAAACATAGACAGTAAGAAGAGTCAGTCTTCTCGTACTTAATTCTGCATTGTGACCTTTGTATTCAATTCCGATGCATTTTCTGTATTTCATCGTCAATAAGAAGGTCCAAGGGATAGAGTAAACCTGACGTGAAGCATCGGAATTTATAACTAGTGTCACAGGAAAGGTTCAAAACATAGTAAGAAGAGCCAGTCTTCTTGTACTGAAGTCGGCATTGTGCATTTTGTATTTAATTCCGAAGCTATTTCTGTGTTTCATCGTCATTAAGAAGGACCAAGGGATACAGTAAACCTGGAGTGAAGCATCGGAATATATAACTAGTGTCACAGGGATGGTTCAAAACATAGACAGTAAGAAGAGTCAGTCTTCTTGTACTTAAGTCGGCATTGTGCCTTTTGTATTTAATTCCGATTCAATTTCTGTGTTTCATCGTCAATAAGAAGGTCGGAGGGATACAGTAAACCTGAAGTGAAGCATCGGAATCCATAACTAGTGCCACAAGAATGGTTCAAAGCATAGTCAGTAAGAAGAGTCAGACTTCTTGTACTTAGGACGGCATTTTGCCTTTTGTATTTAATTCCTATGCAATTTCTGTGTTTCATCGGCAATAAGAGGGTCCAAGGGATACAGTAAACCTGAAGTGATGCATCGGAATCTACAACTAGTGTCACAGGAATTGTTCAAATCATAGACAGTTAGAAGAGTCAGTCTTCTTGTACTTAAGTCGGCATTGTGCCATTTCTATTTAATTCCGATGCAATTTCTGTGTTTCATCGTCAATAAGAAGGTCAGAGGGATAGAGTAAACCTGAAGTAAAGCATCGGAATCTATAACTAGTGTCACAGGAATGTTTCAAAACATAGTCAGTAAGAAGAGTAAGTCTTCTTGTACTTAAGTTGGCATTGTGCCTTTCGTATTTAATTCCGATGCAATTTCTGTGTTTCACCGGCAATAAGAAGGTCAGAGGGATACAGGAAACCTGAAGTGAAGCACCGGAATCTATAACTAGAGTCACAGGAATGGTTCATACGTAGACAGTAAGAAGAGTCAGTCTTCATGTACTTAAGTCGGCATTGTGCCTTTTGTTTTTAATTCCGATGCAATTTCTGTGTTTCATCGTCAATAGGGAAGTCCGAGGGATACAGTAAACCTGAAGTGAAGCATCGGAATCTATAACTAGTGCCACAGGAATGGTTCAAAACATAGTCAGTAGGAAGAGTCGGTCTTCCGGTCCATAAGTCAGCATTGTGCCTCTTGTATTTAATTCCGATGCAATTTCTTTGTTTCAATGTCAATAAGAAGGTCCAAGGGATACAGTAAACCTGGAGTGAAGCATCGGAAACTATAACTAGTGTCACAGGAATGGTTCAAACATAGTCAGTAAGAACAGTCAGTCTTCTTGTTCTTAAGTCGGCATTGTGCCTTTTGTATTTAATTCCGACGCAATTTCTGTGTTTCATCGTCAATAAGATGGTCCAAGGGATGGAGTAAACCTGGAGTGTAGCATGGGAATCTATAACTAGTGTCACAGCAATGGTTCAAAGCATAGACATTAAGAAGAGTCAGTCTTCGTGTACTCATGTCGGCATTTCGCCTTTTTTATTTAATTCCGATGCAATTTCTGTGTTTCATCGTCAATAAGAAGGTCCGAGGGATACAGTAAACCTGAAGTGAAGCATTGGAATCTATAACTAGTGTCACAGGAATGGTTCAAAACATAGTCAGTAACAAGAGTCAGTCTTCTTGTATTTAAGTCGGCACTGTGCTTTTGTATTTAATTCCGATGCAATTTCTGTGTTTCATCGTCAATAAGAAGGTCCAAGGTATACGATAAACCTGAAGAGAAGCATCGGAATCTATAACTAGTGTCACAGGAATGGTTCAAAACATAGTCAGCAAGAAGAGTCAGTCTTCTTGTACTTAAGTCGGCATTGTGCCTTTTCTATTTAATTCCGATACAATTTCTGTGTTTCATCGTCAACAAGAAGGTCCAAGGGATACAGTAAACCTTGAGTGAAGTATCGGAATCTATAACTAGTGTCACAGGAATGGTTCAAAACATAGTCAGTAAGAAGAGTCAGTCTTCTTGTACTTAAGTCGACATTGTGCCTTTTCTACTTAATTCCGATGCAATTTCTGTCTTTGATCGTCAATAAGAAGGACAGAGGGATACAATAAACCTGAAGTGAAGCATCGGAATCTATAACTAGTGTCACAGGAATGGTTCAAACATAGTCAGTAAGAACAGTCAGTCTTCTTGTCCTTAAGTCGGCATTGTGCCTTTTGTATTTAATTCCGACGTAATTTCTGTGTTTCATCGTCAAGAAGAAGGTCCAAGGGATACAGTAAAGCTGAAGTGAAGCATTGGAATCTATAACTAGTGTCACAGGAATGGTTCAAAACATAGTCTGTAAGAAGAGTCAGTCTTCTTGCACTTAAGTCTTCTTATGCCGTTTCTATTTAATTCCGATGCAATTTCTGTGTTTCATCGTAAATAAGAAGGTCACAGGGATACAGTAAACCGGAGGTGAAGCATCGGAATCTATAACTAGTGTCACAGGAATGGTTCAAAAAAAAAAAAAACAGTAGGAAGTGTCAGTCTTCTTGTGCTTAAGTCCACATTGTGCCTTTCCTATTCAATTCCGATGCAATTTCTGTGTTTCGTCGCCAATAAGAAGGTGCAAAGGATACAGTAAACCTGAAGTTCAGCATCGGAATCTGTAAGTAATGTCACAGGAATGGTTCAAAACATAGACAGTGAGAAGAGTCAGTCTTCTGGTACTTAATTCTGCATTGTGCCCTTTGTATTCAATTCAGATGCAATTTCTGTGTTTCATCGTCAATAAGAAGGTCCAAGGGATAGAGTAAACCTGACGTGAAGCATCGGAATTTATAACTAGTGTCACAGGAAAGGTTCAAAACATAGTAAGAAGAGTCAGTCTTCTTGTACTTAAGTCGGCATTGTGCATTTTGTATTTAATTCCGAAGCTATTTCTGTGGTTCATCGTCAATAAGAAGGACCAAGGGATACAGTAAACCTGGAGTGAAGCATCGGAATCTATAACTAGTGTCACAGGAATGGTTCAAATCATAGACAGTAAGAAGAGTCAGACTTCTTTTACTTAAGTATGCATTGTGCCTTTCGTATTTAATTCCGATGCAATTTTTGTGTTTCACCGCAATAAGAAGGTCAGAGGGATACAGTAAACCTGAAGTGAAGCATCGGAATCCATAACTAGTGCCACAAGGATGGCTCAAAGCATAGTCAGTAAGAAGAGTCAGACTTCTTGTACTTAAGACGGCATTTTGCCTTTTGTATTTAATTCCGATGCAATTTCTATGTTTCATCGTCTATAAGAAGGTCCACAGGATACAGTAACCCTGAAGTGAAGCATCGGAATCTATAACTAGTGTCACAGGGACGGTTCAAAACATAGACAGTAAGAAGAGACAGTCTTCTTGTCCTTATGTCGGCATTGTGCCTTTTGTATTTAATTCCGATGCAATTTCTGTGTTTCATCGGCAATAAGGTCAGAGGGATGCAGTAAACCTGAAGTGGAGAATCGGAATCTATAACTAGTGTCACAGGAATGGTTCAAAACGTAGACAGTAGGAAGAGTCAGTCTTCTTGTACTTAAGTCGGTACTGTGCCTGTTGTATTTAAATCCGATGCAATTTATGTGTTTCATCGTCCATAAGAAGGTGCAAGGTATACAGTAAACCTGAAGTGAAGCATCGGAATCTATAACTAGTGTCACAGGAATGGTTCAAAACATAGTCAGTAAGAAGAGTAAGTCTTCTTGTACTTAAGTTGGCATTGTGCCTTTCGTATTTAATTCCGATGCAATTTCTGTGTTTCACCGGGAATAAGAAGGTCAGAGGGATACAGGAAACCTGAAGTGAAGCACAGGAATCTATAACTAGAGTCACAGGAATGGTTCATACGTAGACAGTAAGAAGAGTCAGTCTTCATGTACTTAAGTCGGCATTGTGCCTTTTGTTTTTAATTCCGATGCAATTTCTGTGTTTCATCGTCAATAGGGAAGTCAGAGGGATGCAGTAAACCTGAAGTGAAGCATCGGAATCTATAACTAGTGTCACAGGAATGGTTCAAAAAAAAAGAAACAGTAGGAAGTGTCAGTCTTCTTGTACTTAAGTCCACATTGTGCCTTTCCTATTCAATTCCGATGCAATTTCTGTGTTTCGTCGCCAATAAGAAGGTGCAAAGTATACAGTAAACCTGAAGTTCAGCATCGGAATCTGTAAGTAATGTCACAGGAATGGTTCAAAACATAGACAGTAAGAAGAATCAGTCTTCTCGTACTTAATTCTGCATTGTGCCCTTTGTATTCAATTCAGATATAATTTCTGTGTTTCATCGTCAATAAGAAGGTCCAAGGGATAGAGTAAACCTGACGTGAAGCATCGGAATTTATAACTAGTGTCACAGGAAAGGTTCAAAACATAGTAAGAAGAGTCAGTCTTCTTGTACTTAAGTCGGCATTGTGCATTTTGAATTTAATTCCGAAGCTATTTCTGTGTTTCATCGTCAATAAGAAGGACCAAGGGATACAGTAAACCTGGAGTGAAGCATCGAAATCTATAACTAGTGTCACAGGAATGGTTCAAAACATAGTCAGTAAGACTAGTAAGTCTTCTTGCACTAAAGTCATCATTGTGCATATTCTATTAGATTCTGATGCAATTTCTGTGTTTCATCGTCAATAAGAAGGACCAAGGGTTACAGTAAACCTGGAGTGAAGCATCGGAATCTATAACTAGTGTCACAGGAATGGTTCAAATCATAGACAGTAAGAAGAGTCAGACTTCTTTTACTTAAGTTTGCATTGTGCCTTTCGTATTTAATTCCGATGCAATTTTTGTGTTTCACCGCAATAAGAAGGTCAGAGGGATACAGTAAACCTGAAGTGAATCATCGGAACCTATAACTAGTGTCACAAGGATGGTTCAAAACATAGTCAGTAAGAAGAGTCAGTCTTCTTGTACTTAAGTCTTAATTGTGCCTTTTCTATTTAATTCCGATGCAATTTCTGTGTTTCATCGTCAATAAGAGGGTCCAAGGGATACAGTAAACCTGAAGTGATGCATCGGAATCTACAATTAGTGTCACAGGAATGGTTCAAATCATAGACAGTTAGAAGAGTCAGTCTTCTTGTACTTAAGTCGGCATTGTGCCATTTCTATTTAATTGCGATGCAATTTCTGTGTTTCACCGTCAATAAGAAGGTCAGAGGGATAGAGTAAACGTGAAGTAAAGCATCGGAATCTATAACTAGTGTCACAGGAATGGTTTAAAACATAGTCAGTAAGAAGCGTAAGTCTTCTTGTACTTAAGTTGTCATTGTGCCTTTCGTATTTAATTCCGATGCAATATCTGTGTTTCACCGGCAATAAGAAGGTCAGAGTGATACAGGAAACCTGAAGTGAATCATCGGAACCTTTAACTAGTGTCACAAGGATGGTTCAAAACATAGTCAGTAAGAAGAGTCAGTCTTCTTGTACTTAAGTCGGTACTGTGCCTGTTGTATTTAAATCCGATGCAATTTATGTGTTTCATCGTGAATAAGAAGGTGCAAGGTATACAGTAAACCTGAAGTGAAGCATCGGAATCTATAACTAGTGTCACAGTAATGGTTCAAAACATAGACAGTAAGAAGAGTCAGATGTCATGTACTTAAGTCGGCATTGTGCCTTTTGTATTTAATTCCGATGCAATTTCTGTGTTTCATCGTCAATAAGAAGGTCCAAGGGATACAGTTAACCTGAAGTGAAGCCTCGGAATCTATAACTAGTGACACAGGAATGGTTCAAATCATAGACAGTAGGAAGAGTCAGTCATCTCGTACTTAAATCTGTATTGTGCCTTTTGTATTTCAATCCGATGCAATTTCTGTGTTTCATCGTCAATAAGAAGGTCAGAGGGATACAGTAAACCTGAATTGAAGCATCGGAATCCAAAACTAGTGTCACAGGAATGATTCAAAACATAGACAGTAAGAAGAGTCAGTCTTCTTTTACTTAAGTCGGCATTGTGCATTTTGTATTTAATTCTGATGCAATTTCTGTGTTTCATCGTCAATAAGAAGGTCCAAGGTATACAGTAAACCTGAAGTGAAGCATCGGAATCTATAACAAGTGTCACAGGAATGGTTCAAATCATAGTCAGTAAGTAGAGTCAGTCTTCTTGTATTTAAGTCGGCACTGTGCCTTTTGTATTTCATTCCGATGCAATTTCTGTGTTTCATCATCAATAAGAAGGTCCAAGGTATGCAGTAAACCTTAAGTGAAGCATCGGAATCTATAACAAGTGTCACAGGAATGGTTCAAAACATAGTCAGTAAGAAGAGTCAGTCTTCTTGTACTTAAGTCGGCATTGTGCCTTTTTTATTTAATTCCGATGCAATTTCTGTGTTCATCGTCAATAAGAAGGTCCAAGGGATACAGTAAACCTAGAGTGAAGCATCGGAATCTATAACTAGTGTCACAGCAATGGTTCAAAACATAGACAGTAAGAAGAGTAAGTCTTGTTGTACTTAAGTCGACATTGTGCCTTTTCTATTTAATTCCGATGCAATTTCTGTGTTTGATCGTCAATAAGAAGGTCAGAGGGATACAATAAACCTGAAGTGAAGCATCGGAATCTATAACTAGTGTCACAGGAATGGTTCAAACATAGTCAGTTAGAACACTCAGTCTTCTTGTTCTTAAGTCGGCATTGTGCCTTTTGTATTTAATTCCGACGCAATTTCTGTGTTTCATCGTCAATAAGATGGTCCAAGGGATGGAGTAAACCTGGAGTGTAGCATGGGAATCTATAACTAGTGTCACAGGAATGGTTCAAAGCATAGACAGTAAGAAGAGTCAGTCTTCCTGTACTCATGTCGGCATTTCGCCTTTTTTATTTAATTCCGATGCAATTTCTGTGTTTCATCGTCAATAAGAAGGTCCGAGGGATACAGTAAACCTGAAGTGAAGCATTGGAATCTATAACTAGTGTCACAGGAATGGTTCAAAACATAGTCAGTAAGAAGAGTCAGTCTTCTTGTACTTATGTCTTCATTGTGCCTTTTCTATTTAATTCCGGTGCAATTTCTGTGTTTCATCGTCAATAAGATGGTCCAAGGGATACAGTAAACCTGGAGTGAAGCATCGGAATCTATAACTAGTGTCCCAGGAATGGTTCAAACATAGTCAGTAAGAACAGTCAGTCTCTTTGTCCTTAAGTCGACATTGTGCCTTTTGTATTTAATTCCGGTGCAATTTCTGTGTTTCATCATCAATAAGAAGGTCCAAAGTATACAGTAAACCAGAAGTGAAGCATCGGAATCTATAACGAGTGTCACAGGAATGGTTCAAAACATAGTCAGTAAGAAGAGTCAGTCTTCTTGTACTTAAGTCGGCATTGTGCCTTTTCTATTTAATTCCGATGCAATTTCTGTGTTTCATCGTAAATAAGAATGTCACAGGGATACAGTAAACCGGAGGTGAAGCATCGGAATCTATAACTAGTGTCACAGGAATGGTTCAAAAAAAAAAAAAAAAAACAGTAGAAAGTGTCAGTCTTCTTGTACTTAAGTCCACATTGTGCCTTTCCTATTCAATTCCGATGCTATTTCTGTGTTTCGTCGCCAATAAGAAGGTGCAAAGGATACAGTAAACCTGAAGTTCAGCATCGGAATCTGTAAGTAATGTCACAGGAATGGTTCAAAACATAGACAGTAAGAAGAGTCAGTCTTCTTGTCCTTAAGTTGGCATTGTGCCTTTTGTATTTAATTCTGATGCAATTTCTGTGTTTCATCGTCAATAAGAAGGTCCAAGGGGTACAGTGAACCTGTAGTGAAGCATCGGAATGTACAACTAGTGTCACAGGAATGGTTCAAAACAGAGACACTAAGAAGAGTAAGCCTTCTTGTACTTAAGTCGGCATTGTGCCTTTTCTATTTTATTCCGATGCAATTTCTGTGTTTCATCGTCAATAAGAAGGTCAGAGGTGTACAGTAAACCTGAAGTGAAGTTTCGGAATCTATAACTAGTGTCACAGGAATCGTTCAAAACATAGTCAGTAAGAAGAGTCTGTCTTCTTGTACTTAAGTTGGCATTGTGCATTTCGTATTTAATTCCGATACAATTTCTGTGTTTCACCGGCAATAAGAAGGTCAAAGGGATACAGCAAACCCGAAGTGAAGCATCGGAATCTATAACTAGTGTCACAGGAATGGTCCAAACATAGACAGTAAGAAGAGTCAGTCTTCTTGACCTTAAGTCGGCATTGTGCCGCTTGTATTGTATTCCGATGCAATTTCTGTGTTTCATCGTCAATAAGAAGGTCAGAGGGGTACAGTAAACCTGAAGTGAAGCATCGGAATCTATAACTAGTGTCACAGGAATGGTTCAAACATAGTCAGTAAGAACAGTCAGTATTCTTGTTCTTAAGTCGGCATTGTGCCTTTTGTATTTAATTCCGACGCAATTTCTGTGTTTTATCGTCAATAAGATGGTCCAAGGGATGGAGTAAACCTGGAGTGTAGCATGGGAATCTATAACAAGTGTCACAGGAATGGTTCAAAACATAGACAGTAAGAAGAGTCAGTCTTCGTGTACTCATGTCGGCATTTCGCCTTTTGTATTTAATTCCGATGCAATTTCTGTGTTCCATCGTCAATAAGAAGGTCCGAGGGATACACTAAACCTGAAGTGAAGAATTGGAATCTATAACTAGTGTCACAGGAATGGTTCAAAACATAGTCAGTAAGAAGAGTCAGTCTTCTTGTACTTATGTCTTCATTGTGCCTTTTCTATTTAATTCCGATGCAATTTCTGTGTTTCATCGTCAATAAGAGGGTCCAAGGGAAACAGTAAACCTGGAGTGATGCATCGGAATCTATAACTAGTGTCAATGGAATGGTTCAAAGCATAGACAGTAAGAAGAGTCAGTCTTCTTGTACTTAAGTCGGCATTGTGCCTTTTATATTTAATTCCGATGCAATTTCTGTGTTTCATCGTCAATAAGAAGGTCCAAGGGATACAGTAAACCTGGAGTGAAGCATCGGAATCTATAACTAGTGTCACAGGAATAATTCAAACATAGTCAGTAAGAACAGTCAGTCTTCTTGCGCTTAAGTCGGCATTGTGCCTTTTGTATTTTATTCCGATGCAATTTCTGTGTTTCATCATCAATAAGAAGGTCCAAGGTATACGATAAACCTGAAGTGAAGCATCGGAATCTATAACTAGTGTCACAGGAATGGTTCAAAACATAGTCAGTGAGAAGAGTCTGTCTTCTTGTACTTAAGTCGGCATCGTGCATTTTCTATTTAATTCCGATGCAATTTCTGTGTTTCATCGTCAACAAGAAGGTCCAAGGGATACAGTAAACCTGGAGTTAAGCATCGGAATCTATAACTAGTGTCACAGGAATGGTTCAAAACATAGACAGTAAGAAGAGTCAGTCTTCGTGTACTCATGTCGGCATTTCGCCTTTTGTATTTAATTCCGATGCAATTTCTGTGTTTCATCGTCAATAAGAGGTTCCAAGGGATACTGTAAACCTGGAGTGAAGCATCGGAATCTATAACTAGTGTCACAGTAATGGTTCAAAACATAGACAGTAAGAAGAGTCAGACGTCTTGTACTTAAGCCGGCATTGTGCCTTTTGGATTTATTTCCGATGCAATTTCTGTGTTTTATCGTCAATAAGAAGGTCCAAGGCATACAGTAAACCTGAAGTGAAGCATCGGAATCTATAACAAGTGTCACAGGAATTTTTCAAATCATAGTCAGTAAGTAGAGTCAGTCTTCTTGTATTTAGGTCGGCACTGTGCCTTTTGTAATTTATTCCGATGCCATTTCTGTGTTTCATCGTCAATAAGAAGGTCCAAGGTATACGATAAACCTGAAGTGAAGCATCGGAATCTATAACTAGTGTCACAGGAATGGTTGAAATCATAGTCAGTAAGAAGAGCCAGTCTTCTTGTACTTAAGTCGGCATTGTGCCTTTTCTATTTAATTCCGATGCAATTTCTGTGTTTCATCGTCAACAAGAAGGTCCAAGGGAAACAGTAAACCTGGAGTGAAGCATCGGAATCTATAACTAGTGTCAATGGAATGATTCAAAACATAGACAGTATGAAGAGTCAGTCTTCTTGTACTTAAGTCGGCATTGTGCCTTTTGTATTTAATTCCGATGCAATTTCTGTGTTTCATCGTCAATAAGAAGGTCCAAGGGCTACAGTAAACCTGGGGTGAAGCATCGATGCAATTTTTGTGTTTCATCGTCAATAAGAAGGTCAGAGGCGTATAGTAATCCTGAAGTGAAGCATCGGAATCTATAACTAGTGTCACAGGAATCGTTCAAAACATAGTCAGTAAGAAGAGTCTGTCTTCTTGTACTTAAGTTGGCATTGTGCATTTCGTATTTAATTCCGATACAATTTCTGTGTTTCCCCGGTAATAAGAAGGTCAAAGGGATACAGGAAACCTGAAGTGAAGCATCGGAATCTATAACTAGTGTCACAGGAATGGTCCAAACATAGACAGTAAGAAGTGTCAGTCTTCTTGACCTTAAGTCGGCATTGTGCCGCTTGTATTTAATTCCGATGCAATTTCTGTGTTTCATCGTCAATAAGAAGGTCAGAGGGGTACAGTAAACCTGAAGTGAAGCTTCGGAATCTATAACTAGTGTCACAGGAATGGTTCAAACATAGTCAGTAAGAACAGTCAGTATTCTTGTTCTTAAGTCGGCATTGTGCCTTTTGTATTTAATTCCGACGCAATTTCTGTGTCTCATCATCAATAAGATGGTCCAAGGGATGGAGTAAACCTGTAGTGTAGCATGGGAATCTATAACTAGGGTCACAGGAATCGTTCAAAACATAGACAGTGAGAAGAGTCAGTCTTCGTGTACTCATGTCGGCATTTCGCCTTTTGTATTTAATTCCGATGCAATTTCTGTGTTTCATTGTCAATAAGAAGGTCCAAGGGATACAGTAAACCTGAAGTGAAGCATTGGAATCTATAACTAGTGTCACAGGAATGGTTCAAAACATAGTCAGTAAGAAGAGTCAGTCTTCATGCACTTAAGTCTTCATTGTGCCTTTTCTATTTAATTCCGATGCAATTTCTGTGTTTCATCGTAAATAAGAAGGTCACAGGGATACAGTAAACCGGAGGTGAAGCATTGGAATCTATAACTAGTGTCACAGGAATGGTTCAAAACATAGACAGTACGAAGTGTCAGTCTTCTAGTACTTAAGTCGGCATTGTGCCTTTTCTATTTAATTCCGATGCAATTTCTGTGTTTCGTCGCCAATAAGAAGGTGCAAAGGATACAGTAAACCTGAAGTTAAGCATCGGAATCTACAAGTAATGTCACAGGAATGGTTCAAAACTTAGACAGTAAGAAGAGTCAGTCTTCTTGTACTTAAGTCGGCATTTTGCCTTCGTATGTAATTCTGATGCAATTTCTGTGTTTCATCGTCAATAAGAAGGTCCAAGGGATACAGTGAACCTGAAGTGAAGCACCGGAATGTACAACTTGTGTCACAGGAATGGTTCAAAGAATAGACACTAAGAAGAGTCAGCCCTCTTGTACTTAAGTCGGCATTGTGCCTTTTCTATTTAATTCCGATGCAATTTCTGTGTTTCATCGTCAATAAGAAGGTCAGAGGGGTACAGTAAACCTGAAGTGCAGCATCGGAATCTATAACTAGTGTCACAGGAATCGTTCAAAACATAGTCAGTAAGAAGAGTCTGTCTTCTTGTACTTAAGTTGGCATTGTGCATTTCGTATTTAATTGCGATACAATTTCTGTGTTTCACCGGCAATAAGAAGGTCAAAGGGATACAGGAAACCTGAAGTGAAGCATCGGACTCTATAACTAGTGTCACAGGAATGGTCCAAACATAGACAGTAAGAAGAGTCAGTCTTCTTGGCCTTAAGTCGACATTGTGCCTCTTGTATTTAATTCCGATGCAATTTCTGTGTTTCATCGTCAATAAGAGGTTCCAAGGGATACTGTAAACCTGGAGTGAAGCATCGGAATCTATAACTAGTGTCACTGTAATGGTTCATAACATAGACAGTAAGAAGAGTCAGACGTCTTGTACTTAAGTCGGCATTGTGCCTTTGGGATTTATTTCCGATGCAATTTCTGTGTTTCATCGTCAATAAGAAGGTCCAAGGGATACAGTAAACCTGAAGTGAAGCATCGGAATCTATAACTAGTGTCCCTGGAATGGTTCAAAATATAGACAGCAAGAAGAGTCAGTCTTCTTGTACTTAAGTCGGCATTGTGCCTTTTGTAATTAATTCCGATGCAATTTATGTGATTCATCGTCAATAAGAATCCCCAAGTGATACAGTAAACCTGAAGTGAAGCATCAGACTGTATAACTAGTGTCACAGAAATGGTTCAAAACATAGACAGCAAGAAGAGTCAGTCTTCTTGTACTTAAGTCGGCATTGTGCCTTTTGTAATTAATTCCGATGCAATTTATGTGATTCATCGTCAATAAGAATCCCCAAGTGATACAGTAAACCTGAAGTGAAGCATCGGACTGTATAACTAGTGTCACAGAAATGGTTCAAAACAAAGACAGTAGAAGAGTCAGCCTTCTTGTACTTAAATCGGCATTGTGCCTTTTGTATTTAATTCCGATGCATTTTCTGTGTTTCATCGTCAATAAGAAGGTCCGAGGGATACAGTATACCTGAAGTGAAGCATTGGAATCTATAACTAGTGTCACAGGAATGGTTCAAAACATAAACAGTAAGAAGAGTCAGTCTTCCTGTACTTATGTCTACATTGTGCCTTTTCTATTTAATTCCGATGCAATTTCTGTGTTTCATCGTCAATAAGAAGGTCCAAGGGAAACAGTAAACCTGGAGTGAAGCATCGGAATCTATAACTAGTGTCAATGGAATGGTTCAAAACATAGACAGTAAGAAGAGTCAGTCTTCTTGTACTTAAGTCAGCATTGTGCTTTTGTATTTAATTCCGATGCAATTTCTGTGTTTCATCGTCAATGAGAAGGTCCAAGTAATACAGTAAACCTGGAGTGAAGCATCGGAATCTGTAACTAGTGTCACAGCAATGGTTCAAACATAGTCAGTAAGAACAGTCAGTCTTCTTGTCCTTAAGTCGGCATTGTTTCTTTTGTATTTAATTCCGATGCAATTTCTGTGTTTCGTCGCCAATACGAAGGTGCAAAGGATACAGTAAACCTGAAGTTAAGCATCGGAATCTATAAGTAATGTCACAGGAATGGTTCAAAACATACACAGTAAGAAGAGTCAGTCTTCTTGTCCTTAAGTCGGCATTGTGCGTTTTGTATTTAATTCTGATGCAATTTCTGTGTTTCATCGTCAATAAGGACGTCCAAGGGATACAGTGAACCTGAAGTGAAGCATCGGAATGTACAACTAGTGTCACAGGAATGGTTCAAAGCATAGACACTAAGAAGAGTCAGCCCTCTTGTACTTAAGTCGGCATTGTGCCTTTTCTATTTAATTCCGATGCAATTTCTGTGTTTCATCGTCAATAAGAAGGTCAGAGGGATACAGTAAACCTGAAGTGAAGCATCGGAATCTATAACTTGTGTCACAGGAATCGTTCAAAACATAGTCAGTAAGAAGAGTCTGTCTTCTTGTACTTAGGTTGGCATTGTGCATTTCGTATTTAATTCCGATACAATTTCTGTGTTTCACCGGCAATAAGAAGGTCAAAGGAATACAGGAAACCTGAAGTGAAGCATCGGAATCTATAACTAGTGTCACAGGAATGGTCCAAACATAGACAGTAAGAAGAGTCAGTCTTCTTGACCTTAAGTCGGCATTGTGCCTCTTGTATTTAATTCCGATGCAATTTCTGTGTTTCATCGTCAATAAGAGGTTCCAAGGGATACTGTAAACCTGGAGTGAAGCATCGGAATCTATAACTAGTGTCACAGTAATGGTTCAAAACATAGACAGTAAGAAGAGTCAGACGTCTTGTACTTAAGTCGGCATTGTGCCTTTTGGATTTATTTCCGATGCAATTTCTGTGTTTCATCGTCAATAAGAAGGTCCAAGGCATACAGTAAACCTGAAGTGAAGCATCGGAATCTATAACAAGTGTCACAGGAATTTTTCAAATCATAGTCAGTAAGTAGAGTCAGTCTTCTTGTATTTAAGTCGGCACTGTGCCTTTTGTAATTTATTCCGATGCCATTTCTGTGTTTCATCGTCAATAAGAAGGTCCAAGGTATACGATAAACCTGAAGTGAAGCATCGGAATCTATAACTAGTGTCACAGGAATGGTTGAAATCATAGTCAGTAAGAAGAGCCAGTCTTCTTGTACTTAAGTCGGCATTGTGCCTTTTCTATTTAATTCCGATGCAATTTCTGTGTTTCATCGTCAACAAGAAGGTCCAAGGGAAACAGTAAACCTGGAGTGACGCATCGGAATCTATAACTAATGTCAATGGAATGGTTCAAAACATAGACAGTATGAAGAGTCAGTCTTCTTGTACTTAAGTCGGCATTGTGCCTTTTGTATTTAATTCCTATGCAATTTCTGTGTTTCATCGTCAATAAGAAGGTCCAAGGGCTACAGTAAACCTGGGGTGAAGCATCGATGCAATTTCTGTGTTTCATCGTCAATAAGAAGGTCAGAGGTGTATAGTAACCCTGAAGTGAAGCATCGGAATCTATAACTAGTGTCACAGGAATCGTTCAAAACATAGTCAGTAAGAAGAGTCTGTCTTCTTGTACTTAAGTTGGCATTGTGCATTTCGTATTTAATTCCGAAACAATTTCTGTGTTTCCCCGGTAATAAGAAGGTCAAAGGGATACAGGAAACCTGAAGTGAAGCATCGGAATCTATAACTAGTGTCACAGGAATGGTCCAAACATAGACAGTAAGAAGTGTCAGTCTTCTTGACCTTAAGTCGGCATTGTGCCGCTTGTATTTAATTCCGATGCAATTTCTGTGTTTCATCGTCAATAAGAAGGTCAGAGGGGTACAGTAAACCTGAAGTGAAGCTTCGGAATCTATAACTAGTGTCACAGGAATGGTTCAAACATAGTCAGTAAGAACAGTCAGTATTCTTGTTCTTAAGTCGGCATTGTGCCTTTTGTATTTAATTCCGACGCAATTTCTGTGTCTCATCATCAATAAGATGGTCCAAGGGATGGAGTAAACCTGTAGTGTAGCATGGGAATCTATAACTAGGGTCACAGGAATCGTTCAAAACATAGACAGTGAGAAGAGTCAGTCTTCGTGTACTCATGTCGGCATTTCGCCTTTTGTATTTAATTCCGATGCAATTTCTGTGTTTCATTGTCAATAAGAAGGTCCAAGGGATACAGTAAACCTGAAGTGAAGCATTGGAATCTATAACTAGTGTCACAGGAATGGTTCAAAACATAGTCAGTAAGAAGAGTCAGTCTTCATGCACTTAAGTCTTCATTGTGCCTTTTCTATTTAATTCCGATGCAATTTCTGTGTTTCATCGTAAATAAGAAGGTCACAGGGATACAGTAAACCGGAGGTGAAGCATCGGAATCTATAACTAGTGTCACAGGAATGGTTCAAAACATAGACAGTACGAAGTGTCAGTCTTCTAGTACTTAAGTCGGCATTGTGCCTTTTCTATTTAATTCCGATGCAATTTCTGTGTTTCGTCGCCAATAAGAAGGTGCAAAGGATACAGTAAACCTGAAGTTAAGCATCGGAATCTACAAGTAATGTCACAGGAATGGTTCAAAACTTAGACAGTAAGAAGAGTCAGTCTTCTTGTACTTAAGTCGGCATTGTGCCTTTCGTATGTAATTCTGATGCAATTTCTGTGTTTCATCGTCAATAAGAAGGTCCAAGGGATACAGTAAACCTGAAGTGAAGCACCGGAATGTACAACTTGTGTCACAGGAATGGTTCAAAGAATAGACACTAAGACGAGTCAGCCCTCTTGTACTTAAGTCGGCATTGTGCCTTTTCTATTTAATTCCGATGCAATTTCTGTGTTTCATCGTCAATAAGAAGGTCAGAGGGGTACAGTAAACCTGAAGTGCAGCATCGGAATCTATAACTAGTGTCACAGGAATCGTTCAAAACATAGTCAGTAAGAAGAGTCTGTCTTCTTGTACTTAAGTTGGCATTGTGCATTTCGTATTTAATTCCGATACAATTTCTGTGTTTCACCGGCAATAAGAAGGTCAAAGGGATACAGGAAACCTGAAGTGAAGCATCGGACTCTATAACTAGTGTCACAGGAATGGTCCAAACATAGACAGTAAGAAGAGTCAGTCTTCTTGGCCTTAAGTCGACATTGTGCCTCTTGTATTTAATTCCGATGCAATTTCTGTGTTTCATCGTCAATAAGAGGTTCCAAGGGATACTGTAAACCTGGAGTGAAGCATCGGAATCTATAACTAGTGTCACAGTAATGGTTCATAACATAGACAGTAAGAAGAGTCAGACGTCTTGTACTTAAGTCGGCATTGTGCCTTTGGGATTTATTTCCGATGCAATTTCTGTGTTTCATCGTCAATAAGAAGGTCCAAGGGATACAGTAAACCTGAAGTGAAGCATCGGAATCTATAACTAGTGTCCCTGGAATGGTTCAAAATATAGACAGCAAGAAGAGTCAGTCTTCTTGTACTTAAGTCGGCATTGTGCCTTTTGTAATTAATTCCGATGCAATTTATGTGATTCATCGTCAATAAGAATCCCCAAGTGATACAGTAAACCTGAAGTGAAGCATCGGACTGTATAACTAGTGTCACAGAAATGGTTCAAAACATAGACAGCAAGAAGAGTCAGTCTTCTTGTACTTAAGTCGGCATTGTGCCTTTTGTAATTAATTCCGATGCAATTTATGTGATTCATCGTCAATAAGAATCCCCAAGTGATACAGTAAACCTGAAGTGAAGCATCGGACTGTATAACTAGTGTCACAGAAATGGTTCAAAACATAGACAGTAGAAGAGTCAGCCTTCTTGTACTTAAATCGGCATTGTGCCTTTTGTATTTAATTCCGATGCATTTTCTGTGTTTCATCGTCAATAAGAAGGTCCGAGGGATACAGTATACCTGAAGTGAAGCATTGGAATCTATAACTAGTGTCACAGGAATGGTTCAAAACATAAACAGTAAGAAGAGTCAGTCTTCTTGTACTTATGTCTTCATTGTGCCTTTTCTATTTAATTCCGATGCAATTTCTGTGTTTCATCGTCAATAAGAAGGTCCAAGGGAAACAGTAAACCTGGAGTGAAGCATCGGAATCTATAAATAGTGTCAATGGAATGGTTCAAAACATAGACAGTAAGAAGAGTCAGTCTTCTTGTACTTAAGTCAGCATTGTGCTTTTGTATTTAATTCCGATGCAATTTCTGTGTTTCATCGTCAATGAGAAGGTCCAAGTAATACAGTAAACCTGGAGTGAAGCATCGGAATCTGTAACTAGTGTCACAGGAATGGTTCAAACATAGTCAGTAAGAACAGTCAGTCTTCTTGTCCTTAAGTCGGCATTGTTTCTTTTGTATTTAATTCCGATGCAATTTCTGTGTTTCATCATAAGTAAGAAGGTCCAAGGTATACAGTAAACCTGAAGTGAAGCATCGGAATGTATAACGAGTGTCACAGGAATGGTTCAAAACATAGTCAGTAAGAAGAGTCAGTCTTCTTGTATTTAAGTCGGCACTGTGCTTTTGTATTTAATTCCGATGCAATTTCTGTGTTTCATCGTCAATAAGAAGGTCCAAGGTATACGATAAACCTGAAGTGAAGCATCGGAATCTATAACTAGTGTCACAGGGATGGTTCAAAACATAGACAGTAAGAAGAGTCAGTCTTCTTGCACTTAAGTCTTCATTGTGCCTTTTCTATTTAATTCCGATGCAATTTCTGTGTTTCATCGTAAATAAGAAGGTCACAGGGATACAGTAAACCGGAGGTGAAGCATCGGAATCTATAACTAGTGTCACAGGAATGGTTCAAAACATAGACAGTAGGAAGTGTCAGTCTTCTTGTACTTAAGTCGGCATTGTGCGTTTCCTATTTAATTCCGATGCAATTTCTGTGTTTCGTCGCCAATAAGAAGGTTTAAAGGATACAGTAAACCTGAAGTTAAGCATCGGAATCTGTAAGAAATGTCACAGGAATGGTTCAAAACATAGACAGTAAGAAGAGTCAGTCTTCTTGGCCTTAAGTCGGGATTGTGCTTTTGTATTTAATTCTGATGCAATTTCTGTGTTTCATCGTCAATAAGAAGGTCCAAGGGATACAGTGAACCTGAAGTGAAGCATCGGAATGTACAACTAGTGTCACAGGAATGGTTCAAAACAGAGACACTAAGAAGAGTCAGCCTTCTTGTACTTAAGTCGGCATTGTGCCTTTTCTATTTAATTCCGATGAAATTTCTGTGTTTCATCGTCAATAAGAAGATCAGAGGGGTATAGTAAACCTGAAGTGAAGCATCGGAATCTATAACTAGTGTCACAGGAATCGTTCAAACCATAGTCAGTAAGAAGAGTCTGTCTTCTTGTACTTAAGTTGGCATTGTGCATTTCGTATTTAATTCCGATACAATTTCTGTGTTTCCCCGGTAATAAGAAGGCCAAAGGTATACAGGAAACCTGAAGTGAAGCATCGGAATCTATAACTAGTGTCACAGGAATGGTCCAAACATAGACAGTAAGAAGTGTCAGTCTTCTTGACCTTAAGTCGGCATTGTGCCGCTTGTATTTAATTCCGATGCAATTTCTGTGTTTAATCGTCAATTAGTAGGTCAGAGGGGTACAGTAAACTTGAAGTGAAGCATCGGAATCTATAACTAGTGTCACAGGAATGGTTCAAACATAGTCAGTAAGAACAGTCAGTATTCTTGTTCTTAAGTCGGCATTGTGCCTTTTGTATTTAATTCCGACGCAATTTCTGTGTCTCATCGTCAATAAGATGGTCCAAGGGATGGAGTAAACCTGTAGTGTAGCATGGGAATCTATAACTAGTGTCACAGGAATCGTTCAAAACATAGACAGTGAGAAGAGTCAATCTTCGTGTACTCATGTCGGCATTTCGCCTTTTGTATTTAATTCCGATGCAATTTCTGTGTTTCATCGTCAATAAGAAGGTCCAAGGGATACAGTAAACCTGAAGTGAAGCATTGGAATCTATAACTAGTGTCACAGGAATGGTTCAAAACATAGTCAGTAAGAAGAGTCAGTCTTCATGCACTTAAGTCTTCATTGTGCCTTTTCTATTTAATTCCGATGCAATTTCTGTGTTTCATCGTAAATAAGAAGGTCACAGGGATACAGTAAACCGGAGGTGAAGCATCGGAATCTATAACTAGTGTCACAGGAATGGTTCAAAACATAGACAGTACGAAGTGTCAGTCTTCTAGTACTTAAGTCGGCATTGTGCCTTTTCTATTTAATTCCGATGCAATTTCTGTGTTTCGTCGCCAATAAGAAGGTGCAAAGGATACAGTAAACCTGAAGTTAAGCATCGGAATCTACAAGTAATGTCACAGGAATGGTTCAAAACTTAGACAGTAAGAAGAGTCAGTCTTCTTGTACTTAAGTCGGCATTGTGCCTTTTGTATGTAATTCTGATGCAATTTCTGTGTTTCATCGTCAATAAGAAGGTCCAAGGGATACAGTGAACCTGAAGTGAAGCACCGGAATGTACAACTTGTGTCACAGGAATGGTTCAAAGAATAGACACTAAGAAGAGTCAGCCCTCTTGTACTTAAGTCGGCATTGTGCCTTTTCTATTTAATTCCGATGAAATTTCTGTGTTTCATCGTCAATAAGAAGGTCAGAGGGGTACAGTAAACCTGAAGTGCAGCATCGGAATCTATAACTAGTGTCACAGGAATCGTTCAAAACATAGTCAGTAAGAAGAGTCTGTCTTCTTGTACTTAAGTTGGCATTGTGCATTTCGTATTTAATTCCGATACAATTTCTGTGTTTCACCGGCAATAAGAAGGTCAAAGGGATACAGGAAACCTGAAGTGAAGCATCGGAATCTATAACTAGTGTCACAGGAATGGTCCAAACATAGACAGTAAGAAGAGTCAGTCTTCTTGGCCTTAAGTCGACATTGTGCCTCTTGTATTTAATTCCGATGCAATTTCTGTGTTTCATCGTCAATAAGAGGTTCCAAGGGATACTGTAAACCTGGAGTGAAGCATCGGAATCTATAACTAGTGTCCCTGGAATGGTTCAAAATATAGACAGCAAGAAGAGTCAGTCTTCTTGTACTTAAGTCGGCATTGTGCCTTTTGTAATTAATTCCGATGCAATTTATGTGATTCATCGTCAATAAGAATCCCCAAGTGATACAGTAAACCTGAAGTGAAGCATCGGACTGTATAACTAGTGTCACAGAAATGGTTCAAAACATAGACAGCAAGAAGAGTCAGTCTTCTTGTACTTAAGTCGGCATTGTGCCTTTTGTAATTAATTCCGATGCAATTTATGTGATTCATCGTCAATAAGAATCCCCAAGTGATACAGTAAACCTGAAGTGAAGCATCGGACTGTATAACTAGTGTCACAGAAATGGTTCAAAACATAGACAGTAGAAGAGTCAGCCTTCTTGTACTTAAATCGGCATTGTGCCTTTTGTATTTAATTCCGATGCATTTTCTGTGTTTCATCGTCAATAAGAAGGTCCGAGGGATACAGTATACCTGAAGTGAAGCATTGGAATCTATAACTAGTGTCACAGGAATGGTTCAAAACATAAACAGTAAGAAGAGTCAGTCTTCTTGTACTTATGTCTTCATTGTGCCATTTCTATTTAATTCCGATGCAATTTCTGTGTTTCATCGTCAATAAGAAGGTCCAAGGGAAACAGTAAACCTGGAGTGAAGCATCGGAATCTATAACTAGTGTCAATGGAATGGTTCAAAACATAGACAGTAAGAAGAGTCAGTCTTCTTGTACATAAGTCAGCATTGTGCTTTTGTATTTAATTCCGATGCAATTTCTGTGTTTCATCGTCAATAAGAAGGTCCAAGTAATACAGTAAACCTGGAGTGAAGCATCGGAATCTGTAACTAGTGTCACAGGAATGGTTCAAACATAGTCAGTAAGAACAGTCAGTCTTCTTGTCCTTAAGTCGGCATTGTTTCTTTTGTATTTAATTCCGATGCAATTTCTGTGTTTCATCATAAATAAGAAGGTCCAAGGTATACAGTAAACCTGAAGTGAAGCATCGGAATGTATAACGAGTGTCACAGGAATGGCTCAAAACATAGTCAGTAAGAAGAGTCAGTCTTCTTGTATTTAAGTCGGCACTGTGCTTTTGTATTTAATTCCGATGCAATTTCTGTGTTTCATCGTCAATAAGAAGGTCCAAGGTATACGATAAACCTGAAGTGAAGCATCGGAATCTATAACTAGTGTCACAGGAATGGTTGAAATCATAGTCAGTAAGAAGAGCCAGTCTTCTTGTACTTAAGTCGGCATTGTGCCTTTTCTATTTAATTCCGATGCAATTTCTGTGTTTCATCGTCAATAAGAAGGTCCAAGGGATACAGTAAACCTGATGTGAAGCATTGGAATCTATAAGTAGTGTCACAGGGATGGTTCAAAACATAGACAGTAAGAAGAGTCAGTCTTCTTGCACTTAAGTCTTCATTGTGCCTTTTCTATTTAATTCCGATGCAATTTCTGTGTTTCATCGTAAATAACAAGGTCACAGGGATACAGTAAACCGGAGGTGAAGCATCGGAATCTATAACTAGTGTCACAGGAATGGTTCAAAACATAGACAGTAGGAAGTGTCAGTCTTCTTGTACTTACGTCGGCATTGTGCCTTTCCTATTTAATTCCGATGCAATTTCTGTGTTTCGTCGCCAATAAGAAGGTTTAAAGGATACAGTAAACCTGAAGTTAAGCATCGGAATCTGTAAGTAATGTCACAGGAATGGTTCAAAACATAGACAGTAAGAAGAGTCAGTCTTCTTGGCCTTAAGTCGGGATTGTGCTTTTGTATTTAATTCTGATGCAATTTCTGTGTTTCATCGTCAATAAGAAGGTCCAAGGGATACAGTGAACCTGAAGTGAAGCATCGGAATGTACAACTAGTGTCACAGGAATGGTTCAAAACAGAGACACTAAGAAGAGTCAGCCTTCTTGTACTTAAGTCGGCATTGTGCCTTTTCTATTTAATTCCGATGAAATTTCTGTGTTTCATCGTCAATAAGAAGAACAGAGGGGTATAGTAAACCTGAAGTGAAGCATCGGAATCTATAACTAGTGTCACAGGAATCGTTCAAAACATAGTCAGTAAGAAGAGTCTGTCTTCTTGTACTTATGTTGGCATTGTGCATTTCGTATTTAATTCCGATACAATTTCTGTGTTTCCCCAGTAATAAGAAGGTCAAAGGGATACATTAAACCTGAAGTGAAGCATCGGAATCTATAACTAGTGTCACAGGAATGGTCCAAACATAGACAGTAAGAAGTGTCAGTCTTCTTGACCTTAAGTCGGCATTGTGCCGCTTGTATTTAATTCCGATGCAATTTCTGTGTTTAATCGTCAATAAGAAGGTCAGAGGGGTACAGTAAACTTGAAGTGAAGCATCGGAATCTATAACTAGTGTCACAGGAATGGTTCAAACATAGTCAGTAAGAACAGTCAGTATTCTTGTTCTTAAGTCGGCATTGTGCCTTTTGTATTTAATTCCGACGCAATTTCTGTGTTTCATCGTCAATAAGATGGTCCGAGGGATGGAGTAAACCTGTAGTGTAGCATGGGAATCTATAACTAGTGTCACAGGAATCGTTCAAAACATAGACAGTAAGAAGAGTCAGTCTTCGTGTACTCATGTCGGCATTTCGCCTTTTGTATTTAATTCCGATGCAATTTCTGTGTTTCATCGGCAATAAGAAGGTCCGAGGGATACACTAAACCTGAGGTGAAGAATTGGAATCTATAACTAGTGTCACAGGAATGGTTCAAAACATAGTCAGTAAGAAGAGTCAGTCTTCTTGTACTTACGTCTTTATTGTGCCTTTTCTATTTAATTCCGATGCAATTTCTGTGTTTCATCATCAATAAGAAGGTCCAAGGTATACAGTAAACCTGAAGTGAAGCATCGGAATCTATAAAAAGTGTCACAGGAATGGTTCAAAGAATAGTCAGTAAGAAGTCAGTCTTCTTGTATTTAAGTCGGCACTGTGCCTTTTGTATATAATTCCGATGCAATTTCTGTGTTTCACCGTCAATAAGAAGGTCAGTGGGATTCAATAAACCTGAAGTGAAGCATCGGAACCTATAACTAGTGTCACAGGAATGGTTCAAACATAGTCAGTAAGAACAGTCAGTCTTCTTGTCCTTAAGGCGGCATTGTGCCTTTTGTATTTAATTCCGATGCAATTTCTGTGTTTCATCATAAATAAGAAGGTCCAAGGTATACAGTAAACCTGAAGTGAAGCATCGGAATGTATAACGAGTGTCACAGGAATGGTTCAAAACATAGTCAGTAAGAAGAGTCAGTCTTCTTGCACTTAAGTTTTCATTGTGCCTTTTCTATTTAATTCCGATGCAATTTCTGTCTTTCATCGTAAATAAGAAGGTCACAGGAATACAGTAAACCGGAGGTGAAGCATCGGAATCTATAACTAGTGTCACAGGAATGGTTCAAAACATAGACAGTAGGAAGTGTCAGTCTTCTTGTACTTAAGTCGGCATTGTGCCTTTTCTATTTAATTCCGATGCAATTTCTGTGTTTCGTCGCCAATAAGAAGGTGCAAAGGATACAGTAAACCTGAAGTTAAGCATCGGAATCCGTAAGTAATGTCACAGGAATGGTTCAAAACATAGTCAGTAAGAAGAGTCAGTCTTCTTGCACTTAAGTCTTCATTGTGCCTTTTCTATTTAATTCCGATGCAATTTCTGTCTTTCATCGTAAATAAGAAGGTCAGAGGGGTATAGTAAACCTGAAGTGAAGCATCGGAATCTATAACTAGTGTCACAGGAATCGTTCAAAACATAGTCAGTAAGAAGAGTCTGTCTTCTTGTACTTAAGTTGGCATTGTGCATTTCGTATTTAATTCCGATACAATTTCTGTGTTTCCCCGGTAATAAGAAGGTCAAAGGGATACAGGAAACCTGAAGTGAAGCATCGGAAACTATAACTAGTGTCACAGGAATGGTCCAAACATAGACAGTAAGAAGTGTCAGTCTTCTTGACCTTAAGTCGGCATTGTGCCGCTTGTATTTAATTCCGATGCAATTTCTGTGTTTCATCGTCAATAAGATGGTCAGAGGGGTACAGTAAACCTGAAGTGAAGCATCGGAATCTATAACTAGTGTCACAGGAATGGTTCAAACATAGTCAGTAAGAACAGTCAGTATTCTTGTTCTTAGGTCGGCATTGTGCCTTTTGTACTTAATTCCGCCGCAATTTCTGTGTTTCATCGTCAATAAGATGGTCCGAGGGATGGAGTAAACCTGTAGTGTAGCATGGGAATCTATAACTAGTGTCACAGGAATCGTTCAAAACATAGGCAGTAAGAAGAGTCAGTCTTCGTGTACTCATGTCGGCATTTCGACTTTTGTATTTAATTCCGATGCAATTTCTGTGTTTCATCGTCAATAAGAAGGTCCAAGGTATACGATAAACCTTAAGTGAAGCATCGGAATCTATAACTAGTGTCACAGGAATGGTTGAAATCATAGTCAGTAAGAAGAGCCAGTCTTCTTGTACTTAAGTCGGCATTGTGCCTTTTCTATTTAATTCCGATGCAATTTCTGTGTTTCATCGTCAATAAGAAGGTCCAAGGGATACAGTAAACCTGATGTGAAGCATTGGAATCTATAAGTAGTGTCACAGGGATGGTTCAAAACATGGTCAGTAAGAAGAGTCAGTCTTCTTGCACTTAAGTCTTCATTGTGCCTTTTCTATTTAATTCCGATGCAATTTCTGTGTTTCATCGTAAATAAGAAGGTCACAGGGATACAGTAAACCGGAGATGAAGCACCGGAATCTATAACTAGTGTCACAGGAATGGTTCAAAACATAGACAGTAGGAAGTGTCAGTCTTCTTGTACTTAAGTCGGCATTGTGCCTTTTCTATTTAATTCCGATGCAATTTCTGTGTTTCGTCGCCAATAAGAAGGTGCAAAGGATACAGTAAACCTGAAGTTAAGCACCGGAATCCGTAAGTAATGTCACAGGAATGGTTCAAAACATAGACAGTAAGAAGAGTCAGTCTTCTTGTCCTTAAGTCGGGATTGTGCCTTTTGTATTTAATTCTGATGCAATTTCTGTGTTTCATCGTCAATAAGAAGGTCCAAGGGATACAGTGAACCTGAAGTGAAGCATCGGAATGTACAACTAGTGTCACAGGAATGGTTCAAAACAGAGACACTAAGAAGAGTCAGCCTTCTTGTACTTAAGTCGGCATTGTGCCTTTTCTATTTAATTCCGATGAAATTTCTGTGTTTCATCGTCAATAAGAAGGTCAGAGGGGTATAGTAAACCTGAAGTGAAGCATCGGAATCTATAACTAGTGTCACAGGAATCGTTCAAAACATAGTCAGTAAGAAGAGTCTGTCTTCTTGTACTTAAGTTGGCATTGTGCATTTCGTATTTAATTCCGATACATTTTCTGTGTTTCCCCGGTAATAAGAAGGTCAAAGGGATACAGGAAACCTGAAGTGAAGCATCGGAATCTATAACTAGTGTCACAGGAGTGGTCCAAACATAGACAGTAAGAAGTGTCAGTCTTCTTGACCTTAAGTCGGCATTGTGCCGCTTGTATTTAATTCCGATGCAATTTCTGTGTTTCATCGTCAATAAGAAGGTCAGAGGGGTACAGTAAACCTGAAGTGAAGCATCGGAATCTATAACTAGTGTCACAGGAATGGTTCAAACATAGTCAGTAAGAACAGTCAGTATTCTTGTTCTTAGGTTGGCATTGTGCCTTTTGTATTTAATTCCGCCGCAATTTCTGTGTTTCATCGTCAATAAGATGGTCCGATGGATGGAGTAAACCTGTAGTGTAGCATGGGAATCTATAACTAGTGTCACAGGAATCGTTCAAAACATAGGCAGTAAGAAGAGTCAGTCTTCGTGTACTCATGTCGGCATTTCGACTTTTGTATTTAATTCCGATGCAATTACTGTGTTTCATCGTCAATAAGAAGGTCCGAGGGATACACTAAACCTGAGGTGAAGAATTGGAATCTATAACTAGTGTCACAGGAATGGTTCAAAACATAGTCAGTAAGAAGAGTCAGTCTTCTTGTACTTACGTCTTTATTGTGCCTTTTCTATTTAATTCCGATGCAATTTCTGTGTTTCATCATCAATAAGAAGGTCCAAGGTATACAGTAAACCTGAAGTGAAGCATCGGAATCTATAACAAGTGTCACAGGAATGGTTCAAAAAATAGTCAGTAAGAAGTCAGTCTTCTTGTATTTAAGTCGGCACTGTGCCTTTTGTATATAATTCCGATGCAATTTCTGTGTTTCATCGTCAATAAGAAGGTCCAAGGTATACGATAAACCTGAAGTGAAGAATCGGAATCTATAACTAGTGTCACAGGAATGGTTCAAAACATAGACGGTAAGAAGTGTCAGTCTTCTTGGCCTTAAGTCGACATTGTGCCTCTTGTATTTAATTCCGATGCAATTTCTGTGTTTCATCGTCAATAAGAGGTTCCAAGGGATACTGTAAACCTGGAGTGAAGCATCGGAATCTATAACAAGTGTCACAGTAATGGTTCATAACATAGACAGTAAGAAGAGTCAGACGTCTTGTACTTAGGTCGGCATTGTGCCTTTTGGATTTATTTCCGATGCAATTTCTGTGTTTCATCGTCAATAAGAAGTTCCAAGGGATACAGTAAACCTGAAGTGAAGCATCGGAATCTATAACTAGTGTCCCTGGAATGGTTCAAAATATAGACAGCAAGAAGAGTCAGTCTTCTTATACTTAAGTCGGCATTGTGCCTTTTGTAATTAATTCCGATGCAATTTATGTGATTCATCGTCAATAAGAATCCCCAAGTGATACAGTAAACCTGAAGTGAAGCATCGGACTGTATAACTAGTGTCACAGAAATGGTTCAAAACATAGACAGTAGAAGAGTCAGCCTTCTTGTACTTAAATCGGCATTGTGCCTTTTGTATTTAATTCCGATGCAATTTCTGTGTTTCATCGTCAATAGGAAGGTCAGAGGGAAACAGTAAACCTGAAGTAAAGCATCGGAATCTATAACTAGTGTCACAGGCATGGTTCAAAACATAGTCAGTATGAAGATTCAGTCTTCTTGTCCTTAAGTCGGCATCGTGCATTTTGTATTTAATTCCGATGCAATTTCTGTGTTTCATCGGCAATACGGTCAGAGGGATGCAGTAAACCTGAAGTGAAGCATCGGAAACTATAACTAGTGTCACAGGAATGGTTCAAAACATAACCAGTAGGAAAAGTCAGTCTTCTTGTACTTATGTCGGCATTGTGCCTTTTGTATTTAATTCCGATGCAATTTCTGTGTTTCATCGTCAATAAGAAGGTCAGAGGGATACAGTAAACCTGAAGTGAAGAATCGGAATCCATAACTAGCGTCACTGGAATGGTTCAAATTATAGACAATAAGAAGAGTCAGTCCTCTTGTACTTAAGTCGGCATTGTGCCTTTTGTATTTAATTCCGATGCAATTTGTGTGATTCATCGTCAATACGAAGGCCCAAGGGATACAGTAAACCTGAAGTGAAGCATCGGACTCTATAAATAGTCTCACAGAAAAGGTTCAAAACATAGACAGTAGAAGAGTCAGGCTTCTTGTACTTAAGTCGGCATTGTTTCTTTTGTATTTAATTCCGATGCAATTTCTGTGTATCATCGTCAATAAGAAGGTCCAAGGGAAACAGTAAACCTCAAGTGAAGCATCGGAATCTATAACTAGTGGTACAGGAATGGTTCAAAACATAGTCAGTAAGAAGAGTCAGTCTTCGTGTCAGTAAGTCGGCATTGTGCCTTTTGTATTTAATTCCGATGCAATTTCTGTGTTTCATCGGCAATACGGTCAGAGGGATGCAGTAAACCTGAAGTGAAGCATCGGAATCTATAACTAGTGACACAGGAATGGTTCAAAACATAGACAGTAGGAAGAGTCAGTCTTCTCGTACTTAAGGCGGCATTGTGCCTTTTGTATTTCATTCCGATGCAATTTCTGTGTTTCATCGTCAATAAGAAGGTCCAAGGGTTACAGTAAACCTGGAGTGAAGCATCGGAATCTATAACTAGTGTCACAGGAATGGTTCAAACATAGTCAGTAAGAACAGTCAGTCTTCTTGTACTTAAGTCGGCATTGTGCCTTTTGTATTTAATTCCGACGCAATTACTGTGTTTCATCGTCAATAAGATGGTCCAAGGGATGGAGTAAACCTGGAGTGTATCGTGGGATTCTATAACTAGTGTCACAGGAATGGTTCAAAATATAGACAGTAAGAAGAGTCAGTCATCGTGTACTCATGTCGGCATTTCGCCTTTTGTATTTTATTCCGATGCATTTTCTGTGTTTCATCGTCAATAAGAAGGTCCGAGGGATACAGTATACCTGAAGTGAAGCATTGGAATCTATAACTAGTGTCACAGGAATGGTTCAAAACATAGTCAGTAAGAAGAGTCAGTCTTCTTGTTCTTATGTCTTCATTGTGCCTTATCTATTTAATTCCGATGCAATTTCTGTGTTTCTTCGTCAATAAGAAGGTCCAAGGGAAACAGTAAACCTGGAGTGAAGTATCGGAATCTGTAACTAGTGTCACAGGAATGGTTCAAACATAGTCAGTAAGAACAGTCAGTTTTCTTGCCCTTAAGGCGGCATTGTGGCTTTTGTATTTAATTCCGATGCAATTTCTGTGTTTCATCATAAATAAGAAGGTCCAAGGTATACAGTAAACCTGAAGTGAAGTATCGGAATGTATAACGAGTGTCACAGGAATGGTTCAAAACATAGTCAGTAAGAAGAGTTAGTCTTCTTGTATTTAAGTCGGCACTGTGCTTTTGTATTTGTTTCCGATGCAATTTCTGTGTTTCATCGTCAATAAGAAGGTCCAAGGTATACGATAAACCTGAAGTGAAGCATCGGAATCTATAACTAGTGTCACAGGAATGGTTGAAATCATAGTCAGTAAGAAGAGCCAGTCTTCTTGTACTTAAGTCGGCTTTGTGCCTTTTCTATTTAATTCCGATGCAATTTCTGTGCTTCATCGTCAATAAGAAGGTCCAAGGGATACAGTAAACCTGATGTGAAGCATTGGAATCTATAAGTAGTGTCACAGGGATGGTTCAAAACATAGTCAGTAAGAAGAGTCAGTCTTCTTGCACTTAAGTCTTCATTGTGCCTTTTCTATTTAATTCCGATGCAATTTCTGTGTTTCATCGTAAATAAGAAGGTCACAGGGATACAGTAAACCGGAGGTGAAGCATAGGAATCTATAACTAGTGTCACAGGAATGGTTCAAAACATAGACAGTAGGAAGTGTCAGTCTTCTTGTACTTAAGTCGGCATTGTGCCTTTCTTATTTAATTCCGATGCAATTTCTGTGTTTCGTCGCCAATAAGAAGGTGCAAAGGATACAGTAAACCTGAAGTTAAGCATCGGAATCTGTAAGTAATGTCACAGGAATGGTTCAAAACATAGACAGTAAGAAGAGTCAGTCTTCTTGTCCTTAAGTCGGGATTGTGCATTTTGTATTTAATTCTGATGCAATTTCTGTGTTTCATCGTCAATAAGAAGGTCCAAGGGATATAGTGAACCTGAAGTGAAGCATCGGAATGTACAACTAGTGTCACAGGAATGGTTCAAAACTGAGACACTAAGAAGAGTCAGCCTTCTTGTACTTAAGTCGGCTTTGTGCCTTTTCTATTTAATTCCGATGAAATTTCTGTGTTTCATCGTCAGTAAGAAGGTCAGAGGGGTATAGTAAACCTGAAGTGAAGCATCGAAATCTATAACTAGTGTCACAGGAATCGTTCAAAACATAGTCAGTAAGAAGAGTCTGTCTTCTTGTACTTAAGTTGGCATTGTGCATTTCGTATTTAATTCCGATACAATTTCTGTGTTTCCCCGGTAATAAGAAGGTCAAAGGGATACAGGAAGCCTGAAGTGAAGCATCTATAACTAGTGTCACAGGGATGGTCCAAACATAGACAGTAAGAAGTGTCAGTCTTCTTGACCTTAAGTCGGCATTGTGCCGCTTGTATTTAATTCCGATGCAATTTCTGTGATTCATCGTGAATAAGAAGGTCAGAGGGGTAGAGTAAACCTGAAGTCAAGCATCGGAATCTATAACTAGTGTCACAGGAATGGTTCAAACATAGTCAGTAAGAACAGTCAGTATTCTTGTTCTTAAGTCGGCATTGTGCCTTTTGTATTTAATTCCGACGCAATTTCTGTGTTTCATCGTCAATAAGAAGGTCCGAGGGATACACTAAACCTGAGGTGAAGAATTGGAATCTATAACTAGTGCCACAGGAATGGTTCAAAACATAGTCAGCAAGAAGAGTCAGTCTTCTTGTACTTACGTCTTTATTGTGCCTTTTCTATTTAAATCCGATGCAATTTCTGTGTTTCATCATCAACAAGAAGGTCCAAGGTATACAGTAAACCTGAAGTGAAGCATCGGAATCTATAACAAGTGTCACAGGAATGGTTCAAAAAATAGTCAGTAAGAAGTCAGTCTTCTTGAATTTAAGTCGGCACTGTGCCTTTTGTATATAATTCCGATGCAATTTCTGTGTTTCATCGTCAATAAGAAGGTCCAAGGATTACGATAAACCTGAAGTGAAGCATCGGAATCTATAACTAGTGTCACAGGAATGGTTCAAAACATAGTCAGTAAGAAGAGTCAGTCTTCTTGTACTTAAGTCGGCATTGTGCCTTTTCTATTTAATTCCGATGCAAACTCTGTGTTTCATCGTCAACAAGAAGGTCCAAGGGATACAGTAAAGCTGGAGTGAAGCATCGGAATCTATAACTAGGGTCACAGGAATGGTTCATAACATAGACAGTAAGAAGAGTCAGTCTACGTGTACTCATGTCGGCATTTCGCCTTTTGTATTTAATTCCGATGCAATATCTGTGTTTCATCGTCAATAAGAAGGTCCAAGGGATACAGTAAACCTGAAGTGAAGCATTGGAATCTATAACTAGTGTCACAGGAATGATTCAAAACATAGTCAGTAAGTAGAGTCAGTCTTCATGCACTTAAGTCTTCATTGTGCCTTTTCTATTTAATTCCGATGCAATTTCTGTGGTTCATCGTAAATAAGAAGGTCACAGGGATACAGTAAACCGGTGGTGAAGCATCGGAATCTATAACTAATGTCACAGGAATGGTTCATAACATAGACAGTAGGAAGTGTCAGTCTTCTAGTACTTAAGTCGGCATTGTGCCTTTTCTATTTAATTCCGATGCAATTTCTGTGTTTCGTCGCCAATAAGAAGGTGCAAAGGATACAGTAAACCTGAAGTTAAGCATCGGAATCTATAAGTAATGTCACAGAAATGGTTCAAAACTTAGACAGTAAGAAGAGTCAGTCTTCATGTCCTTAAGTCGGCATTGTGCCTTTTGTATGTAATTCTGATGGAATTTCTGTGTTTCATCGTCAATAAGAAGGTCCAATGGATACAGTGAACCTGAAGTGAAGCATCGGAATGTACAACTAGTGTCACAGGAATGGTTCAAAGCATAGACACTAAGAAGAGTCAGCCCTCTTGTACTTAAATCGGCATTGTGCCTTTTCTATTTAATTCCGATGCAATTTCTGTGTTTCATCGTCAATAAGACGGTCAGAGGGGTACAGTAAACCTGAAGTGCAGCATCGGAATCTATAACTAGTGTCACAGGAATCGTTCAAAACATAGACAGTAAGAAGAGTCAGTCTTCGTGTACTAAAGCCGGCATTTCACCTTTTGTGTTTAATTCCGATGCAATTTCGGTGCTCCATCGTCAATAAGAAGGTCCAAGAGATACAGTAAACCTGAAGTGAGGCATCGGAATCTAAAACTAATGTCAATGGAATGGTTCACAACATAGACAGTAAGAAGAGTCAGTCTTCTTGTACTTAAGTCGGCATTGCGGCTTTTTTATTTAATTGCGATGCAATTTCTGTGTTTCATCGTCAATAAGAAGATCTGAGGGATACAGTATAGCAGATGTGAAGCATCGGAATCTATAGCTAGTGTTTTCTATTTAATTCCGATGCAATTTCTGTGTTTCATCGTCAATAAGAGGGTCCAAGGGATACAGTAAACCTGGAGTGAGGCATCGGAATCTATAACTAGTGTCAATGGAACGGTTCACAACATAGACAGTAAGAAGAGTCTGTCTCCTGTACTTAAGTCGGCATTGCGCCTTTTTTATTTAATTCCGATGCCATTTCTGTGTTTCATCGTCAATAAGAAGGTCTGAGGGATACAGTATAGCAGATGTGAAGCATCGGAATCTATAGCTAGTGTCACAGGAATGGTTCAAAGCATAGTCAGTAAGAAGAGTCAGTCTTCTTGTCCTTAAGTCGGCATTGTGCCTCTTGTATTTAATTCTGATGCAATTTCTGTGTTTCATCGTCAATAAGAAGGTCCAAGGGATACAGTGAACCTGAAGTGAAGCATCGGAATGTACAACTAGTGTCATAGGAATGGTTCAAAACATAGACAGTAAGAAGAAACAGCCTTCTTGTACTTAAGTCGGCATTGTGCCTTTTCTATTTAATTCCGATGCAATTTCTGTGTTTCATCGTCAATAAGAAACTCAGAGGGATACAGTAAAACTGAAGTGAAGCATCGGAATCTATAACTAGTGTCACAGGGGAATCGTTCAAAATATAGTCAGTAAGAAGAGTCAGTCTTCTTGTATATAAGTTGGCATTGTGCCTTTCGTATCTAATTCCGATACAATCTCAGTGTTTCACCGGCAATATGAAGGTCAGAGGGATACAGGAAACCTGAAGTGAAGCATCGGAATCTATAACTAGTGTCACAGGAATGGTTCAAACATAGACAGTGAGAAGTGTCAGACGTCTTGTACTTAAGTCGCCATTGTGCCTTTTGGATTTATTTCCGATGCAATTTCTGTGTTTCATCGTCAATAAGAAGGTCCAAGGGATAAAGTAAACCTGAAGTGAAGCATCGGAATCTATAACTAGTGTCACAGTAATGGTTCACACATAGACAGTAAGAAGTGTCAGACGTCTTGTACTTAAGTCGCCATTGTGCTTTTTGGATTTATTTCCAATGCAATTTCTGTGTTTCATCGTCAATAAGAAGGTCCAAGGGATAAAGTAAACCTGAAGTGAAGCATCGGAATCTATAACTAGTGTCACTGGAATGGTTCAAAATATAGACAGTAAGAAGGGTCTGTCTTCTTGTACTTAAGTCGGCATTGTGCCTATTGTAATTAATTCCGATGCAATTTCTGTGTATCATCTTTAATAGGAAGGTCAGAGGAAATCAGTAAACCTGAAGTGAAGCATCGGAATCTATAACTAGTGTCACAGGAATGGTTCAAAACATAGTCAGTATGAAGAGTGAATCTTCTTGTCCTTAAGTCGGCATTGTGCCTTTTGTATTTAATTCCGATGCAATTTCTGTGTTTCATCGTCAATAAGAAGGTCAGTGGGATACAGTAAACCTGAAGTTAAGCATCGGAATCTATAACTAGTGTCACAGGAATGGTTCAAAACATAGTCCGTAAGAAGAGTCAGTCTTCTTGCACTTAAGACGGCATTGTGACTTTTCTATTTAATTCCGATGCAATTTCTGTGTTTCATCGTCAATAAGAAGGTCCAAGGGATACAGTAAACCTGGAGTGAAGCATCGGAATCTAAAACTAGTGTCACAGGAATGGTTCAAACATAGGCAGTAAGGGGAGTCAGTCTTCTTGTACTTAAGTCGGCATTGTGCCTTTTCTATTTAATTCCGGTGCAATTTCTGTGTTTCGTCGTCAATAGGAAGGTCAGAGAGATACAATTAACCTGAAGTGAAGCTCCGGAATCTATAACTAGTGTTACAGGAATGGTTCAAAGCATAGTCAGTAAGAACAGTCAGTCTTCTTGTCCTTAAGTCGGCATTGTGCCTTTTGTATTTAATTCCGATGCAATATCTGTGTTTCATCGTCAATAAGAAGGTCCAATGGATACAGTGAACCTGAAGTGAAGCATCGGAATGTACAACTAGTGTCACAGGAATGGTTCAAAGCATAGACACTAAGAAGAGTCAGCCCTCTTGTACTTAAATCGGCATTGTGCCTTTTCTATTTAATTCCGATGCAATTTCTGTGTTTCATCGTCAATAAGACGGTCAGAGGGGTACAGTAAACCTGAAGTGCAGCATCGGAATCTATAACTAGTGTCACAGGAATCGTTCAAAACATAGACAGTAAGAAGAGTCAGTCTTCGTGTACTAAAGCCGGCATTTCACCTTTTGTGTTTAATTCCGATGCAATTTCGGTGCTCCATCGTCAATAAGAAGGTCCAAGAGATACAGTAAACCTGAAGTGAGGCATCGGAATCTAAAACTAATGTCAATGGAATGGTTCACAACATAGACAGTAAGAAGAGTCAGTCTTCTTGTACTTAAGTCGGCATTGCGGCTTTTTTATTTAATTGCGATGCAATTTCTGTGTTTCATCGTCAATAAGAAGATCTGAGGGATACAGTATAGCAGATGTGAAGCATCGGAATCTATAGCTAGTGTTTTCTATTTAATTCCGATGCAATTTCTGTGTTTCATCGTCAATAAGAGGGTCCAAGGGATACAGTAAACCTGGAGTGAGGCATCGGAATCTATAACTAGTGTCAATGGAACGGTTCACAACATAGACAGTAAGAAGAGTCTGTCTCCTGTACTTAAGTCGGCATTGCGCCTTTTTTATTTAATTCCGATGCCATTTCTGTGTTTCATCGTCAATAAGAAGGTCTGAGGGATACAGTATAGCAGATGTGAAGCATCGGAATCTATAGCTAGTGTCACAGGAATGGTTCAAAGCATAGTCAGTAAGAAGAGTCAGTCTTCTTGTCCTTAAGTCGGCATTGTGCCTCTTGTATTTAATTCTGATGCAATTTCTGTGTTTCATCGTCAATAAGAAGGTCCAAGGGATACAGTGAACCTGAAGTGAAGCATCGGAATGTACAACTAGTGTCATAGGAATGGTTCAAAACATAGACAGTAAGAAGAAACAGCCTTCTTGTACTTAAGTCGGCATTGTGCCTTTTCTATTTAATTCCGATGCAATTTCTGTGTTTCATCGTCAATAAGAAACTCAGAGGGATACAGTAAAACTGAAGTGAAGCATCGGAATCTATAACTAGTGTCACAGGGGAATCGTTCAAAATATAGTCAGTAAGAAGAGTCAGTCTTCTTGTATATAAGTTGGCATTGTGCCTTTCGTATCTAATTCCGATACAATCTCAGTGTTTCACCGGCAATATGAAGGTCAGAGGGATACAGGAAACCTGAAGTGAAGCATCGGAATCTATAACTAGTGTCACAGGAATGGTTCAAACATAGACAGTGAGAAGTGTCAGACGTCTTGTACTTAAGTCGCCATTGTGCCTTTTGGATTTATTTCCGATGCAATTTCTGTGTTTCATCGTCAATAAGAAGGTCCAAGGGATAAAGTAAACCTGAAGTGAAGCATCGGAATCTATAACTAGTGTCACAGTAATGGTTCACACATAGACAGTAAGAAGTGTCAGACGTCTTGTACTTAAGTCGCCATTGTGCTTTTTGGATTTATTTCCAATGCAATTTCTGTGTTTCATCGTCAATAAGAAGGTCCAAGGGATAAAGTAAACCTGAAGTGAAGCATCGGAATCTATAACTAGTGTCACTGGAATGGTTCAAAATATAGACAGTAAGAAGGGTCTGTCTTCTTGTACTTAAGTCGGCATTGTGCCTATTGTAATTAATTCCGATGCAATTTCTGTGTATCATCTTTAATAGGAAGGTCAGAGGAAATCAGTAAACCTGAAGTGAAGCATCGGAATCTATAACTAGTGTCACAGGAATGGTTCAAAACATAGTCAGTATGAAGAGTGAATCTTCTTGTCCTTAAGTCGGCATTGTGCCTTTTGTATTTAATTCCGATGCAATTTCTGTGTTTCATCGTCAATAAGAAGGTCAGTGGGATACAGTAAACCTGAAGTTAAGCATCGGAATCTATAACTAGTGTCACAGGAATGGTTCAAAACATAGTCCGTAAGAAGAGTCAGTCTTCTTGCACTTAAGACGGCATTGTGACTTTTCTATTTAATTCCGATGCAATTTCTGTGTTTCATCGTCAATAAGAAGGTCCAAGGGATACAGTAAACCTGGAGTGAAGCATCGGAATCTAAAACTAGTGTCACAGGAATGGTTCAAACATAGGCAGTAAGGGGAGTCAGTCTTCTTGTACTTAAGTCGGCATTGTGCCTTTTCTATTTAATTCCGGTGCAATTTCTGTGTTTCGTCGTCAATAGGAAGGTCAGAGAGATACAATTAACCTGAAGTGAAGCTTCGGAATCTATAACTAGTGTTACAGGAATGGTTCAAAGCATAGTCAGTAAGAACAGTCAGTCTTCTTGTCCTTAAGTCGGCATTGTGCCTTTTGTATTTAATTCCGATGCAATATCTGTGTTTCATCGACAATAAGAAGGTCCAAGGGATAGAGATAACCTGGAGTGTAGCATGGGAATCTATAACTATTGTCACAGGAATGGTTCAAAACATAGACAGTAAGAAGAGTCAGTCTTCGTATACTAAAGTCGGCATTTCGCCTTTTGTATTTAATTCCGATGCAATTTCGGTGCTTCATCGTCAGTAAGAAGGTCCAAGAGATACAGTAAACCTGAAGTGAAGCATTATAATCTATAACTAGTGTCACAGGAATAGTTCAAATCATAGTCAGTAAGAAGAGTCAGTCATCTTGTACTTAAGTCTTCATTGTGCCTTTTCTATTTAATTCCGATGCAATTTCTGTGTTTTATCGTCAATAAGAAACTCAGAGGGATACAGTAAACCTGAAGTGAAGCATCGGAATCTATAACTAGTGTCACAGGGGAATCGTTCAAAACATAGTCAGTAAGAAGAGTCAGTCTTCTTGTACATAAGTTGGCATTGTGTCTTTCGTATCTAATTCCGATACAATTTCGGTGTTTCACCGGCAATATGAAGGTCAAAGGGATACAGGAAACCTGAAGTGAAGCTTCGGAATCTATAACTAGTGTCACAGGAATGGTTCAAAACATAGTCCGTAAGAAGAGTCAGTCTTCTTGCACTTAAGACGGCATTGTGACTTTTCTATTTAATTCCGATGCAATTTCTGTGTTTCATCGTCAATAAGAATGTCCAAGGGAAACAGTAAACCTCAAGTGAAGCATCGGAATCTACAACTAGTGTCACAGGAATGGTTCAAAACATAGTCTGTAAGAAGAGTCAAACTTCTTGTACTTAAGTTGGCATTGTGCATTTCGTTTTTAATTCCGATGCAATTTCTGTGTTTCACCGTCATTAAGAAGGCCCAAGGGATACAGTAAATCTGAAGTGAAGCATCAGACTCTATAAATAGTGTCACAGAAACGGTTGAAAACATAGACAGTAGAAGAGTCAGTCTTCTTGTACTTAAGTCGGCATTGTTTCTTTTGTATTTAATTCCGATGCAATTTCTGTGTTTCATCGTTAATAAGAAGGTCCAAGGGAAACAGTAAACCTCAAGTGAAGCATCGGAATATACACTAGTGTCACAGGAATGGTTCAAAGCATAGTCAGTAAGAAGAGTCAGTCTTGTTGTCCTTAAGGTGGCATTGTGCCTTTTGTATTTAATTCCGATGCAATTTCTGAGTTTCATCGGCAATATGGTCAGAGGGATACAGTACACCTAAAGTGAAGCATCGGAATCTATAACTAGTGTCACAGGAATGGTTCAAAGCATAGACAGTAGGAAGAGTCAGTCTTCTTGTACTTAAGTCGGCATTGTGCCCTTTGTATTTCATTCCGATCCAATTTCTGTGTTTCATCGTCAATAAGAAGGTCAGAGGGATACAGGAAACCTGAAGTGAAGCATCGGAATCCAAAACTAGTGTCACAGGAATGATTCAAAGCATAGACAGTGGGAAGGGTCAGCCTTCTTGTACTTAAGTCGGCATTGTGTATTTTGTATTTAATTCCGATGCAATTTCTGCGTTTCATCGTCAATAAGAAGGTCCAAGGTATACAGTAATCCTGAAGTGAAGCATCGGAATCTATAACTAGTGTCACTGGAATGGTTCAAACATACTCAGTAAGAACAGTCAGTCTTCTTGTCCTTAAGTCGGCATTGTGCCTTTTGTATTTAATTCTGATGCAATTTCTGTGTTTCATCGTCAATAAGATGGTCCAAGGGATACAGTAAACATGGAGTGAAGCATCGGAATCTATAACTAGTGTCAATGGAATGGTTCACAACATAGACAGTAAGAAGAGTCAAGCTTCTTGTACTTAAGTCAGCATTGTGCCTTTTGTATTTAATTCCGATGCAATTTCTGTGTTTCATCGTCAATAAGAAGGTCTGAGGGATACAGTATACCAGATGTGAAGCATCGGATTCTATAGCTAGCGTCACAGGAATGGTTCAAAACATAGTCAGTAAGAAGAGTCAGTCTTCTTGTCATTAAGTCGGCATTGTGCCTTTTGTATTTAATTCTAATGCAATTTCTGTGTTTCATCGTCAATAAGAAGGTCCAAGGGATACAGTGAACCTGAAGTGAAGCATCGGAATGTACCACTAGTGTCATGGGAATGGTTCAAAACATAGACAGTAAGTAGGGTCAGCCTTCTTGTACTTAAGTCGGAATTGTCCCATTTCTGTTTAATTCCGATGCAGTTTCTTTGTTTCATCGTCAATAAGAAGGTCAGAGGGATACAGTAAACCTGAAGTGAAGCATCGGAATCTATAACTAGTGTCACAGAAATCGTTCAAAACATACTCAGTAAGAAGAGTCAGTCTTCTGGTACATAGGTTGGCATTGTGCCTTTCGTACTTAATTCCGATACAATTTCTGTGTTTCACCGGCAATAAGAAGGTCAAAGTGATACAGGAAACCTGAAGTGAAGCATCGGAATCTATAACTAGTGTCACAGGAATGGTTCAAAACATAGTCAGTATGAAGAGTCAGTCTTCTTGTCCTTAAGTCGGCATTGTGCCTTTTGTATTTAATTCCGATGCAATTTCTGTGTTTCATCGTCAATAAGAAGGTCAGTGGGATACAGTAAACCTGAAGTGAAGCATCGGAATCCAAAACTAATGTCACAGGAATGATTCAAAACATAGACAGTAGGAAGAGTCAGTCTTCTTGTACTTAAGACGGCATTGTGCCTTTTGTATTTAAACCCGATGCAATTTCTGTGTTTTATCGTCAATAAGAAGGTCCAAGGTATACAGTAAACCTGAAGTGAAACATCGGAATCTATAACTAGTGTCACAGGGATGGTTCAAAACATAGTCAGTAAGAACAGTTAGTCTTCTTGCCTTAAGTCAGCATTGTGCCTCTTGTATTTAATTCCGATGCAATTTCTGTGTTTCATCGTCAATGAGAAGGTCCAAGTGATACAGTAAACCTGGAGTGTAGCATCGGAATGTATAACTATTGTCACAGGAATGGTTCAAAACATAGACAGTAAGAAGAGTCAGTCTTCGTGTACTTTAGTCGGCATTTGCCTTTTGTTTTTAATTCCGACGCAATTTCTGTGTTTCATCGTCAATAAGAAGGTCTAAGGGATACTGTAAACCTGGAGTGAAGCATCGGAATCTATAACTAGTGTCACAGTAATGGTTCAAAACATAGACAGTAAGAAGAGTCAGACGTCTTGTACTGAAGCCGGCATTGTGCCTTTTGCATTTAATTCCGATGCAATTTCTGTGTTTCATCGTCAATAAGGAGGTCCAAGCGATGCAGTAAGCCTGAAGTGAAGCATCGGAATCTATAATTAGTGTCACTGGAATGGTTCAAAACATAGTCAGTAAGAACAGTTAGTCTTCTTGTCCTTAAGTCGGCATTGTGCCTTTTGTATTTATTTCCGATGCAATTTCTGTGTTTCATCGTCAATAAGAAGGTCCAAGGGATACAGTAAACCTGGACTGTAGCATCGGAATCTATAACTTGTGTCACAGGAATGGTTCAAAACATAGACAGTAAGAAGAGTCAGTCTTCTTGTACTTAAGTCGACATTGTGCCCTTTCTATTTAATTCCGATGCAATTTCTGTGTTTCATCGTCAATAAGAAGGTCAGAGGGATACAATGAACCTGAAGTGAAGCATCGGACTTTATATCTAGTGTCACAGGAATGGTTCAAACATAGAAACTAAGAAGAGTCAGTCTTCTTGTACTTAAGTCGTCATTGTGCCTTTTGTATTTAATTCCGATGCAATTTCTGTTTTTCATCGTCAATAGGATGGTCAGAGGGAAACAGTAAACCTGTAGTGAAGCATGGGAATCTATAACTAGTGTCACAGGAATGGTTCAAACATAGTCAGTAAGAAGAGTCAATCTTCTTGTCCTTAAGTCGGCATTGTGCCTCTTGTATTTAATTCCGATGCAATTTCTGTGTTTCATCGTCAATAAGAAGGCCCAAGGGATACAGTAAACCTGAAGTGAAGCATCGGACTCTATAACTAGTGTCACAGAAATGGTTCAAACATAGACAGTAGAAGAGTCAGTCTTCTTGTACTTAAGTCGGCATTGTGCCTTTTGTAATTAATTCCGATGCAATTTCTGTGTTTCATCTTTAATAGGAAGGTCAGAGGAAAACAATAAACCTGAAGTGAAGCATCGGAATCTATAACTAGTGTCACAGGAATGGTTCAAAACATAGTCCGTAAGAAGAGTCAGTCTTCTTGCACTTAAGACGGCATTGTGACTTTTCTATTTAATTCCGATGCAATTTCTGTGTTTCATCGTCAATAAGAAGGTCCAAGGGATACAGTAAACCTGGAGTGAGGCATCGGAATCTAAAACTAGTGTCACAGGAATGGTTCAAACATAGGCAGTAAGAGGAGTCAGTCTTCTTGTACTTAAGTCGGCATTGTATCTTGTCTATTTAATTCCGGTGCAATTTCTGTGTTTCGTCGTTAATAGGAAGGTCAGAGGGATACAATTAACCTGAAGCGAAGCTTCGGAATCTATAACTAGTGTCACAGGAATGGTTCAAAGCATAGTCAGTAAGAAAAGTCAGTCTTCTTGTCCTTAAGTCGGCATTGTGCCTTTTGTATTTAATTCCGATGCAATTTCTGTGTTTCATCGTCTATAAGAAGGTCCAAGGGATACAGTAAACCTGGAGTGTAGCATCGGAATCTTTAACTTGTGTCACAGGAGTGGTTCAAAACATAGTCAGTAAGAAGTGTCAATCTTCTTGTACTTAAGTTGGCTTTGTGCATTTCGTATTTTATTCCGATGCAATTTCTGTGTTTCACCGGCAACAATAAAGTCAGAGGGATGCAGGAAACCTGAAGTGAAGCATCGGAATCTATAACTAGTGTCACAGGAATGGTTCAAACATAGACAGTAAGAAGAGTCAGTCTTCTTGTACTTAAGTCGTCATTGTGCCTTTTGTATTTAATTCCGATGCAATTTCTGTTTTTCATCGTCAATAGGAAGGTCAGAGGGAAACGGTAATCCTTAAGTGAAGCATCGGAATCTATAACTAGTGTCACAGGAATGGTTCAAAATCACAGTCAGTAAGTAGAGTCAATCTTCTTGTCCTTAAGTCGGCATTGTGCCTCTTGTATTTAATTCCGATGCAATTGCTGTGTTTCATCGTCAATGAGAAGGTCCAAGGGATACTGTAAACCTAGAGTGAAGCATCGGAAACTATAACTCGTGTCACTGGAATGTTTTAAAATATAGACAGTAAGAAGAGTCAGTCCTCTTGTACTTAAGTCGGCATTGTGCCTTTTGTAATTAATTCCGATGCAATTTCTGTGTTTCATCGTCAATAAGAAGGTCCAAGGGATACAGTGAACCTGGACTGTAGCATCGGAATCTATAACTTGTGTCACAGGAATGGTTCAAAACATAGACAGTAAGAGGAGTCAGTCTTCGTGTACTTAAGTCAGCATTTTGCCTTTTGTATTTAATTCTGATGCAATTTCTGTGTTTCATCGTCAATAAGAAGATCCAAGGGATACAGTAAACCTGACGTGAAGCATCGTAATCTATAACTAGTGTCACAGGAATAGTTCAAAACATAGACAGTAAGAATAGTCAGTCTTCTTGTACTTAAGTCGGCATTGTGCCTTTTCTATTTAATTCCGATGCAATTTTTGTGTTTCATCGTCAATAACCAGGTCCAAGGGATACAGTAAACCTGGAGTGAAGCATCGGAATCTATTACTAGTGTCAACGGAATGGTTCAAATCTTAGACAGTAAGAAGAGTCAGTCTTCTTGTACTTAAGTCGGCATTTTGCCTTTTTTATTTAATTCCGATGCATTTTCTGTGTTTTATCGTCAATAAGAAGGTCAGAGGGATATAGTAAACCTGAAGTGAAGCATCGGAATCTATAGCTAGTGTCACAGGAATGGTTCAAAACATAGTCAGTAAGAAGAGTCAGTCTTCTTGTCCTTTATGTAGGCATTGTGCCATTTGTATTTAATTCCGATGCAATTTCTGTGTTTCATCGTCAATAACAAGGTCCAAGGGATACAGTAAAACTGAAGTCATGCATCGGAATCTATAACTAGTGTCACAGGAATGGTTCAAAACGTAGACAGTAAGAGGAGTCAGTCTTCTTGTACTTATGTAGGCATTGTGTGCTTTTCAATTTAATTCCGATTCAATTTCTGTGTTTCCTCGTCAATAAGAAGGTCAGAGGGATACAGTAAACCTCAAGTGCAGCATCGGAATCTATAACTAGTGTCACAGGAATGGTTCAAAACATAGTCAGTAGGAAGAGTCGGTCTTCATGTACTTAAGTCGGCATTGTGCCTTATGTATTTAATTCCGATGCAATTTCTGTGTTTCATCGTCAATACGAAGGTCCAAGGGATACAGTAAACCTGAAGTGAAGCATCGGAATCCATAATTAGTGTCACAGGAATGATTCAAAACATAGACAGTAGAAAGAGTCAGTCTTCTTGTGCTTAAGTCGGCATTGTGCCTTTTGTATCTTATTCCGATGCAATTTCTGTGCTTCATCATCAATAAGATGGTCAGAGGGATACAGTAATCCTGAAGTGAAGAATCGGAATCTATAACTAGTGTCACAGGAATGGTTCAAAACATAGTCAGTAAGAAGAGTCAATCTTCTTGTACTTAAGTTGGCATTGTGCATTTCGTATTTAATTCCGATGCTACTTCTGTGTTTCACCGGCATTAAGAAGGCCGAAGGATACAGTAAACCTGAAGTGAAGCATCGGACTCCATATATAGTGTCACAGAAAAGGTTCAAAACATAGACAGTAAAAGAGTCAGTCTTCTTGTACTTAAGTCGGCATTGTTTCTTTTGTATATAATTCCGATGCAATTTCTGTGTTTCATCGTCAATAAGAAGGTCCAAGGGAAACTGTAAACCTCAAGTGAAGCATCGGAATCTATAACAAGTGTCACAGGAATGGTTCAAAACACAGTCAGTATAAAAGTCAGTCTTCTTGACCCTAAGTCGGCATTGTGCCTTTTGTATTTAATTCCGATGCAATGTCTGAGTTTCTTCGGCAATACGGTCAGAGGGATACAGTAAACCTGAAGTGAAGCATCGGAATCTATAACTAGTGTCACAGGAATCGTTCAAAACCTACTCAGTAAGAAGAGTCTGTCTTCTTGTACATAAGTTGGCATTGTGCCTTTCGTACTTAATTCCGATACAATTTCTGTGTTTCACCGGCAATAAGAAGGTCAAAGTGATACAGGAAACCTGAAGTGAAGCATCGGAATCTATAACTAGTGTCACAGGAATGGTTCAAAACATAGTCAGTATGAAGATTCAGTCTTCTTGTCCTTAAGTCGGCATTGTGCCTTTTGTATTTAATTCCGATGCAATTTCTGTGTTTCATCGTCAATAAGAAGGTCAGTGGGATACAGTAAACCTGAAGTGAAGCATCGGAATCCAAAACTAGTGTCACAGGAATGATTCAAAACATAGACAGTAGGAAGAGTCAGTCTTCTTGTACTTAAGTCGGCATTGTGCCTTTTGTATTTAAATCCCATGCAATTTCTGTGTTTTATCGTCAATAAGCAGGTCCAAGGTATACAGTAAACCTGAAGTGAAGCATCGGAATCTACAACTAGTCTCACAGGAATGGTTCAAAACATAGTCAGTAAGAACAGTTAGTCTTCTTGTCCTTAAGTCGGCATTGTGCCTCTTGTGTTTAATTCCGATGCAATTTCTGTGTTTCATCGTCAATGAGAAGGTCCAAGGGATACAGTAAACCTGGAGTGTAGCATCGGAATCTATAACTATTGTCACAGGAATGGTTCAAAACATAGACAGTAAGAAGAGTCAGTCTTCGTGTACTTTAGTCGGCATTTGCCTTTTGTATTTAATTCCAACGCAATTTCTGTGTTTTATCGTCAATAAGAAGGTCTAAGGGATGCAGTAAACCTGAAGTGAAGCATCGGAATCTATAATTAGTGTCACTGGAATGGTTCAAAACATAGTCAGTAAGAACAGTTAGTCTTCTTGTCCTTAAGTCGGCATTGTGCCTTTTGTATTTATTTCCGATGCAATTTCTGTGTTTCATCGTCAATAAGAAGGTCCAAGGGATACAGTAAACCTGGACTGTAGCATCGGAATCTATAACTTGTGTCACAGGAATGGTTCAAAACATAGACAGTAAGAAGAGTCAGTCTTCTTGTACTTAAGTCGACATTGTGCCCTTTCTATTTAATTCCGATGCAATTTCTGTGTTTCATCGTCAATAAGAAGGTCAGAGGGATACAATGAACCTGAAGTGAAGCATCGGACTTTATATCTAGTGTCACAGGAATGGTTCAAACATAGAAACTAAGAAGAGTCAGTCTTCTTGTACTTAAGTCGTCATTGTGCCTTTTGTATTTAATTCCGATGCAATTTCTGTTTTTCATCGTCAATAGGAAGGTCAGAGGGAAACGGTAATCCTTAAGTGAAGCATCGGAATCTATAACTAGTGTCACAGGAATGGTTCAAAATCACAGTCAGTAAGAAGAGTCAATCTTCTTGTCCTTACGTCGGCATTGTGCCTCTTGTATTTAATTCCGATGCAATTGCTGTGTTTCATCGTCAATGAGAAGGTCCAAGGGATACTGTAAACCTAGAGTGAAGCATCGGAATCTATAACTCGTGTCACTGGAATGTTTTAAAATATAGACAGTAAGAAGAGTCAGTCCTCTTGTACTTAAGTCGGCATTGTGCCTTTTGTAATTAATTCCGATGCAATTTCTGTGTTTCATCGTCAATAAGAAGGTCCAAGGGATACAGTAAACCTGGACTGTAGCATCGGAATCTATAACTTGTGTCACAGGAATGGTTCAAAACATAGACAGTAAGAGGAGTCAGTCTTCGTGTACTTAAGTCAGCATTTTGCCTTTTGTATTTAATTCTGATGCAATTTCTGTGTTTCATCGTCAATAAGAAGATCCAAGGGATACAGTAAACCTGACGTGAAGCATCGTAATCTATAACTAGTGTCACAGGAATAGTTCAGAACATAGACAGTAAGAATAGTCAGTCTTCTTGTACTTAAGTCGGCATTGTGCCTTTTTCTATTTAATTCCGATGCAATTTTTGTGTTTCATCGTCAATAACCAGGTCCAAGGGATACAGTAAACCTGGAGTGAAGCATCGGAATCTATTACTAGTGTCAACGGAATGGTTCAAATCTTAGACAGTAAGAAGAGTCAGTCTTCTTGTACTTAAGTCGGCATTTTGCCTTTTTTATTTAATTCCGATGCATTTTCTGTGTTTTATCGTCAATAAGAAGGTCAGAGGGATATAGTAAACCTGAAGTGAAGCATCGGAATCTATAGCTAGTGTCACAGGAATGGTTCAAAACATAGTCAGTAAGAAGAGTCAGTCTTCTTGTCCTTTATGTAGGCATTGTGCCATTTGTATTTAATTCCGATGCAATTTCTGTGTTTCATCGTCAATAACAAGGTCCAAGGGATACAGTAAAACTGAAGTCATGCATCGGAATCTATAACTAGTGTCACAGGAATGGTTCAAAACGTAGACAGTAAGAGGAGTCAGTCTTCTTGTACTTATGTAGGCATTGTGTGCTTTTCAATTTAATTCCGATTCAATTTCTGTGTTTCCTCGTCAATAAGAAGGTCAGAGGGATACAGTAAACCTCAAGTGCAGCATCGGAATCTATAACTAGTGTCACAGGAATGGTTCAAAACATAGTCAGTAGGAAGAGTCGGTCTTCATGTACTTAAGTCGGCATTGTGCCTTATGTATTTAATTCCGATGCAATTTCTGTGTTTCATCGTCAATACGAAGGTCCAAGGGATACAGTAAACCTGAAGTGAAGCATCGGAATCCATAATTAGTGTCACAGGAATGATTCAAAACATAGACAGTAGAAAGAGTCAGTCTTCTTGTGCTTAAGTCGGCATTGTGCCTTTTGTATCTTATTCCGATGCAATTTCTGTGCTTCATCATCAATAAGATGGTCAGAGGGATACAGTAATCCTGAAGTGAAGAATCGGAATCTATAACTAGTGTCACAGGAATGGTTCAAAACATAGTCAGTAAGAAGAGTCAATCTTCTTGTACTTAAGTTGGCATTGTGCATTTCGTATTTAATTCCGATGCTACTTCTGTGTTTCACCGGCATTAAGAAGGCCGAAGGATACAGTAAACCTGAAGTGAAGCATCGGACTCCATATATAGTGTCACAGAAAAGGTTCAAAACATAGACAGTAAAAGAGTCAGTCTTCTTGTACTTAAGTCGGCATTGTTTCTTTTGTATTTAATTCCGATGCAATTTCTGTGTTTCATCGTCAATAAGAAGGTCCAAGGGAAACTGTAAACCTCAAGTGAAGCATCGGAATCTATAACAAGTGTCACAGGAATGGTTCAAAACATAGTCAGTATAAAAGTCAGTCTTCTTGTCCCTAAGTCGGCATTGTGCCTTTTGTATTTAATTCCGATGCAATGTCTGAGTTTCTTCGGCAATACGGTCAGAGGGATACAGTAAACCTGAAGTGAAGCATCGGAATCTATAACTAGTGTCACAGGAATCGTTCAAAACCTACTCAGTAAGAAGAGTCAGTCTTCTTGTACATAAGTTGGCATTGTGCCTTTCGTACTTAATTCCGATACAATTTCTGTGTTTCACCGGCAATAAGAAGGTCAAAGTGATACAGGAAACCTGAAGTGAAGCATCGGAATCTATAACTAGTGTCACAGGAATGGTTCAAAACATAGTCAGTATGAAGATTCAGTCTTCTTGTCCTTAAGTCGGCATTGTGCCTTTTGTATTTAATTCCGATGCAATTTCTGTGTTTCATCGTCAATAAGAAGGTCAGTGGGATACAGTAAACCTGAAGTGAAGCATCGGAATCCAAAACTAGTGTCACAGGAATGATTCAAAACATAGACAGTAGGAAGAGTCAGTCTTCTTGTACTTAAGTCGGCATTGTGCCTTTTGTATTTAAATCCCATGCAATTTCTGTGTTTTATCGTCAATAAGCAGGTCCAAGGTATACAGTAAACCTGTAGTGAAGCATGGGAATCTATAACTAGTGTCACAGGAATGGTTCAAACATAGTCAGTAAGAAGAGTCAATCTTCTTGTCCTTAAGTCGGCATTGTGCCTCTTGTATTTAATTCCGATGCAATTTCTGTGTTTCATCGTCAATAAGAAGGCCCAAGGGATACAGTAAACCTGAAGTGAAGCATCGGACTCTATAACTAGTGTCACAGAAATGGTTCAAACATAGACAGTAGAAGAGTCAGTCTTCTTGTACTTAAGTCGGCATTGTGCCTTTTGTAATTAATTCCGATGCAATTTCTGTGTTTCATCTTTAATAGGAAGGTCAGAGGAAAACAATAAACCTGAAGTGAAGCATCGGAATCTATAACTAGTGTCACAGGAATGGTTCAAAACATAGTCCGTAAGAAGAGTCTGTCGTCTTGCACTTAAGACGGCATTGTGACTTTTCTATTTAATTCCGATGCAATTTCTGTGTTTCATCGTCAATAAGAAGGTCCAAGGGATACAGTAAACCTGGAGTGAGGCATCGGAATCTAAAACTAGTGTCACAGGAATGGTTCAAACATAGGCAGTAAGAGGAGTCAGTCTTCTTGTACTTAAGTCGGCATTGTACCTTTTCTATTTAATTCCGGTGCAATTTCTGTGTTTCGTCGTTAATAGGAAGGTCAGAGGGATACAATTAACCTGAAGCGAAGCTTCGGAATCTATAACTAGTGTCACAGGAATGGTTCAAAGCATAGTCAGTAAGAAAAGTCAGTCTTCTTGTCCTTAAGTCGGCATTGTGCCTTTTGTATTTAATTCCGATGCAATTTCTGTGTTTCATCGTCTATAAGAAAGTCCAAGGGATACAGTAAACCTGGAGTGTAGCATCGGAATCTTTAACTTGTGTCACAGGAGTGGTTCAAAACATAGTCAGTAAGAAGTGTCAATCTTCTTGTACTTAAGTTGGCTTTGTGCATTTCGTATTTTATTCCGATGCAATTTCTGTGTTTCACCGGCAACAATAAAGTCAGAGGGATGCAGGAAACCTGAAGTGAAGCATCGGAATCTATAACTAGTGTCACAGGAATGGTTGAAACATAGACAGTAAGAAGAGTCAGTCTTCTTGTACTTAAGTCGTCATTGTGCCTTTTGTATTTAATTCCGATGCAATTTCTGTTTTTCATCGTCAATAGGAAGGTCAGAGGGAAACGGTAATCCTTAAGTGAAGCATCGGAATCTATAACTAGTGTCACAGGAATGGTTCAAAATCACAGTCAGTAAGAAGAGTCAATCTTCTTGTCCTTACGTCGGCATTGTGCCTCTTGTATTTAATTCCGATGCAATTGCTGTGTTTCATCGTCAATGAGAAGGTCCAAGGGATACTGTAAACCTAGAGTGAAGCATCGGAATCTATAACTCGTGTCACTGGAATGTTTTAAAATATAGACAGTAAGAAGAGTCAGTCCTCTTGTACTTAAGTCGGCATTGTGCCTTTTGTAATTAATTCCGATGCAATTTCTGTGTTTCATCGTCAATAAGAAGGTCCAAGGGATACAGTAAACCTGGACTGTAGCATCGGAATCTATAACTTGTGTCACAGGAATGGTTCAAAACATAGACAGTAAGAGGAGTCAGTCTTCGTGTACTTAAGTCAGCATTTTGCCTTTTGTATTTAATTCTGATGCAATTTCTGTGTTTCATCGTCAATAAGAAGATCCAAGGGATACAGTAAACCTGACGTGAAGCATCGTAATCTATAACTAGTGTCACAGGAATAGTTCAGAACATAGACAGTAAGAATAGTCAGTCTTCTTGTACTTAAGTCGGCATTGTGCCTTTTTCTATTTAATTCCGATGCAATTTTTGTGTTTCATCGTCAATAACCAGGTCCAAGGGATACAGTAAACCTGGAGTGAAGCATCGGAATCTATTACTAGTGTCAACGGAATGGTTCAAATCTTAGACAGTAAGAAGAGTCAGTCTTCTTGTACTTAAGTCGGCATTTTGCCTTTTTTATTTAATTCCGATGCATTTTCTGTGTTTTATCGTCAATAAGAAGGTCAGAGGGATATAGTAAACCTGAAGTGAAGCATCGGAATCTATAGCTAGTGTCACAGGAATGGTTCAAAACATAGTCAGTAAGAAGAGTCAGTCTTCTTGTCCTTTATGTAGGCATTGTGCCATTTGTATTTAATTCCGATGCAATTTCTGTGTTTCATCGTCAATAACAAGGTCCAAGGGATACAGTAAAACTGAAGTCATGCATCGGAATCTATAACTAGTGTCACAGGAATGGTTCAAAACGTAGACAGTAAGAGGAGTCAGTCTTCTTGTACTTATGTAGGCATTGTGTGCTTTTCAATTTAATTCCGATTCAATTTCTGTGTTTCCTCGTCAATAAGAAGGTCAGAGGGATACAGTAAACCTCAAGTGCAGCATCGGAATCTATAACTAGTGTCACAGGAATGGTTCAAAACATAGTCAGTAGGAAGAGTCGGTCTTCATGTACTTAAGTCGGCATTGTGCCTTATGTATTTAATTCCGATGCAATTTCTGTGTTTCATCGTCAATACGAAGGTCCAAGGGATACAGTAAACCTGAAGTGAAGCATCGGAATCCATAATTAGTGTCACAGGAATGATTCAAAACATAGACAGTAGAAAGAGTCAGTCTTCTTGTGCTTAAGTCGGCATTGTGCCTTTTGTATCTTATTCCGATGCAATTTCTGTGCTTCATCATCAATAAGATGGTCAGAGGGATACAGTAATCCTGAAGTGAAGAATCGGAATCTATAACTAGTGTCACAGGAATGGTTCAAAACATAGTCAGTAAGAAGAGTCAATCTTCTTGTACTTAAGTTGGCATTGTGCATTTCGTATTTAATTCCGATGCTACTTCTGTGTTTCACCGGCATTAAGAAGGCCGAAGGATACAGTAAACCTGAAGTGAAGCATCGGACTCCATATATAGTGTCACAGAAAAGGTTCAAAACATAGACAGTAAAAGAGTCAGTCTTCTTGTACTTAAGTCGGCATTGTTTCTTTTGTATTTAATTCCGATGCAATTTCTGTGTTTCATCGTCAATAAGAAGGTCCAAGGGAAACTGTAAACCTCAAGTGAAGCATCGGAATCTATAACAAGTGTCACAGGAATGGTTCAAAACATAGTCAGTATAAAAGTCAGTCTTCTTGTCCCTAAGTCGGCATTGTGCCTTTTGTATTTAATTCCGATGCAATGTCTGAGTTTCTTCGGCAATACGGTCAGAGGGATACAGTAAACCTGAAGTGAAGCATCGGAATCTATAACTAGTGTCACAGGAATCGTTCAAAACCTACTCAGTAAGAAGAGTCAGTCTTCTTGTACATAAGTTGGCATTGTGCCTTTCGTACTTAATTCCGATACAATTTCTGTGTTTCACCGGCAATAAGAAGGTCAAAGTGATACAGGAAACCTGAAGTGAAGCATCGGAATCTATAACTAGTGTCACAGGAATGGTTCAAAACATAGTCAGTATGAAGATTCAGTCTTCTTGTCCTTAAGTCGGCATTGTGCCTTTTGTATTTAATTCCGATGCAATTTCTGTGTTTCATCGTCAATAAGAAGGTCAGTGGGATACAGTAAACCTGAAGTGAAGCATCGGAATCCAAAACTAGTGTCACAGGAATGATTCAAAACGTAGACAGTAGGAAGAGTCAGTCTTCTTGTACTTAAGTCGGCATTGTGCCTTTTGTATTTAAATCCCATGCAATTTCTGTGTTTTATCGTCAATAAGCAGGTCCAAGGTATACAGTAAACCTGAAGTGAAGCATCGGAATCTACAACTAGTCTCACAGGAATGGTTCAAAACATAGTCAGTAAGAACAGTTAGTCTTCTTGTCCTTAAGTCGGCATTGTGCCTCTTGTGTTTAATTCCGATGCAATTTCTGTGTTTCATCGTCAATGAGAAGGTCCAAGGGATACAGTAAACCTGGAGTGTAGCATCGGAATCTATAACTATTGTCACAGGAATGGTTCAAAACATAGACAGTAAGAAGAGTCAGTCTTCGTGTACTTTAGTCGGCATTTGCCTTTTGTATTTAATTCCAACGCAATTTCTGTGTTTTATCGTCAATAAGAAGGTCTAAGGGATGCAGTAAACCTGAAGTGAAGCATCGGAATCTATAATTAGTGTCACTGGAATGGTTCAAAACATAGTCAGTAAGAACAGTTAGTCTTCTTGTCCTTAAGTCAACATTGTGCCTTTTGTATTTATTTCCGATGCAATTTCTGTGTTTCATCGTCAATAAGAAGGTCCAAGGGATACAGTAAACCTGGACTGTAGCATCGGAATCTATAACTTGTGTCACAGGAATGGTTCAAAACATAGACAGTAAGAAGAGTCAGTCTTCTTGTACTTCAGTCGACATTGTGACTTTTCTATTTAATTCCGATGCAATTTCTGTGTTTCATCGTCAATAAGAAGGTCAGAGGGATGCAATGAACCTCAAGTGAAGCATCGGAATTTATATCTAGTGTCACAGGAATGGTTCAAACATAGAAAGTAAGAAGAGTCGGTCTTCTTGTACTTAAGTCGTCATTGTGCCTTTTGTATATAATTCCGATGCAAATTCTGTTTTTCATCGTCAATAGGATGGTCAGAGGGAAACAGTAAACCTGTAGTGAAGCATCGGAATCTATAACTAGTGTCACAGGAATGGTTCAAAACATAGTCAGTAAGAAGAGTCAATCTTCTTGTCCTTATGTCGGCATTGTGCCTCTTGTATTTAATTCTGATGCAATTTCTGTGTTTCATCGCCAATAAGAAGGTCCAAGGGAAACTGTAAACCTGGAGTGAAGCATCGGAATCTACAACTAGTGTCACAGTAATGGTTCAAAACATAGACAGTAAGAAGAGTCAGACGTCTTGTACTGAAGCCGGCATTGTGCCTTTTGCATTTAATTCCGATGCAATTTCTGTGTTTCATCGTCAATAAGGAGGTCCAAGCGATGCAGTAAGCATGAAGTGAAGCATCGGAATCTATAATTAGTGTCACTGGAATGGTTCAAAACATAGTCAGTAAGAACAGTTAGTCTTCTTGTATTTAAGTCGGCATTGTGCCTTTTGTATTTATTTCCGATGCAATTTCTGTGTTTCATCGTCAATAAGAAGGTCCAAGGGATACAGTAAACCTGGACTGTAGCATCGGAATCTATAACTTGTGTCACAGGAATGGTTCAAAACATAGACAGTAAGAAGAGTCAGTCTTCTTGTACTTAAGTCGACATTGTGCCCTTTCTATTTAATTCCGATGCAATTTCTGTGTTTCATCGTCAATAAGAAGGTCAGAGGGATACAATGAACCGGAAGTGAAGCATCGGACTTTATATCTAGTGTCACAGGAATGGTTCAAACATAGAAACTAAGAAGAGTCAGTCTTCTTGTACTTAAGTCGTCATTGTGCCTTTTGTATTTAATTCCGATGCAATTTCTGTTTTTCATCGTCAATAGGATGGTCAGAGGGAAACAGTAAACCTGTAGTGAAGCATGGGAATCTATAACTAGTGTCACAGGAATGGTTCAAACATAGTCAGTAAGAAGAGTCAATCTTCTTGTCCTTAAGTCGGCATTGTGCCTCTTGTATTTAATTCCGATGCAATTTCTGTGTTTCATCGTCAATAAGAAGGCCCAAGGGATACAGTAAACCTGAAGTGAAGCATCGGACTCTATAACTAGTGTCACAGAAATGGTTCAAACATAGACAGTAGAAGAGTCAGTCTTCTTGTACTTAAGTCGGCATTGTGCCTTTTGTAATTAATTCCGATGCAATTTCTGTGTTTCATCTTTAATAGGAAGGTCAGAGGAAAACAATAAACCTGAAGTGAAGCATCGGAATCTATAACTAGTGTCACAGGAATGGTTCAAAACATAGTCCGTAAGAAGAGTCTGTCTTCTTGCACTTAAGACGGCATTGTGACTTTTCTATTTAATTCCGATGCAATTTCTGTGTTTCATCGTCAATAAGAAGGTCCAAGGGATACAGTAAACCTGGAGTGAGGCATCGGAATCTAAAACTAGTGTCACAGGAATGGTTCAAACATAGGCAGTAAGAGGAGTCAGTCTTCTTGTACTTAAGTCGGCATTGTACCTTTTCTATTTAATTCCGGTGCAATTTCTGTGTTTCGTCGTTAATAGGAAGGTCAGAGGGATACAATTAACCTGAAGCGAAGCTTCGGAATCTATAACTAGTGTCACAGGAATGGTTCAAAGCATAGTCAGTAAGAAAAGTCAGTCTTCTTGTCCTTAAGTCGGCATTGTGCCTTTTGTATTTAATTCCGATGCAATTTCTGTGTTTCATCGTCTATAAGAAGGTCCAAGGGATACAGTAAACCTGGAGTGTAGCATCGGAATCTTTAACTTGTGTCACAGGAGTGGTTCAAAACATAGTCAGTAAGAAGTGTCAATCTTCTTGTACTTAAGTTGGCTTTGTGCATTTCGTATTTTATTCCGATGCAATTTCTGTGTTTCACCGGCAACAATAAAGTCAGAGGGATGCAGGAAACTTGAAGTGAAGCATCGGAATCTATAACTAGTGTCACAGGAATGGTTCAAACATAGACAGTAAGAAGAGTCAGTCTTCTTGTACTTAAGTCGTCATTGTGCCTTTTGTATTTAATTCCGATGCAATTTCTGTTTTTCATCGTCAATAGGAAGGTCAGAGGGAAACGGTAATCCTTAAGTGAAGCATCGGAATCTATAACTAGTGTCACAGGAATGGTTCAAAATCACAGTCAGTAAGAAGAGTCAATCTTCTTGTCCTTAAGTCGGCATTGTGCCTCTTGTATTTAATTCCGATGCAATTGCTGTGTTTCATCGTCAATGAGAAGGTCCAAGGGATACTGTAAACCTAGAGTGAAGCATCGGAATCTATAACTCGTGTCACTGGAATGTTTTAAAATATAGACAGTAAGAAGAGTCAGTCCTCTTGTACTTAAGTCGGCATTGTGCCTTTTGTAATTAATTCCGATGCAATTTCTGTGTTTCATCGTCAATAAGAAGGTCCAAGGGATACAGTAAACCTGGACTGTAGCATCGGAATCTATAACTTGTGTCACAGGAATGGTTCAAAACATAGACAGTAAGAGGAGTCAGTCTTCGTGTACTTAAGTCAGCATTTTGCCTTTTGTATTTAATTCTGATGCAATTTCTGTGTTTCATCGTCAATAAGAAGATCCAAGGGATACAGTAAACCTGACGTGAAGCATCGTAATCTATAACTAGTGTCACAGGAATAGTTCAAAACATAGACAGTAAGAATAGTCAGTCTTCTTGTACTTAAGTCGGCATTGTGCCTTTTCTATTTAATTCCGATGCAATTTTTGTGTTTCATCGTCAATAACCAGGTCCAAGGGATACAGTAAACCTGGAGTGAAGCATCGGAATCTATTACTAGTGTCAACGGAATGGTTCAAATCTTAGACAGTAAGAAGAGTCAGTCTTCTTGTACTTAAGTCGGCATTTTGCCTTTTTTATTTAATTCCGATGCATTTTCTGTGTTTTATCGTCAATAAGAAGGTCAGAGGGATATAGTAAACCTGAAGTGAAGCATCGGAATCTATAGCTAGTGTCACAGGAATGGTTCAAAACATAGTCAGTAAGAAGAGTCAGTCTTCTTGTCCTTTATGTAGGCATTGTGCCATTTGTATTTAATTCCGATGCAATTTCTGTGTTTCATCGTCAATAACAAGGTCCAAGGGATACAGTAAAACTGAAGTCATGCATCGGAATCTATAACTAGTGTCACAGGAATGGTTCAAAACGTAGACAGTAAGAGGAGTCAGTCTTCTTGTACTTATGTAGGCATTGTGTGCTTTTCAATTTAATTCCGATTCAATTTCTGTGTTTCCTCGTCAATAAGAAGGTCAGAGGGATACAGTAAACCTCAAGTGCAGCATCGGAATCTATAACTAGTGTCACAGGAATGGTTCAAAACATAGTCAGTAGGAAGAGTCGGTCTTCATGTACTTAAGTCGGCATTGTGCCTTATGTATTTAATTCCGATGCAATTTCTGTGTTTCATCGTCAATACGAAGGTCCAAGGGATACAGTAAACCTGAAGTGAAGCATCGGAATCCATAATTAGTGTCACAGGAATGATTCAAAACATAGACAGTAGAAAGAGTCAGTCTTCTTGTGCTTAAGTCGGCATTGTGCCTTTTGTATCTTATTCCGATGCAATTTCTGTGCTTCATCATCAATAAGATGGTCAGAGGGATACAGTAATCCTGAAGTGAAGAATCGGAATCTATAACTAGTGTCACAGGAATGGTTCAAAACATAGTCAGTAAGAAGAGTCAATCTTCTTGTACTTAAGTTGGCATTGTGCATTTCGTATTTAATTCCGATGCTACTTCTGTGTTTCACCGGCATTAAGAAGGCCGAAGGATACAGTAAACCTGAAGTGAAGCATCGGACTCCATATATAGTGTCACAGAAAAGGTTCAAAACATAGACAGTAAAAGAGTCAGTCTTCTTGTACTTAAGTCGGCATTGTTTCTTTTGTATTTAATTCCGATGCAATTTCTGTGTTTCATCGTCAATAAGAAGGTCCAAGGGAAACTGTAAACCTCAAGTGAAGCATCGGAATCTATAACAAGTGTCACAGGAATGGTTCAAAACATAGTCAGTATAAAAGTCAGTCTTCTTGTCCCTAAGTCGGCATTGTGCCTTTTGTATTTAATTCCGATGCAATGTCTGAGTTTCTTCGGCAATACGGTCAGAGGGATACAGTAAACCTGAAGTGAAGCATCGGAATCTATAACTAGTGTCACAGGAATCGTTCAAAACCTACTCAGTAAGAAGAGTCAGTCTTCTTGTACATAAGTTGGCATTGTGCCTTTCGTACTTAATTCCGATACAATTTCTGTGTTTCACCGGCAATAAGAAGGTCAAAGTGATACAGGAAACCTGAAGTGAAGCATCGGAATCTATAACTAGTGTCACAGGAATGGTTCAAAACATAGTCAGTATGAAGATTCAGTCTTCTTGTTCTTAAGTCGGCATTGTGCCTTTTGTATTTAATTCCGATGCAATTTCTGTGTTTCATCGTCAATAAGAAGGTCAGTGGGATACAGTAAACCTGAAGTGAAGCATCGGAATCCAAAACTAGTGTCACAGGAATGATTCAAAACATAGACAGTAGGAAGAGTCAGTCTTCTTGTACTTAAGTCGGCATTGTGCCTTTTGTATTTAAATCCCATGCAATTTCTGTGTTTTATCGTCAATAAGCAGGTCCAAGGTATACAGTAAACCTGAAGTGAAGCATCGGAATCTACAACTAGTCTCACAGGAATGGTTCAAAACATAGTCAGTAAGAACAGTTAGTCTTCTTGTCCTTAAGTCGGCATTGTGCCTCTTGTGTTTAATTCCGATGCAATTTCTGTGTTTCATCGTCAATGAGAAGGTCCAAGGGATACAGTAAACCTGGAGTGTAGCATCGGAATCTATAACTATTGTCACAGGAATGGTTCAAAACATAGACAGTAAGAAGAGTCAGTCTTCGTGTACTTTAGTCGGCAGTTGCCTTTTGTATTTAATTCCAACGCAATTTCTGTGTTTTATCGTCAATAAGAAGGTCTAAGGGATGCAGTAAACCTGAAGTGAAGCATCGGAATCTATAATTAGTGTCACTGGAATGGTTCAAAACATAGTCAGTAAGAACAGTTAGTCTTCTTGTCCTTAAGTCGGCATTGTGCCTTTTGTATTTATTTCCGATGCAATTCCTGTTTTTCATCGTCAATAAGAAGGTCCAAGGGATACAGTAAACCTGGACTGTAGCATCGGAATCTATAACTTGTGTCACAGGAATGGTTCAAAACATAGACAGTAAGAAGAGTCAGTCTTCTTGTACTTCAGTCGACATTGTGACTTTTCTATTTAATTCCGATGCAATTTCTGTGTTTCATCGTCAATAAGAAGGTCAGAGGGATGCAATGAACCTCAAGTGAAGCATCGGAATTTATATCTAGTGTCACAGGAATGGTTCAAACATAGAAAGTAAGAAGAGTCGGTCTTCTTGTACTTAAGTCGTCATTGTGCCTTTTGTATATAATTCCGATGCAAATTCTGTTTTTCATCGTCAATAGGATGGTCAGAGGGAAACAGTAAACCTGTAGTGAAGCATCGGAATCTATAACTAGTGTCACAGGAATGGTTCAAAACATAGTCAGTAAGAAGAGTCAATCTTCTTGTCCTTATGTCGGCATTGTGCCTCTTGTATTTAATTCCGATGCAATTTCTGTGTTTCATCGCCAATAAGAAGGTCCAAGGGAAACTGTAAACCTGGAGTGAAGCATCGGAATCTACAACTAGTGTCACAGTAATGGTTCAAAACATAGACAGTAAGAAGAGTCAGACGTCTTGTACTGAAGCCGGCATTGTGCCTTTTGTATTTAATTCCGATGCAATTTCTGTGTTTCATCGTCAATAAGAAGGTCCAAGGGATGCAGTAAGCCTGAAGTGAAGAATCGGAATCTATAATTAGTGTCACTGGAACGGTTCAAAATATAGACAGTAAGAAGAGTCAGTCTTCTTGTACTTAAGTCGACATTGTGCCTTTTGTATTTATTTCCGATGCAATTTCTGTGTTTCATCGTCAATAAGAAGGTCCAAGGGATACAGTAAACCTGGACTGTAGCATCGGAATCTATAACTTGTGTCACCGGAATGGTTCAAAACATAGACAGTAAGAAGAGTCAGTCTTCTTGTACTTCAGTCGACATTGTGCCTTTTCTATTTAATTCCGATGCAATTTCTGTGTTTCATCGTCAATAAGAAGGTCAGAGGGATGCAATGAGCCTCAAGTGAAGCATCGGAATTTATATCTAGTGTCACAGGAATGGTTCAAACATAGAAAGTAAGAAGAGTCGGTCTTCTTGTACTTAAGTCGTCATTGTGCCTTTTGTATTTAATTCCGATGCAAATTCTGTTTTTCATCGTCAATAGGATGGTCAGAGGGAAACAGTAAACCTGTAGTGAAGCATCGGAATCTATAACTAGTGTCACAGGAATGGTTCAAAACATAGTCAGTAAGAAGAGTCAATCTTCTTGTCCTTATGTCGGCATTGTGCCTCTTGTATTTAATTCCGATGCAATTTCTGTGTTTCATCGCCAATAAGAAGGTCCAAGGGATACTGTAAACCTGGAGTGAAGCATCGGAATCTACAACTAGTGTCACAGTAATGGTTAAAACATAGACAGTAAGAAGAGTCAGACGTCTTGTACTGAAGCCGGCATTGTGCCTTTTGTATTTAATTCCGATGCAATTTCTGTGTTTCATCGTCAATAAGAAGGTCCAAGGGATGCAGTAAGCCTGAAGTGAAGCATCGGAATCTATAATTAGTGTCACTGGTACGGTTCAAAATATAGACAGTAAGAAGAGTCAGTCTTCTTGTACTTAAGTCGACATTGTGCCTTTTGTATTTAGTTCCGATGCAATTTCTGTGTTTCATCGTCAATAAGAAGGTCCAAGGGATACAGTAAACCTTGACTGTAGCATCGGAATCTATAACTTGTGTCACAGGAATGGTTCAAAACATAGACAGTAGGAAGAGTCAGTCTTCTTGTACTTAAGTCGACATCGTGCCTTTTCTATTTAATTCCGATGCAATTTCTGTGTTTCATCGTCAATAAGAAGGTCAGAGGGATACAATGAACCTGAAGTGAACCATCGGAATCTATAACTAGTGTCACAGGAATGGTTCAAACATAGTCAGTAAAAACAGTCAGTCTTCTTGTATTTAAGTCGGCATTGTGCCTTTTGTATTTAATTCCGACGCAATTTCTGTGTTTCATCGCCAATAAGAAGGTCCAATGGATACAGTAAACCTGAAATGAAGCATTATAATCTATAACTGGTGTCACAGGAATGGTTCAAAACATAGTCAGTAAGACGAGTCAGTCTTCGTGTACTTAAGTCTTCATTGTGCCTTTTCTATTTAATTCCGATGCAATTTCTGTGTTTCATCGTCAATAAGAAGGTCCAAGGTATACAGAAAACCTGAAGTGAAGCATCGGAATCTATAACTAGCGTCACAGGAATGGTTCAAAACATAGTCAGTGAGAAGAGTCAGTCTTCTTGTACTTAAGACGGCATTGCGACTTTTCTATTTAATTCGGATGCAATTTTTGTGTTTCATCGTCAATAAGAAGGTCCAAGGGATACAGTAAACCTGGAGTGAATCATCGGAATCTAAAACTAGTGTCACAGGAATGGTTCAAATCATAGACAGTAAGAAGAGTCAGTCTTCTTGTACTTAAGTCTGCATTGTGCCTTTTGTATTTAATTCCGATGCAATTTCTGTGTTTCGTCGTCAATAGGCAGGTCAGAGGGATACAATAAACCTGAAGTGAAGCATCGGAATCTATAACTAGTGTGACAGGAATGGTTCAAACCATAGTCAGTAAGAACAGTTAGTCTTCTTGTCCTTAAGTCGGCATTGTGCATTTTGTATTTAATTCCGATGCAATTTCTGTGTTTCATCGTCAATAAGAAGGTCCAAGGGATACAGTAAACCTGGAGTGTAGCATCGGAATCTATTACTTATGTCACAGGAATGGTTCAAAACATAGACAGTAAGAAGAGTCAGTCTTCGTGTACTTTAGTCGGCATTTGCCTTTTGTATTTGATTCCGACGCAATTTCTGTGTTTCATCGTCAATAAGAAGGTCTAAGGGATACAGTAAACCAGGAGTGAAGCATCGGGATCTATAACTAGTGGCAATTGAATGGTTCACAACATAGACAGTAAGAAGAGTCAGTCTTCTTGTACTAAAGTCGGCATTGCGCCTTTTTTATTTAATTCCGATGCAATTTCTGTGTTTCATCGTCAATAAGAAGGTCTGAGGGATACAGTATACCACATGTGAAGCATCGGAATCTATAGCTAGTGTCACAGGAATGGTTCGAAACATAGTCAGTAAGAAGAGTCAATCTTCTTGTACTTAAGTTGGCATTGTGCATTTCGTATTTAATTCCGATGCAATTTCTGTGTTTCACCGGCAACAAGAAGGTCAGAGGGATGCAGGAAACCTGAAGTGAAGCAACGGAATCTATAACTAGTGTCACAGGAATGGTTCAAACATAGACAGAAAGAAGAGTCAGTCTTCTTGTACTTAAGTCGGCATTGTGCCTTTTGTATTTCATTCCGATGCAATTTCTGTTTTTCATCGTCAATAGGAAGGTCAGAGGGAAACGGTAATCCTGAAGTGAAGCATCGGAATCTAAAACTAGTGTCATAGGAATGGTTCAAAATCACAGTCAGTAAGAAGAGTCAATCTTCTTGTCCTTAAGTCGGCATTGTGCCTCTTGTATTTAATTCCGATGCAATTTCTGAGTTTCATCGACAATAAGAAGGTCCAAGGGATAGAGAAAACCTGGAGTGTAGCATGGGAATCTATAACTAGTGTCACAGGAATGGTTCCAACATAGACAGTAAGAAGAGTCAGTCTTCTTGTACTTAAGTCGGCATTGCGCCTTTTTTATTTAATTCCGATGCAATTTCTGTGTTTCATCGTCAATAAGAAGGTCTGAGGGATACAGTATACCAGATGTGAAGCATCGGAATCTATAGCTAGTGTCACAGGAATGGTTCAAAACATAGGCAGTAAGAAGAGTCAGTCTTCTTGTACTTAAGACGGCATTGTGACTTTTCTATTCAATTCGGATGCAATTTTTGTGTTTCATCGTCAATTAGAAGGTCCAAGGGATGCAGTAAACCTGAAGTGAATCATCGGAATCTAAAACTAGTGTCACAGGAATGGTTCAAAACATACACAGTAAGAAGAGTCAGTCTTCGTGTACCTTAGTCGGCATTTGCCTTTTGTATTTAATTCCGACGCAATTTCTGTGTTTCATCGTCAATAAGGAGGTCTAAGGGATACAGTAAACCTGGAGTGAAGCATCGGAATCCATAACTAGTGTCAATGGAATGGTTCACAACATAGACAGTAAGAAGAGTCAGTCTTCTTGTACTTAAGTGGGCATTGCGTATTTTTTATTTAATTCCGATGCAATTTCTGTGTTTCATCGTCAATAAGAAGGTCTGAGGGATACAGTATACCAGATGTGAAGCATCGGAATCTATAGCTAGTGTCACAGGAATGGTTCAAAACATAGTCAGTAAGAAGAGTCAATCTTCTTGTACTTAAGTTGGCATTGTGCATTTCGTATTTAATTCTGATGCAATTTCTGTGTTTCACCGGCAACAAGAAGGTCAGAGGGATGCAGGAAACCTGAAGTGAAGCATCGGAATCTATAACTAGTGTCACAGGAATGGTTCAAACATAGACAGTAAGAAGAGTCAGTCTTCTTGTACTTAAGTCGGCATTGTGCCTTTTGTATTTAATTCCGATGCAATTTCTGTTTTTCATCGTCAATAGGAAGGTCAGAGGGAAACGGTAATCCTGAAGTGAAGCATCGGAATCTAAAACTAGTGTCACAGGAATGGTTCAAAATCACAGTCAGTAAGAAGAGTCAATCTTCTTGTCCTTAAGTCGGCATTGTGCCTTTTCTATTTAATTCCGATGCAATTTCTGTGCTTCGTCGACAATAAGAAGGTCCAAGGGATAGAGAAAACCTGGAGTGCAGCATGGGAATCTATAACTAGTGTCGCAGGAATGGTTCAAAACATAGACAGTAAGAGGAGTCAGTCTTCGTGTACTAAAGTCGGCATTTCGCCTTTTGTATTTAATTCCGATGCAATTTCGGTGCTTCATCGTCAATAAGAAGGTCCAAGAGATACAGTAAACCTGAGGTGAAGCATTATAATCCATAACTAGTGTCACAGGAATGGTTCAAAACATAGTCAGTAAGAAGAGTCAGTCTTCTTGTACTTAAGTCTTCATTGTGCCTTTTCTATTTAATTCCGATGCAATTTCTGTGTTTCATCGTCAATAAGAAGGTCCAAGGGATACAGTAAACCTGGAGTGAAGCATCGGAATCTATAACTAGTGTCAATGGAATGGTTCACAACATAGACAGTAAGAAGAGTCAGTCTTATTGTACTTAAGTCGGCATTGCGCCTTTTTTATTTAATTCCGATGCATTTTCTGTGTTTCATCGTAAATAAGAAGTTCTGAGGGATACAGTATACCAGATGTGAAGCATCGGAATCTATAGCTAGTGTCACAGGAATGGTTCTAAACATAGTCAGTAGGAAGAGTCTGTCTTCTTATCCTTAAGTCGGCATTGTGCCCCTTGTATTTATTCTGATTGAATTTCTGTGTTTCATCGTCAATAAGAAGGTCCAAGGGATACAGTAAACCTGAAGTGAAGCATTATAATCTATAACTGGTGTCACAGGAATGGTTCAAAACATAGACAGTAAGGAGAGTCAGACGTCTTGTACTGAAGCCGGCATTGTGCCTTTTGTATTTAATTCCGATGCAATTTCTGTGTTTCATCGTCAATAAGAAGGTCCAAGGGATTCAGTAAGCCTGAAGTGAAGCATCGGAATCTATAATTAGTGTCACTGGAATGGTTCAAAACATAGACAGTATGAAGAGTCAGTCTTCTTGTGCTTAAGTCGACATTGTGCCTTTTCTATTTAATTCCGATGCAATTTCTGTGTTTCATCGTCAATAAGAAGGTCAGAGGGATACAATGAACCTGAAGTGAAGCATCGGAATCTATAACTAGTGTCACAGGAATGGTTCAAACATAGTCAGTAAGAACAATCAGTCTCCTTGTCTTTAAGTCGGCATTGTGCCTTTTGTATTTAATTCCGACGCAATTTCTGTGTTTCATCGTCAATAAGAGGGTCCAAGGGATACAGTAAACCTGAAGTGAAGCATTATAATCTATAACTGGTGTCACAGGAATGGTTCAAAACATAGTCAGTAAGAAGAGTCAGTCTTCTTATACTTAAGTCTTCATTGTGCCTTTTCTATTTAATTCCGATGCAATTTCTGTGTTTCATCGTCAATAAGAAAGTCCAAGGTATACAGAAAACCTGAAGGGAAGCATCGGAATCTATAACTAGTGTCACAGGAATGGTTCAAAACATAGTCAGTAAGAAGAGTCAGTCTTCTTGTACTTAAGACGGCATTGTGACTTTTCTATTTAATTCGGATGCAATTATTGTGTTTCATCGTCAATAAGAAAGTCCAAGGGATACAGTAAACCTGGAGTGAATCATCGGAATCTAAAACTAGTGTCACAGGAATGGTTCAAATTATAGACAGTAAGAGGAGTCAGTCTTCTTGTACTTAAGTCTGCATTGTGCCTTTTGTATTTAATTCCGATGCAATTTCTGTGTTTCGTCGTCAATAGGAAGGTCAGAGGGATAAAATAAACCTGAAGTGAAGCATCGGAATCTATAACAAGTGTCTCAGGAATGGTTCAAAACATAGTCAGTAAGAACAGTTAGTCTTCTTGTCCTTAAGTCGGCATTGTGCATTTTGTATTTAATTCCGATGCAATTTCTGTACTTCATCGTCAATAAGAAGGTCCAAGGGATACAGTAAACCTGGAGTGTAGCATCGGAATCTATAACTTGTGTCACAGGAATGGTTCAAAACATAGACAGTAAGAAGAGTCAGTCTTCGTGTACTTTAGTCGGCATTTGCCTTTTGTATTTAATTCCGACGCAATTTCTGTGTTTCATCGTCATTAAGAAGGTCTAAGGGATACAGTAAACCTGGAGTGAAGCATCGGAATCTATAACTAGTGTCAATGGAATGGTTCACAACATAGACAGTAAGAAGAGTCAGTCTTCTTGTACTTAAGTCGGCATTGCGCCTTTTATATTTAATTCCGATGCAATTTCTGTGTTTCATCGTCAATAAGAAGGTCAGAGGGATACAGTATACCAGATGTGAAGCATCGGAATCTATAGCTAGTGACACAGGAATGGTTCAAAACGTAGTCAGTAAGAAGAGTCAATCTTCTTGTACTTAAGTTGGCATTGTGCATTTCGTATTTAATTCCGATGCAATTTCTGTGTTTCACCGGCAACAAGAAGGTCAAAGGGATGCAGGAAACCTGAAGTGAAGCATCGGAATCTATAACTAGTGTCACAGGAATGGTTCAAACATAGACAGTAAGAAGAGTCAGTCTTCTTGTACTTAAGTCGGCATTGTGCCTTATGTATTTAATTCCGATGCACTTTCTGTGTTTCATCGACAATAAGAAGGTCCAAGGGATAGAGAAAACCTGGAGTGTAGCATGGGAATCTATAACTAGTGTCACAGGAATGGTTCAAAACATAGACAGTAAGAAGAGTCAGTCTTCGTGTACTAAAGCCGGCATTTCGCCTTTTGTATTTAATTCCGATGCAATTTCGGTGCTTCATCGTCAATAAGAAGGTCCAAGAGATACAGTAAACCTGAAGTGAAGCATTATAATCTATAACTAGTGTCACAGGAATGGTTCAAAAAATAGTCAGTAAGAAGAGTCAGTCTTCTTGTACTTAAGTCTTCATTGTGCCTTTTCTATTTAATTCCGATGCAATTTCTGTGTTTCATCGTCAATAGGAAGGTCCAAGGGATACAGTAAACCTGGAGTGAAGCATCGGAATCTATAACTAGTGTCAATGGAATGGTTCACAACATATACAGTAAGAAGAGTCAGTCTTCTTGTACTTAAGTCGGCATTGCGCCTTTTTTATTTAATTCCGATGCAATTTCTGTGTTTCATCGTCAATAAGAAGGTCTGCGGGATACAGTATACCAGATGTGAAGCATCGGAATCTATAGCTAGTGTCACAGGAATGGTTCAAAACATAGTCAGTAAGAAGAGTCAGTCTTGTTGTCCTTAAGTCGGCATTGTGCCTCTTGTATTTAATTCTGATGCAATTTCTGTGTTTCATCGTCAATAAGAAGGTCCAAGGGATACAGTGAACCTGAAGTGAAGCATCGGAATGTACAACTAGTGTCATAGGAATGGTTCAAAACATAGACAGTAAGAAGAAACAGCCTCCTTGTACATAAGTCGGCATTGTGCCTTTTCTATTTAATTCCGATGCAATTTCTGTGTTTCATCGTCAATAAGAAACTCAGAGTGATACAGTAAACCTGAAGTGAAGCATCGGAATCTATAACTAGTGTCACAGGGGAATCGTTCAAAACATAGTCAGTAAGAAGAGTCAGTCTTCTTGTACATAAGTTGGCATTGTGCCTTTCGTATCTAATTCCGATACAATGTCTGTGTTTCACCGGCAATATGAAGGTCAAAGGGATACAGGAAACCTGAAGTGAAGCATCGGAATCTATAACTAGTGTCACAGGAATGGTTCAAACATAGACAGCAAGAAGAGTCAGTCTTCTTGTACTTAAGTTGGCATTGTGCCTCTTGTATTTATTCCGACGCAATTTCTGTGTTTCATCGTCAATAAGTGGGTCCAAGGGATACTGTAAACCTGGAGTGAAGCATCGGAATCTATAACTAGTGTCACAGTAATGGTTCAAAACATAGACAGTAAGAAGAGTCAGTCTTCTTGTACTTAAGTCGGCATTGTGCCTTTTCTATTTAATTCCGATGCAATTTTTGTGTTTCATCGTCAATAACAAGGTCCAAGGGATACAGTAAACCTGGAGTGAAGCATCGGAATCTATTACTAGTGTCAATGGAATGGTTCAAAACATAGACAGTAAGAAGAGTCAGTCTTCTTGTACTTAAGTCGGCATTGCGCCTTTTGTATTTAATTCCGATGCATTTTCTGTGTTTTATCGTCAATAAGAAGGTCAGAGGGATATAGTAAACCTGAAGTGAATCATCGGAATCTATAGCTTGTGTCACAGGAATGGTTCAAAACATAGTCAGTAAGAAGAGTCAGTCTTCTTGTTCTTTATGTAGGCATTGTGCCTTTCTTATTTAATTCCGATGCAATTTCTGTGTTTCATCGTCAATAACACGGTCCAAGGGATACAGTAAAACTGAAGTCATGCATCGGAATCTATAATTAGTGTCACAGGAATGGTTCAAAACGTAGACAGTAAGAAGAGTCAGTCTACTTGTACTTAAGTAGGCATTGTGGCGTTTCAATTTAATTCCGATTCGATTTCTGTGTTTCCTCCTCAATAAGAAGGTCAGAGGGATACAGTAAACCTCAAGTGCAGCATCGGAATCTATAACTAGTGTCACAGGAATGGTTCAAAACATAGTCAGTAGGAAGAGTCGGTCTTCATGTACTTAAGTCGGCATTGTGCCTTATGTATTTAATTCCGATGCAATTTCTGTGTTTCATCGTCAATACGAAGGTCCAAGGCATACAGTAAACCTGAAGTGAAGCATCGGAATCCATAATTAGTGTCACAGGAATGGTTCAAAACATAGACAGTAGAAAGAATCAGTCTTCTTGTACATAAGTCGGCATTGTGCCTTTTGTATCATATTCCGATGCAATTTCTGTGTTTCATCATCAATAAGATGGTCAGAGGGATACAGTAATCCTGAAGTGAAGAATCGGAATCTATAACTAGTGTCACAGGAATGGTTCAAAACATAGTCAGTAAGAAGAGTCAGTCTTCTTGTGCTTAAGTCGACATTGTGCTTTTCTATTTAATTCCGATGCAATTTCTGTGTTTCATCGTCAATAAGAAGGTCCAAGGTATACAGAAAACCTGAAGGGAAGCATCGGAATCTATAACTAGTGTCACAGGAATGGTTCAAAACATAGTCAGTAAGAAGAGTCAGTCTTCTTGTACTTAAGACGGCATTGTGACTTTTCTATTTAATTCGGATGCAATTATTGTGTTTCATCGTCAATAAGAAAGTCCAAGGGATACAGTAAACCTGGAGTGAATCATCGGAATCTAAAACTAGTGTCACAGGAATGGTTCAAATTATAGACAGTAAGAGGAGTCAGTCTTCTTGTACTTAAGTCTGCATTGTGCCTTTTGTATTTAATTCCGATGCAATTTCTGTGTTTCGTCGTCAATAGGAAGGTCAGAGGGATAAAATAAACCTGAAGTGAAGCATCGGAATCTATAACAAGTGTCTCAGGAATGGTTCAAAACATAGTCAGTAAGAACAGTTAGTCTTCTTGTCCTTAAGTCGGCATTGTGCATTTTGTATTTAATTCCGATGCAATTTCTGTACTTCATCGTCAATAAGAAGGTCCAAGGGATACAGTAAACCTGGAGTGTAGCATCGGAATCTATAACTTGTGTCACAGGAATGGTTCAAAACATAGACAGTAAGAAGAGTCAGTCTTCGTGTACTTTAGTCGGCATTTGCCTTTTGTATTTAATTCCGACGCAATTTCTGTGTTTCATCGTCATTAAGAAGGTCTAAGGGATACAGTAAACCTGGAGTGAAGCATCGGAATCTATAACTAGTGTCAATGGAATGGTTCACAACATAGACAGTAAGAAGAGTCAGTCTTCTTGTACTTAAGTCGGCATTGCGCCTTTTATATTTAATTCCGATGCAATTTCTGTGTTTCATCGTCAATAAGAAGGTCAGAGGGATACAGTATACCAGATGTGAAGCATCGGAATCTATAGCTAGTGACACAGGAATGGTTCAAAACATAGTCAGTAAGAAGAGTCAATCTTCTTGTACTTAAGTTGGCATTGTGCATTTCGTATTTAATTCCGATGCAATTTCTGTGTTTCACCGGCAACAAGAAGGTCAGAGGGATGCAGGAAACCTGAAGTGAAGCATCGGAATCTATAACTAGTGTCACAGGAATGGTTCAAACATAGACAGTAAGAAGAGTCAGTCTTCTTGTACTTAAGTCGGCATTGTGCCTTATGTATTTAATTCCGATGCACTCTCTGTGTTTCATCGACAATAAGAAGGTCCAAGGGATAGAGAAAACCTGGAGTGTAGCATGGGAATCTATAACTAGTGTCACAGGAATGGTTCAAAACATAGACAGTAAGAAGAGTCAGTCTTCGTGTACTAAAGCCGGCATTTCGCCTTTTGTATTTAATTCCGATGCAATTTCGGTGCTTCATCGTCAATAAGAAGGTCCAAGAGATACAGTAAACCTGAAGTGAAGCATTATAATCTATAACTAGTGTCACAGGAATGGTTCAAAAAATAGTCAGTAAGAAGAGTCAGTCTTCTTGTACTTAAGTCTTCATTGTGCCTTTTCTATTTAATTCCGATGCAATTTCTGTGTTTCATCGTCAATAGGAAGGTCCAAGGGATACAGTAAACCTGGAGTGAAGCATCGGAATCTATAACTAGTGTCAATGGAATGGTTCACAACATATACAGTAAGAAGAGTCAGTCTTATTGTACTTAAGTCGGCATTGCGCCTTTTTTATTTAATTCCGATGCAATTTCTGTGTTTCATCGTCAATAAGAAGGTCTGCGGGATACAGTATACCAGATGTGAAGCATCGGAATCTATAGCTAGTGTCACAGGAATGGTTCAAAACATAGTCAGTAAGAAGAGTCAGTCTTGTTGTCCTTAAGTCGGCATTGTGCCTCTTGTATTTAATTCTGATGCAATTTCTGTGTTTCATCGTCAATAAGAAGGTCCAAGGGATACAGTGAACCTGAAGTGAAGCATCGGAATGTACAACTAGTGTCATAGGAATGGTTCAAAACATAGACAGTAAGAAGAAACAGCCTCCTTGTACATAAGTCGGCATTGTGCCTTTTCTATTTAATTCCGATGCAATTTCTGTGTTTCATCGTCAATAAGAAACTCAGAGTGATACAGTAAACCTGAAGTGAAGCATCGGAATCTATAACTAGTGTCACAGGGGAATCGTTCAAAACATAGTCAGTAAGAAGAGTCAGTCTTCTTGTACATAAGTTGGCATTGTGCCTTTCGTATCTAATTCCGATACAATGTCTGTGTTTCACCGGCAATATGAAGGTCAAAGGGATACAGGAAACCTGAAGTGAAGCATCGGAATCTATAACTAGTGTCACAGGAATGGTTCAAACATAGACAGCAAGAAGAGTCAGTCTTCTTGTACTTAAGTTGGCATTGTGCCTCTTGTATTTATTCCGACGCAATTTCTGTGTTTCATCGTCAATAAGTGGGTCCAAGGGATACTGTAAACCTGGAGTGAAGCATCGGAATCTATAACTAGTGTCACAGTAATGGTTCAAAACATAGACAGTAAGAAGAGTCAGTCTTCTTGTACTTAAGTCGGCATTGTGCCTTTTCTATTTAATTCCGATGCAATTTTTGTGTTTCATCGTCAATAACAAGGTCCAAGGGATACAGTAAACCTGGAGTGAAGCATCGGAATCTATTACTAGTGTCAATGGAATGGTTCAAAACATAGACAGTAAGAAGAGTCAGTCTTCTTGTACTTAAGTCGGCATTGCGCCTTTTGTATTTAATTCCGATGCATTTTCTGTGTTTTATCGTCAATAAGAAGGTCAGAGGGATATAGTAAACCTGAAGTGAATCATCGGAATCTATAGCTTGTGTCACAGGAATGGTTCAAAACATAGTCAGTAAGAAGAGTCAGTCTTCTTGTTCTTTATGTAGGCATTGTGCCTTTCTTATTTAATTCCGATGCAATTTCTGTGTTTCATCGTCAATAACACGGTCCAAGGGATACAGTAAAACTGAAGTCATGCATCGGAATCTATAATTAGTGTCACAGGAATGGTTCAAAACGTAGACAGTAAGAAGAGTCAGTCTACTTGTACTTAAGTAGGCATTGTGGCGTTTCAATTTAATTCCGATTCGATTTCTGTGTTTCCTCCTCAATAAGAAGGTCAGAGGGATACAGTAAACCTCAAGTGCAGCATCGGAATCTATAACTAGTGTCACAGGAATGGTTCAAAACATAGTCAGTAGGAAGAGTCGGTCTTCATGTACTTAAGTCGGCATTGTGCCTTATGTATTTAATTCCGATGCAATTTCTGTGTTTCATCGTCAATACGAAGGTCCAAGGCATACTGTAAACCTGAAGTGAAGCATCGGAATCCATAATTAGTGTCACAGGAATGGTTCAAAACATAGACAGTAGAAAGAATCAGTCTTCTTGTACATAAGTCGGCATTGTGCCTTTTGTATCATATTCCGATGCAATTTCTGTGTTTCATCATCAATAAGATGGTCAGAGGGATACAGTAATCCTGAAGTGAAGAATCGGAATCTATAACTAGTGTCTCAGGAATGGTTCAAAACATAGTCAGTAAGAAGAGTCAATCTTCTTGTACTTAAGTTTTAATTGTGCATTTCGTATTTAATTCCGATGCTACTTCTGTGTTTCACCGGCATTAAGAAGGCCGAAGGGATACAGTAAACCTGAAGTGAAGCATCGGACTCCATAAATAGTGTCACAGAAAAGGTTCAAAACATGGACAGTAAAAGAGTCAGTCTGCTTGTACTTAAGTCGGCATTGTTTCTTTTGTATTTAATTCCGATGCAATTTCTGTGTTTCATCGTCAATACGAAGGTCCAAGGGAAACAGTAAAACTCAAGGGAAGCATCGGAATCTATAACAAGTGTCACAGGAATGGTTCAAAACACAGTCAGTATAAGAGTCAGTCTTCTTGTCCCTAAGTCGGCATTGTGCCTTTTGTTTTTAATTCCGATGCAATTTCTGAGTTTCTTCGGCAATACGGTCAGAGAGATACAGTAAACCTGAAGTGAAGCATCGGAATCTATAACTAGAGTCACAGGAATGGTTCAAAACATAGTCAGTAGGATGAGTCAATCTTCTTGTCCTTAAGTCGGCGTTGTGCCTCTTGTATTTAATTCCGATGCAATTTCTGTGTTTCATCGTCAATAAGAAGGTCCAAGGGATTCTGTAAACCTGGAGTGAAGCATCGGAATCTATAACTAGTGTCACATGAATGGTTCAAAACATAGACAGTAAGAAGAGTCAGTCTTCTTGTACTTAAGTCGACATTGTGTCTTATCTATTTAAATCCGATGCAATTTCTGTGTTTCATCGTCAATAAGAAGGTCAGAGGGATACAATGAACCTGAAGTGAAGCATCGGAAACTATAACTAGTGTCACAGGAATGGTTCAAACATAGTCAGTAAGAACAGTCAGTCTTCTTGTCTTTAAGTCGGCATTGTGCCTTTTGTATTTCATTCCGACGCAATTTCTGTGTTTCATCGTCAATAAGAAGGTCCAAGGGATACAGTAAACCCGAAGTGAAGCATTATAATCTATAACTGGTGTGACAGGAATGGTTCATAACATAGTCAGTAAGATGAGTCAGTCTTCTTGTACTTAAGTCTTCATTGTGCCTTTTCTATTTAATTCCGATGCAATTTCTGTGTTTCATCGTCAATAAGAAGGTCCAAGGTATACAGAAAACCTGAAGTGAAGCATCGGAATCTATAACTAGTGTCACAGGAATGGTTCAAAACATAGTCAGTAAGAAGAGTCAGTCTTCTTGTACTTAAGACGGCATTGTGACTTTTGTATTCAATTCGGATGCAATTTTTGTGTTTCATCGTCAATTAGAAGGTCCAAGGGATGCAGTAAACCTGGAGTGAATCATCGGAATCTAAAACTAGTGTCACAGGAATGGTTCAAAACATACACAGTAAGAAGAGTCAGTCTACGTGTACCTTAGTCGGCATTTGCCTTTTGTATTTAATGCCGACGCAATTTCTGTGTTTCATCGTCAATAAGAAGGTCTAAGGGATACAGTAAACCTGGAGTGAAGCATCGGAATCCATAACTAGTGTCAATGGAATGGTTCACAACATAGACAGTAAGAAGAGTCAGTCTTCTTGTACTTAAGTGGGCATTGCGCCTTTTTTATTTAATTCCGATGCAATTTCTGTGTTTCATCGTCAATAAGAAAGTCTGAGGGATACAGTATACCAGATGTGAAGCATCGGAATCTATAGCTAGTGTCACAGGAATGGTTCAAAACATAGTCAGTAAGAAGAGTCAATCTTCTTGTACTTAAGTTGGCATTGTGCATTTCGTATTTAATTCCGATGCAATTTGTGTTTCACCGGCAACAAGAAGGTCAGAGGGATGCAGGAAACCTGAAGTGAAGCATCGGAATCTATAACTAGTGTCACAGGAATGGTTCAAACATAGACAGTAAGAAGAGTCAGTCTTCTTGTACTTAAGTCGGCATTGTGCCTTTTGTATTTAATTCCGATGCAATTTCTGTTTTTCATCGTCAATAGGAAGGTCAGAGGGAAACGGTAATCCTGAAGTGAAGCATCGGAATCTAAAACTAGTCACACAGGAATGGTTCAAAATCACAGTCAGTAAGAAGAGTCAATCTTCTTGTCCTTAAGTCGGCATTGTGCCTCTTGTATTTAATTCCGATGCAATTTCTGTGTTTCGCCGACAATAAGAAGGTCCAAGGGATAGAGAAAACCTGGAGTGCAGCATGGGAATCTATAACTAGTGTCACAGGAATGGTTCAAAACATAGACAGTAAGAGGAGTCAGTCTTCGTGTACTAAAGTCGGCATTTCGCCTTTTGTATTTAATTCCGATGCAATTTCGGTGCTTCATCGTCAATAAGAAGGTCCAAGAGATACAGTAAACCTGAGGTGAAGCATTATAATCCATAACTAGTGTCACAGGAATGGTTCAAAACATAGTCAGTAAGAAGAGTCAGTCTTCTTGTACTTAAGTCTTCATTGTGCCTTTTCTATTTTATTCCGATGCAATTTCTGTGTTTCATCGTCAATAAGAAGGTCCAAGGGATACAGTAAACCTGGAGTGAAGCATCGGAATCTATAACTAGTGTCAATGGAATGGTTCACAACATAGACAGTAAGAAGAGTCAGTCTTATTGTACTTAAGTCGGCATTGCGCCTTTTTTATTTAATTCCGATGCAATTTCTGTGTTTCATCGTCAATAAGAAGTTCTGAGGGATACAGTATACCAGATGTGAAGCATCGGAATCTATAGCTAGTGTCACAGGATTGGTTCAAAACATAGTCAGTAGGAAGAGTCTGTCTTCTTATCCTTAAGTCGGCATTTTGCCCTTTGTATTTAATTCTGATTGAATTTCTGTGTTTCATCGTCAATAAGAAGGTCCAAGGGATACAGTAAACCTGAAGTGAAGCATTATAATCTATAACTGGTGTCACAGGAATGGTTCAAAACATAGACAGTAAGAAGAGTCAGACGTCTTGTACTGAAGCCGGCATTGTGCCTTTTGTATTTAATTCCGATGCAATTTCTGTGTTTCATCGTCAATAAGAAGGTCCAAGGGATTCAGTAAGCCTGAAGTGAAGCATCGGAATCTATAATTAGTGTCACTGGAATGGTTCAAAACATAGACAGTATGATGAGTCAGTCTTCTTGTGCTTAAGTCGACATTGTGCCTTTTCTATTTAATTCCGATGCAATTTCTGTGTTTCATCGTCAATAAGAAGGTCAGAGGGATACAATGAACCTGAAGTGAAGCATCGGTATCTATAACTAGTGTCACAGGAATGGTTCAAACATAGTCAGTAAGAACAATCAGTCTCCTTGTCTTTAAGTCGGTATTGTGCCTTTTGTATTTAATTCCGACGCAATTTCTGTGTTTCATCGTCAATAACAGGGTCCAAGGGATACAGTAAACCTGGAGTGAAGCATTATTATCTATAACTGGTGTCACAGGAATGGTTCAAAACATAGTCAGTAAGAAGAGTCAGTCTTCTTATACTTAAGTCTTCATTGTGCCTTTTCTATTTAATTCCGATGCAATTTCTGTGTTTCATCGTCAATAAGAAGGTCCAAGGTATACAGAAAACCTGAAGGGAAGCATCGGAATCTATAACTAGTGTCACAGGAATGGTTCAAAACATAGTCAGTAAGAAGAGTCAGTCTTCTTGTACTTAAGACGGCATTGTGACTTTTCTGTTTAATTCGGATGCAATTATTGTGTTTCATCGTCAATAAGAAGGTCCAAGGGATACAGTAAACCTGGAGTGAATCATCGGAATCTAAAACTAGTGTCACAGGAATGGTTCAAATTATAGACAGTAAGAGGAGTCAGTCTTCTTGTACTTAAGTCTGCATTGTGCCTTTTGTATTTAATTCCGATGCAATTTCTGTGTTTCGTCGTCAATAGGAAGGTCTGAGGGATAAAATAAACCTGAAGTGAAGCATCGGAATCTATAACAAGTGTCTCAGGAATGGTTCAAAACATAGTCAGTAAGAACAGTTAGTCTTCTTGTCCTTAAGTCGGCATTGTGCATTTTGTATTTAATTCCGATGCAATTTCTGTACTTCATCGTCAATAAGAAGGTCCAAGGGATACAGTAAACCTGGAGTGTAGCATCGGAATCTATAACTTGTGTCACAGGAATGGTTCAAAACATAGACAGTAAGAAGAGTCAGTCTTCGTGTACTTTAGTCGGCATTTGCCTTTTGTATTTAATTCCGACGCAATTTCTGTGTTTCATCGTCATTAAGAAGGTCTAAGGGATACAGTAAACCTGGAGTGAAGCATCGGAATCTATAACTAGTGTCAATGGAATGGTTCACAACATAGACAGTAAGAAGAGTCAGTCTTCTTGTACTTATGTCGGCATTGCGCGTTTTATATTTAATTCCGATGCAATTTCTGTGTTTCATCGTCAATAAGAAGGTCAGAGGGATACAGTATACCAGATGTGAAGCATCGGAATCTATAGCTAGTGACACAGGAATGGTTCAAAACATAGTCAGTAAGAAGAGTCAATCTTCTTGTACTTAAGTTGGCATTGTGCATTTCGTATTTAATTCCGATGCAATTTCTGTGTTTCACCGGCAACAAGAAGGTCAGAGGGATGCAGGAAACCTGAAGTGAAGCATCGGAATCTATAACTAGTGTCACAGGAATGGTTCAAACATAGACAGTAAGAAGAGTCAGTCTTCTTGTACTTAAGTCGGCATTGTGCCTTATGTATTTAATTCCGATGCACTTTCTGTGTTTCATCGACAATAAGAAGGTCCAAGGGATAGAGAAAACCTGGAGTGTAGCATGGGAATCTATAACTAGTGTCACAGGAATGGTTCAAAACATAGACAGTAAGAAGAGTCAGTCTTCGTGTACTAAAGCCGGCATTTCGCCTTTTGTATTTAATTCCGATGCAATTTCGGTGCTTCATCGTCAATAAGAAGGTCCAAGAGATACAGTAAACCTGAAGTGAAGCATTATAATCTATAACTAGTGTCACAGGAATGGTTCAAAACATAGTCAGTAAGAAGAGTCAGTCTTCTTGCACTTAAGTCTTCATTGTGCCTTTTCTATTTAATTCCGATGCAATTTCTGTGTTTCATCGTCAATAGGAAGGTCCAAGGGATACAGTAAACCTGGAGTGAAGCATCGGAATCTATAACTAGTGTCAATGGAATGGTTCACAACATATACAGTAAGAAGAGTCAGTCTTCTTGTACTTAAGTCGGCATTGCGCCTTTTTTATTTAGTTCCGATGCAATTTCTGTCTTTCATCGTCAATAAGAAGGTCTGCGGGATACAGTATACCAGATGTGAAGCATCGGAATCTATAGCTAGTGTCACAGGAATGGTTCAAAACATAGTCAGTAAGAAGAGTCAGTGTTGTTGTACTTAAGTCGGCATTGTGCCTCTTGTATTTAATTCTGATGCAATTTCTGTGTTTCATCGTCAATAAGAAGGTCCAAGGGATACAGTGAACCTGAAGTGAAGCATCCGAATGTACAACTAGTGTCATAGGAATGGTTCAAAACATAGACAGTAAGAAGAACAGCCTCCTTGTACTTAAGTCGGCATTGTGCCTTTTCTATTTAATTCCGATGCAATTTCTGTGTTTCATCGTCAATAAGAAACTCAGAGTGATACAGTAAACCTGAAGTGAAGCATCGGAATCTATAACTAGTGTCACAGGGGAATCGTTCAAAACATAGTCAGTAAGAAGAGTCAGTCTTCTTGTACATAAGTTGGCATTGTGCCTTTCGTATCTAATTCCGATACAATTTCTGTGTTTCACCGGCAATATGAAGGTCAAAGGGATACAGGAAACCTGAAGTGAAGCATCGGAATCTATAACTAGTGTCACAGGAATGGTTCAAACATAGACAGCAAGAAGAGTCAGTCTTCTTGTACTTAAGTTGGCATTGTGCCTCTTGTATTTATTCCGACGCAATTTCTGTGTTTCATCGTCAATAAGAGGGTCCAAGGGATACTGTAAACCTGGAGTGAAGCATCGGAATCTATAACTAGTGTCACAGTAATGGTTCAAAACATAGACAGTAAGAAGAGTCAGACGTCTTGTACTTAAGTCGGCATTGTGCCTTTTGTAATTAATTCCGATGCAATTTCTGTGTTTCATCTTTAATAGGAAGGTCAGAGGGAAACAGCAAACCTGAAGTGAGGCATCGTAATCTATAACTAGTGTCACAGGAATGGTTCAAAACATAGTCAGTATGAAGAGTGAGTCTTCTTGTCCGTAAGTCGGCATTGTGCCTTTTGTAATTAATTCCGATGCAATTTCTGTGTTTCATCGTCAATAAGAAGGTCAGTGGGATACAGTAAACCTGAAGTGAAGCATCGGAATCTATAACTAGTGTCACAGGAATGGTTCAAACATAGTCCGTAAGAAGAGTCAGTCTTCTTGTACTTAAGACGGCATTGTGACTTTTATATTTAATTCCGATGCAATTTCTGTGTTTCGTCGTCAACAGGAAGGTCGGAGGGATACAATTAACCTGAAGTGAAGCTTCGGAATCTATAACTAGTGTCACAGGAATGGTTCAAAGCATAGTCAGTAAGAACAGTCAGTCTTCTTGTCCTTATGTCGGCATTGTGCCTTTTGTATTTAATTCCGATGCAATTTCTGTGTTTCATCGTCAATAACAAGGTCCAAGGGAGACAGTAAACCTGGAGTGTAGCATCGGAATCTATAACTTGTGTCACAGGAATGGTTCAAAACATAGATAATAAGAATAGTCAGTCTTCGTGTACTGTAGTCGGCATTTGCCTTTTGTATTTAATTCCGACGAAATTTCTGTGTTTCATCGTCAATAAGAAGGTCTAAGGGATACAGTAAACCTGAAGTGAAGCATCGGAATCTATAACTAGTGTCACAGGAATGGTTCAAACATAGTCAGTAAGAACAATCAGTCTCCTTGTCTTTAAGTCGGCATTGTGCCTTTTGTATTTAATTCCGACGCAATTTCTGTGTTTCATCGTCAATAAGAGGGTCCAAGGGATACAGTAAACCTGAAGTGAAGCATTATAATCTATAACTGGTGTCACAGGAATGGTTCAAAACATAGTCAGTAAGAAGAGTCAGTCTTCTTATACTTAAGTCTTCATTGTGCCTTTTCTATTTAATTCCGATGCAATTTCTGTGTTTCATCGTCAATAAGAAGGTCCAAGGTATACAGAAAACCTGAAGGGAAGCATCGGAATCTATAACTAGTGTCACAGGAATGGTTCAAAACATAGTCAGTAAGAAGAGTCAGTCTTCTTGTACTTAAGACGGCATTGTGACTTTTCTATTTAATTCGGATGCAATTATTGTGTTTCATCGTCAATAAGAAAGTCCAAGGGATACAGTAAACCTGGAGTGAATCTTCGGAATCTAAAACTAGTGTCACAGGAATGGTTCAAATTATAGACAGTAAGAGGAGTCAGTCTTCTTGTACTTAAGTCTGCATTGTGCCTTTTGTATTTAATTCCGATGCAATTTCTGTGTTTCGTCGTCAATAGGAAGGTCAGAGGGATAAAATAAACCTGAAGTGAAGCATCGGAATCTATAACAAGTGTCTCAGGAATGGTTCAAAACATAGTCAGTAAGAACAGTTAGTCTTCTTGTCCTTAAGTCAGCATTGTGCATTTTGTATTTAATTCCGATGCAATTTCTGTACTTCATCGTCAATAAGAAGGTCCAAGGGATACAGTAAACCTGGAGTGTAGCATCGGAATCTATAACTTGTGTCACAGGAATGGTTCAAAACATAGACAGTAAGAAGAGTCAGTCTTCGTGTACTTTAGTCGGCATTTGCCTTTTGTATTTAATTCCGACGCAATTTCTGTGTTTCATCGTCATTAAGAAGGTCTAAGGGATACAGTAAACCTGGAGTGAAGCATCGGAATCTATAACTAGTGTCAATGGAATGGTTCACAACATAGACAGTAAGAAGAGTCAGTCTTCTTGTACTTAAGTCGGCATTGCGCCTTTTATATTTAATTCCGATGCAATTTCTGTGTTTCATCGTCAATAAGAAGGTCAGAGGGATACAGTATACCAGATGTGAAGCATCGGAATCTATAGCTAGTGACACAGGAATGGTTCAAAACATAGTCAGTAAGAAGAGTCAATCTTCTTGTACTTAAGTTGGCATTGTGCATTTCGTATTTAATTCCGATGCAATTTCTGTGTTTCACCGGCAACAAGAAGGTCAGAGGGATGCAGGAAACCTGAAGTGAAGCATCGGAATCTATAACTAGTGTCACAGGAATGGTTCAAACATAGACAGTAAGAAGAGTCAGTCTTCTTGTACTTAAGTCGGCATTGTGCCTTATGTATTTAATTCCGATGCACTTTCTGTGTTTCATCGACAATAAGAAGGTCCAAGGGATAGAGAAAACCTGGAGTGTAGCATGGGAATCTATAACTAGTGTCACAGGAATGGTTCAAAACATAGACAGTAAGAAGAGTCAGTCTTCGTGTACTAAAGCCGGCATTTCGCCTTTTGTATTTAATTCCGATGCAATTTCGGTGCTTCATCGTCAATAAGAAGGTCCAAGAGATACAGTAAACCTGAAGTGAAGCATTATAATCTATAACTAGTGTCACAGGAATGGTTCAAAAAATAGTCAGTAAGAAGAGTCAGTCTTCTTGTACTTAAGTCTTCATTGTGCCTTTTCTATTTAATTCCGATGCAATTTCTGTGTTTCATCGTCAATAGGAAGGTCCAAGGGATACAGTAAACCTGGAGTGAAGCATCGGAATCTATAACTAGTGTCAATGGAATGGTTCACAACATATACAGTAAGAAGAGTCAGTCTTCTTGTACTTAAGTCGGCATTGCGCCTTTTTTATTTAATTCCGATGCAATTTCTGTGTTTCATCGTCAATAAGAAGGTCTGCGGGATACAGTATACCAGATGTGAAGCATCGGAATCTATAGCTAGTGTCACAGGAATGGTTCAAAACATAGTCAGTAAGAAGAGTCAGTCTTGTTGTCCTTAAGTCGGCATTGTGCCTCTTGTATTTAATTCTGATGCAATTTCTGTGTTTCATCGTCAATAAGAAGGTCCAAGGGATACAGTGAACCTGAAGTGAAGCATCGGAATGTACAACTAGTGTCATAGGAATGGTTCAAAACATAGACAGTAAGAAGAAACAGCCTCCTTGTACATAAGTCGGCATTGTGCCTTTTCTATTTAATTCCGATGCAATTTCTGTGTTTCATCGTCAATAAGAAGGTCCAAGGGATTCAGTAAGCCTGAAGTGAAGCATCGGAATCTATAACTAGTGTCACAGGGGAATCGTTCAAAACATAGTCAGTAAGAAGAGTCAGTCTTCTTGTACATAAGTTGGCATTGTGCCTTTCGTATCTAATTCCGATACAATTTCTGTGTTTCACCGGCAATATGAAGGTCAAAGGGATACAGGAAACCTGAAGTGAAGCATCGGAATCTATAACTAGTGTCACAGGAATGGTTCAAACATAGACAGCAAGAAGAGTCAGTCTTCTTGTACTTAAGTTGGCATTGTGCCTCTTGTATTTATTCCGACGCAATTTCTGTGTTTCATCGTCAATAAGAGGGTCCAAGGGATACTGTAAACCTGGAGTGAAGCATCGGAATCTATAACTAGTGTCACAGTAATGGTTCAAAACATAGACAGTAAGAAGAGTCAGACGTCTTGTACTTAAGTCGGCATTGTGCCTTTTGTAATTAATTCCGATGCAATTTCTGTGTTTCATCTTTAATAGGAAGGTCAGAGGGAAACAGCAAACCTGAAGTGAGGCATCGTAATCTATAACTAGTGTCACAGGAATGGTTCAAAACATAGTCAGTATGAAGAGTGAGTCTTCTTGTCCGTAAGTCGGCATTGTGCCTTTTGTAATTAATTCCGATGCAATTTCTGTGTTTCATCGTCAATAAGAAGGTCAGTGGGATACAGTAAACCTGAAGTGAAGCATCGGAATCTATAACTAGTGTCACAGGAATGGTTCAAACATAGTCCGTAAGAAGAGTCAGTCTTCTTGTACTTAAGACGGCATTGTGACTTTTATATTTAATTCCGATGCAATTTCTGTGTTTCGTCGTCAACAGGAAGGTCGGAGGGATACAATTAACCTGAAGTGAAGCTTCGGAATCTATAACTAGTGTCACAGGAATGGTTCAAAGCATAGTCAGTAAGAACAGTCAGTCTTCTTGTCCTTATGTCGGCATTGTGCCTTTTGTATTTAATTCCGATGCAATTTCTGTGTTTCATCGTCAATAACAAGGTCCAAGGGAGACAGTAAACCTGGAGTGTAGCATCGGAATCTATAACTTGTGTCACAGGAATGGTTCAAAACATAGATAATAAGAATAGTCAGTCTTCGTGTACTGTAGTCGGCATTTGCCTTTTGTATTTAATTCCGACGAAATTTCTGTGTTTCATCGTCAATAAGAAGGTCTAAGGGATACAGTAAACCTGAAGTGAAGCATCGGAATCTATAACTAGTGTCACAGGAATGGTTCAAACATAGTCAGTAAGAACAATCAGTCTCCTTGTCTTTAAGTCGGCATTGTGCCTTTTGTATTTAATTCCGACGCAATTTCTGTGTTTCATCGTCAATAAGAGGGTCCAAGGGATACAGTAAACCTGAAGTGAAGCATTATAATCTATAACTGGTGTCACAGGAATGGTTCAAAACATAGTCAGTAAGAAGAGTCAGTCTTCTTATACTTAAGTCTTCATTGTGCCTTTTCTATTTAATTCCGATGCAATTTCTGTGTTTCATCGTCAATAAGAAGGTCCAAGGTATACAGAAAACCTGAAGGGAAGCATCGGAATCTATAACTAGTGTCACAGGAATGGTTCAAAACATAGTCAGTAAGAAGAGTCAGTCTTCTTGTACTTAAGACGGCATTGTGACTTTTCTATTTAATTCGGATGCAATTATTGTGTTTCATCGTCAATAAGAAAGTCCAAGGGATACAGTAAACCTGGAGTGAATCATCGGAATCTAAAACTAGTGTCACAGGAATGGTTCAAATTATAGACAGTACAGAAAACCTGAAGGGAAGCATCGGAATCTATAACTAGTGTCACAGGAATGGTTCAAAACATAGTCAGTAAGAAGAGTCAGTCTTCTTGTACTTAAGACGGCATTGTGACTTTTCTATTTAATTCGGATGCAATTATTGTGTTTCATCGTCAATAAGAAAGTCCAAGGGATACAGTAAACCTGGAGTGAATCATCGGAATCTAAAACTAGTGTCACAGGAATGGTTCAAATTATAGACAGTAAGAGGAGTCAGTCTTCTTGTACTTAAGTCTGCATTGTGCCTTTTGTATTTAATTCCGATGCAATTTCTATGTTTCGTCGTCAATAGGAAGGTCAGAGGGATAAAATAAACCTGAAGTGAAGCATCGGAATCTATAACAAGTGTCTCAGGAATGGTTCAAAACATAGTCAGTAAGAACAGTTAGTCTTCTTGTCCTTAAGTCGGCATTGTGCATTTTGTATTTAATTCCGATGCAATTTCTGTACTTCATCGTCAATAAGAAGGTCCAAGGGATACAGTAAACCTGGAGTGTAGCATCGGAATCTATAACTTGTGTCACAGGAATGGTTCAAAACATAGACAGTAAGAAGAGTCAGTCTTCGTGTACTTTAGTCGGCATTTGCCTTTTGTATTTAATTCCGACGCAATTTCTGTGTTTCATCGTCATTAAGAAGGTCTAAGGGATACAGTAAACCTGGAGTGAAGCATCGGAATCTATAACTAGTGTCAATGGAATGGTTCACAACATAGACAGTAAGAAGAGTCAGTCTTCTTGTACTTAAGTCGGCATTGCGCCTTTTATATTTAATTCCGATGCAATTTCTGTGTTTCATCGTCAATAAGAAGGTCAGAGGGATACAGTATACCAGATGTGAAGCATCGGAATCTATAGCTAGTGACACAGGAATGGTTCAAAACATAGTCAGTAAGAGGAGTCAATCTTCTTGCACTTAAGTTGGCATTGTGCATTTCGTATTTAATTCCGATGCAATTTCTGTGTTTCACCGGCAACAAGAAGGTCAGAGGGATGCAGGAAACCTGAAGTGAAGCATCGGAATCTATAACTAGTGTCACAGGAATGGTTCAAACATAGACAGTAAGAAGAGTCAGTCTTCTTGTACTTAAGTCGGCATTGTGCCTTATGTATTTAATTCCGATGCACTTTCTGTGTTTCATCGACAATAAGAAGGTCCAAGGGATAGAGAAAACCTGGAGTGTAGCATTGGAATCTATAACTAGTGTCACAGGAATGGTTCAAAACATAGACAGTAAGAAGAGTCAGTCTTCGTGTACTAAAGCCGGCATTTCGCCTTTTGTATTTAATTCCGATGCAATTTCGGTGCTTCATCGTCAATAAGAAGGTCCAAGAGATACAGTAAACCTGAAGTGAAGCATTATAATCTATAACTAGTGTCACAGGAATGGTTCAAAAAATAGTCAGTAAGAAGAGTCAGTCTTCTTGTACTTAAGTCTTCATTGTGCCTTTTCTATTTAATTCCGATGCAATTTCTGTGTTTCATCGTCAATAGGAAGGTCCAAGGGATACAGTAAACCTGGAGTGAAGCATCGGAATCTATAACTAGTGTCAATGGAATGGTTCACAACATATACAGTAAGAAGAGTCAGTCTTCTTGTACTTAAGTCGGCATTGCGCCTTTTTTATTTAATTCCGATGCAATTTCTGTGTTTCATCGTCAATAAGAAGGTCTGCGGGATACAGTATACCAGATGTGAAGCATCGGAATCTATAGCTAGTGTCACAGGAATGGTTCAAAACATAGTCAGTAAGAAGAGTCAGTCTTGTTGTCCTTAAGTCGGCATTGTGCCTCTTGTATTTAATTCTGATGCAATTTCTGTGTTTCATCGTCAATAAGAAGGTCCAAGGGATACAGTGAACCTGAAGTGAAGCATCGGAATGTACAACTAGTGTCATAGGAATGGTTCAAAACATAGACAGTAAGAAGAAACAGCCTCCTTGTACATAAGTCGGCATTGTGCCTTTTCTATTTAATTCCGATGCAATTTCTGTGTTTCATCGTCAATAAGAAACTCAGAGTGATACAGTAAACCTGAAGTGAAGCATCGGAATCTATAACTAGTGTCACAGGGGAATCGTTCAAAACATAGTCAGTAAGAAGAGTCAGTCTTCTTGTACATAAGTTGGCATTGTGCCTTTCGTATCTAATTCCGATACAATGTCTGTGTTTCACCGGCAATATGAAGGTCAAAGGGATACAGGAAACCTGAAGTGAAGCATCGGAATCTATAACTAGTGTCACAGGAATGGTTCCAACATAGACAGCAAGAAGAGTCAGTCTTCTTGTACTTAAGTTGGCATTGTGCCTCTTGTATTTATTCCGACGCAATTTCTGTGTTTCATCGTCAATAAGTGGGTCCAAGGGATACTGTAAACCTGGAGTGAAGCATCGGAATCTATAACTAGTGTCACAGTAATGGTTCAAAACATAGACAGTAAGAAGAGTCAGTCTTCTTGTACTTAAGTCGGCATTGTGCCTTTTCTATTTAATTCCGATGCAATTTTTGTGTTTCATCGTCAATAACAAGGTCCAAGGGATACAGTAAACCTGGAGTGAAGCATCGGAATCTATTACTAGTGTCAATGGAATGGTTCAAAACATAGACAGTAAGAAGAGTCAGTCATCTTGTACTTAAGTCGGCATTGCGCCTTTTGTATTTAATTCCGATGCATTTTCTGTGTTTTATCGTCAATAAGAAGGTCAGAGGGATATAGTAAACCTGAAGTGAATGATCGGAATCTATAGCTTGTGTCACAGGAATGGTTCAAAACATAGTCAGTAAGAAGAGTCAGTCTTCTTGTTCTTTATGTAGGCATTGTGCCTTTCTTATTTAATTCCGATGCAATTTCTGTGTTTCATCGTCAATAACACGGTCCAAGGGCTACAGTAAAACTGAAGTCATGCATCGGAATCTATAATTAGTGTCACAGGAATGGTTCAAAACGTAGACAGTAAGAAGAGTCAGTCTACTTGTACTTAAGTAGGCATTGTGGCGTTTCAATTTAATTCCGATTCGATTTCTGTGTTTCCTCCTCAATAAGAAGGTCAGAGGGATACAGTAAACCTCAAGTGCAGCATCGGAATCTATAACTAGTGTCACAGGAATGGTTCAAAACATAGTCAGTAGGAAGAGTCGGTCTTCATGTACTTAAGTCGGCATTGTGCCTTATGTATTTAATTCCGATGCAATTTCTGTGTTTCATCGTCAATACGAAGGTCCAAGGCATACAGTAAACCTGAAGTGAAGCATCGGAATCCATAATTAGTGTCACAGGAATGGTTCAAAACATAGACAGTAGAAAGAATCAGTCTTCTTGTACATAAGTCGGCATTGTGCCTTTTGTATCATATTCCGATGCAATTTCTGTGTTTCATCATCAATAAGATGGTCAGAGGGATACAGTAATCCTGAAGTGAAGAATCGGAATCTATAACTAGTGTCACAGGAATGGTTCAAAACATAGTCAGTAAGAAGAGTCAATCTTCTTGTACTTAAGTTGGAATTGTGCATTTCGTATTTAATTCCGATGCTACTTCTGTGTTTCACCGGCATTAAGAAGGCCGAAGGGATACAGTAAACCTGAAGTGAAGCATCGGACTCCATAAATAGTGTCACAGAAAAGGTTCAAAACATGGACAGTAAAAGAGTCAGTCTGCTTGTACTTAAGTCGGCATTGTTTCTTTTGTATTTAATTCCGATGCAATTTCTGTGTTTCATCGTCAATACGAAGGTCCAAGGGAAACAGTAAACCTCAAGGGAAGCATCGGAATCTATAACAAGTGTCACAGGAATGGTTCAAAACACAGTCAGTATAAGAGTCAGTCTTCTTGTCCCTAAGTCGGCATTGTGCCTTTTGTTTTTAATTCCGATGCAATTTCTGAGTTTCTTCGGCAATACGGTCAGAGAGATACAGTAAACCTGAAGTGAAGCATCGGAATCTATAACTAGAGTCACAGGAATGGTTCAAAACATAGTCAGTAGGATGAGTCAATCTTCTTGTCCTTAAGTCGGCGTTGTGCCTCTTGTATTTAATTCCGATGCAATTTCTGTGTTTCATCGTCAATAAGAAGGTCCAAGGGATTCTGTAAACCTGGAGTGAAGCATCGGAATCTATAACTAGTGTCACATGAATGGTTCAAAACATAGACAGTAAGAAGAGTCAGTGTTCTTGTACTTAAGTCGACATTGTGTCTTATCTATTTAAATCCGATGCAATTTCTGTGTTTCATCGTCAATAAGAAGGTCAGAGGGATACAATGAACCTGAAGTGAAGCATCGGAAACTATAACTAGTGTCACAGGAATGGTTCAAACATAGTCAGTAAGAACAGTCAGTCTTCTTGTCTTTAAGTCGGCATTGTGCCTTTTGTATTTCATTCCGACGCAATTTCTGTGTTTCATCGTCAATAAGAAGGTCCAAGGGATACAGTAAACCCGAAGTGAAGCATTATAATCTATAACTGGTGTGACAGGAATGGTTCATAACATAGTCAGTAAGATGAGTCAGTCTTCTTGTACTTAAGTCTTCATTGTGCCTTTTCTATTTAATTCCGATGCAATTTCTGTGTTTCATCGTCAATAAGAAGGTCCAAGGTATACAGAAAACCTGAAGTGAAGCATCGGAATCTATAACTAGTGTCACAGGAATGGTTCAAAACATAGTCAGTAAGAAGAGTCAGTCTTCTTGTACTTAAGACGGCATTGTGACTTTTGTATTCAATTCGGATGCAATTTTTGTGTTTCATCGTCAATTAGAAGGTCCAAGGGATGCAGTAAACCTGGAGTGAATCATCGGAATCTAAAACTAGTGTCACAGGAATGGTTCAAAACATACACAGTAAGAAGAGTCAGTCTACGTGTACCTTAGTCGGCATTTGCCTTTTGTATTTAATGCCGACGCAATTTCTGTGTTTCATCGTCAATAAGAAGGTCTAAGGGATACAGTAAACCTGGAGTGAAGCATCGGAATCCATAACTAGTGTCAATGGAATGGTTCACAACATAGACAGTAAGAAGAGTCAGTCTTCTTGTACTTAAGTGGGCATTGCGCCTTTTTTATTTAATTCCGATGCAATTTCTGTGTTTCATCGTCAATAAGAAAGTCTGAGGGATACAGTATACCAGATGTGAAGCATCGGAATCTATAGCTAGTGTCACAGCAATGGTTCAAAACATAGTCAGTAAGAAGAGTCAATCTTCTTGTACTTAAGTTGGCATTGTGCATTTCGTATTTAATTCCGATGCAATTTGTGTTTCACCGGCAACAAGAAGGTCAGAGGGATGCAGGAAACCTGAAGTGAAGCATCGGAATCTATAACTAGTGTCACAGGAATGGTTCAAACATAGACAGTAAGAAGAGTCAGTCTTCTTGTACTTAAGTCGGCATTGTGCCTTTTGTATTTAATTCCGATGCAATTTCTGTTTTTCATCGTCAATAGGAAGGTCAGAGGGAAACGGTAATCCTGAAGTGAAGCATCGGAATCTAAAACTAGTGTCACAGGAATGGTTCAAAATCACAGTCAGTAAGAAGAGTCAATCTTCTTGTCCTTAAGTCGGCATTGTGCCTCTTGTATTTAATTCCGATGCAATTTCTGTGTTTCGCCGACAATAAGAAGGTCCAAGGGATAGAGAAAACCTGGAGTGCAGCATGGGAATCTATAACTAGTGTCACAGGAATGGTTCAAAACATAGACAGTAAGAGGAGTCAGTCTTCGTGTACTAAAGTCGGCATTTCGCCTTTTGTATTTAATTCCGATGCAATTTCGGTGCTTCATCGTCAATAAGAAGGTCCAAGAGATACAGTAAACCTGAGGTGAAGCATTGTAATCCATAACTAGAGTCACAGGAATGGTTCAAAACATAGTCAGTAAGAAGAGTCAGTCTTCTTGTACTTAAGTCTTCATTGTGCCTTTTCTATTTTATTCCGATGCAATTTCTGTGTTTCATCGTCAATAAGAAGGTCCAAGGGATACAGTAAACCTGGAGTGAAGCATCGGAATCTATAACTAGTGTGAATGGAATGGTTCACAACATAGACAGTAAGAAGAGTCAGTCTTATTGTACTTAAGTCGGCATTGCGCCTTTTTTATTTAATTCCGATGCAATTTCTGTGTTTCATCGTCAATAAGAAGTTCTGAGGGATACAGTATACCAGATGTGAAGCATCGGAATCTATAGGTAGTGTCACAGGATTGGTTCAAAACATAGTCAGTAGGAAGAGTCTGTCTTCTTATCCTTAAGTCGGCATTTTGCCCTTTGTATTTAATTCTGATTGAATTTCTGTGTTTCATCGTCAATAAGAAGGTCCAAGGGATACAGTAAACCTGAAGTGAAGCATTATAATCTATAACTGGTGTCACAGGAATGGTTCAAAACATAGACAGTAAGAAGAGTCAGACGTCTTGTACTGAAGCCGGCATTGTGCCTTTTGTATTTAATTCCGATGCAATTTCTGTGTTTCATCGTCAGTAAGAAGGTCCAAGGGATTCAGTAAGCCTGAAGTGAAGCATCGGAATCTATAATTAGTGTCACTGGAATGGTTCAAAACATAGACAGTATGATGAGTCAGTCTTCTTGTGCTTAAGTCGACATTGTGCCTTTTCTATTTAATTCCGATGCAATTTCTGTGTTTCATCGTCAATAAGAAGGTCAGAGGGATACAATGAACCTGAAGTGAAGCATCGGTATCTATAACTAGTGTCACAGGAATGGTTCAAACATAGTCAGTAAGAACAATCAGTCTCCTTGTCTTTAAGTCGGTATTGTGCCTTTTGTATTTAATTCCGACGCAATTTCTGTGTTTCATCGTCAATAAGAGGGTCCAAGGGATACAGTAAACCTGGAGTGAAGCATTATTATCTATAACTGGTGTCACAGGAATGGTTCAAAACATAGTCAGTAAGAAGAGTCAGTCTTCTTATACTTAAGTCTTCATTGTGCCTTTTCTATTTAATTCCGATGCAATTTCTGTGTTTCATCGTCAATAAGAAGGTCCAAGGTATACAGAAAACCTGAAGGGAAGCATCGGAATCTATAACTAGTGTCACAGGAATGGTTCAAAACATAGTCAGTAAGAAGAGTCAGTCTTCTTGTACTTAAGACGGCATTGTGACTTTTCTGTTTAATTCGGATGCAATTATTGTGTTTCATCGTCAATAAGAAGGTCCAAGGGATACAGTAAACCTGGAGTGAATCATCGGAATCTAAAACTAGTGTCACAGGAATGGTTCAAATTATAGACAGTAAGAGGAGTCAGTCTTCTTGTACTTAAGTCTGCATTGTGCCTTTTGTATTTAATTCCGATGCAATTTCTGTGTTTCGTCGTCAATAGGAAGGTCAGAGGGATAAAATAAACCTGAAGTGAAGCATCGGAATCTATAACAAGTGTCTCAGGAATGGTTCAAAACATAGTCAGTAAGAACAGTTAGTCTTCTTGTCCTTAAGTCGGCATTGTGCATTTTGTATTTAATTCCGATGCAATTTCTGTACTTCATCGTCAATAAGAAGGTCCAAGGGATACAGTAAACCTGGAGTGTAGCATCGGAATCTATAACTTGTGTCACAGGAATGGTTCAAAACATAGACAGTAAGAAGAGTCAGTCTTCGTGTACTGTAGTCGGCATTTGCCTTTTGTATTTAATTCCGACGCAATTTCTGTGTTTCATCGTCATTAAGAAGGTCTAAGGGATACAGTAAACCTGGAGTGAAGCATCGGAATCTATAACTAGTGTCAATGGAATGGTTCACAACATAGACAGTAAGAAGAGTCAGTCTTCTTGTACTTATGTCGGCATTGCGCGTTTTATATTTAATTCCGATGCAATTTCTGTGTTTCATCGTCAATAAGAAGGTCAGAGGGATACAGTATACCAGATGTGAAGCATCGGAATCTATAGCTAGTGACACAGGAATGGTTCAAAACATAGTCAGTAAGAAGAGTCAATCTTCTTGTACTTAAGTTGGCATTGTGCATTTCGTATTTAATTCCGATGCAATTTCTGTGTTTCACCGGCAACAAGAAGGTCAGAGGGATGCAGGAAACCTGAAGTGAAGCATCGGAATCTATAACTAGTGTCACAGGAATGGTTCAAACATAGACAGTAAGAAGAGTCAGTCTTCTTGTACTTAAGTCGGCATTGTGCCTTATGTATTTAATTCCGATGCACTTTCTGTGTTTCATCGACAATAAGAAGGTCCAAGGGATAGAGAAAACCTGGAGTGTAGCATGGGAATCTATAACTAGTGTCACAGGAATGGTTCAAAACATAGACAGTAAGAAGAGTCAGTCTTCGTGTACTAAAGCCGGCATTTCGCCTTTTGTATTTAATTCCGATGCAATTTCGGTGCTTCATCGTCAATAAGAAGGTCCAAGAGATACAGTAAACCTGAAGTGAAGCATTATAATCTATAACTAGTGTCACAGGAATGGTTCAAAACATAGTCAGTAAGAAGAGTCAGTCTTCTTGCACTTAAGTCTTCATTGTGCCTTTTCTATTTAATTCCGATGCAATTTCTGTGTTTCATCGTCAATAGGAAGGTCCAAGGGATACAGTAAACCTGGAGTGAAGCATCGGAATCTATAACTAGTGTCAATGGAATGGTTCACAACATATACAGTAAGAAGAGTCAGTCTTCTTGTACTTAAGTCGGCATTGTGCCTTTTTTATTTAATTCCGATGCAATTTCTGTCTTTCATCGTCAATAAGAAGGTCTGCGGGATACAGTATACCAGATGTGAAGCATCGGAATCTATAGCTAGTGTCACAGGAATGGTTCAAAACATAGTCATTAAGAAGAGTCAGTGTTGTTGTCCTTAAGTCGGCATTGTGCCTCTTGTATTTAATTCTGATGCAATTTCTGTGTTTCATCGTCAATAAGAAGGTCCAAGGGATACAGTGAACCTGAAGTGAAGCATCCGAATGTACAACTAGTGTCATAGGAATGGTTCAAAACATAGACAGTAAGAAGAAACAGCCTCCTTGTACTTAAGTCGGCATTGTGCCTTTTCTATTTAATTCCGATGCAATTTCTGTGTTTCATCGTCAATAAGAAACTCAGAGTGATACAGTAAACCTGAAGTGAAGCATCGGAATCTATAACTAGTGTCACAGGGGAATCGTTCAAAACATAGTCAGTAAGAAGAGTCAGTCTTCTTGTACATAAGTTGGCATTGTGCCTTTCGTATCTAATTCCGATACAATTTCTGTGTTTCACCGGCAATATGAAGGTCAAAGGGATACAGGAAACCTGAAGTGAAGCATCGGAATCTATAACTAGTGTCACAGGAATGGTTCAAACATAGACAGCAAGAAGAGTCAGTCTTCTTGTACTTAAGTTGGCATTGTGCCTCTTGTATTTATTCCGACGCAATTTCTGTGTTTCATCGTCAATAAGAGGGTCCAAGGGATACTGTAAACCTGGAGTGAAGCATCGGAATCTATAACTAGTGTCACAGTAATGGTTCAAAACATAGACAGTAAGAAGAGTCAGACGTCTTGTACTTAAGTCGGCATTGTGCCTTTTGTAATTAATTCCGATGCAATTTCTGTGTTTCATCTTTAATAGGAAGGTCAGAGGGAAACAGCAAACCTGAAGTGAGGCATCGTAATCTATAACTAGTGTCACAGGAATGGTTCAAAACATAGTCAGTATGAAGAGTGAGTCTTCTTGTCCGTAAGTCGGCATTGTGCCTTTTGTAATTAATTCCGATGCAATTTCTGTGTTTCATCGTCAATAAGAAGGTCAGTGGGATACAGTAAACCTGAAGTGAAGCATCGGAATCTATAACTAGTGTCACAGGAATGGTTCAAACATAGTCCGTAAGAAGAGTCAGTCTTCTTGTACTTAAGACGGCATTGTGACTTTTATATTTAATTCCGATGCAATTTCTGTGTTTCGTCGTCAACAGGAAGGTCGGAGGGATACAATTAACCTGAAGTGAAGCTTCGGAATCTATAACTAGTGTCACAGGAATGGTTCAAAGCATAGTCAGTAAGAACAGTCAGTCTTCTTGTCCTTATGTCGGCATTGTGCCTTTTGTATTTAATTCCGATGCAATTTCTGTGTTTCATCGTCAATAACAAGGTCCAAGGGAGACAGTAAACCTGGAGTGTAGCATCGGAATCTATAACTTGTGTCACAGGAATGGTTCAAAACATAGATAATAAGAATAGTCAGTCTTCGTGTACTGTAGTCGGCATTTGCCTTTTGTATTTAATTCCGACGAAATTTCTGTGTTTCATCGTCAATAAGAAGGTCTAAGGGATACAGTAAACCTGAAGTGAAGCATCGGAATCTATAACTAGTGTCACACGAATGGTTCAAAACATAGACAGTAAGAAGAGTCAGTCTTCTTGCACTTAAGTCGGCATTGTGCCTTTTGTATCTTATTCCGATGCAATTTCTATGTTTCATCATCAATAAGAAGGTCGGAGGGATACAGTAATCCTGAATTGAAGCGTCGGAATCTATAACTAGTGTCACAGGAGTGGTTCAAAACATAGTCAGTAACAAGAGTCAATCTTCTTGTACTTAAGTTGGCATTGTGCATTTCGTATTTAATTTCGATGCAATTTCTGTGTTTCACCGGCAACAAGAAGGTCAGAGGGATGCAGGAAACCTGAAGTGAAGCATCGGAATCTATAACTAGTGTCACAGGAATGGTTCAAACATAGACAGTAAGAAGAGTCAGTCTTCTTGTACTTAAGTCGGCATTGTGCCTTTTGTATTTAATTCCGAAGCAATTTCTGTTTTTCATCGTCAATAGGAAGGTCAGAGGGAAACGGTAATCCTGAAGTGAAGCATCGAAATCTATAACTAGTGTCACAGGAATGGTTCAAAATCACAGTCAGTAAGAAGAGTCAATCTTCTTGTCCTTAAGTCGGTATTGTGCCTCTTGTATTTAATTCCGATGCATTTTCTGTGTTTCATCGTCAATGAGAAGGTCCAAGGGATACTGTAAACCTAGAGTGAAGCATCGGAATCTATAACTTATGTCACAGTAATGGTTCAAAACATAGACAGTAAGAAGAGTCAGACTTCTTGTACTGATGTTGGCATTGTGCGTTTTGTATTTAATTCCGATGCAATTTCTGTGTTTCATCGTCAATAAGAAGGTCCAAGGGTTACAATAAACCTGAAGTGAAGCATCAGAATCTATAACTAGTGTCACTGGAATGTTTCAAAATATAGACAGTAAGAAGAGTCAGTCTTCTTGTACTTAAGTCGGCATTGTGCCTTTTGTATTTAATTCCGATGCAATTTCTGTGTTTCATCGTCAATAAGAAGGTCCAAGAGATACAGTAACCCTGGACTGTAGCTTCGGAATCTATAACTTGTGTCACAAGAATGGTTCAAAACATAGACAGTATGAAGACTCAGTCTTCGTATACTTAAGTCGGCATTTTCCTTTTGTAGTTAATTCTGATGCAATTTCTGGGTTTCATCATCAATAAGAAGGTCCAAGGGATACAGTAAACCTGAAGTGAAGCATCGGAATCTATAACTAGTGTCACAGGAATGGTTCAAAACATAGACAGTAAGAAGAGCCAGTCTTCTTGTACTTAAGTCGGCATTGTGCCTTTTCTATTTAATGCCGATGCAATTTTTGTGTTTCATCGTCAATAACAAGGTCCTAGGGATACAGTAAACCTGGAGTGAAGCATCGGAATCTATAACTAGTGTCACAGGAATGGTTCAAAACAGTAGACAGTAAGAAGAGTCAGTCTTCTTGTACTTAAGTAGGCATTGTGGCGTTTCAATTTAATTCCGATTCAATTTCTGTGTTTCCTCGTTAATAAGAAGGTCAGAAGGATACAGTAAACCTCAAGTGCAGCATCGGAATCTATAACTAGTGTCACAGGAATGGTTCAAAACATAGTCAGTACGAAGAGTCGGTCTTCATGTACTTAAGTCGGCATTGTGCCTTATGTATTTAATTCCAATGCAATTTCTGTGTTTCATCGTCAATACGAAGGTCCAAGGGATACAGTACACCTGAAGTGAAGCATCGGAATCCATAATTAGTGTCACAGGAATGGTTCAAAATATAGACAGTAGAAAGAGTCAGTCTTCTTGTACATAAGTCGGCATTGTGCCTTTTGTATCTTATTCCGATGCAATTTCTGTGTTTCATCATCAATAAGATGGTCAGAGGGGTACAGTAATCCGAAAGTGAAGAATCGGAATCTATAACTAGTGTCACAGGAATGGTTCAAAACATAGTCAGTAAGAAGAGTCAATCTTCTTGTACGTAAGTTGGCATTGTGCATTTCGTATTTAATTCCGATGCTACTTCTGTGTTTCACCGGCATTAAGAAGGCCGAAGGGATACAGTAAACCTGAAGTGAAGCATCGGACTCCATAAATAGTGTCACAGAAAATGTTCAAATCATAGACAGTTAAAGAGTCAGTCTTCTTGTACTTAAGTCGGCATTGTTTCTTTTGTATTTCATTCCGATGCAATTTCTGTGTTTCATCGTCAATAAGAAGGTCAGAGGGATACAGTAAACCTGAAGTGAAGCATCGGAATCCAAAACTAGTGTCACAGGAATGATTCAAACATAGACAGTAGGAAGAGTCAGTCTTCTTGTACTTAAGTCGGCATTGTGCATTTTGTATTTAATTCCGATGCAATTTCTGTGTTTCTTCTTCAATAAGAAGCTCCAAGGTATACAGTAAACCTGAAGTGAAGCATCGGAATCTATAACAAGTGTCACAGGAATGGTTCAAACATATTTAGTAGGAAGAGTCAGTCTTCTTGTACTTAAGTCGGCATTGTGCCTTTTCTATTTAATTCCGATGCAATTTCTGAGTTTCATCGGCAATACGGTCAGAGGGATACAGTACACCTAAAGTGAAGCATCGGAATCTATAACTAGTGTCACAGGAGTGGTTCAAAACATAGACAGTAGGAAGAGTCAGTCTTCTTGTACTTAAGTCGGCATTGTGCCTTTTGTATTTCATTCCGATCCAATTTTTGTGTTTCATCGTCAATAAGAAGGTCAGAGGGATACAGTAAACCTGAAGTGAAGCATCGGAATCCAAAACTAGTGTCACAGGAATGATTCAAAACATAGACAGTAGGAAGGGTCAGTCTTCTTGTACTTAAGTCGGCATTGTGCATTTTGTATTTAATTCCGATGCAATTTCTGCGTTTCATCGTCAATAAGGAGGTCCAAGGTATACAGTAAACCTGAAGTGAAGCATCGGAATCTATAACAAGTGTCACAGGAATGGTTCAAAGCGTAGTCAGTAAGAGGAGTCTGTCTTCTTGTATTTAAGTCGGCACTGTGCCTTTTGTATTTAATTCCGATGCAATTTCTGTGTTTCATCGTCAATAAGAGGGTCCAAGGTATACTGTAAACCTGAAGTGAAGCATCGGAATCTATAACTAGTGTCACAGGAATGGTTCAAACATAGTCAGTAAGAACAGTCAGTCTTCGTGTCCTTAAGTCGGCATTGTGCCTTTTTTATTTAATTCCGACGCAATTTCTGAGTTTCATCGTCAATAAGAAGGTCCAAGGTATACAGTAAACCTGAAGTGAAGCATCGGAATGTACAACTAGTGTCATAGGAATGGTTCAAAACATAGACAGTAAGAAGGGTCAGCCTTCTTGTACTTAAGTCTGAATTGTCCCTTTTCTATTTAATTCCGAAGCAGTTTCTGTGTTTCATCGGCAATAAGAAGGTCAGAGGGATACAGTAAACCTGAAGTGAAGCATCGGAATCTATAAGTAGTGTCACAGGAATCGTTCAAAACATACTCAGTAAGAAGAGTCAATCTTCTTGTACATAAGTTGGCATTGTGCCTTTCGTACTTAATTCCGATACAATTTCTGTGTTTCACCGGCAATAAGAAGGTCAAAGGGATACAGAAAACCTGAAGTGAAGCACCGGAATCTATAACTAGTGTCACAGGAATGGTTCAAAACATAGTCAGTATGAAGGGTCAGTCTTCTTGTCCTTAAGTCGGCATTGTGCCTTTTGTATTTAATTCCGATGCAATTTCTGTGGTTTATCGTCAATAAGAAGGTCCAAGGTATACAGTAAACCTGAAGTGAAGCATCGGAATCTATAACTAGTGTCACAGGAATGGTTCAAAACATAGACAGTAAGAACAGTTAGTCTTCTTGTCCAAGTCGGCATTGTGCCTTTTGTATTTAATTCCGATGCAATTTCTGTGTTTCATCGTCAGTGAGAAGGTCCAAGGGATACAGTAAACCTGGAGTGTAGCATCGGAATCTATAACTATTGTCACAGGATTGGTTCAAAACATAGACAGTAAGAAGAGTCAGTCTTCGTGTACTTTAGTCGGCATTTGCCTTTTGTATTTAAATCCGACGCAATTTCTGTGTTTCATCGTCAATAAGAAGGTCTAAGGGATGCAGTAAACCTGAAGTGAAGCACCGGAATCTATAATTAGTGTCACTGGAATGGTTCAAAACATAGTCAGTAAGAACAGTTAGTCTTCTTGTCCTTAAGTCGGCATTCTGCCTTTTGTATTTAATTCCGACGCAATTTCTGTGTTTCATCGTCAATAAGAAGGTCCAAGGGATACAGTAAACCTGAAGTGAGCATTATAATCTATAACTGGTGTCACAGGAATGGTTTAAAACATAGTCAGTAAGAAGAGTCAGTCTTCTTGTACTTAAGTCTTCATTGTGCCTTTTCTATTTAATTCCGATGCAATTTCTGTGTTTCATCGTCAATAAGAAGGCCCAAGGTATACAGAAAACCTAAAGTGAAGCATCGGAATCTATAACTAGTGTCACAGGAATGGTTCAAAACAAAGTCAGTAAGAAGAGTCAGTCATCTTGTACTTAAGACGGCATTGTGACTTTTCTATTTAATTCGGATGCAATTTTTGTGTTTCATCGTCAATAAGAAGGTCCAAGGGATACAGTAAACCTGGAGTGAATCATCGGAATCTAAAACTTGTGTCACAGGAATGGTTAAAATCATAGACAGTAAGTGGAGTCACTCTTCTTGTACTTAAGTCTGCATTGTGCCTTTTGTATTTATTTCCGATGCAATTTCTGTGTTTCGTCGTCAATAGGAAGGTCAGAGGGATACAATAAACCTGAAGTGAAGCATCGGAATTTATAACTAGTGTCACAGGAATGGTTCAAAACATAGTCAGTAAGAACAGTTAGTCTTCTTGTCCTTAAGTCGGCATTGTGCATTTTGTATTTAATTCCGATGCAATTTCTGTGTTTCATCGTCAATGTGAAGGTCCAACGGATACAGTAAACCTGAAGTGTAGCATCGGAATCTATAACTTGTGTCACAGGAATGGTTCAAAACATAGACAGTAAGAAGAGTCAGTCTTCGTGTACTTTAGTTGGCATTTGCCTTTTGAATTTAATTCCGACGCAATTCCTGTGTTTCATCGTCAATATGAAGGTCTAAGGGACACAGTAAACCTGAAGTGAAGCATCGGAATCTATAACTAGTGTCACACGAATGGTTCAAACATAGACAGTGAGAAGAGTCAGTCTTCCTGTACTTAAGTCGGCATTGTGCCTTTTGTATCTCATTCCGATGCAATTTCTATGTTGCATCATCAATAAGAAGGTCAGAGGAATACAGTAATCCTGAAGTGAAGCATCGGAATCTATAACTAGTGTCACAGGAATGGTTCAAAGCATAGTCAGTAAGAAGAGTCAATCTTCTTGTACTTAAGTTGGCATTGTGCATTTCGTATTTAATTCCGATGCAATTTCGGTGTTTCACCGGCAATAAGAAGGTCAGAGGGATGCAGGAAGCCTGAAGTGAAGCATCGGAATCTATAACTAGCTTCACAGGAATGGTTCAAACATACATAGTAAGAAGAGTCAGTCTTTATGTACCTAAGTCAGCATTGTGCCTTTTGTGTTTAATTCCGATGCTATTTCTGTGTTTCATCGTCAATAAGAAGGTCCAAGGGATACAGTAAACCTGAAGTGAAGCATAGGAATCTATAACTAGAGTCAATGGAATGGTTCAAAACATAGACAGTAGGAAGAGTCAGTCTTCTTGTACTTAAGTCGGCATTGTGCCTTTTGTACTTAATTCCGATGCCATTTCTGTGTTTCATCGTCAATAAGAAGGTCCAAGGGATGCAGTAAACCCGAAGTGAAGCATCGGAATCTATAAGTAGTGTCACTGGAATAGTTCAAAATATAGACAGTAAGAAGAGTCAGTCTTCTTGTACTTATGTCGACATTGTGCCATTTGTATTTAATTCCGATGCAATTTCTGTGTTTCATCGTCAATAAGAAGGTCCAAGGGATACAGTAAACCTGAAGTGAAGCATTATAATCTATAACTGGTGTCACAGGAATGTTTCAAAACATGGTCAGTAAGAAGAGTCAGTTTTCTTGTACTTAAGTCTTCATTGTGCCTTTTCTATTTAATTCCGATGCAATTTCTGTGTTTCATCGTCAATAAGAAGGTCCAAGGGATACAGTAAACCTGGAGTGAAGCATCGAAATCTATAACTAGTGTCAATTGAATGGTTCACAACATAGACAGTAAGAAGAGTCAGTCTTCTTGTACTTAAGTCGGCATTGTGCCTTTTGTATTTAATTCCGATGCAATTTCTGTGTTTCAACGTCAATAAGAAGGTCTGAGGGTTATAGTATACCAGATGTGAAGCATCGGAATCTATAGCTAGTGTCACAGGAATGGTTCAAAACATAGTTAGTAAGAAGAGTCAGTCTTCTTGTCCTTAAGTCGGTATTGTGCCTTTTGTATTTAATTCTGATGCAATTACTGTGTTTCATCGTCAATAAGAATGTCCAAGGGATACAGTGAACCTGAAGTGAAGCATCGGAATTTACAACTAGTGTCATAGGAATGGTTCAAAACATAGACAGTAAGAATGGTCAGCCTTCTTGTACTTAAGTCGGCATTGTGCCTTATCTATTTAACTCCGATGCAATTTCTATGTTTCATCGTCAATAAGAAGGTCGGAGGGATACAGTAAACCTGAAGTGAAGCATAGGAATCTATAACTAGTGTCACAGGAATGGTTCAAACATAGACAGTAAGAAGAGTCAGTCTTCTTGTCCTTAAGTCGGCATTGTGCCTCTTGTATTCAATTCCGATGCAATATCTGTGTTTCATCGTCAATAGGAGGGTCCAAGGGATACTGCAAACCTAGAGTGAAGCATCGGAATCTATAACTAGTGTCACAGTAATGGTTCAAAACATAGACAGTAAGAAGAGTCAGACGTCTTGTACTTAAGTCGGCATTGTGCCTTTTGGATTTATTTCCGATGCAATTTTTGTTTTTCATTGTCAATTTGAAGGTCCAAGGGATACAGTAAACCTGAAGTGAAGCATCGGAATCTATAACTAGTGTCACAGCAATGGTTCAAAGTATAGACAGTAAGAAGAGTCAGTCTTCTTGTACTTAAGTCGGCATTGTGCCTTTTGTAATTAATTCCGTTGCAATTTCTGTGATTCGTCGTCAATAAGAAGGCCCAATTGATACAGTAAACCTGAAGTGAAGCATCGGACACTATAACTAGTGTCACAGAAATGGTTCAAGCATAGACAGTAGAAGACTCAGTCTTCTTGTACTTAAGTCGGCATTGTGCCTTTTGGATTTATTTCCGATGCAATTTCTGTTTTTCATTGTCAATAAGAAGGTCCAAGGGATACAGTAAACCTGAAGTGAAGCATCGGAATCTATAACTAGTGTCACAGGAATGGTTCAAAGCATAGTCAGTAAGAAGAGTCAGTCTTCTTGTACTTATGACGGCACTGTGACTTTTCTATTTATTTCCGATGCAATTTCTGTGTTTCATCGTCAATAAGAAGGTCCAAGGGATACAGTAAACCTGGAGTGAAGCATCGGAATCAAAAACCAGTGTCACAGATATGGTTCAAATTAGACAGTAAGAGGAGTCAGTCTTCTTGTACTTAAGTCGGCATTGTGCCTTTTGTTTTTAATTCCGATGCAATTTCTGTGTTTCGTCGTCAATAGGAAGGTCAGAGGGATACAATAAACCTGAAGTGAAGCATCCGAATCTATAACTAGTGTCACAGGAATGGTTCAAAACATAGTCAGTAAGAACAGTTAGGCTTCTTGTCCTTAAGTCGGCATTGTGCCTTTTGTATTTAATTCCGATGCAATTTCTGTGTTTCATCGTCAATGAGAAGGTCCAAGGGATACAGTAAACGTGGAATCTATAACTTGTGTCACAGGAAAGGTTCAAAACAAAGACAGTAAGAAGAGTCAGTCTTCGTGTACTTTAGTCGGCATTTCCCTTTTGTATTTAATTCCGACGCAATTTCTGTGTTTCACCGGCAATAAGAAGGTCAGAGGGATGCAGGAAACCTGAAGCGAAGCATCGGAATCTATAACTAGTGTCACAGGAATGGTTCAAACATAGACAGTATGAAGAGTCAGTCTTCTTGTACTTAAGTCGGCATTGTACCTTTTGTATATAATTCCGATGCAATTTCTGTTTTTCATCGTCAATAGGAAGGTCAGAGGGAAACAGTAAACCTGAAGTGAAGCATCGGAATCTATAACTAGTGTCACAGGAATGGTTCAAGACATAGTCAGTAAGAAGAGTCTATCATCTTGTCCTTAAGTCGGCATTGTGCCTCTTGTATTTAATTCCGATGCAATTTCTGTGTTTCATCGTCAATAAGAAGGTCCAAGGGATACTGTAAACCTGGAGTGAAGCATCGGAATCTATAACTAGTGTCACAGTAATAATTCAAACATAGACAGTAAGAAGAGTCAGACGTCTTGTACTGAAGCCGGCATTGTGCCTTTTGTATTTAATTCCGATGCAATTTCTGTGTTTCATCGTCAATAAGAAGGTCCAAGGGATGCAGTAAACCTGAAGTGAAGCATCGGAATCTTTAACTAGTGTCACTGGAATGGATCAAAATATAGACAGTAAGAAGAGTCAGTCTTCTTGTACTTATGTCGACATTGTGACTTTTGTATTTAATTCCGATGCAATTTCTGTGTTTCATCGTCAATAAGAAGGTCCAAGGGATACAGTAAGCCTGGACTGTAGCATCGCAATCTATAACTTGTGTCACAGGAATGGTTCAAAACATAGACAGTAAGAAGAGTCAGTCTTCGTGTACTTAAGTCGGCATTTTGCCTTTTGTATTTAATTCTGATGCAATTTCTGTGTTTCATCGTCAATAGGAAGGTCCAAGGGATACAGTAAACCTGAAGTGAAGCATCGGAATCTATAACTAGTGTCACAGGAATGGTTCAAACATAGTAAGAAGAGTCAGTCTTCTTGTACTTATGTCGACATTGTGACTTTTGTATTTAATTCCGATGCAATTTCTGTGTTTCATCGTCAATAAGAAGGTCCAAGGGATACAGTAAACCTCGACTGTAGCATCGCAATCTATAACTTGTGTCACAGGAAAGGTTCAAAACATCGACAGTAATAAGAGTCAGTCTTCTTGTACTTAAGTCGGCATTGTGCCTTTTGTATTTGATTCCGTTGCATTTTCTGTGTTTTATCGTCAATAAGAAGGTCAGAGGGATATAGTAAACCTGAAGTGAAGCATCGGAATCTATAGCTAGTGTCACAGGAATGGTTCAAAGCATAGTCAGTAAGAATAGTATGTCTTCTTGTCCTTAAGTAAGCATTGTGCCTTTTGTATTTAAATCCGATGCAATTTCTGTGTTTCATCGTCAATAAGAAAGTCCAAGGGATACAGTAAAACTGAGGCCATGCATCGGAATCTATAACTAGTGTCACAGGAATGGTTCAAAACATAGACAGTAAGAAGAGCAGTCTTCTTGTACTTAAGTAGGCATTGTGGCGTTTCAATTTAATTCCGATTCAATATCTGTGTTTCTCGTCAGCAAGAAAGTCAGAGGGATACAGTAAACCTCAAGTGGAGCATCGGAATCTATAACTAGTGTCACAGGAATAGTTCAAAACATAGTCAGTAGGAAGAGTCGGTCTTCATGTACTTAAGTCGGCATTGTGCCTTATGTATTTAATGCCGATGCAATTTCTGAGTTTCATCTTCAATAAGAAGGTCCAAGGTTTACAGTAAACCTGAAGTGAAGCATCGGAATCTATAACTAGTGTCACAGGAATGGTTCAAAACATAGAGGTTAGGAAGAGTCAGTCTGCTTGTACTTAAGTCGGCATTGTGCCTTTTCTATTTAGTTCCGATGCAATTTCTGTGTTTCATCGTCAATAACAAGGTCCAACGGATACAGTAAACCTGGAGTGATGCATCTGAATCTACAACTAGTGTCATAGGAATGGTTCAAAACATAGACAGTAAGAAGAGTCAGCCTTCTTGTACTTGAGTCGGCATTGTGCCTTTTGTATTTAATTCCGATGCAATTTCCGTGTTTCATCGTCATTAAGAAGGTCGGAGGGATACAGTAAACCTGACGTGAAGCATCGGAATCTATAGCTAGTGTCACAGGAACGGTTCAAAACATAGTCAGTAAGAAGAATCAGTATTCTTGTACTTAAGTCGGCATTGTGCCTTTTGTATTTAATTCCGATGCAATTTCTGTGTTTCATCGTCATTAAGAAGGTCCATGGGATACAGTAAACCTCAAGTGAAGCATCGGAATCTAAAACTAGTGTCACAGGAATGGTTCAATACATAGTCAGTAGGAATAGTCGGTCTTCATGTACTTAAGTCGGCATTGTGCCTTTTGCATTTAATTCCGATGCAAATTCTGTGTTTCATCGTCAATAAGAAGGTCCAAGGGATACAGTAAACCTCAAGTGAAGCTTCGGAATCTATAACTAGTGTCACAGGAATGGTTCAAAACATAGACAGTAGGAAGAGTCAGTCTTCTTGTACTTGAGTCGGCATTGTGCCTTTTGTATTTAAATCCGATGCAATTTCTGTGTTTCATCGTCAATAAGAAGGTCCAAGGGATACAGTAAACCTGAAGTGAATCATCGGAATCTATAACTAGTGTCACAGGAATGGTTCAAAACATAGACACTAAGAAAAGTCAGTCGTCTAGTACTTAAGTCGGCATTGTGCCTTTTGTATTTAATCCCGATGCAAATTTATGTGTTTCATCGTCAATAAGAGGGTCAGAGGGATACAGTAAACATGAAGTGAAGCATCGGAATCTATAACTAGTGTCACAGGAATGGTTCAAAACATAGTCTGTAAGAAGAGTCAGTCCTTTTGAACTTAAGTCGGCATTGTGCCTTTTGTGTTTAATTCCGATGCAATTTCTGTGTTTCATCGTCAATAGGACGGTCCAAGCGATACAGTAAATCTGAAGTGAAGCATCGGAATCTATAACTAGTGTCACAGGAATGGTTCAAAACATAGTCAGTAAGAAGAGTCAGGCTTCTTGTACTAAGTCGGCACTGTGCCTTTTGTATTTAATTCCGATGCAATTTCTGTGTTTCATCGTCAACAAGAAGGCCCAAGGGGTACAGAAAGCCTGGAGTGAAGCATCAGAAACTATAACTAGTGCCACAGGAATGGTTCAAAACATAGACAGATTGAAGAAACAGTCTTTTTGTACTTAAGTCGGCATTGTTCCATTTGTATTTCATTCCGATGCAATTTCTGTGTTTCATCGTCAATAAGAAGGTCCACGGTATACAGTAAACCTGAAGTGAAGCATCGGAATCTATAACTAGTGTCACAGGAATGGTACAAAACATAGACAGTAAGAAGAGTCATTCTTCGTGTACTTAAGTCGGCATTTTGCCTTTTGTATTTAACTCCGATGCAATTTCTGTGTTTCATCGTCAATAAGAAGGTCCAAGGGATACAGTAAACCTGAAGTGAAGCATCGGAATATTACTAGTGTCACAGGAATGGTTCAAAACATAGACAGTAAGAAGAGTCAGTCTTCTTGTACTTAAGTCGGCATTATGCCTTTTGTATTTAATTCCGATGCAATTTCTGTGTTTCATCGTCAATAAGATGGTCAGAGGGATACAGTAAACCTGAAGTGAAGCATAGCAATCTACAACTAGTGTCACAGGAATGGTTCAAAACATAGTCAGTAAGAAGAGTCAGTCTTCTTGTACTTAAGTCGGCATTGTGCCTTTTGTATTTAATTCCGATGCAATTTCTGTGTTTCATCGTCAATAAGAAGGTCCAAGGGATACAGTAAACCTGAGGTGAAGCATCGGAATCTATAACTAGTGTCACAGGAATGGTTCAAAGCATAGTCAGTAAGAAGAGTCAGTCTTCTTGTACTTCAGTCGGCAATATAAATTTTCTATTTTATTCCGATGCAATTTCTGTGTTTCATCGTCAATAACAAGGTCCAAGGGATACAGTAAACCTGGAGTGAAGCATCGGAATCTATAACTAGTGTCAATGGAATGGTTCAAAACATAGACAGTAAGAAGAGTTAGTCTTCTTGTACTTAAATCGGCATTGTGCCTTTTCTTCTTCTTCTTTCGATTTCGGCCATCTTTGGACCACGTTCAAGAATTCACATGCCCGGCTTTTTGATCTTTTTTTCTCTCTTCCCAATCTTTCGTCATCATTTTCGAGTGGTTCCTCCTCCGCTCTTCCGACCATTTCCTGTTATTATTCTTTAGTTTCGTTTCTTCTGGAAAACACTTAATTTCGTTCACTATTTGTCTAAACTTTTCCCTGTCCCTGATTGACTCACGGGTGACATTAAAATAGGCCAAATCCTTTTTCACCATCTGTATCCATTTATTGTTGGTTTTTTCGTTCCTGTTACTATGTTCAAACACTTTTCTTGTTAGTCTGTTTCCATCCATCCTCGACAGGTGACCATAAAACGTTAGTCTGCGTTTACGCATTGCCTCACTCACTTTCTCAATAGTTTTGTATATTTCCTTATTACTCTTTAGCTTGTACTCTTCTCCAATCTTTCTCGGTCCTAATATTTTTCTCAAAATTTTCCTTTCTTTCTTTTCCATGTTTTCTATTTCCCCCTTTTTGTTAAGAGTTAGGCACTCCGATGCATACAGGCATTCTGGTCTAATGACAGTTTTATAATGCCTTAATTTAGCTTGAATCGAAATGGTTTTTTTGTTATATATGTCTCTTGTTTTTTGAAAAGCAAATTCCATTTTCCTTGCTCTCGCCTGGTTTGCACTCTTGTCTAAACCATTCACTTGAATTATTTCACCTAAATACTTAAATTTTTCTACTCTCTTAATATTGCCGTATTTAGTAATAAGATTTTTCTTGTTATTTCTATGATTAGACATATACACGGTTTTTTCAAATGAAATCTGCAGTCCAGCTCTGGCCGAAACTTCTTGTAGTTTCTCCAGGTAGTTCTGAGCTATTTCTTCGTTTTCTGTAATTATTCCCAGATCGTCTGCAAAACCTAAACAGTCCACTTTTATTTTTTCTTTTTTTGTTCCAATTCTGATGTCATTTTTGGTGCCTTTGAGTTCTCCTTTCCATATTCTCAATATCTTTTCCAGTACGCAGTTGAAGAGGATTGGGGATAAACCATCACCTTGTCTAACACCTGTTTTACTTTCGAACTTCCTTGAAATTTCACCCATAAATTTAACTTTGGCCTTACTGTTTGTTAGCGTCTGTTTGATAATTTGAATTGTTTTAGTATCGACCCCAAATTCTTCCAATACTTTCAGTAATGTTTCTATATCTACCGTGTCGTATGCTTCTTTGAAATCTACAAATACTATTGCAAATCTCTGGCCTCTTGAGATTCTGTAACGAATTAGTGTTTTCAGGTTAAATATTTGTTCATTACAGGATCTACCTTGTCTAAAACCTGCTTGATATTCACCTATTTTTTTATCCAGAACTGGCTCCACGATTTGAAGTAATTTCCTTGACAAAATTTTGTATCCTACTGGTAGTAGCGAGATCCCTCTATGATTATTAACATTCATCTTATCCCCCTTTTTGTGTAGTGGGTGTATCAGGGCACACTGCCAGTCTTCAGGAATTCTTTCTTCGTCCCAGATCTTCTTAAACATATGTTCCAAAACTTGTGGGAGGTTGGTATCCATTATTTTTAGGATTTCTGGTACTATGGAGTCTTCACCTGGGGCTTTATTGTTTTTTAGACTGTGTATTATGTGTTTTATTTCTTCAGCGTCTGGAGGTTTTGACTCGGTATTAGTATTTCGGTGGTTTTCAAAACTCATTTTATCTTTGGGTGGTTCACAATTTAGTAGATTCTCGAAATATTTTGCTAATATTTCACAATTAGTCTTGTTTGTCAAACCTAGCTTGTTCTCTTCATCTTTAAAACATAAATTTGGGGATTGGTATTTGGTTAGCTGTTTTCTAAAAGTTTTGTAGAAATCTCTAGAATTATTTCTTTTAAAGTCTTCCTCAATCTGTTCTAGGTTATCCTGAAATTGTCTTCTTTTTTTATTACGGAAAAGCTTAGCTGTTTCTCTTCTCTGGATTTTAAAATTGTCAAGATCTTGAGGATCTTTTGTGGAGTTCCATTTCTGCCACAATTTCTGTCTCTTCTCCAGGTTCTCATCACATTCATTGTCCCACCATGGATGTCTTCTTACTCTTTTCACGAGACAATTTTCTTTTGCTATTTCAACTATTTCGTTTTTGATCTCCTCCCATCCCGCTTTCTTATTTATTGTGGATATGCCATCGCTATCTTTGAGCAATGCTCTTTGAAACCGTTGTTTAATTTCTTCATTTTTTAACGTTTCTGTGTTATATTTTGGAATTTTGTGCCTTTTGTATTTAATTCCGATGCAATATCTGTGTTTCTTCGTCAATAAGAAGGTCAGAGGGATACAGTGAACCTGAAGTGAAGCGTCGGAATCTATAGCTAGTGTCACAGGAATGGTTCAAAACATAGTCAGTAAGAAGTGTCAGTCTTCTTGTCCTTAAGTCGGCATTGTGCCTTTTGTATTTAATTCCGATGCAATTTCTGTCTTTCATCGTCAATAACAAGGTCCAAGGGATACAGTAAACCTGGAGTGAAGCATCGGAATCTATAACTAATGTCGCAGGAATGGTTCAAATCCTAGACATTAAGAAGAGTCAGTCTTCTTGTACTTAAGTCTGCATTGTGCCTTTTGTATTTAATTCCGATGCAATTTCTGTGTTTCATCGTCAATAAGAATGTCCAAGGGATACAGTAAACCTAAAGTGAATCATCGGAATCTATAACTAGTGTCACAGGAATGGTTCAAAACATAGTCAGAAAGAAGAGTCAGGCTTCTTGTACTAAGTCGGCATTGTGCCTTTTGTATTTAATTCCGATGCAATTTCTGTGTTTCATCGTCAACAAGAAGGCCCAAGGGATACAGAAAGCCGGGAGTGAAGCATCAGAAACTATAACTAGTGCCACAGGAATGGTTCCAAACATAGACAGATGGAAGAGTCAGTCTTTTTGTACTTAAGTCGGCATTGTGCCTTTTGTATTTAATTCCGATGCTATTTCTGTGTTTCATCGTCAATAAGAAGGTCAGAGGGATACAGTAAACCTGAAGTGAAGCATCGGAATCCTAAACTAGTGTCACAGGAATGGTTCAAAACATAGACAGTAGGAAGAATCAGTCAACTTGTACATAAGTCGGCATTGTGTCTTTTGTATTTAATTCCGATGCAATTTCTGTGTTTCATCGTCAATAAGAAGGTCCACGGTATACAGTAAACCTGAAGTGAAGCATCGGAAACTATAACTAGTGTCACAGGAACGGTACAAAACATAGACAGTAAGAAGAGTCAGTCTTCGTGTACTTAAGTCGGCATTTTGCCTTTTGTATTTAATTCCGATGCAACTTCTGTGTTTCATCGTCAATAAGAAGGTCCAAGGGATACAGTAAACCTGAAGTGAAGCATCGGAATCTATAACTAGGGTCACGCTAATTTTTCAAAGCAAAGTCAGTAAGAAGAGTCAGTCTTCTTGTCCTTATGTCGGCATTGTGCCCTTTGTATTTAATTCCGATGCAATTTCTGTGTTTCATCGTCAATAAGAAGGTCCAAGGTATACAGGAAACCCGGAATGGAGCATCGAAATCTATAACTAAAGTCACAGAAATGGTTCAAAGCATAGACAGTAAGAAGAGTCAGTCTTCGTGTACTTAAGTCGGCATTTTGCCTTTTGTATTTAATTCCGATGCTATTTCTGTGTTTCATCGTCAATAAGAAGGACCAAGGGATACAGTAAACCTGAAGTGAATCATCGGAATCTATAACTAGTGTCACAGGAATGGTTCAGAACATAGTCAGTAAGAAGAGTCAGTCTTCTTTTACTTATGTCGGCATTGTGCCTTTTCTATTTAACTCCGATGCAATTTCTGTGTTTCATCGTCAATAACAAGGTCAAAGTGATACAATAAACCTGGAGTGAACCATCGGAATCTATAACTAGAGTCAATGGAATGGTTCAAATCATAGACAGTAAGAATAGTCAGTCTTCTTGTACTTAAGTCGGCATTGTGCCTTTTGTATTAAATTCCGATGCAATTTCTGTGTTTCATCGTCAATAATAAGGCCCAAGGGATACAGTAAACCTGAAGTGAAGCATCGGAATCTATAACTAGTGTCACAGGAATGGTTCAAAACATAGACAGTAGGAAGAGTCAGTCTTCTTGTACTTAAGTCGACATTGTGCCTTTTGTATTTAATTCCGTTGCAATTTCTGTGTTTCATCGTCAATAAGAAGGTCCAAGGGATGCAGTATACCTGAATTGAAGCATCGGAATCTATTACTAGTGCCACAGGAATGGTTCAAAACAAAGTCAGTAAGAAGAGTCAGTCTTCTTGTCCTTATGTCGGCATTGTGCATTTTGTATTTAATTCCGGTGCAATTTATGTGTTTCATCGTCAATAAGAAGGTCAGAGGGATACTGTAAACCTGAAGTGAGCATCGGAATCTATAACTAGTGTCAATGGAAAGGTTCAAAGCATCGACAGTAAGAAGAGTCAGTCTTCTTGTACTTAAGTCGGCTTTGTGCCTTTTGTATTTAATTCCGATGCATTTTCTGTGTTTTATCGTCAATAAGAAGGTCAGAGGGATATAGTAAACCTGAAGTGAAGCATCGGAATCTATAGATAGTGTCACAGGAATGGTTCAAAACATAGTCAGTAAGAATAGTCAGTCTTCTTGTCCTTAAGTAGGCATTGTGCCTTTTGTATTTAATTCCGATGCAATTTCTGTGTTTCATCGTCAATAACAAGGTCAAAGGGATAAAGTAAAACTGAAGTCATGTATCGGAATCTATAACTAGTGTCACAGGAATGGTTCAAAACATAGACAGTTACAGGAGTCAGTCTTCTTGTACTTAAGTCGGCATTGTACCTTTTGCATTTAATTCCGGTGCAACATCTGTGTTTCATCGTCAATAAGAAGGTCCATGGGATACAGTAAAACTCAAGTGAAGCATCGGAATCTATAACTAGTGTCACAGGAATGGTTCAAAACATAGTCAGTAGGAAGAGTCGGTCTTCATGTACTTAAGTCGGCATTGTGCCTTTTGTATTTAAATCCGATGCAGTTTCTGTGTTTCATCGTCAATAAGAAAGTCCAAGGGATACAGTAAAACTTAAGTCATGCATCGGAATCTATAACTAGTGTCACAGGAATAGTTCAAAACATAGTCAGTAGGAAGAGTCGGTCTTCATGTACTTAAGTCGGCATTGTGCCTTATGTATTTAATGCCGATGCAATTTCTGAGTTTCATCTTCAATAAGAAGGTCCAAGGTTTACAGTAAACCTGAAGTGAAGCATCGGAATCTATAACTAGTGTCACAGGAATGGTTCAAAACATAGAGAGTAGGAAGAGTCAGTCTGCTTGTACTTAAGTCGGCATTGTGCCTTTTCTATTTAGTTCCGATGCAATTTCTGTGTTTCATCATCAATAACAAGGTCCAACGGATACAGTAAACCTGGAGTGATGCATCTGAATCTACAACTAGTGTCAAAGGAATGGTTCAAAACATAGACAGTAAGAAGAGTCAGCCTTCTTGTACTTGAGTCGGCATTGTGCCGTTTGTATTTAATTCCGATGCAATTTCCGTGTTTCATCGTCATTAAGAAGGTCGGAGGGATACAGTAAGCCTGACGTGAAGCATCGGAATCCATAGCTAGTGTCACAGGAACGGTTCAAAACATAGTCAGTAAGAAGAATCAGTATTCTTGTACTTAAGTCGGCATTGTGCCTTTTGTATTTAATTCCGATGCAATTTCTGTGTTTCATCGTCATTAAGAAGGTCCATGGGATACAGTAAACCTCAAGTGAAGCATCGGAATCTAAAACTAGTGTCACAGGAATGGTTCAATACATAGTCAGTAGGAATAGTCGGTCTTCATGTACTTAAGTCGGCATTGTGCCTTTTGTATTTAATTCCGATGCAAATTCTGTGTTTCATCGTCAATAAGAAGGTCCAAGGGATACAGTAAACCTCAAGTGAAGCTTCGGAATCTATAACTAGTGTCACAGGAATGGTTCAAAACATAGACAGTAGGAAGAGTCAGTCTTCTTGTACTTGAGTCGGCATTGTGCCTTTTGTATTTAAATCCGATGCAATTTCTGTGTTTCATCGTCAATAAGAAGGTCCAAGGGATACAGTAAACCTGAAGTGAATCATCGGAATCTATAACTAGTGTCACAGGAATGGTTCAAAACATAGACACTAAGAAAAGTCAGTCGTCTAGTACTTAAGTCGGCATTGTGCCTTTTGTATTTAATCCCGATGCAAATTTATGTGGTTCATCGTCAATAAGAGGGTCAGAGGGATACAGTAAACATGAAGTGAAGCATCGGAATCTATAACTAGTGTCACAGGAATGGTTCAAAACATAGTCTGTAAGAAGAGTCAGTCCTTTTGAACTTAAGTCGGCATTGTGCCTTTTGTGTTTAATTCCGATGCAATTTCTGTGTTTCATCGTCAATAGGACGGTCCAAGCGATACAGTAAATCTGAAGTGAAGCATCGGAATCTATAACTAGTGTCACAGGAATGGTTCAAAACATAGTCAGTAAGAAGAGTCAGGCTTCTTGTACTAAGTCGGCACTGTGCCTTTTGTATTTAATTCCGATGCAATTTCTGTGTTTCATCGTCAACAAGAAGGCCCAAGGGGTACAGAAAGCCTGGAGTGAAGCATCAGAAACTATAACTAGTGCCACAGGAATGGTTCAAAACATAGACAGATTGAAGAGACAGTCTTTTTGTACTTAAGTCGGCATTGTTCCATTTGCATTTAATTCCGATGCAATTTCTGTGTTTCATCGTCAATAAGAAGGTCCACGGTATACAGTAAACCTGAAGTGAAGCATCGGAATCTATAACTAGTGTCACAGGAATGGTACAAAACATAGACAGTAAGAAGAGTCATTCTTCGTGTACTTAAGTTGGCATTTTGCCTTTTGTATTTAACTCCGATGCAATTTCTGTGTTTCATCGTCAATAAGAAGGTCCAAGGGATACAGTAAACCTGAAGTGAAGCATCGGAATATTACTAGTGTCACAGGAATGGTTCAAAACATAGACAGTAAGAAGAGTCAGTCTTCTTGTACTTAAGTCGGCATTATGCCTTTTGTATTTAATTCCGATGCAATTTCTGTGTTTCATCGTCAATAAGATGGTCAGAGGGATACAGTAAACCTGAAGTGAAGCATAGCAATCTACAACTAGTGTCACAGGAATGGTTCAAAACATAGTCAGTAAGAAGAGTCAGTCTTCTTGTACTTAAGTCGGCATTGTGCCTTTTGTATTTAATTCCGATGCAATTTCTGTGTTTCATCGTCAATAAGAACGTCCAAGGGATACAGTAAACCTGAGGTGAAGCATCGGAATCTATAACTAGTGTCACAGGAATGGTTCAAAGCATAGTCAGTAAGAAGAGTCAGTCTTCTTGTACTTCAGTCGGCAATATAAATTTTCTATTTTATTCCGATGCAATTTCTGTGTTTCATCGTCAATAACAAGGTCCACGGTATACAGTAAACCTGAAGTGAAGCATCGGAATCTATAACTAGTGTCACAGGAATGGTACAAAACATAGACAGTAAGAAGAGTCATTCTTCGTGTACTTAAGTCGGCATTTTGCCTTTTGTATTTAACTCCGATGCAATTTCTGTGTTTCATCGTCAATAAGAAGGTCCAAGGGATACAGTAAACCTGAAGTGAAGCATCGGAATATTACTAGTGTCACAGGAATGGTTCAAAACATAGACAGTAAGAAGAGTCAGTCTTCTTGTACTTAAGTCGGCATTATGCCTTTTGTATTTAATTCCGATGCAATTTCTGTGTTTCATCGTCAATAAGATGGTCAGAGGGATACAGTAAACCTGAAGTGAAGCATAGCAATCTACAACTAGTGTCACAGGAATGGTTCAAAACATAGTCAGTAAGAAGAGTCAGTCTTCTTGTACTTAAGTCGGCATTGTGCCTTTTGTATTTAATTCCGATGCAATTTCTGTGTTTCATCGTCAATAAGAAGGTCCAAGGGATACAGTAAACCTGAGGTGAAGCATCGGAATCTATAACTAGTGTCACAGGAATGGTTCAAAGCATAGTCAGTAAGAAGAGTCAGTCTTCTTGTACTTCAGTCGGCAATATAAATTTTCTATTTTATTCCGATGCAATTTCTGTGTTTCATCGTCAATAACAAGGTCCAAGGGATACAGTAAACCTGGAGTGAAGCATCGGAATCTATAACTAGTGTCAATGGAATGGTTCAAAACATAGACAGTAAGAAGAGTTAGTCTTCTTGTACTTAAATCGGCATTGTGCCTTTTCTTCTTCTTCTTTCGATTTCGGCCATCTTTGGACCACGTTCAAGAATTCACATGCCCGGCTTTTTGATCTTTTTTTCTCTCTTCCCAATCTTTCGTCATCATTTTCGAGTGGTTCCTCCTCCGCTCTTCCGACCATTTCCTGTTATTATTCTTTAGTTTCGTTTCTTCTGGAAAACACTTAATTTCGTTCACTATTTGTCTAAACTTTTCCCTGTCCCTGATTGACTCACGGGTGACATTAAAATAGGCCAAATCCTTTTTCACCATCTGTATCCATTTATTGTTGGTTTTTTCGTTCCTGTTACTATGTTCAAACACTTTTCTTGTTAGTCTGTTTCCATCCATCCTCGACAGGTGACCATAAAACGTTAGTCTGCGTTTACGCATTGCCTCACTCACTTTCTCAATAGTTTTGTATATTTCCTTATTACTCTTTAGCTTGTACTCTTCTCCAATCTTTCTCGGTCCTAATATTTTTCTCAAAATTTTCCTTTCTTTCTTTTCCATGTTTTCTATTTCCCCCTTTTTGTTAAGAGTTAGGCACTCCGATGCATACAGGCATTCTGGTCTAATGACAGTTTTATAATGCCTTAATTTAGCTTGAATCGAAATGGTTTTTTTGTTATATATGTCTCTTGTTTTTTGAAAAGCAAATTCCATTTTCCTTGCTCTCGCCTGGTTTGCACTCTTGTCTAAACCATTCACTTGAATTATTTCACCTAAATACTTAAATTTTTCTACTCTCTTAATATTGCCGTATTTAGTAATAAGATTTTTCTTGTTATTTCTATGATTAGACATATACACGGTTTTTTCAAATGAAATCTGCAGTCCAGCTCTGGCCGAAACTTCTTGTAGTTTCTCCAGGTAGTTCTGAGCTATTTCTTCGTTTTCTGTAATTATTCCCAGATCGTCTGCAAAACCTAAACAGTCCACTTTTATTTTTTCTTTTTTTGTTCCAATTCTGATGTCATTTTTGGTGCCTTTGAGTTCTCCTTTCCATATTCTCAATATCTTTTCCAGTACGCAGTTGAAGAGGATTGGGGATAAACCATCACCTTGTCTAACACCTGTTTTACTTTCGAACTTCCTTGAAATTTCACCCATAAATTTAACTTTGGCCTTACTGTTTGTTAGCGTCTGTTTGATAATTTGAATTGTTTTAGTATCGACCCCAAATTCTTCCAATACTTTCAGTAATGTTTCTCTATCTACCGTGTCGTATGCTTCTTTGAAATCTACAAATACTATTGCAAATCTCTGGCCTCTTGAGATTCTGTAACGAATTAGTGTTTTCAGGTTAAATATTTGTTCATTACAGGATCTACCTTGTCTAAAACCTGCTTGATATTCACCTATTTTTTTATCCAGAACTGGCTCCACGATTTGAAGTAATTTCCTTGACAAAATTTTGTATCCTACTGGTAGTAGCGAGATCCCTCTATGATTATTAACATTCATCTTATCCCCCTTTTTGTGTAGTGGGTGTATCAGGGCACACTGCCAGTCTTCAGGAATTCTTTCTTCGTCCCAGATCTTCTTAAACATATGTTCCAAAACTTGTGGGAGGTTGGTATCCATTATTTTTAGGATTTCTGGTACTATGGAGTCTTCACCTGGGGCTTTATTGTTTTTTAGACTGTGTATTATGTGTTTTATTTCTTCAGCGTCTGGAGGTTTTGACTCGGTATTAGTATTTCGGTGGTTTTCAAAACTCATTTTATCTTTGGGTGGTTCACAATTTAGTAGATTCTCGAAATATTTTGCTAATATTTCACAATTAGTCTTGTTTGTCAAACCTAGCTTGTTCTCTTCATCTTTAAAACATAAATTTGGGGATTGGTATTTGGTTAGCTGTTTTCTAAAAGTTTTGTAGAAATCTCTAGAATTATTTCTTTTAAAGTCTTCCTCAATCTGTTCTAGGTTATCCTGAAATTGTCTTCTTTTTTTATTACGGAAAAGCTTAGCTGTTTCTCTTCTCTGGATTTTAAAATTGTCAAGATCTTGAGGATCTTTTGTGGAGTTCCATTTCTGCCACAATTTCTGTCTCTTCTCCAGGTTCTCATCACATTCATTGTCCCACCATGGATGTCTTCTTACTCTTTTCACGAGACAATTTTCTTTTGCTATTTCAACTATTTCGTTTTTGATCTCCTCCCATCCCGCTTTCTTATTTATTGTGGATATGCCATCGCTATCTTTGAGCAATGCTCTTTGAAACCGTTGTTTAATTTCTTCATTTTTTAACGTTTCTGTGTTATATTTTGGAATTTTGTGCCTTTTGTATTTAATTCCGATGCAATATCTGTGTTTCTTCGTCAATAAGAAGGTCAGAGGGATACAGTGAACCTGAAGTGAAGCGTCGGAATCTATAGCTAGTGTCACAGGAATGGTTCAAAACATAGTCAGTAAGAAGTGTCAGTCTTCTTGTCCTTAAGTCGGCATTGTGCCTTTTGTATTTAATTCCGATGCAATTTCTGTCTTTCATCGTCAATAACAAGGTCCAAGGGATACAGTAAACCTGGAGTGAAGCATCGGAATCTATAACTAATGTCGCAGGAATGGTTCAAATCCTAGACATTAAGAAGAGTCAGTCTTCTTGTACTTAAGTCTGCATTGTGCCTTTTGTATTTAATTCCGATGCAATTTCTGTGTTTCATCGTCAATAAGAATGTCCAAGGGATACAGTAAACCTAAAGTGAATCATCGGAATCTATAACTAGTGTCACAGGAATGGTTCAAAACATAGTCAGAAAGAAGAGTCAGGCTTCTTGTACTAAGTCGGCATTGTGCCTTTTGTATTTAATTCCGATGCAATTTCTGTGTTTCATCGTCAACAAGAAGGCCCAAGGGATACAGAAAGCCGGGAGTGAAGCATCAGAAACTATAACTAGTGCCACAGGAATGGTTCCAAACATAGACAGATGGAAGAGTCAGTCTTTTTGTACTTAAGTCGGCATTGTGCCTTTTGTATTTAATTCCGATGCTATTTCTGTGTTTCATCGTCAATAAGAAGGTCAGAGGGATACAGTAAACCTGAAGTGAAGCATCGGAATCCTAAACTAGTGTCACAGGAATGGTTCAAAACATAGACAGTAGGAAGAATCAGTCAACTTGTACATAAGTCGGCATTGTGTCTTTTGTATTTAATTCCGATGCAATTTCTGTGTTTCATCGTCAATAAGAAGGTCCACGGTATACAGTAAACCTGAAGTGAAGCATCGGAAACTATAACTAGTGTCACAGGAACGGTACAAAACATAGACAGTAAGAAGAGTCAGTCTTCGTGTACTTAAGTCGGCATTTTGCCTTTTGTATTTAATTCCGATGCAACTTCTGTGTTTCATCGTCAATAAGAAGGTCCAAGGGATACAGTAAACCTGAAGTGAAGCATCGGAATCTATAACTAGGGTCACGCTAATTTTTCAAAGCAAAGTCAGTAAGAAGAGTCAGTCTTCTTGTCCTTATGTCGGCATTGTGCCCTTTGTATTTAATTCCGATGCAATTTCTGTGTTTCATCGTCAATAAGAAGGTCCAAGGTATACAGGAAACCCGGAATGGAGCATCGAAATCTATAACTAAAGTCACAGAAATGGTTCAAAGCATAGACAGTAAGAAGAGTCAGTCTTCGTGTACTTAAGTCGGCATTTTGCCTTTTGTATTTAATTCCGATGCTATTTCTGTGTTTCATCGTCAATAAGAAGGACCAAGGGATACAGTAAACCTGAAGTGAATCATCGGAATCTATAACTAGTGTCACAGGAATGGTTCAGAACATAGTCAGTAAGAAGAGTCAGTCTTCTTTTACTTATGTCGGCATTGTGCCTTTTCTATTTAACTCCGATGCAATTTCTGTGTTTCATCGTCAATAACAAGGTCAAAGTGATACAATAAACCTGGAGTGAACCATCGGAATCTATAACTAGAGTCAATGGAATGGTTCAAATCATAGACAGTAAGAATAGTCAGTCTTCTTGTACTTAAGTCGGCATTGTGCCTTTTGTATTAAATTCCGATGCAATTTCTGTGTTTCATCGTCAATAATAAGGCCCAAGGGATACAGTAAACCTGAAGTGAAGCATCGGAATCTATAACTAGTGTCACAGGAATGGTTCAAAACATAGACAGTAGGAAGAGTCAGTCTTCTTGTACTTAAGTCGACATTGTGCCTTTTGTATTTAATTCCGTTGCAATTTCTGTGTTTCATCGTCAATAAGAAGGTCCAAGGGATGCAGTATACCTGAATTGAAGCATCGGAATGTATTACTAGTGCCACAGGAATGGTTAAAACAAAGTCAGTAAGAAGAGTCAGTCTTCTTGTCCTTATGTCGGCATTGTGCATTTTGTATTTAATTCCGGTGCAATTTATGTGTTTCATCGTCAATAAGAAGGTCAGAGGGATACTGTAAACCTGAAGTGAGCATCGGAATCTATAACTAGTGTCAATGGAAAGGTTCAAAGCATCGACAGTAAGAAGAGTCAGTCTTCTTGTACTTAAGTCGGCTTTGTGCCTTTTGTATTTAATTCCGATGCATTTTCTGTGTTTTATCGTCAATAAGAAGGTCAGAGGGATATAGTAAACCTGAAGTGAAGCATCGGAATCTATAGATAGTGTCACAGGAATGGTTCAAAACATAGTCAGTAAGAATAGTCAGTCTTCTTGTCCTTAAGTAGGCATTGTGCCTTTTGTATTTAATTCCGATGCAATTTCTGTGTTTCATCGTCAATAACAAGGTCAAAGGGATAAAGTAAAACTGAAGTCATGTATCGGAATCTATAACTAGTGTCACAGGAATGGTTCAAAACATAGACAGTTACAGGAGTCAGTCTTCTTGTACTTAAGTCGGCATTGTACCTTTTGCATTTAATTCCGGTGCAACATCTGTGTTTCATCGTCAATAAGAAGGTCCATGGGATACAGTAAAACTCAAGTGAAGCATCGGAATCTATAACTAGTGTCACAGGAATGGTTCAAAACATAGTCAGTAGGAAGAGTCGGTCTTCATGTACTTAAGTCGGCATTGTGCCTTTTGTATTTAAATCCGATGCAGTTTCTGTGTTTCATCGTCAATAAGAAAGTCCAAGGGATACAGTAAAACTTAAGTCATGCATCGGAATCTATAACTAGTGTCACAGGAATAGTTCAAAACATAGTCAGTAGGAAGAGTCGGTCTTCATGTACTTAAGTCGGCATTGTGCCTTATGTATTTAATGCCGATGCAATTTCTGAGTTTCATCTTCAATAAGAAGGTCCAAGGTTTACAGTAAACCTTAAGTGAAGCATCGGAATCTATAACTAGTGTCACAGGAATGGTTCAAAACATAGAGAGTAGGAAGAGTCAGTCTGCTTGTACTTAAGTCGGCATTGTGCCTTTTCTATTTAGTTCCGATGCAATTTCTGTGTTTCATCATCAATAACAAGGTCCAACGGATACAGTAAACCTGGAGTGATGCATCTGAATCTACAACTAGTGTCAAAGGAATGGTTCAAAACATAGACAGTAAGAAGAGTCAGCCTTCTTGTACTTGAGTCGGCATTGTGCCGTTTGTATTTAATTCCGATGCAATTTCCGTGTTTCATCGTCATTAAGAAGGTCGGAGGGATACAGTAAGCCTGACGTGAAGCATCGGAATCCATAGCTAGTGTCACAGGAACGGTTCAAAACATAGTCAGTAAGAAGAATCAGTATTCTTGTACTTAAGTCGGCATTGTGCCTTTTGTATTTAATTCCGATGCAATTTCTGTGTTTCATCGTCATTAAGAAGGTCCATGGGATACAGTAAACCTCAAGTGAAGCATCGGAATCTAAAACTAGTGTCACAGGAATGGTTCAATACATAGTCAGTAGGAATAGTCGGTCTTCATGTACTTAAGTCGGCATTGTGCCTTTTGTATTTAATTCCGATGCAAATTCTGTGTTTCATCGTCAATAAGAAGGTCCAAGGGATACAGTAAACCTCAAGTGAAGCTTCGGAATCTATAACTAGTGTCACAGGAATGGTTCAAAACATAGACAGTAGGAAGAGTCAGTCTTCTTGTACTTGAGTCGGCATTGTGCCTTTTGTATTTAAATCCGATGCAATTTCTGTGTTTCATCGTCAATAAGAAGGTCCAAGGGATACAGTAAACCTGAAGTGAATCATCGGAATCTATAACTAGTGTCACAGGAATGGTTCAAAACATAGACACTAAGAAAAGTCAGTCGTCTAGTACTTAAGTCGGCATTGTGCCTTTTGTATTTAATCCCGATGCAAATTTATGTGGTTCATCGTCAATAAGAGGGTCAGAGGGATACAGTAAACATGAAGTGAAGCATCGGAATCTATAACTAGTGTCACAGGAATGGTTCAAAACATAGTCTGTAAGAAGAGTCAGTCCTTTTGAACTTAAGTCGGCATTGTGCCTTTTGTGTTTAATTCCGATGCAATTTCTGTGTTTCATCGTCAATAGGACGGTCCAAGCGATACAGTAAATCTGAAGTGAAGCATCGGAATCTATAACTAGTGTCACAGGAATGGTTCAAAACATAGTCAGTAAGAAGAGTCAGGCTTCTTGTACTAAGTCGGCACTGTGCCTTTTGTATTTAATTCCGATGCAATTTCTGTGTTTCATCGTCAACAAGAAGGCCCAAGGGGTACAGAAAGCCTGGAGTGAAGCATCAGAAACTATAACTAGTGCCACAGGAATGGTTCAAAACATAGACAGATTGAAGAGACAGTCTTTTTGTACTTAAGTCGGCATTGTTCCATTTGCATTTAATTCCGATGCAATTTCTGTGTTTCATCGTCAATAAGAAGGTCCACGGTATACAGTAAACCTGAAGTGAAGCATCGGAATCTATAACTAGTGTCACAGGAATGGTACAAAACATAGACAGTAAGAAGAGTCATTCTTCGTGTACTTAAGTTGGCATTTTGCCTTTTGTATTTAACTCCGATGCAATTTCTGTGTTTCATCGTCAATAAGAAGGTCCAAGGGATACAGTAAACCTGAAGTGAAGCATCGGAATATTACTAGTGTCACAGGAATGGTTCAAAACATAGACAGTAAGAAGAGTCAGTCTTCTTGTACTTAAGTCGGCATTATGCCTTTTGTATTTAATTCCGATGCAATTTCTGTGTTTCATCGTCAATAAGATGGTCAGAGGGATACAGTAAACCTGAAGTGAAGCATAGCAATCTACAACTAGTGTCACAGGAATGGTTCAAAACATAGTCAGTAAGAAGAGTCAGTCTTCTTGTACTTAAGTCGGCATTGTGCCTTTTGTATTTAATTCCGATGCAATTTCTGTGTTTCATCGTCAATAAGAACGTCCAAGGGATACAGTAAACCTGAGGTGAAGCATCGGAATCTATAACTAGTGTCACAGGAATGGTTCAAAGCATAGTCAGTAAGAAGAGTCAGTCTTCTTGTACTTCAGTCGGCAATATAAATTTTCTATTTTATTCCGATGCAATTTCTGTGTTTCATCGTCAATAACAAGGTCCAAGGGATACAGTAAACCTGGAGTGAAGCATCGGAATCTATAACTAGTGTCAATGGAATGGTTCAGAACATAGACAGTAAGAAGAGTTAGTTTTCTTGTACTTAAATCGGCATTGTGCCTTTTCTTCTTCTTCTTTCGATTTCGGCCATCTTTGGACCACGTTCAACAATTCACTTGCCCGGCTTTTTGATCTTTTTTTCTCTCTTCCCAATCTTTCCTCATCATTTTCGAGTGGTTCCTCCTCCGCTCTTCCGACCATTTCCTGTTATTATTCTTTAGTTTCGTTTCTTCTGGAAAACACTTAATTTCGTTCACTATTTGTCTGAACTTTTCCCTGTCCCTGATTGACTCACGGGTGACATTAAAATAGGCCAAATCCTTTTTCACCATCTGTATCCATTTATTGTTGGTTTTTTCGTTCCTGTTACTATGTTCAAACACTTTTCTTGTTAGTCTGTTTCCATCCATCCTCGACAGGTGACCATAAAACGTTAGTCTGCGTTTACGCATTGCCTCACTCACTTTCTCAATAGTTTTGTATATTTCCTTATTACTCTTTAGCTTGTACTCTTCTCCAATCTTTCTCGGTCCTAATATTTTTCTCAAAATTTTCCTTTCTTTCTTTTCCATGTTTTCTATTTCCCCCTTTTTGTTAAGAGTTAGGCACTCCGATGCATACAGGCATTCTGGTCTAATGACAGTTTTATAATGCCTTAATTTAGCTTGAATCGAAATGGTTTTTTTGTTATATATGTCTCTTGTTTTTTGAAAAGCAAATTCCATTTTCCTTGCTCTCGCCTGGTTTGCACTCTTGTCTAAACCATTCACTTGAATTATTTCACCTAAATACTTAAATTTTTCTACTCTCTTAATATTGCCGTATTTAGTAATAAGATTTTTCTTGTTATTTCTATGATTAGACATATACACGGTTTTTTCAAATGAAATCTGCAGTCCAGCTCTGGCCGAAACTTCTTGTAGTTTCTCCAGGTAGTTCTGAGCTATTTCTTCGTTTTCTGTAATTATTCCCAGATCGTCTGCAAAAGCTAAACAGTCCACTTTTATTTTTTCTTTTTTTGTTCCAATTCTGATGTCATTTTTGGTGCCTTTGAGTTCTCCTTTCCATATTCTCAATATATTTTCCAGTACGCAGTTGAAGAGGATTGGGGATAAACCATCACCTTGTCTAACACCTGTTTTACTTTCGAACTTCCTTGAAATTTCACCCATAAATTTAACTTTGGCCTTACTGTTTGTTAGCGTCTGTTTGATAATTTGAATTGTTTTCGTATCGACCCCAAATTCTTCCAATACTTTCAGTAATGTTTCTCTATCTACCGTGTCGTATGCTTCTTTGAAATCTACAAATACTATTGCAAATCTCTGGCCTCTTGAGATTCTGTAACGAATTAGTGTTTTCAGGTTAAATATTTGTTCATCACAGGATCTACCTTGTCTAAAACCTGCTTGATATTCACCTATTTTGTTATCCAGAACTGGCTCCACGATTTGAAGTAATTTCCTTGACAAAATTTTGTATCCTACTGGTAGTAGCGAGATCCCTCTATGATTATTAACATTCATCTTATCCCCCTTTTTGTGTAGTGGGTGTATCAGGGCACACTGCCTGTCTTCAGGAATTCTTTCTTCGTCCCAGATCTTCTTAAACATATGTTCCAAAACTTGTGGGAGGTTGGTATCCATTATTTTTAGGATTTCTGGTACTATGGAGTCTTCACCTGGGGCTTTATTGTTTTTTAGACTGTGTATTATGTGTTTTATTTCTTCAGCGTCTGGAGGTTTTGACTCGGTATTAGTATTTCGGTGGTTTTCAAAACTCATTTTATCTTTGGGTGGTTCACAATTTAGTAGATTCTCGAAATATTTTGCTAATATTTCACAATTAGTCTTGTTTGTCAAACCTAGCTTGTTCTCTTCATCTTTAAAACATAAATTTGGGGATTGGTATTTGGTTAGCTGTTTTCTAAAAGTTTTGTAGAAATCTCTAGAATTATTTCTTTTAAAGTCTTCCTCAATCTGTTCTAGGTTATCCTGAAATTGTCTTCTTTTTTTATTACGGAAAAGCTTAGCTGTTTCTCTTCTCTGGATTTTAAAATTGTCAAGATCTTGAGGATCTTTTGTGGAGTTCCATTTCTGCCACAATTTCTGTCTCTTCTCCAGGTTCTCATCACATTCATTGTCCCACCATGGATGTCTTCTTACTCTTTTCACGAGACAATTTTCTTTTGCTATTTCAACTATTTCGTTTTTGATCTCCTCCCATCCCGCTTTCTTATTTATTGTGGATATGCCATCGCTATCTTTGAGGAATGCTCTTTGAAACCGTTGTTTAATTTCTTCATTTTTTAACGTTTCTGTGTTATATTTTGGAATTTTGTGCCTTTTGTATTTAATTCCGATGCAATATCTGTGTTTCTTCGTCAATAAGAAGGTCAGAGGGATACAGTGAACCTGAAGTGAAGCGTCGGAATCTATAGCTAGTGTCACAGGAATGGTTCAAAACATAGTCAGTAAGAAGTGTCAGTCTTCTTGTCCTTAAGTTGGCATTGTGCCTTTTGTATTTAATTCCGATGCAATTTCTGTCTTTCATCGTCAATAACAAGGTCCAAGGGATACAGTAAACCTGGAGTGAAGCATCGGAATCTATAACTAATGTCGCAGGAATGGTTCAAATCCTAGACATTAAGAAGAGTCAGTCTTCTTGTACTTAAGTCTGCATTGTGCCTTTTGTATTTAATTCCGATGCAATTTCTGTGTTTCATCGTCAATAAGAATGTCCAAGGGATACAGTAAACCTAAAGTGAATCATCGGAATCTATAACTAGTGTCACAGGAATGGTTCAAAACATAGTCAGAAAGAAGAGTCAGGCTTCTTGTACTAAGTCGGCATTGTGCCTTTTGTATTTAATTCCGATGCAATTTCTGTGTTTCATCGTCAACAAGAAGGCCCAAGGGATACAGAAAGCCTGGAGTGAAGCATCAGAAACTATAACTAGTGCCACAGGAATGGTTCCAAACATAGACAGATGGAAGAGTCAGTCTTTTTGTACTTAAGTCGGCATTGTGCCTTTTGTATTTAATTCCGATGCTATTTCTGTGTTTCACCGTCAATAAGAAGGTCAGAGGGATACAGTAAACCTGAAGTGAAGCATCGGAATCCTAAACTAGTGTCACAGGAATGGTTCAAAACATAGACAGTAGGAAGAATCAGTCAACTTGTACATAAGTCGGCATTGTGTCTTTTGTATTTAATTCCGATGCAATTTCTGTGTTTCATCGTCAATAAGAAGGTCCACGGTATACAGTAAACCTGAAGTGAAGCATCGGAAACTATAACTAGTGTCACAGGAACGGTACAAAACATAGACAGTAAGAAGAGTCAGTCTTCGTGTACTTAAGTCGGCATTTTGCCTTTTGTATTTAATTCCGATGCAACTTCTGTGTTTCATCGTCAATAAGAAGGTCCAAGGGATACAGTAAACCTGAAGTGAAGCATCGGAATCTATAACTAGGGTCACGCTAATTTTTCAAAGCAAAGTCAGTAAGAAGAGTCAGTCTTCTTGTCCTTATGTCGGCATTGTGCCCTTTGTATTTAATTCCGATGCAATTTCTGTGTTTCATCGTCAATAAGAAGTTCCAAGGTATACAGGAAACCCGGAATGGAGCATCGAAATCTATAACTAAAGTCACAGAAATGGTTCAAAGCATAGACAGTAAGAAGAGTCAGTCTTCGTGTACTTAAGTCGGCATTTTGCCTTTTGTATTTAATTCCGATGCTATTTCTGTGTTTCATCGTCAATAAGAAGGACCAAGGGATACAGTAAACCTGAAGTGAATCATCGGAATCTATAACTAGTGTCACAGGAATGGTTCAGAACATAGTCCGTAAGAAGAGTCAGTCTTCTTGTACTTATGTCGGCATTGTGCCTTTTCTAATTAACTCCGATGCAATTTCTGTGTTTCATCGTCAATAACAAGGTCAAAGTGATACAATAAACCTGGAGTGAACCATCGGAATCTATAACTAGAGTCAATGGAATGGTTCAAATCATAGACAGTAAGAATAGTCAGTCTTCTTGTACTTAAGTCGGCATTGTGCCTTTTGTATTAAATTCCGATGCAATTTCTGTGTTTCATCCTCAATAATAAGGTCCAAGGGATACAGTAAACCTGAAGTGAAGCATCGGAATCTATAACTAGTGTCACAGGAATGGTTCAAAACATAGACAGTAGGAAGAGTCAGTCTTCTTGTACTTAAGTCGACATTGTGCCTTTTGTATTTAATTCCGATGCAATTTCTGTGTTTCATCGTCAATAAGAAGGTCCAAGGGATGCAGTATACCTGAATTGAAGCATCGGAATCTATTACTAGTGCCACAGGAATGGTTCAAAACAAAGTCAGTAAGAAGAGTCAGTCTTCTTGTACTTAAGTCGGCTTTGTGCCTTTTGTATTTAATTCCGATACATTTTCTGTGTTTTATCGTCAATAAGAAGGTCAGAGGGATATAGTAAACCTGAAGTGAAGCATCGGAATCTATAGATAGTGTCACAGGAATGGTTCAAAACATAGTCAGTAAGAATAGTCAGTCTTCTTGTCCTTAAGTAGGCATTGTGCCTTTTGTATTTAATTCCGATGCAATTTCTGTGTTTCATCGTCAATAACAAGGTCAAAGGGATAAAGTAAAACTGAAGTCATGTATCGGAATCTATAACTAGTGTCACAGGAATGGTTCAAAACATAGACAGTTACAGGAGTTAGTCTTCTTGTACTTAAGTCGGCATTGTACCTTTTGTATTTAATTCCGATGCAATATCTGTGTTTCATCGTCAATAAGAAGGTCCAAGAGATACAGTAAAACTCAAGTGAAGCATCGGAATCCATAACTAGTGTCACAGGAATGGTTCAAAACATAGTCAGTAGGAAGAGTCGGTCTTCATGTACTTAAGTCGGCATTGTGCCTTTTGTATTTAAATCCGATGCAGTTTCTGTGTTTCAACGGCAATAAGAAAGTCCAAGGGATACAGTAAAACTGAAGTCATGCATCGGAATCTATAACTAGTGTCACAGGAATGGTTCAAAACATAGACAGTAAGAAGAGCAGTCTTCTTGTACTTAAGTAGGCATTGTGGCGTTTCAATTTAATTCCGATTCAATTTCTGTGTTCCTCGTCAATAAGAAGGTCAGAGGGATACAGTAAACCTCAAGTGAAGCATGGGAATCTATAACTAGTGTCACAGGATTGGTTCAAAACATAGTCAGTAGGAAGAGTCGGGCTTCATGTACTTATGTCGGCATTGTGCCTTATGTATTTAATTCCGATGCAATTTCTGTGTTTCATCTTCAATAAGAAGGTCCAAGGGATACAGTAAACCTGAAGTGAAGCATCGGAAGCTATAACTAGTGTCACAGGAATGGTTCAAAACATAGACAGTAGGAAGAGTCAGTCTTCTTGTACTTAAGTCGGCATTGTGCATTTTCAATTTAGTTCCGATGCAATTTCTGTGTTTCATCGTCAATAACAAGGTCAAAGGGATACAGTAAACCTGGAGTGATGCATCGGAATCTATAACTAGTGTCATAGGAATGGTTCAAAACATAGACAGTAAGAAGAGTCAGTCTTCTTGTATTTAAGACGGCATTGTGCCTTTTGTATTTAATTCCGATGCAATTTCAGTGTTTCATCGTCATTAAGAAGGTCAGAGCGATACAGTAAACCTGAAGTGAAGTATCGGACTCTATAGCTAGTGTCACAGGAACGGTTCAAAACATAGTCTGTAAGAAGAATCAGTGTTCTTGTACTTAAGTCGGCATTGTGCCTTTTGTATTTAATTCCGATGCAATTTCTGTGTTTCATCGTCATTAAGAACGTCCAAGGGATACAGTAAACCTCAAGTGAAGCATCGGAATCTAAAACTAGTGTCACAGGAATGGATCAAATCATAGTCAGTAGGAAGAGTCGGTCTTCATGTACTTAAGTCGGCATTGTGCCGTTTGTATTTAATTCCGATGCAATTTCTGTGTTTCATCGTCAACAAGAAGGTCAGAGGGATACAGTAAACCTGAAGTGAAGCATCAGAATCTATAATTAGTGTCACAGGAATGGTTCCAAACATAGTCTGTAAGAAGAGTCAGTCTTTTTGAACTTAAGTCGGCATTGTGCCTTTTATGTTTAATTCCGATGCAATTTCTGTGTTTCATCGTCAATAAGAAGGTCCAAGGCATAAAGTAAACCTGAAGTGAAGCATCGGTATCTATAACTAGTGTCACAGGAATGGTTCAAAACATAGACAGTAAGAAGAGTCAGTCTTCTTGTACTTAAGTCGGTATTGTGCGCTTTGTATTTAATTCCGATGCAATTTCTGTGTTTCATCGTCAATAAGAAGGTCCAAGGGATACAGCAAACCTGAAGTGAAGCATCGGAATCTATAACTAGTGTCACAGGAATGGTTCAAAACATAGACAGTAAGAAGAGTCAGTCTTCTTGTACTTAAGTCGGCATTGTGCTTTTCCATTTAATTCCGATGCAATTTCTGTGTTTCATCGTCAATAAGAAGGTCCAAGGGATACAGTAAACCTGAAGTGAAGCATCGGAATCTATAACTAGTGTCACAGGAATGGTTCAAAACATAGTCAGTAAGAAGAGTCAGCCTTCTTGTACTAAGTCGGCATTGTGCCTTTGTATTTAATTCCGATGCAATTTCTGTGTTTCATCGTCAACAAGAAGGCCCAAGGGATACAGAAAGCCTGGAGTGAAGCATCAGAAACTATAACTAGTGTCACAGGAATCGTTCAAAACATAGACAGATGGAAGAGCCAGTCTTTTTGTACTTAAGTCGGCATTGTGCCTTTTGTATTTAATTCCGATGCAATTTCTGTGTTTCATCGTCAATAAGAAGGTCAGAGGGATACAGTAAACCTGAAGTGAAGCATCGGAATCCTAAACTAGTGTCACAGGAATGGTTCAAAACATAGACAGTAGGAAGAATCAGTCTACTTGTACATAAGTCGGCATTGTGCCTTTTGTATTTAATTCCGATGCAATTTTTGTGTTTCGTCGTCAATAAGAACGTCCACGGTATACAGTAAACCTGAAGTGAAGCATCGGAATCTATAAGTAGTGTCACAGGAATGGTTCAAAACATAGACAGTAAGAAGAGTCAGTCTTCGTGTACTTAAGTCGGCATTTTGCCTTTTGTATTTAACTCCGATTCAATTTCTGTGTTTCATCGTCAATAAGAAGGTCCAAGGAATACAGTAAACCTGAGGTGAAGCATCGGAATCTATAACTAGTGTCACAGGTATGGTTCAAAGCATAGTCAGTAAGAAGAGTCAGTCTTCTTGTACTTAAGTCGGCAGTATAAATTTTCTATTTAATTCCGATGCAATTCCTGTGTTTCATCGTCAATAACAAGTTCCAAGGGATACGGTAAACCTGGAGTGAAGCATCGGAATCTATAACTAGTGTCAATGGAATGGTACAAAACATAGATAGTAAGAAGAGTCAATCTTCTTGTACTTAAGTCGGCATTGTGCCTTTTGTATTTAATTCCGATGCAATATCTGTGTTTCATCGTCAATAAGAAGGTCAGAGGGATACAGTGAACCTGAAGTGAAGCATCGGAATCTATAGCTAGTGTCACAGGAATGGTTCAAAACATAGTCAGTAAGAAGTGTCAGTCTTCTTGTCCTTAAGTCGACATTGTGCCTTTTGTATTTAATTCCGATGCGATTTCTGTGTTTCATCGTCAATAAGAAGGTCCAAGGGATACAGTAAACCTGGAGTGAAGCATCGGAATATATAACTAATGTCGCACGAATGGTTCAAAACCTAGACATTAAGAAGAGTCAGTCTTCTTGTACTTAAGTCTGCATTGTGCCTTTTGTATTTAATTCCGATGCAATTTCTGTGTTTCATCGTTAATAAGAATGTCCAAGGGATACAGTAAACCTCAAGTGAAGCATCGGAAACTATAACTAGTGTCACAGGAATGGTTCAAATCATAGTCAGTAGGAAGAGTCGGTCTTCATGTACTTAAGTCGGCATTGTGCCTTTTGTATTTAATTCCGATGCAATTTCTATGTTTCATCGTCAATAACAAGGTCCAAGGGATACAGTAAACATGAAGTGAAGCATCGGAATCTATAACTAGTGTCACAGGAATGGTTCAAAACATAGACAGTAGGAAGAGGCAGTCTTCTTGTACTTAAGTCGGCATTGTGCCTTTTGTATTTAATTCCGATGCAATTTCTGTGTTTCATCGTCAATAAGAAGGTCCAAGCGATACAGTAAACCTGAAGTGAAGCATAGGAACCTATAACTAGGGTCACGCTAATTTTTCAAAGCAAAGTCAGTAAGAAGAGTCAGTCTTCTTGTCCTTATGTCGGCATTGTGCCTTTTGTATTTCATTCCGATGCAATTTCTGTATTTCATCGTCAATAAGAAGATCCAAGGGATACAGTCAACCTGAAGTGAAGCATCACAATCTATAACTAGTGTCACAGGAATGGTTCAAAACATAGACAGTAGGAAGAGTCAGTCTTCTTGTACTTAAGTCGGCATTGTGCCTTTTGTATTTAATTCCGATGCAATATCTGTGTTTCATCGTCAATAAGAAGGTCAGAGGGATACAGTGAACCTGAAGTGAAGCATCGGAATCTATAGCTAGTGTCACAGGAATGGTTTAAAACAAAGTCAGTAAGAAGAGTCTGACTTCTTTTCCTTATGTCGGCATTGTGCCTTTTGCATTTAATTCCAATGCAAATTCTGTGCTTCATCGTCAATAACAAGGTCCAAGGGATGCAGTAAACCTGGAGTGTAGCATATGAATCTATAACTAGTGTCACACGAATGGTTCAAATCATAGTCAGTAAAAAGAGTCAGTCTTCTAGTACTTAAGTCGGCATTGTGCCTTTTGTATTTAATTCCGATGCAATTTCTGTGTTTCATCGTGAATAAGAAGGTCCAAGGGATTCAGTAAACCTGAAGTGAAGCATCGGAATCTATTACAGGTGTCACAGGAATGGTTCAAAGCATAGACAGTAAGAAAAGTCAGTCGTCTTGTACTTAAGTCGGCATTGTGCATTTTCTATTTAATTCCGATGCAATTTCTGTGTTTCATCGTCAATAAGAAGGTCAGAGGGATACAGTAAACCTGAAGTGAAGCATCCGAATCTATAACACGTGTCACAGGAATGGTTCAAAACATAGTCAGTAAGAAGAGACGGTGTTCATGCACTTAAGTCGGCATTGGGCCTTTTATATTTAATTCCGTTGCAATTTCTGTGTTTCTTCGTCAATAAGAAGGTCCAAGGGATACAGTAAACCTCAAGTGAAGCATGGGAATCTATAACTAGTGTCACAGGAATGGTTCAAAACATAGACAGTCGGATGTGTTAGTCTTCTTGTACTTAAGTCGACATGGTGCCTTTTGTATTTAATTCCGATGCAATATCCGTGTTTCATCGTCAATAAGAAGGTCCAAGGGATACAGTAAAACTCAAGTGAAGCATCGGAATCCATAACTAGTGGCACAGGAATGGTTCAAAACATAGTCAGTAGGAAGAGTCGGTCTTCATGTACTTAAGTCGGCATTGTGCCTTTTGTATTTAAATCCGATGCAGTTTCTGTGTTTCATCGTCAATAAGAAAGTCCAAGGGATACAGTAAAACTGAAGTCATGCATCGGAATTTATAACTAGTGTCACAGGAATGGTTCAAAACATAGACAGTAAGAAGAGCAGTCTTCTTGTACTTAAGTAGGCATTGTGGCGTTTCAATTTAATTCCGATTCAATTTCTGTGTTCCACGTCAATAAGAAGGTCAGAGGGATACAGTAAACCTCAAGTGAAGCATGGGAATCTATAACTAGTGTCACAGGAATGGTTCAAAACATAGTCAGTAGGAAGAGTCGGTCTTCATGTACTTATGTCGGCATTGTGCCTTATGTATTTAATTCCGATGCATTTTCTGTGTTTCATCTTCAATAAGAAGGTCCAAGGGATACAGTAAACCTGAAGTGAAGCATCGGAAGCTATAACTAGTGTCACAGGAATGGTTCAAAACATAGACAGTAGGAAGAGTCAGTCTTCTTGTACTTAAGTCGGCATTGTGCATTTTCAATTTAGTTCCGATGCAATTTCTGTGTTTTATCGTCAATAACAAGGTCAAAGGGATACAGTAAACCTGGAGTGATGCATCGGAATCTATAACTAGTGTCATAGGAATGGTTCAAAACATAGACAGTAAGAAGAGTCAGTCTTCTTGTATTTAAGACGGCATTGTGCCTTTTGTATTTAATTCCGATGCAATTTCAGTGTTTCATCGTCATTAAGAAGGTCAGAGCGATACAGTAAACCTGAAATGAAGTATCGGAATCTATAGCTAGTGTCACAGGAACGGTTCAAAGCATAGTCAGTAAGAAGAATCAGTGTTCTTGTACTTAAGTCGGCATTGTGCCTTTTGTATTTAATTCCGATGCAATTTCTGTGTTTCATCGTCATTAAGAACGTCCAAGGGATACAGTAAACCTCAAGTGAAGCATCGGAATCTAAAACTAGTGTCACAGGAATGGTTCAAATCATAGTCAGAAGGAAGAGTCGGTCTTCATGTACTTAAGTCGGCATTGTGCCTTTTGTATTTAATTCCGATGCAAATTCTTTGTTTCATCGGCAATAAGAAGGTCCAAGGGTTACAGTAAACCTCAAGTGAAGCTTCGGAATCTGTAACTAGTGTCACAGGATTGGTTCAAAACATAGACAGTAGGAAGAGTCAGTCTTCTTGTACTTGAGTCGGCATTGTGCCTTCTGTATTTAATTCCGATGCAATTTCTGTGTTTCATCGTCAATAAGAAGGTCCAAGGGATACAATAAACCTGAAGTGAATCATCGGAATCTATAACTAGTGTCACAGGAATGGTTCAAAACATAGACAGTAAGAAAAGTCAGTCGTCTAGTACTTAAGTCGGCATTGTGCCTTTTGTATTTAATTCCGATGCAATTTCTGTGTTTCATCGTCAACAAGAAGGTCAGAGGGATACAGTAAACCTGAAGTGAAGCATCGGAAGCTATAACTAGTGTCACAGGAATGGTTCAAAACGTAGACAGTAGGAAGAGTCAGTCTTCTTGTACTTAAGTCGGCATTGTGCATTTTCAATTTAGTTCCGATGCAATTTCTGTGTTTCATCGACAATAACAAGGTCAAAGGGATACAGTAAACCTGGAGTGATGCATCGGAATCTACAACTAGTGTCATAGGAATGGTTCAAAACATAGACAGTAAGAAGAGTCAGTCTTCTTGTATTTAAGACGGCATTGTGCCTTTTGTATTTAATTCCGATGCAATTTCAGTGTTTCATCGTCATTAAGAAGGTCAGAGCGATACAGTAAACCTGAAGTGAAGTATCGGAATCTATAGCTAGTGTCACAGGAACGGTTCAAAACATAGTCAGTAAGAAGAATCAGTGTTCTTGTACTTAAGTCGGCATTGTGCCTTTTGTATTTAATTCCGATGCAATTTCTGTGTTTCTTCGTCATTACGAACGTCCAAGGGATACAGTAAACCTCAAGTGAAGCATCGGAATCTAAAACTAGTGTCACAGGAATGGTTCAAATCATAGTCAGTAGGAAGAGTCGGTCTTCATGTACTTAAGTCGGCATTGTGCCTTTTGTACTTAATTCCGATGCAAATTCTTTGTTTCATCGGCAATAAGAAGGTCCAAGGGATACAGTAAACCTCAAGTGAAGCTTCGGAATCTGTAACTAGTGTCACAGGATTGGTTCAAAACATAGACAGTAGGAAGAGTCAGTCTTCTTGTACTTGAGTCGGCATTGTGCCTTCTGTATTTAATTCCGATGCAATTTTTGTGTTTCATCGTCAATAAGAAGGTCCAAGGGATACAATAAACCTGAAGTGAATCATCGGAATCTATAACTAGTGTCACAGGAATGGTTCAAAACATAGACAGCAAGAAAAGTCAGTCGTCTAGTACTTAAGTCGGCATTGTGCCTTATGTATTTAATTCCGATGCAATTTCTGTGTTTCATCGTCAACAAGAAGGTCAGAGGGATACAGTAAACCTGAAGTGAAGCATCAGAATCTATAATTAGTGTCACAGGAATGGTTCCAAACATAGTCTGTAAGAAGAGTCAGTCTTTTTGAACTTACGTCGGTATTGTGCGCTTTGTATTTAATTCCGATGCAATTTCTGTGTTTCATCGTCAATAAGAAGGTCCAAGGGATACAGCAAACCTGAAGTGAAGCATCGGAATCTATAACTAGTGTCACAGGAATGGTTCAAAACATAGACAGTAAGAAGAGTCAGTCTTCTTGTACTTAAGTCGGCATTGTGCCTTTTCTATTTAATTCCGATGCAATTTCTGTGTTTCATCGTCAATAAGAAGGTCCAAGGGATACAGTAAACCTGAAGTGAAGCATCGGAATCTATAACTAGTGTCACAGGAATGGTTCAAAACATAGTCAGTAAGAAGAGTCAGCCTTCTTGTACTAAGTCAGCATTGTGCCTTTGTATTTAATTCCGATGCAATTTCTGTGTCTCATCGTCAACAAGAAGGCCCAAGGGATACAGAAAGCCTGGAGTGAAGCATCAGAAACTATAACTAGTGTCACAGGAATTGTTCAAAACATAGACAGATGGAAGAGCCAGTCTTTTTGTACTTAAGTCGGCATTGTGCCTTTTGTATTTAATTCCGATGCAATTTCTGTGTTTCATCGTGAATAAGAAGGTCCAAGGGATTCAGTAAACCTGAAGTGAAGCATCGGAATCTATAGCTAGTGTCACAGGAATGGTTTAAAACAAAGTCAGTAAGAAGAGTCAGACTTCTTTTCCTTATGTCGGCATTGTGCCTTTTGCATTTAATTCCGATGCAAATTCTGTGCTTCATCGTCAATAACAAGGTCCAAGGGATACAGTAAACCTGGAGTGTAGCATATGAATCTATAACTAGTGTCACACGAATGGTTCAAATCATAGTCAGTAAAAAGAGTCAGTCTTCTAGTACTTAAGTCGGCATTGTGCCTTTTGTATTTAATTCCGATGCAATTTCTGTGTTTCATCGTGAATAAGAAGGTCCAAGGGATTCAGTAAACCTGAAGTGAAGCATCGGAATCTATTACAAGTGTCACAGGAATGGTTCAAAGCATAGACAGTAAGAAAAGTCAGTCGTCTTGTACTTAAGTCGGCATTGTGCATTTTCTATTTAATTCCGATGCAATTTCTGTGTTTCATCGTCAATAAGAAGGTCAGAGGGATACAGTAAACCTGAAGTGAAGCATCCGAATCTATAACACGTGTCACAGGAATGGTTCAAAACATAGTCAGTAAGAAGAGACGGTCTTCATGCACTTAAGTCGGCATTGGGCCTTTTATATTTAATTCCGTTGCAATTTCTGTGTTTCTTCGTCAATAAGAAGGTCCAAGGGATACAGTAAACCTCAAGTGAAGCATGGGAATCTATAACTAGTGTCACAGGAATGGTTCAAAACATAGACAGTCGGATGTGTTAGTCTTCTTGTACTTAAGTCGACATGGTGCCTTTTGTATTTAATTCCGATGCAATATCCGTGTTTCATCGTCAATAAGAAGGTCCAAGGGATTCAGTAAAACTCAAGTGAAGCATCGGAATCCATAACTAGTGTCACAGGAATGGTTCAAAACATAGTCAGTAGGAAGAGTCAGTCTTCATGTACTTAAGTCGGCATTGTGCATTAGTATTTAAATCCGATGCAGTTTCTGTGTTTCATCGTCAATAAGAAAGTCCAAGGGATACAGTAAAACTGAAGTCATGCATCGGAATTTATAACTAGTGTCACAGGAATGGTTCAAAACATAGACAGTAAGAAGAGCAGTCTTCTTGTACTTAAGTAGGCATTGTGGCGTTTCAATTTAATTCCGATTCAATTTCTGTGTTCCACGTCAATAAGAAGGTCAGAGGGATACAGTAAACCTCAAGTGAAGCATGGGAATCTATAACTAGTGTCACAGGAATGGTTCAAAACATAGTCAGTAGGAAGAGTCGGTCTTCATGTACTTATGTCGGCATTGTGCCTTATGTATTTAATTCCGATGCATTTTCTGTGTTTCATCTTCAATAAGAAGGTCCGAGGGATACAGTAAACCTGAAGTGAAGCATCGGAAGCTATAACTAGTGTCACAGGAATGGTTCAAAACATAGACAGTAGGAAGAGTCGGCCTTCATGTACTTAAGTCGGCATTGTGCCTTTTGTATTTAATTCCGATGCAAATTCTTTGTTTCATCGGCAATAAGAAGGTCCAAGGGTTACAGTAAACCTCAAGTGAAGCTTCGGAATCTGTAACTAGTGTCACAGGATTGGTTCAAAACATAGACAGTAGGAAGAGTCAGTCTTCTTGTACTTGAGTCGGCATTGTGCCTTCTGTATTTAATTCCGATGCAATTTCTGTGTTTCATCGTCAATAAGAAGGTCCAAGGGATACAATAAACCTGAAGTGAATCATCGGAATCTATAACTAGTGTCACAGGAATGGTTCAAAACATAGACAGTAAGAAAAGTCAGTCGTCTAGTACTTAAGTCGGCATTGTGCCTTTTGTATTTAATTCCGATGCAATTTCTGTGTTTCATCGTCAACAAGAATGTCAGAGGGATACAGTAAACCTGAAGTGAAGCATCGGAAGCTATAACTAGTGTCACAGGAATGGTTCAAAACGTAGACAGTAGGAAGAGTCAGTCTTCTTGTACTTAAGTCGGCATTGTGCATTTTCAATTTAGTTCCGATGCAATTTCTGTGTTTCATCGTCAATAACAAGGTCAAAGGGATACAGTAAACCTGGAGTGATGCATCGGAATCTACAACTAGTGTCATAGGAATGGTTCAAAACATAGACAGTAAGAAGAGTCAGTCTTCTTGTATTAGGGGACGGCATTGTTCCTTTTGTATTTAATTATGATGCAATTTCAGTGTTTCATCGTCATTAAGAAGGTCAGAGCGATACAGTAAACCTGAAGTGAAGTATCGGAATCTATAGCTAGTGTCACAGGAACGGTTCAAAACATAGTCAGTAAGAAGAATCAGTGTTCTTGTACTTAAGTCGGCATTGTGCCTTTTGTATTTAATTCCGATGCAATTTCTGTGTTTCTTCGTCATTAAGAACGTCCAAGGGATACAGTAAACCTCAAGTGAAGCATCGGAATCTAAAACTAGTGTCACAGGAATGGTTCAAATCATAGTCAGTAGGAAGAGTCGGTCTTCATGTACTTAAGTCGGCATTGTGCCTTTTGTACTTAATTCCGATGCAAATTCTTTGTTTCATCGGCAATAAGAAGGTCCAAGGGATACAGTAAACCTCAAGTGAAGCTTCGGAATCTGTAACTAGTGTCACAGGATTGGTTCAAAACATAGACAGTAGGAAGAGTCAGTCTTCTTGTACTTGAGTCGGCATTGTGCCTTCTGTATTTAATTCCGATGCAATTTTTGTGTTTCATCGTCAATAAGAAGGTCCAAGGGATACAATAAACCTGAAGTGAATCATCGGAATCTATAACTAGTGTCACAGGAATGGTTCAAAACAGAGACAGCAAGAAAAGTCAGTCGTCTAGTACTTAAGTCGGCATTGTGCCTTATGTATTTAATTCCGATGCAATTTCTGTGTTTCATCGTCAACAAGAAGGTCAGAGGGATACAGTAAACCTGAAGTGAAGCATCAGAATCTATAATTAGTGTCACAGGAATGGTTCCAAACATAGTCTGTAAGAAGAGTCAGTCTTTTTGAACTTAAGTCGGTATTGTGCGCTTTGTATTTAATTCCGATGCAATTTCTGTGTTTCATCGTCAATAAGAAGGTCCAAGGGATACAGCAAACCTGAAGTGAAGCATCGGAATCTATAACTAGTGTCACAGGAATGGTTCAAAACATAGACAGTAAGAAGAGTCAGTCTTCTTGTACTTAAGTCGGCATTGTGCCTTTTCTATTTAATTCCGATGCAATTTCTGTGTTTCATCGTCAATATGAAGGTCCAAGGGATACAGTAAACCTGAAGTGAAGCATCGGAATCTATAACTAGTGTCACAGGAATGGTTCAAAACATAGTCAGTAAGAAGAGTCAGCCTTCTTGTACTAAGTCAGCATTGTGCCTTTGTATTTAATTCCGATGCAATTTCTGTGTCTCATCGTCAACAAGAAGGCCCAAGGGATACAGAAAGCCTGGAGTGAAGCATCAGAAACTATAACTAGTGTCACAGGAATTGTTCAAAACATAGACAGATGGAAGAGCCAGTCTTTTTGTACTTAAGTCGGCATTGTGCCTTTTGTATTTAATTCCGATGCAATTTCTGTGTTTCATCGTGAATAAGAAGGTCCAAGGGATTCAGTAAACCTGAAGTGAAGCATCGGAATCTATAGCTAGTGTCACAGGAATGGTTTAAAACAAAGTCAGTAAGAAGATTCAGACTTCTTTTCCTTATGTCGGCATTGTGCCTTTTGCATTTAATTCCGATGCAAATTCTGTGCTTCATCGTCAATAACAAGGTCCAAGGGATACAGTAAACCTGGAGTGTAGCATATGAATCTATAACTAGTGTCACACGAATGGTTCAAATCATAGTCAGTAAAAAGAGTCAGTCTTCTAGTACTTAAGTCGGCATTGTGCCTTTTGTATTTAATTCCGATGCAATTTCTGTGTTTCATCGTGAATAAGAAGGTCCAAGGGATTCAGTAAACCTGAAGTGAAGCATCGGAATCTATTACAAGTGTCACAGGAATGGTTCAAAGCATAGACAGTAAGAAAAGTCAGTCGTCTTGTACTTAAGTCGGCATTGTGCATTTTCTATTTAATTCCGATGCAATTTCTGTGTTTCATCGTCAATAAGAAGGTCAGAGGGATACAGTAAACCTGAAGTGAAGCATCCGAATCTATAACACGTGTCACAGGAATGGTTCAAAACATAGTCAGTAAGAAGAGACGGTCTTCATGCACTTAAGTCGGCATTGGGCCTTTTATATTTAATTCCGTTGCAATTTCTGTGTTTCTTCGTCAATAAGAAGGTCCAAGGGATACAGTAAACCTCAAGTGAAGCATGGGAATCTATAACTAGTGTCACAGGAATGGTTCAAAACATAGACAGTCGGATGTGTTAGTCTTCTTGTACTTAAGTCGACATGGTGCCTTTTGTATTTAATTCCGATGCAATATCCGTGTTTCATCGTCAATAAGAAGGTCCAAGGGATACAGTAAAACTCAAGTGAAGCATCGGAATCCATAACTAGTGTCACAGGAATGGTTCAAAACATAGTCAGTAGGAAGAGTCGGTCTTCATGTACTTAAGTCGGCATTGTGCCTTTTGTATTTAAATCCGATGCAGTTTCTGTGTTTCATCGTCAATAAGAAAGTCCAAGGGATACAGTAAAACTGAAGTCATGCATCGGAATTTATATCTAGTGTCACAGGAATGGTTCAAAACATAGACAGTAAGAAGAGCAGTCTTCTTGTACTTAAGTAGGCATTGTGGCGTTTCAATTTAATTCCGATTCAATTTCTGTGTTCCACGTCAATAAGAAGGTCAGAGGGATACAGTAAACCTCAAGTGAAGCATGGGAATCTATAACTAGTGTCACAGGAATGGTTCAAAACATAGTCAGTAGGAAGAGTCGGTCTTCATGTACTTATGTCGGCATTGTGCCTTATGTATTTAATTCCGATGCATTTTCTGTGTTTCATCTTCAATAAGAAGGTCCAAGGGATACAGTAAACCTGAAGTGAAGCATCGGAAGCTATAACTAGTGTCACAGGAATGGTTCAAAACATAGACAGTAGGAAGAGTCAGTCTTCTTGTACTTAAGTCGGCATTGTGCATTTTCAATTTAGTTCCGATGCAATTTCTGTGTTTTATCGTCAATAACAAGGTCAAAGGGATACAGTAAACCTGGAGTGATGCATCGGAATCTATAACTAGTGTCATAGGAATGGTTCAAAACATAGACAGTAAGAAGAGTCAGTCTTCTTGTATTTAAGACGGCATTGTGCCTTTTGTATTTAATTCCGATGCAATTTCAGTGTTTCATCGTCATTAAGAACGTCCAAGGGATACAGTAAACCTCAAGTGAAGCATCAGAATCTAAAACTAGTGTCACAGGAATGGTTCAAATCATAGTCAGAAGGAAGAGTCGGCCTTCATGTACTTAAGTCGGCATTGTGCCTTTTGTATTTAATTCCGATGCAAACTCTTTGTTTCATCGGCAATAAGAAGGTCCAAGGGTTACAGTAAACCTCAAGTGAAGCTTCGGAATCTGTAACTAGTGTCACAGGATTGGTTCAAAACATAGACAGTAGGAAGAGTCAGTCTTCTTGTACTTGAGTCGGCATTGTGCCTTCTGTATTTAATTCCGATGCAATTTCTGTGTTTCATCGTCAATAAGAAGGTCCAAGGGATACAATAAACCTGAAGTGAATCATCGGAATCTATAACTAGTGTCACAGGAATGGTTCAAAACATAGACAGTAAGAAAAGTCAGTCGTCTAGTACTTAAGTCGGCATTGTGCCTTTTGTATTTAATTCCGATGCAATTTCTGTGTTTCATCGTCAACAAGAAGGTCAGAGGGATACAGTAAACCTGAAGTGAAGCATCGGAAGCTATAACTAGTGTCACAGGAATGGTTCAAAACGTAGACAGTAGGAAGAGTCAGTCTTCTTGTACTTAAGTCGGCATTGTGCATTTTCAATTTAGTTCCGATGCAATTTCTGTGTTTCATCGTCAATAACAAGGTCAAAGGGATACAGTAAACCTGGAGTGATGCATCGGAATCTACAACTAGTGTCATAGGAATGGTTCAAAACATAGACAGTAAGAAGAGTCAGTCTTCTTGTATTTAAGACGGCATTGTGCCTTTTGTATTTAATTCCAATGCAATTTCAGTGTTTCATCGTCATTAAGAAGGTCAGAGCGATACAGTAAACCTGAAGTGAAGTATCGGAATCTATAGCTAGTGTCACAGGAACGGTTCAAAACATAGTCAGTAAGAAGAATCAGTGTTCTTGTACTTAAGTCGGCATTGTGCCTTTTGTATTTAATTCCGATGCAATTTCTGTGTTTCTTCGTCATTAAGAACGTCCAAGGGATACAGTAAACCTCAAGTGAAGCATCGGAATCTAAAACTAGTGTCACAGGAATGGTTCAAATCATAGTCAGTAGGAAGAGTCGGTCTTCATGTACTTAAGTCGGCATTGTGCCTTTTGTACTTAATTCCGATGCAAATTCTTTGTTTCATCGGCAATAAGAAGGTCCAAGGGATACAGTAAACCTCAAGTGAAGCTTCGGAATCTGTAACTAGTGTCACAGGATTGGTTCAAAACATAGACAGTAGGAAGAGTCAGTCTTCTTGTACTTGAGTCGGCATTGTGCCTTCTGTATTTAATTCCGATGCAATTTTTGTGTTTCATCGTCAATAAGAAGGTCCAAGGGATACAATAAACCTGAAGTGAATCATCGGAATCTATAACTAGTGTCACAGGAATGGTTCAAAACATAGACAGCAAGAAAAGTCAGTCGTCTAGTACTTAAGTCGGCATTGTGCCTTATGTATTTAATTCCGATGCAATTTCTGTGTTTCATCGTCAACAAGAAGGTCAGAGGGATACAGTAAACCTGAAGTGAAGCATCAGAATCTATAATTAGTGTCACAGGAATGGTTCCAAACATAGTCTGTAAGAAGAGTCAGTCTTTTTGAACTTAAGTCGGTATTGTGCGCTTTGTATTTAATTCCGATGCAATTTCTGTGTTTCATCGTCAATAAGAAGGTCCAAGGGATACAGCAAACCTGAAGTGAAGCATCGGAATCTATAACTAGTGTCACAGGAATGGTTCAAAACATAGACAGTAAGAAGAGTCAGTCTTCTTGTACTTAAGTCGGCATTGTGCCTTTTCTATTTAATTCCGATGCAATTTCTGTGTTTCATCGTCAATAAGAAGTTCCAAGGGATACAGTAAACCTGAAGTGAAGCATCGGAATCTATAACTAGTGTCACAGGAATGGTTCAAAACATAGTCAGTAAGAAGAGTCAGCCTTCTTGTACTAAGTCAGCATTGTGCCTTTGTATTTAATTCCGATGCAATTTCTGTGTCTCATCGTCAACAAGAAGGCCCAAGGGATACAGAAAGCCTGGAGTGAAGCATCAGAAACTATAACTAGTGTCACAGGAATTGTTCAAAACATAGACAGATGGAAGAGCCAGTCTTTTTGTACTTAAGTCGGCATTGTGCCTTTTGTATTTAATTCCGATGCAATTTCTGTGTTTCATCGTCAATAAGAAGGTCAGAGGGATACAGTAAACCTGAAGTGAAGCATCGGAATCCTAAACTAGTGTCACAGGAATGGTTCAAAACATAGACAGTAGGAAGAATCAGTCTACTTGTACATAAGTCGGCATTGTGCCTTTTGTATTTAATTCCGATGCAATTTCTGTGTTTCATCGTCAATAAGAACGTCCACGGTATACAGTAAACCTGAAGTGAAGCATCGGAATCTATAAGTAGTGTCACAGGAATGGTTCAAAACATAGACAGTAAGAAGAGTCAGTCTTCGTGTACTTAAGTCAGCATTTTGCCTTTTGTATTTAACTCCGCTTCAATTTCTGTGTTTCATCGTCAATAAGAAGGTCCAAGGGATACAGTAAACCTGAGGTGAAGCATCGGAATCTATAACTAGTGTCACAGGTATGGTTCAAAGCATAGTCAGTATGAAGAGTCAGTCTTCTTGTACTTAAGTCGGCAGTATAAATTTTCTATTTAATTCCGATGCAATTCCTGTGTTTCATCGTCAATAACAAGGTCCAAGGGATACGGTAAACCTGGAGTGAAGCATCGGAATCTATAACTAGTGTCAATGGAATGGTTCAAAACATAGACAGTAAGAAGAGTCAGTCTTCTTGTACTTAAGTCGGCATTGTGCCTTTTGTATTTAATTCCGATGCAATATCTGTGTTTCATCGTCAATAAGAAGGTCAGAGGGATACAGTGAACCTGAAGTGAAGCATCGGAATCTATAGCTAGTGTCACAGGAATGGTTCAAAACATAGTCAGTAAGAAGTGTCAGTCTTCTTGTCCTTAAGTCGACATTGTGCCTTTTGTATTTAATTCCGATGACACTTCTGTGTTTCATCGTCAATAAGAAGGTCCAAGGGATACAGTAAACCTGGAGTGAAGCATCGGAATCTATAACTAATGTCGCACGAATGGTTCAAAACCTAGACATTAAGAAGAATCAGTCTTCTTGTACTTAAGTCTGCATTGTGCCTTTTGTATTTAATTCCGATGCAATTTCTGTGTTTCATCGTTAATAAGAATGTCCAAGGGATACAGTAAACCTCAAGTGAAGCATCGGAATCTATAACTAGTGTCACAGGAATGGTTCAAATCATAGTCAGTAGGAAGAGTCGGTCTTCATGTACTTAAGTCGGCATTGTGCCTTTTGTATTTAATTCCGATGCAATTTCTATGTTTCATCGTCAATAAGAAGGTCCAAGGGATACAGTAAACATGAAGTGAAGCATCGGAATCTATAACTAGTGTCACAGGATTGGTTCAAAACATAGACAGTAGGAAGAGGCAGTCTTCTTGTACTTAAGTCGGCATTGTGCCTTTTGTATTTAATTCCGATGCAATTTCTGTGTTTCATCGTCAATAAGAAGGTCCAAGCGATACAGTAAACCTAAAGTGAAGCATCGGAATCTATAACTAGGGTCACGCTAATTTTTCAAAGCAAAGTCTGTAAGAAGAGTCAGTCTTCTTGTCCTTATGTCGGCATTGTGCCTTTTGTATTTAATTCCGATGCAATTTCTGTGATTCATCGTCAATAAGGAGGTCCAAGGGATACAGTAAACCTGAAGTGAAGCATCGGAATCTATAACTAGTGTCACAGGAATGGTTCAAACATAGACAGTAGGAAGGGTCAGTCGTCTTGTACTTAAGACGGCATTGTGCCTTTTGTATTTAATTCCGATGCAATTTCTGTATTTCATCGTCAATAAGAAGATCCAAGGGATACAGTGAACCTGAAGTGAAGCATCACAATCTATAACTAGTGTCACAGGAATGGTTTAAAACAAAGTCAGTAAGAAAAGTCAGACTTCTTTTCCTTATGTCGGCATTGTGCCTTTTGCATTTAATTCCGATGCAAATTCTGTGCTTCATCGTCAATAACAAGGTCCAAGGGATACAGTAAACCTGGAGTGTAGCATATGAATATATAACTAGTGTCACAGGAATGGTTCAAATCATAGTTAGTAAAAAGAGTCAGTCTTCTAGTACTTAAGTCGGCATTGTGCATTTTGTATTTAATTCCGATGCAATTTCTGTGTTTCATCGTGAATAAGAAGGTCCACGGGATTCAGTAAACCTGAAGTGAAGCATCGGAATCTATTACTAGTGTCACAGGAATGGTTCAAAGCATAGACAGTAAGAAAAGTCAGTCGTCTTGTACTTAAGTCGGCATTGTGCATTTTCTATTTAATTCCGATGCAATTTCTGTGTTTCATCGTCAATAAGAAGGTCAGAGGGATACAGTAAACCTGAAATGAAGCATGGTAATCTATAACTAGTGTCACAGGAATGGTTCAAAAGATAGACAGTAAGAGGAGTCAGTCTTCTTGTACTTAAGTCGCCATTGTGCCTTTTGTATTTAATTCCGGTATAATTTCTGTGTTTCATTGTCAATAAGAAAATCAGAGGGATGCAGTAAACCTGAAGTAAAGCAACAGAATCTATAACTAGTGTCACAGGAATGGTTCAAAACATTGACAGTAGGAAGAGTCAGTCTTCTTGTACTTATGTCGGCATTGTGCCTTTTCTATTTAATTCCGATGCAATTTCTGTGTTTCATCGTCAATAAGAAAGTCCAAGGGATACAGTAAACCAGTAGTGAAGCCTCGGAATCTATAACTAATGTCACAGGAATGGTTCAAAACATAGACAGTAAGATATGTCAGTCTCCTTGTATTTAAGTCGGCATTGTGCAATTTCTATTTCATTCCGATGCAATTTATGTGTTTCATCGTCAATAAGAAGGTCAGAGGGATACAGTAAACCTGAAGTGAAGCATCCGAATCTATAACTAGTGTCACAGGAATGGTTCAAAACATAGACAGTAGGAAGAGGCAGTCTTCTTGTACTTAAGTCGGCATTGTGCCTTTTGTATTTAATTCCGATGCAATTTCTGTGTTTCATCGTCAATAAGAAGGTCCAAGCGATACAGTAAACCTGAAGTGAAGCATCGGAACCTATAACTAGGGTCACGCTAATTTTTCAAAGCAAAGTCAGTGAGAAGAGTCAGTCTTCTTGTCCTTATGTCGGCATTGTGCCTTTTGTATTTAATTCCGATGCAATTTCTGTATTTCATCGTCAATAAGAAGATCCAAGGGATACAGTGAACCTGAAGTGAAGCATCACAATCTATAACTAGTGTCACAGGAATGGTTCAAAACATAGACAGTAGGAAGAGTCAGTCTTCTTGTACTTAAGTCGGCATTGTGCCTTTTGTATTTAATTCCGATGCAATATCTGTGTTTCATCGTCAATAAGAAGGTCAGAGGGATACAGTGAACCTGAAGTGAAGCATCGGAATCTATAGCTAGTGTCACAGGAATGGTTTAAAACAAAGTCAGTAAGAAGAGTCAGACTTCTCTTCCTTATGTCGGCATTGTGCCTTTTGCATTTAATTCCGATGCAAATTCTGTGCTTCATCGTCAATAACAAGGTCCAAGGGATACAGTAAACCTGGAGTGTAGCATATGAATCTATAACTAGTGTCACACGAATGGTTCAAATCATAGTCAGTAAAAAGAGTCAGTCTTCTAGTACTTAAGTCGGCATTGTGCCTTTTGTATTTAATTCCGATGCAATTTCTGTGTTTCATCGTGAATAAGAAGGTCCAAGGGATTCAGTAAACCTGAAGTGAAGCATCGGAATCTATTACAAGTGTCACAGGAATGGTTCAAAGCATAGACAGTAAGAAAAGTCAGTCGTCTTGTACTTAAGTCGGCATTGTGCATTTTCTATTTAATTCCGATGCAATTTCTGTGTTTCATCGTCAATAAGAAGGTCAGAGGGATACAGTAAACCTGAAGTGAAGCATCCGAATCTATAACACGTGTCACAGGAATGGTTCAAAACATAGTCAGTAAGATGAGACGGTCTTCATGCACTTAAGTCGGCATTGGGCCTTTTATATTTAATTCCGTTGCAATTTCTGTGTTTCTTCGTCAATAAGAAGGTCCAAGGGATACAGTAAACCTCAAGTGAAGCATCGGAATCTATAACTAGTGTCACAGGAATGGTTCAAAACATAGACAGTCGGATGTGTTAGTCTTCTTGTACTTAAGTCGACATGGTGCCTTTTGTATTTAATTCCGATGCAATATCCGTGTTTCATCGTCAATAAGAAGGTCCAAGGGATACAGTAAAACTCAAGTGAAGCATCGGAATCCATAACTAGTGTCACAGGAATGGTTCAAAACATAGTCAGCAGGAAGAGTCGGTCTTCATGTACTTAAGTCGGCATTGTGCCTTTTGTATTTAAATCCGATGCAGTTTCTGTGTTTCATCGTCAATAAGAAAGTCCAAGGGATACAGTAAAACTGAAGTCATGCATCGGAATTTATAACTAGTGTCACAGGAATGGTTCAAAACATAGAGAGTAAGAAGAGCAGTCTTCTTGTACTTAAGTAGGCATTGCGGCGTTTCAATTTAATTCCGATTCAATTTCTGTGTTCCACGTCAATAAGAAGGTCAGAGGGATACAGTAAACCTCAAGTGAAGCATGGGAATCTATAACTAGTGTCACAGGAATGGTTCAAAACATAGTCAGTAGGAAGAGTCGGTCTTCATGTACTTATGTCGGCATTGTGCCTTATGTATTTAATTCCGATGCATTTTCTGTGTTTCATCTTCAATAAGAAGGTCCAAGGGATACAGTAAACCTGAAGTGAAGCATCGGAAGCTATAACTAGTGTCACAGGAATGGTTCAAAACATAGACAGTAGGAAGAGTCAGTCTTCTTGTACTTAAGTCGGCATTGTGCATTTTCAATTTAGTTCCGATGCAATTTCTGTGTTTTATCGTCAATAACAAGGTCAAAGGGATACAGTAAACCTGGAGTGATGCATCGGAATCTATAACTAGTGTCATAGGAATGGTTCAAAACATAGACAGTAAGAAGAGTCAGTCTTCTTGTATTTAAGACGGCATTGTGCCTTTTGTACTTAATTCCGATGCAATTTCAGTGTTTCATCGTCATTAAGAAGGTCAGAGCGATACAGTAAACCTGAAGTGAAGTATCGGAATCTATAGCTAGTGTCACAGGAACGGTTCAAAGCATAGTCAGTAAGAAGAATCAGTGTTCTTGTACTTAAGTCGGCATTGTGCCTTTTGTATTTAATTCCGATGCAATTTCTGTGTTTCATCGTCATTAAGAACGTCCAAGGGATACAGTAAACCTCAAGTGAAGCATCGGAATCTAAAACTAGTGTCACAGGAATGGTTCAAATCATAGTCAGAAGGAAGAGTCGGTCTTCATGTACTTAAGTCGGCATTGTGCCTTTTGTATTTAATTCCGATGCAAATTCTTTGTTTCATCGGCAATAAGAAGGTCCAAGGGATACAGTAAACCTCAAGTGAAGCTTCGGAATCTGTAACTAGTGTCACAGGATTGGTTCAAAACATAGACAGTAGGAAGAGTCAGTCTTCTTGTACTTGAGTCGGCATTGTGCCTTCTGTATTTAATTCCGATGCAATTTCTGTGTTTCATCGTCAATAAGAAGGTCCAAGGGATACAATAAACCTGAAGTGAATCATCGGAATCTATAACTAGTGTCACAGGAATGGTTCAAAACATAGACAGTAAGAAAAGTCAGTCGTCTAGTACTTAAGTCGGCATTGTGCCTTTTGTATTTAATTCCGATGCAATTTCTGTGTTTCATCGTCAACAAGAAGGTCAGAGGGGTACAGTAAACCTGAAGTGAAGCATCGGAAGCTATAACTAGTGTCACAGGAATGGTTCAAAACGTAGACAGTAGGAAGAGTCAGTCTTCTTGTACTTAAGTCGGCATTGTGCATTTTCAATTTAGTTCCGATGCAATTTCTGTGTTTCATCGTCAATAACAAGGTCAAAGGGATACAGTAAACCTGGAGTGATGCATCGGAATCTATAACTAGTGTCATAGGAATGGTTCAAAACATAGACAGTAAGAAGAGTCAGTCTTCTTGTATTTAAGACGGCATTGTGCTTTTTGTATTTAATTCCGATGCAATTTCAGTGTTTCATCGTCATTAAGAAGGTCAGAGCGATACAGTAAACCTGAAGTGAAGTATCGGAATCTATAGCTAGTGTCACAGGAACGGTTCAAAACATAGTCAGTAAGAAGAATCAGTGTTCTTGTACTTAAGTCGGCATTGTGCCTTTTGTATTTAATTCCGATGCAATTTCTGTGTTTCTTCGTCATTAAGAACGTCCAAGGGATACAGTAAACCTCAAGTGAAGCATCGGAATCTAAAACTAGTGTCACAGGAATGGTTCAAATCATAGTCAGTAGGAAGAGTCGGTCTTCATGTACTTAAGTCGGCATTGTGCCTTTTGTACTTAATTCCGATGCAAATTCTTTGTTTCATCGGCAATAAGAAGGTCCAAGGGATACAGTAAACCTCAAGTGAAGCTTCGGAATCTGTAACTAGTGTCACAGGATTGGTTCAAAACATAGACAGTAGGAAGAGTCAGTCTTCTTGTACTTGAGTCGGCATTGTGCCTTCTGTATTTAATTCCGATGCAATTTTTGTGTTTCATCGTCAATAAGAAGGTCCAAGGGATACAATAAACCTGAAGTGAATCATCGGAATCTATAACTAGTGTCACAGGAATGGTTCAAAACATAGACAGTAAGAAAAGTCAGTCGTCTAGTACTTAAGTCGGCATTGTGCCTTATGTATTTAATTCCGATGCAATTTCTGTGTTTCATCGTCAACAAGAAGGTCAGAGGGATACAGTAAACCTGAAGTGAAGCATCAGAATCTATAATTAGTGTCACAGGAATGGTTCCAAACATAGTCTGTAAGAAGAGTCAGTCTTTTTGAACTTAAGTCGGTATTGTGCGCTTTGTATTTAATTCCGATGCAATTTCTGTGTTTCATCGTCAATAAGAAGGTCCAAGGGATACAGCAAACCTGAAGTGAAGCATCGGAATCTATAACTAGTGTCACAGGAATGGTTCAAAACATAGACAGTAAGAAGAGTCAGTCTTCTTGTACTTAAGTCGGCATTGTGCCTTTTCTATTTAATTCCGATGCAATTTCTGTGTTTCATCGTCAATAAGAAGGGTCCAAGGGATACAGTAAACCTGAAGTGAAGCATCGGAATCTATAACTAGTGTCACAGGAATGGTTCAAAACATAGTCAGTAAGAAGAGACAGCCTTCTTGTACTAAGTCAGCATTGTGCCTTTGTATTTAATTCCGATGCAATTTCTGTGTCTCATCGTCAACAAGAAGGCCCAAGGGATACAGAAAGCCTGGAGTGAAGCATCAGAAACTATAACTAGTGTCACAGGAATTGTTCAAAACATAGACAGATGGAAGAGCCAGTCTTTTTGTACTTAAGTCGGCATTGTGCCTTTTGTATTTAATTCCGATGCAATTTCTGTGTTTCATCGTCAATAAGAAGGTCAGAGGGATACAGTAAACCTGAAGTGAAGCATCGGAATCCTAAACTAGTGTCACAGGAATGGTTCAAAACATAGACAGTAGGAAGAATCAGTCTACTTGTACATAAGTCGGCATTGTGCCTTTTGTATTTAATTCCGATGCAATTTCTGTGTTTCATCGTCAATAAGAACGTCCACGGTATACAGTAAACCTGAAGTGAAGCATCGGAATCTATAAGTAGTGTCACAGGAATGGTTCAAAACATAGACAGTAAGAAGAGTCAGTCTTCGTGTACTTAAGTCAGCATTTTGCCTTTTGTATTTAACTCCGCTTCAATTTCTGTGTTTCATCGTCAATAAGAAGGTCCAAGGGATACAGTAAACCTGAGGTGAAGCATCGGAATCTATAACTAGTGTCACAGGTATGGTTCAAAGCATAGTCAGTATGAAGAGTCAGTCTTCTTGTACTTAAGTCGGCAGTATAAATTTTCTATTTAATTCCGATGCAATTCCTGTGTTTCATCGTCAATAACAAGGTCCAAGGGATACGGTAAACCTGGAGTGAAGCATCGGAATCTATAACTAGTGTCAATGGAATGGTTCAAAACATAGACAGTAAGAAGAGTCAGTCTTCTTGTACTTAAGTCGGCATTGTGCCTTTTGTATTTAATTCCGATGCAATATCTGTGTTTCATCGTCAATAAGAAGGTCAGAGGGATACAGTGAACCTGAAGTGAAGCATCGGAATCTATAGCTAGTGTCACAGGAATGGTTCAAAACATAGTCAGTAAGAAGTGTCAGTCTTCTTGTCCTTAAGTCGACATTGTGCCTTTTGTATTTAATTCCGATGCAACTTCTGTGTTTCATCGTCAATAAGAAGGTCCAAGGGATACAGTAAACCTGGAGTGAAGCATCGGAATCTATAACTAATGTCGCACGAATGGTTCAAAACCTAGACATTAAGAAGAATCAGTCTTCTTGTACTTAAGTCTGCATTGTGCCTTTTGTATTTAATTCCGATGCAATTTCTGTGTTTCATCGTTAATAAGAATGTCCAAGGGATACAGTAAACCTCAAGTGAAGCATCGGAATCTATAACTAGTGTCACAGGAATGGTTCAAATCATAGTCAGTAGGAAGAGTCGGTCTTCATGTACTTAAGTCGGCATTGTGCCTTTTGTATTTAATTCCGATGCAATTTCTATGTTTCATCGTCAATAAGAAGGTCCAAGGGATACAGTAAACATGAAGTGAAGCATCGGAATCTATAACTAGTGTCACAGGATTGGTTCAAAACATAGACAGTAGGAAGAGGCAGTCTTCTTGTACTTAAGTCGGCATTGTGCCTTTTGTATTTAATTCCGATGCAATTTCTGTGTTTCATCGTCAATAAGAAGGTCCAAGCGATACAGTAAACCTGAAGTGAAGCATCGGAATCTATAACTAGTGTCACGCTAATTTTTCAAAGCAAAGTCAGTAAGAAGAGTCAGTCTTCTTGTCCTTATGTCGGCATTGTGCCTTTTGTATTTAATTCCGATGCAATTTCTGTGTTTCATCGTCAATAAGGAGGTCCAAGGGATACAGTAAACCTGAAGTGAAGCATCGGAATCTATAACTAGTGTCACAGGAATGGTTCAAACATAGACAGTAGGAAGGGTCAGTCGTCTTGTACTTAAGACGGCATTGTGCCTTTTGTATTTAATTCCGATGCAATTTCTGTATTTCATCGTCAATAAGAAGATCCAAGGGATACAGTGAACCTGAAGTGAAGCATCACAATCTATAACTAGTGTCACAGGAATGGTTTAAAACAAAGTCAGTAAGAAAAGTCAGACTTCTTTTCCTTATGTCGGCATTGTGCCTTTTGCATTTAATTCCGATGCAAATTCTGTGCTTCATCGTCAATAACAAGGTCCAAGGGATACAGTAAACCTGGAGTGTAGCATATGAATCTATAACTAGTGTCACAGGAATGGTTCAAAGCATAGACAGTAAGAAAAGTCAGTCGTCTTGTACTTAAGTCGGCATTGTGCATTTTCTATTTAATTCCGATGCAATTTCTGTGTTTCATCGTCAATAAGAAGGTCAGAGGTATACAGTAAACCTGAAGTGAAGCATCCGAATCTATAACAAGTGTCACAGGAATGGTTCAAAACATAGTCAGTAAGAAGAGACGGTCTTCATGCACTTAAGTCGGCATTGGGCCTTTTATATTTAATTCCGTTGCAATTTCTGTGTTTCTTCGTCAATAAGAAGGTCCAAGGGATACAGTAAACCTCAAGTGAAGCATCGGAATCTATAACTAGTGTCACAGGAATGGTTCAACACATAGACAGTAGGAAGTGTAAGTATTCTTGTACTTAAGTCGACATTGTGCCTTTTGTATTTAATTCCGATGCAATATCTGTGTTTCATCGTCAATAAGAAGGTGCAAGGGATACAGTAAACCTGAAATGAAGCATGGTAATCTATAACTAGTGTCACAGGAATGGTTCAAAAGATAGACAGTAAGAGGAGTCAGTCTTCTTGTACTTAAGTCGCCATTGTGCCTTTTGTATTTAATTCCGGTATAATTTCTGTGTTTCATTGTCAATAAGAAAATCAGAGGGATGCAGTAAACCTGAAGTAAAGCAACAGAATCTATAACTAGTGTCACAGGAATGGTTCAAAACATTGACAGTAGGAAGAGTCAGTCTTCTTGTACTTATGTCGGCATTGTGCCTTTTCTATTTAATTCCGATGCAATTTCTGTGTTTCATCGTCAATAAGAAAGTCCAAGGGATACAGTAAACCAGTAGTGAAGCCTCGGAATCTATAACTAATGTCACAGGAATGGTTCAAAACATAGACAGTAAGATATGTCAGTCTCCTTGTATTTAAGTCGGCATTGTGCAATTTCTATTTCATTCCGATGCAATTTATGTGTTTCATCGTCAATAAGAAGGTCAGAGGGATACAGTAAATCTGAAGTGAAGCATCCGAATCTATAACTAGTGTCACAGGAATGGTTCAAAACATAGTCAGTAAAAAGTGTCAGTCTTCTTGTACGTAAGTCAGCATTGTGCCTTTTGTATTTAATTCCGATGCAATTTCTGTGTTTCATCGTCAATAAGAAGGTCCAAGGGATACAGTAAACCTGAAGTGAAGCATCGGAATCTATAACTAATGTCACAGGAATGGTTCAAAACATAGACAGTTAGATATGTCAGTCGCCTTGTACTTAAGTCGGCTTTGTGCATTTTCTATTTAATTCCGATGCAATTTATGTGTTTCATCGTCCATAAGAAGGTCAGAGGGATACAGTAAACCTGAAGTGAAGCATCGAAAACTATAACTAGTGTCACAGGAATGGTCAAATCATAGACAGTAGGAAGAGTCAGTCTACTCGTACTTGAGTCGGCATTGTGCATTTTGTAATAATTTTGATGCAATTTCTGAGTTTTATCGTCAATATGAAGGTCAGAGGGATACAGTAAACTTGAAGTGAGCATCGGAATCTATAACTAGTGTCACAGGAATGGTTCTAACCATAGTCAGTAAGAAGCGTTAGTCTTCTTGTACTTAAGTCGGCATTGTGCCTTTTCTATTTAATTCTGATGCAATGTCTGTGTTTCATCGTCAATAAGAAGGTCCAAGGGATACAGTAAACCTGTAGCGAAGCATCGTAATCTATAACTAGTGTCACAGGAATGGTTCCAAACATAAGCAGTAAGAAGAGTCAGTCTTCTTGCAATTAATTACGCATTGTTCCTTTTCTATTTAATTCCGATGCAATATCTGTGTTTCATCGTCAATAAGAGGGACCAAGGGATACAGTAAACCTGAAGTGAAGCATTGGAATCTTTAAGTAGTGTCACAGAATTGGTTCTATACATAGTTAGTAAGAAGCGTCAGTCTTCTTGTATTTAAGTCGGCATTGTGCCTTTTCTATTTCATTCTGATGCAATTCCTGTGCTTCATCGTCAGTAAGAAGGTCCAAGGGAAACAGTAAACCTGGAGTGAAGCACCGGAATCTATAACTAGTGTCACAGTAATGGTTCAAAAACTTAGACTGTAAGAAGAGTCAGTCTTCTTGTACTGTAGTCGGCATTGTGCCTTTTGTATTTAATTCCGATGCAATTTCTGCGTTTCATCGTCAATAAGAAGGTCCAACGGATACAGTAAACCTGGAGTGAAGCATCGGAATCTATAACTAATGTCACAGGAATGGTTCAAAACATAGTCAGTAATAAGAGTCAGTCGTCTTGTACTTAATTCTGCATTGTGCCTTTTGTATTTAATTCCGATGCAATTTCTGTGTTTCATCGTCAATAAAAAGGTCCAAGGGATACAGTAAACCTGAAGTGAAGCATCGGAAATTATAACTAGTGTCACAGGAATGGTTCAAAACATAGTCAGTAAGAAGAGTCAGTCTTCTTGTACTTAAGTCATCATTGTGCATTTTCAATTTAATTCTGATGCAATTTCTGTTTTCATCGTCAATAAGAAGGTCAGAAGGATACAGTAAACCTGGAGTGAATCATCGGAATCTATAACTAGTGACACAGGAATGGTCCAAATCATAGACAGTAAGAAGAGTCAGACTTCTTTTACTTAAGTCAGCATTGTGCCTTTTGTATTTAATTCTGATGCAATTTCTGTCTTTCATCGTCAATAAGAAGGTCCAAGGGATACAGTAAACCTGGAGTGATGCATCGGAAGCTATAACTAGGGTCACAGGAATGGTTCAAAACATAGACAGTAAGAAGAGTCAATCTTCTTGTACTTAAGTCAGCATTGTGACTTTTGTATTTAATTCCGATGCAATTTCTATGTTTCATCTTCAATAAGAAGGTGCAAGGGATACAGTAAACCTGAAGTGAAGCATCGGAATCTATAACTAGTGTCACAGGAATGGTTCTAAACATAGACAGTAGGAAGAGTCAGTCATCTTGTACTTAAGTCGGCATTGTGCCTTTTGTATTTAATTCCGATGCAATTTCTGTATTTCATCGTCAATAAGAAGGTCCAAGGGATACAGTAAACCTGAAGTGAAGCATCGGAAACTATAACTAATGTCACAGAATGGTTCACACAGAGTCAGTAAGATATGTCAGTCGCCTTGTACTTAAGTAGGCATTGTGAATTTTCTATTTAATTCCGATGCAATTTATGTGTTTCATCGTCAATAAGAAGGTCAGAGGGGATACAGTAAACCTGAAGTGAAGCATCCGAATCTATAACTAGTGTCACAGGAATGGTTCAAAACATAGTCAGTAAAAAGAGTCAGTCTTCTTGTACTTAAGTCAGCATTGTGCCTTTTGTATTTAATCCCGATGCAATTTATGTGTTTCATCGTCAATAAGAAGGTCAGAGGGATACAGTAAACTTGAAGTGAGCATCGGAATCTATAACTAGTGTCACAGGAATGGTTCAAAACTTAGTCAGTAAGAAGAGTCAGTCTTCTTGTACTTAAGTCGGCATTGTGCCCTTTGTGTTTAATTCCGATGCAATTTCTGTGTTTCATCGTCAATAAGAAGGTCCAAGGGATACAGTAAACCTGAAGTGAAGCATCGGAATCTATAACTAATGTCACAGGAATAGTTCAAAACATAGACAGTAAGATATGTCAGTCTCCTTGTACTTAAGTCGGCATTGTGCATTTTCTATTTCATTCCGATGCAATTTATGTGTTTCATCGTCAATATGAAGGTGAGAGGGATACAGTACACTTGAAGTGAAGCATCGGAATCTATAACTACTGTCACAGGAATGGTTCAAAACATAGACAGTAGGAAGAGTCAGTCATTTTGTACTTAAGTCGGCATTGTGCCTTTTGTATTTAATTCCGATGCAATTTCTGTATTTCATCGTCAATAAGAAGGTCCAAGGGATACAGTAAACCTGAAGTGAAGCATCGGAATAATCTATAACCAGTGTCACAGGAATGGTTCCAAACATTGTCAGTAGGAAGAGACGGTCTTTATGTACTTAAGTCGGCATTGGGCCTTTTATATTTAAATCCGTTGCAATTTCTGTGTTTCATCGTCAATAAGAACGTCCAAGGGGATACAGAAAACCTCAAGTGAAGCATCGGAATCTATAACTAGTGTCACAGGAATGGTTCAAAACATAGACAGTAGGAAGAGTCAGTCTTCTTGTACGTAAGTCGGCATTGTGCCTTTTGTATTTAATTCCGATGCAATTTCTGTGTTTCATCGTCAATAAGAAGGTCCAAGGGATACAGTAAACCTGAAGTGAAGCATCGGAATCTATAACTAATGTCACAGGAATGGTTCAAAACATAGACAGTAAGATATGTCAGTCGCCTTGTACTTAAGTCGGCATTGTGCATTTTCTATTTAATTCCGATGCAATTTATGTGTTTCATCGTCAATAAGAAGGTCAGAGGGATACAGTAAACCTGAAGTGAAGCATCGAAAACTATAACTAGTGTCACAGGAATGGTCAAATCATAGACAGTAGGAAGAGTCAATCTTCTCGTACTTGAGTCGGCATTGTGCATTTTGTAATAATTTTGATGCAATTTCTGTGTTTCATCGTCAATATGAAGGTCAGAGGGATACAGTAAACTTGAAGTGAGCATCGGAATCTATAACTAGTGTCACAGGAATGGTTCTAACCATAGTCAGTAAGAAGCGTTAGTCTTCTTGTACTTAAGTCGGCATTGTGCCTTTTCTATTTAATTCTGATGCAATGTCTGTGTTTCATCGTCAATAAGAAGGTCCAAGGGATACAGTAAACCTGTAGCGAAGCATCGTAATCTATAACTAGTGTCACAGGAATGGTTCAAAACATAAACAGTAAGAAGAGTCAGTCTTCTTGCAATTAATTACGCATTGTTCCTTTTCTATTTAATTCCGATGCAATATCTGTGTTTCATCGTCAATAAGAGGGACCAAGGGATACAGTAAACCTGAAGTGAAGCATTGGAATCTTTAAGTAGTGTCACAGAATTGGTTCAAAACATAGTTAGTAAGAAGCGTCAGTCTTCTTGTATTTAAGTCGGCATTGTGCCTTTTCTATTTCATTCTGATGCAATTCCTGTGCTTCATCGTCAATAAGAAGGTCCAAGGGAAACAGTAAACCTGGAGTGAAGCACCGGAATCTATAACTAGTGTCACAGTAATGGTTCAAAAACTTAGACTGTAAGAAGAGTCAGTCTTCTTGTACTGTAGTCGGCATTGTGCCTTTTGTATTTAATTCCGATGCAATTTCTGCGTTTCATCGTCAATAAGAAGGTCCAACGGATACAGTAAACCTGGAGTGAAGCATCGGAATCTATAACTAATGTCACAGGAATGGTTCAAAACATAGACAGTAATAAGAGTCAGTCGTCTTGTACTTAATTCTGCATTGTGCCTTTTGTATTTAATTCCGATGCAATTTCTGTGTTTCATCGTCAATAAGAAGGTCCAAGGGATACAGTAAACCTGAAGTGAAGCATCGGAAATTATAAACTAGTGTCACAGGAATGGTTCAAAACATAGTCAGTAAGAAGAGTCAGTCTTCTTGTACTTAAGTCATCATTGTGCATTTTCAATTTAATTCTGATGCAATTTCTGTGTTTCATCGTCAATAAGAAGGTCAGAAGGATACAGTAAACCTGGAGTGAAGCATCGGAATCTATAACTAGTGACACAGGAATGGTCCAAATCATAGACAGTAAGAAGAGTCAGACTTCTTTTACTTAAGTCAGCATTGTGCCTTTTGTATTTAATTCTGATGCAATTTCTGTCTTTCATCGTCAATAAGAAGGTCCAAGGGATACAGTAAACCTGGAGTGATGCATCGGAAGCTATAACTAGGGTCACAGGAATGGTTCAAAACATAGACAGTAAGAAGAGTCAATCTTCTTGTACTTAAGTCAGCATTGTGACTTTTGTATTTAATTCCGATGCAATTTCTATGTTTCATCTTCAATAAGAAGGTGCAAGGGATACAGTAAATCTGAAGTGAAGCATCGGAATCTATAACTAGTGTCACAGGAATGGTTCTAAACATAGACAGTAGGAAGAGTCAGTCATCTTGTACTTAAGTCGGCATTGTGCCTTTTGTATTTAATTCCGATGCAATTTCTGTATTTCATCGTCAATAAGAAGGTCCAAGGGATACAGTAATCCTGAAGTGAAGCATCGCAATAATCTATAACTAGTGTCACAGGCATGGTTCAAAACATTGTCAGTAGGAAGAGACGGTCTTCATGCACTTAAGTCGGCATTGGGCCTTTTATATTTAATTCCGTTGCAATTTCTGTGTTTCTTCGTCAATAAGAAGGTCCAAGGGATACAGTAAACCTCAAGTGAAGCATCGGAATCTATAACTAGTGTCACAGGAATGGTTCAAAGCATAGACAGTAGGAAGAGTTAGTCTTCTTGTACTTAAGTCGGCATTGTGCCTTTTGTATTTAATTCCAATGCAATTTCTGTGTTTCATCGTCAATAAGAAGGTCCAAGGGATACAGTAAACCTGAAGTGAAGCATCGGAATCTATAACTAATGTCACAGGAATGGTTCACACAGAGTCAGTAAGATATGTCAGTCGCCTTGTACTTAAGTAGGCATTGTGCATTTTCTATTTAATTCCGATGCAATTTATGTGTTTCATCGTCAATAAGAAGGTCAGAGGGATACAGTAAACCTGAAGTGAAGCATCCGAATCTATAACTAGTGTCACAGGAATGGTTCAAAACATAGTCAGTAAAAAGAGTCAGTCTTCTTGTACTTAAGTCAGCATTGTGCCTTTTGTATTTAATCCCGATGCAATTTATGTGTTTCATCGTCAATAAGAAGGTCAGAGGGATACAGTAAACTTGAAGTGAGCATCGGAATCTATAACTAGTGTCACAGGAATGGTTCAAAACATAGACAGTAGGAAGAGTCAGTCATCTTGTACTTAAGTCGGCATTGTGCCTTTTGTATTTAATTCCGATGCAATTTCTGTATTTCATCGTCAATAAGAAGGTCCAAGGGATACAGTAAACCTGAAGTGAAGCATCGGAATAATCTATAACCAGTGTCACAGGAATGGTTCCAAACATTGTCAGTAGGAAGAGACGGTCTTTATGTACTTAAGTCGGCATTGGGCCTTTTATATGTAATTCCGTTGCAATTTCTGTGTTTCATCGTCAACAAGAACGTCCAAGGGATACAGAAAACCTCAAGTGAAGCATCGGAATCTATAACTAGTGTCACAGGAATGGTTCAAAACATAGACAGTAGGAAGAGTCAGTCTTCTTGTACGTAAGTCGGCATTGTGCCTTTTGTATTTAATTCCGATGCAATTTCTGTGTTTCATCGTCAATAAGAAGGTCCAAGGGATACAGTAAACCTGAAGTGAAGCATCGGAATCTATAACTAATGTCACAGGAATGGTTCAAAACATAGACAGTAAGATATGTCAGTCGCCTTGTACTTAAGTCGGTATTGTGCATTTTCTATTTAATTCCGATGCAATTTATGTGTTTCATCGTCAATAAGAAGGTCTGAGGGATACAGTAAACCTGAAGTGAAGCATCGAAAACTATAACTAGTGTCACAGGAATGGTCAAATCATAGACAGTAGGAAGAGTCAGTCTTCTCGTACTTGAGTCGGCATTGTGCATTTTGTAATAATTTTGATGCAATTTCTGTGTTTCATCGTCAATATGAAGGTCAGAGGGTACAGTAAACTTGAAGTGAGCATCGGAATCTATAACTAGTGTCACAGGAATGGTTCTAACCATAGTCAGTAAGAAGCGTTAGTCTTCTTGTACTTAAGTCGGCATTGTGCCTTTTCTATTTAATTCTGATGCAATGTCTGTGTTTCATCGTCAATAAGAAGGTCCAAGGGATACAGTAAACCTGTAGCGAAGCATCGTAATCTATAACTAGTGTCACAGGAATGGTTCAAAACATAAACAGTAAGAAGAGTCAGTCTTCTTGCAATTAATTACGCATTGTTCCTTTTCTATTTAATTCCGATGCAATATCTGTGTTTCATCGTCAATAAGAAGGACCAAGGGATACAGTAAACCTGAAGTGAAGCATTGGAATCTTTAAGTAGTGTCACAGAATTGGTTCAAAACATAGTTAGTAAGAAGCGTCAGTCTTCTTGTATTTAAGTCGGCATTGTGCCTTTTCTATTTCATTCTGATGCAATTCCTGTGCTTCATCGTCAATAAGAAGGTCCAAGGGAAACAGTAAACCTGGAGTGAAGCACCGGAATCTATAACTGGTGTCACAGTAATGGTTCAAAAACTTAGACTGTAAGAAGAGTCAGTCTTCTTGTACTGTAGTCGGCATTGTGCCTTTTGTATTTAGTTCCGATGCAATTTCTGCGTTTCATCGTCAATAAGAAGGTCCAACGGATACAGTAAACCTGGAGTGAAGCATCGGAATCTATAACTAATGTCACAGCAATGGTTCAAAACATAGACAGTAATAAGAGTCAGTCGTCTTGTACTTAATTCTGCATTGTGCCTTTTGTATTTAATTCCGATGCAATTTCTGTGTTTCATCGTCAATAAGAAGGTCTAAGGGATACAGTAAACCTGAAGTGAAGCATCGGAAATTATAACTAGTGTCACAGGAATGGTTCAAAACATAGTCAGTAAGAAGAGTCAGTCATCTTGTACTTAAGTCATCATTGTGCATTTTCTATTTAATTCTGATGCAATTTCTGTGTTTCATCGTCAATAAGAAGGTCAGAAGGATACAGTAAACCTGGAGTGAAGCATCGGAATCTATAACTAGTGTCACAGGAATGGTTCAAATCATAGACAGTAAGAAGAGTCAGACTTATTTTACTTACGTCAGCATTGTGCCTTTTGTATTTAATTCTGATGCAATTTCTGTGTTTCATCGTCAATAAGAAGGTCCAAGGGATACAGTAAACCTGGAGTGATGCATCGGAAGCTGTAACTAGGGTCACAGGAATGGTTCAAAACATAGACAGTAAGAAGAGTCAATCTTCTTGTACTTAAGTCGGCATTGTGACTTTTGTATTTAATTCCGATGCAATTTCTGTGTTTCATCTTCAATAAGAAGGTGCAAGGGATACAGTAAACCTGAAGTGAAGCATCGGAATCTATAACTAGTGTCACAGGAATGGTTCACACAGAGTCAGTAAGATATGTCAGTCGCCTTGTACTTAAGTAGGCATTGTGCATTTTCCATTTAATTCCGATGCAATTTATGTGTTTCATCGTCAATAAGAAGGCCAGAGGGATACAGTAAACCTGAAGTGAAGCATCCGAATCTATAACTAGTGTCACAGGAATGTTTCAAAACATAGTCAGTAAAAAGAGTCAGTCTTCTTGTACTTAAGTCGCCATTGTGCTTTTGTATCTAATTCCGGTATACTTTCTGTAATTCATTGTCAATAAGAAAATCAGAGGGATGCAGTAAACCTGAAGTGATGCAACAGAATCTATAACTAGTGTCACAGGAATGGTTCAAAACATTGACAGTAGGAAGAGTCAGTCTTCTTGTACTTTAGTCGGCATCGTGCCTTTTCTATTTAATTCCGATGTAATTTCTGTGTTTCATCGTCAATTAGAAGGTCCAAGGGATACAGTAAACCTGAAGTGAAGCATCGGAATCTATAACTAATGTCACAGGAATAGTTCAAAATATAGACAGTAAGATATGTCAGTCTCCTTGTACTTAAGTCGGCATTGTGCATTTTCTATTTCATTCCGATGCAATTTATGTGTTTCATCGTCAATAAGAAGGTGAGAGGGATACAGTAAACCTGAAGTGAAGCATCCGAATCTATAACTAGTGTCACAGGAATGGTTCAAAACATAGTCAGCGAAAAGAGTCAGTCTTCTTGTAATTAAGTCAGCATTGTGCCTTTTGTATTTAATTCCGATGCAATTTCTGTGTTTCATCGTCAATAAGAAGGTCAGAGGGATACAGTAAACCTGAAGTGAAGCATCGAAATCTATAACTAGTGTCACAGGAATGGTCAAATCATAGACAGTAGGAAGAGTCAGTCTTCTTGTACGTAAGTCGGCATTGTGCCTTTTGTATTTAATTCCGATGCAATTTCAGTGTTTCATCGTCAAAAAGAAGGTCCAAGGGATACAGTAAACCTGAAGTGAAGCATCGGAATAATCTATAACCAGTGTCACAGGAATGGTTCAAAACTTTGTCGGTACGAAGAGACGGTCTTTATGTACTTAAGTCGGCATTGGGCCTTTTATATTTAATTCCGTTGCAATTTCTGTGTTTCATCGTCAATACGAACGTCCAAGGGATACAGAAAACCTCAAGTGAAGCATCGGAATCTATAACTAGTGTCGCAGGAATGGTTCAAAACATAGGCAGTAGGAAGAGTCAGTCTTCTTGTACGTAAGTCGGCATTGTGCCTTTTGTATTTCATTCCGATGCAATTTCTGTGTTTCATCGTCAATAAGAAGGTCCAAGGGATACAGTAAACCTGAAGTGAAGCATCGGAATCTATAACTAATGTCACAGGAATGGTTCAAAACATAGACAGTAAGATATGTCAGTCGCCTTGTACTTAAGTCGGCATTGTGCATTTTCTATTTAATTCCGATGCAATTTATGTGTACCATCGTCAATAAGAAGGTCAGAGGGATACAGTAAACCTGAAGTGAAGCATCGAAATCTAAAACTAGTGGCACAGGAATGGTCAAATCATAGACAGTAGGAAGAATCAGTCTTCTCGTACTTGAGTCGGCATTGTGCATTTTGTATTTAATTTTGATGCAATTTCTGTGTTTCATCGTCAATATGAAGGTCAGAGGGATACAGTAAACTTGAAGTGAGCATCGGAATCTGTAACTAGTGTCACAGGAATGGTTCTAACCATAGTCAGTAAGAAGCGTTAGTCTTCTTGTACTTAAGTCGGCATTGTGCCTTTTCTATTTAATTCTGATGCAATGTCTGTGTTTCATCGTCGCTAAGAAGGTCCAAGGGATACAGTAAACCTGTAGTGAAGCATCGGAATCTATAACTAGTGTCACAGGAATGGTTCAAAACATAAACAGTAAGAAGAGTCAGTCTTCTTGCAATTAATTAGATATTGTTCCTTTTCTATTTAATTCCGATGCAATATCTGTGTTTCATCGTCAATAAGAAGGTCCAAGGGATACAGTAAACCTGAAGTGAAGCATTGGAATCTTTAAGTAGTGTCACAGGATTGGTTCAAAACATAGTTAGTAAGAAGCGTCAGTCTTCTTGTATTTAAGTCGGCATTGTGCCTTTTCTATTTCATTCTGATGCAATTCCTGTGCTTCATCGTCAATAAGTAGGTCCAAGGGAAACAGTAAACCTGGAGTGAAGCACCGGAATCTATAACTAGTGTCACAGTAATGGTTCAAAAACATAGACTGTAAGAAGAGTCAGTCTTCTTGTACTGTAGTCGGCATTGTGCCTTTTGTATTTAATTCCGATGCAATTTCTGCGTTTCATCGTCAATAAAAAGGTCCAACGGATACAGTAAACCTGGAGTGAAGCATCGGAATCTATAACTAGTGTCTCAGGAATGGTTCAAAACATAGACAGTAATAAGAGTCAGTCGTCTTGTACTTAATTCTGCATTGTGCCTTTTGTATTTAATTCCGATGCAATTTCTGTGTTTCATCGTCAATAAGAAGGTCCAAGGGATACAGTAAACCTGAAGTGAAGCATCGGAAATTATAACTAGTGTCACAGGAATGGTTCAAAACATAGTCAGTAAGAAGAGTCAGTCTTCTTGTACTTAAGTCATCATTGTGCATTTTCTATTTAATTCTGATGCAATTTCTGTGTTTCATCGTCAATAAGAAGGTCAGAGGGATACAGTAAACCTGGAGTGAAGCATCGGAATCTATAACTAGTGTCACAGGAATGGTTCAAATCATAGACAGTAAGAAGAGTCAGACTTCTTTTACTTAAGTCAGCATTGTGCCTTTTGTATTTAATTCTGATGCAATTTCTGTGTTTCATCGTCAATAAGAAGGTCCAAGGGATACAGTAAACCGGGAGTGAAGCATCGGAAGCTATAACTAGGGTCACAGGAATGGTTCAAAACATAGACAGTAAGAAGAGTCAATCTTCTTGTACTTAAGTCGGCATTGTGCCTTTTGTATTTAATTCCGATGCAATATCTGTGTTTCATCGTCAATAAGAAGGTGCAAGGGATACAGTAAACCTGAAGTGAAGCATCAGAATCTATAACTAGTGTCACAGGAATGGTTCTAAACATAGACAGTAGGAAGAGTCAGTCATCTTGTACTTAAGTCGGCATTGTGCCTTTTGTATTTAATTCCGATGCAATTTCTGTATTTCATCGTCAATAAGAAGGTCCAAGGGATACCGTAAACCTGAAGTGAAGCATCGCAATAATCTATAACTTGTGTCACAGGAATTGTTCAAAACATTGTCAGTAGGAATAGACGGTCTTCATGCACTTATGTCGGCATTGGGCCTTTTATATTTAATTCCGTTGCAATTTCTGTGTTTCTTCGTCAATAAGAAGGTCCAAGGGATACAGTAAACCTCAAGTGAAGGATCGGAATCTATAACTAGTGTCACAGGAATGGATTAAAGCATAGACAGTAGGAAGAGTTAGTCTTCTTGTACTTAAGTCGGCATTGTGCCTTTTGTATTTAATTCCGATGCAATTTCTGTGTTTCATCGTCAACAAGAAGGTCCAAGGGATACAGTAAACCTGAAGTAAAGCATCGGAATCTATAACTAGTTTCACAGGAATGGTTCAAAAGATAGACAGTAAGAGGAGTCAGTCTTCTTGTAATTAAGTCGCCATTGTGCCTTTTGTATTTAATTCCGGTATACTTTCTGTGTTTCATTGTCAATTAGAAAATCAGAGGGATGCAGTAAACCTGAAGTGAAGCAACAGAATCTATAACTAGTGTCACAGGAATGGTTCAAAACATTGACAGTAGGAAGAGTCAGTCTTCTTGTACTTTAGTCGGCATTGTGCCTTTTCTATTTAATTCCGATGTAATTTCTGTGTTTCATCGTCAATAAGAAGGTCCAAAAGATACAGTAAACCTGAAGTGAAGCATCGGAATCTATAACTAATGTCACAGGAATGGTTCAAACACAGACAGTAAGATATGTCAGTCTCCTTGTACTTAAGTCGGCATTGTGCATTTTCTATTTCATTCCGATGCAATTTATGTGTTTCATCGTCAATAAGAAGGTGAGAAGGATACAGTAAACCTGAAGTGAAGCATCCGAATCTATAACTAGTGTCACAGGAATGGTTCAAAACATAGTCAGTGAAAAGAGTCAGTCTTCTTGTACTTAAGTCAGCATTGTGCCTTTTGCATTTAATTCCGATGCAATTTCTGTGTTTCATCGTCAATAAGAAGGTGCAAGGGATACAGTAAAACTGAAGTGAAGCAACAGAATCCATAACTAGTGTCACAGGAATGGTTCAAAACGTAGTCAGTAAAAAGAGTCAGTCTTCTTGTACTTAAGTCGGCGTTGTGCCTTTTTCATTTAATTCCGTTGCAATTTCTGTGTTTCATCGTCAATAAGAAGGTCCAAGAGATACAGTAAACCTGAAGTGAAGCATCGGAATCAATAACTAGTGTCACAGGAAAGGTTCAAAACATAGACAGTCAGATGAGTCAGTCTTCTTGTACTTAAGTCGGCATTGTGCCTTTTGTATTTAATTCCGATGCAATTTCTGCGTTTCATCGTCAATAAGAAGGTCAGAGGGATACAGTAAACCTGAAGTGAAGCATCGAAATCTATAACTAGTGTCACAGGAATGGTCAAATCATAGACAGTAGGAAGAGTCAGTCTTCTTGTACGTAAGTCGGCATTGTGCCTTTTCTATTTAGTTCCGATGCAATTTCTGTGTTTCATCGTCAATAAGAAGGTCCAAGGGATACAGAAAATCTGAAGTGAAGCATCGGAATAATCTATAACCAGTGTCACAGGAATGGTTCAAAACATTGTCAGTAGGAAGAGACGGTCTTTATGTACTTAAATCGGCATTGGGCCTTTTATATTTAATTCCGTTGCAATTTCTGTGTTTCATCGTCAATAAGAACGTCCAAGGGATACAGAAAACCTCAAGTGAAGCATCGGAATCTATAACTAGTGTCACAGGAATGGTTCAAAACATAGACAGTAGGAAGAGTCAGTCTTCTTGTACGTAAGTCGGCATTGTGCCTTTTGTATTTAATTCCGATGCAATTTCTGTGTTTCATCGTCAATAAGAAGGTCCAAGGGATACAGTAAACCTGAAGTGAAGCATCGGAATAATTTTTAACCAGTGTCACAGGAATGGTTCAATACATTGTCAGTAGGAAGAGACGGTCTTTATGTACTTAAGTCGGCATTGGGCATTTTATATTTAATTCCGTTGCAATTTCTGTGTTTCATCGTCAATAAGAACGTCCAAGGGATACAGAAAACCTCAAGTGAAGCATTGGAATCTATAACTAGTGTCACCGGAATGGTTCAAAACATAGACAGTAGGAAGAGCCAGTCTTCTTGTACGTAAGTCGGCATTGTGCCTTTTGTATTTAATTCCGATGCAATTTCTGTGTTTCATCGTCAATAAGAAGGTCCAAGGGATACAGTAAACCTGAAGTGAAGCATCGGAATAATTTTTAACCAGTGTCACAGGAATGGTTCAATACATTGTCAGTAGGAAGAGACGGTCTTTATGTACTTAAGTCGGCATTGGGCATTTTATATTTAATTCCGTTGCAATTTCTGTGTTTCATCGTCAATAAGAACGTCCAAGGGATACAGAAAACCTAAAGTGAAGCATTGGAATCTATAACTAGTGTCACAGGAATGGTTCAAAACATAGACAGTAGGAAGAGCCAGTCTTCTTGTACGTAAGTCGGCATTGTGCCTTTTGTATTTAATTCCGATGCAATTTCTGTGTTTCATCGTCAATAAGAAGGTCCAAGGGATACAGTAAACCTGAAGTGAAGCATCGGAATCTATAACTAATGTCACAGGAACGGTTCAAAACATAGACAGTAAGATATTTCAGTCGCCTTGTACTTAAGTCGGCATTGTGCATTTTCTATTTAATTCCGATGAAATTTATGTGTTTCATCGTCAATAAGAAGGTCAGAGGGATACAGTAAACCTGAAGTGAAGCATCGAAATCTATAACTAGTGTCACGGGAATGGACAAATCATAGACAGTAGGAAGAGTCAGTCTTCTCGTACTTGAGTCGGCATTGTGCATTTTGTATTTAATTTTGATGCAATTTCTGTGTTTCATCGTCAATATGAAGGTCAGAGGGATACAGTAAACTTGAAGTGAGCATCGGAATCTATAACTAGTGTCACAGCAATGGTTCTAACCATAGTCAGTAAGAAGCGTTAGTCTTCTTGTACTTACGTCGGCATTCTGCCTTTTCTATTTAATTCTGATGCAATGTCTGTGTTTCATCGTCAATAAGAAGGTCCAAGGAATACAGTAAACCTGTAGTGAAGCATCGGAATCTATAACTAGTGTCACAGGAATGGTTCAAAACATAAACAGTAAGAAGAGTCAGTCTTCTTGCAATTAATTAGGCATTGTTCCTTTTCTATTTAATTCCGATGCAATATCTGTGTTTCATCGTCAATAAGAAGGTCCAAGGGATACAGTAAACCTGAAGTGAAGCATCGGAAGCTATAACTAGGGTCACAGGAATGGTTCAAAGCATAGACAGTAAGAAGAGTCAATCTTCTTGTACTTAAGTCGTCATTGTGCCTTTTGTATTTAATTCCGATGCAATTTCTGTGCTTCATCGTCAATAAGAAGGTGCAAGGGATACAGTAAACCAGAAGTGAAGCATCGGAATCTATAACTAGTGTCACAGGAATGGTTCAAAACATAGACAGTAGGAAGAGTCAGTCTTCTTGTACTTAAGTCGGCATTGTGCCTTTTCTATTTAATTCCGATGTAATTTCTGTGTTTCATCGTCAATAAGAAGGTCCAAGGGATACAGTAAACCTGAAGTGAAGCATCGGAATCTATAACTAATGTCACAGGAATGGTTCAAAACATAGACAGTAAGATATGTCAGAGTCCTTGTACTTAAGTCGGCATTGTGCATTTTCTATTTCATTCCGATGCAATTTATGTGTTTCATCGTCAATAAGAAGGTCAGAGGGATACAGTAAACTTGAAGTGAGCATCGGAATCTATAACTAGTGTCACAGGAATGGTTCAAAACATAGACTGTAAGAAGTGTCAGTCGTCTTGTACTTTAGTCGGCATTGTGCCTTTTTTATTTAATTTCGATGCAATTTCTGTGTTTCATCGAGAATAAGAAGGTCAGAGGGATACAGTAAACCTGAAGTGAAGCATCCGAATCTATAACTAGTGTCACAGGAATGATTCAAAACATAGTCAGTAAAAAGAGTCAGTCTTCTTGTACTTAATTCGGCTTTGTACCTTTTGTATATAATTCCGATGCAATTTCTGTGTTTCATCGCGAATAAGAAGGTTAGAGGGATACAGTAAAACTGAAGTGAAGCATCCGAATCCATAACTAGTGTCACAGGAATGGTTCAAAACGTAGTCAGTAAAAAGAGTAAGTCCTCTTGTACTTAAGTCGGCGTTGTGCCTTTTTCATTTAATTCCGTTGCAATTTCTGTGTTTCATCGTCAATAATAAGGTCAGAGGGATACAGTAAACCTGAAGTGAAGCACGGAATCTATAACTAGTGTCACAGGTATGGTTCTAATCATAGTCAGTAAGAAGAGTCAGTCATTTTGTACTTAAGACGGCATTGTGCCTTTTGTGTTTAATTCCGATGCAATTTCTGTGTTTCATCGTCAATAAGAAGGTCCAAGGGATACAGTAAACCTGAAGTGAAGCATCGGAATAATTTTTAACCAGTGTCACAGGAATGGTTCAATACATTGTCAGTAGGAAGAGACGGTCTTTATGTACTTAAGTCGGCATTCGGCATTTTATATTTAATTCCGTTGCAATTTCTGTGTTTCATCGTCAATAAGAACGTCCAAGGGATACAGAAAACCTCAAGTGAAGCATTGGAATCTATAACTAGTGTCACAGGAATGGTTCAAAACATAGACAGTAGGAAGAGCCAGTCTTCTTGTACGTAAGTCGGCATTGTGCCTTTTGTATTTAATTCCGATGCAATTTCTGTGTTTCATCGTCAATAAGAAGGTCCAAGGGATACAGTAAACCTGAAGTGAAGCATCGGAATCTATAACTAATGTCACAGGAACGGTTCAAACATAGACAGTAAGATATTTCAGTCGCCTTGTATTTAAGTCGGCATTGTGCATTTTCTATTTAATTCCGATGCAATTTATGTGTTTCATCGTCAATAAGAAGGTCAGAGGGATACAGTAAACCTGAAGTGAAGCATCGAAATCTATAACTAGTGTCACGGGAATGGTCAAATCATAGACATAGGAAGAGTCAGTCTTCTCGTACTTGAGTCGGCATTGTGCATTTTGTATTTAATTTTGATGCAATTTCTGTGTTTCATCGTCAATATGAAGGTCAGAGGGATACAGTAAACTTGAAGTGAGCATCGGAATCTATAACTAGTGTCACAGCAATGGTTCTAACCATAGTCAGTAAGAAGCGTTAGTCTTCTTGTACTTAAGTCGGCATTGTGCCTTTTCTATTTAATTCTGATGCAATGTCTGTGTTTCATCATCAATAAGAAGGTCCAAGGGATACAGTAAACCTGTAGTCAAGCATCGGAATCTATAACTAGTGTCACAGGAATGGTTCAAATCATAAACAGTAAGAAGAGTCAGTCTTCTTGCAATTAATTAGGCATTGTTCCTTTTCTATTTAATTCCGATGCAATATCTGTGTTTCTTCGTCAATAAGAAGGTCCAAGGGATACAGTAAACCTGAAGTGAAGCATCGGAAGCTATAACTAGGGTCACAGGAATGGTTCAAAACATAGACAGTAAGAAGAGTCAATCTTCTTGTACTTAAGTCGTCATTGTGCCTTTTGTATTTAATTCCGATGCAATTTCTGTGCTTCATCGTCAATAAGAAGGTGCAAGGGATACAGTAAACCAGAAGTGAAGCATCGGAATCTATAACTAGTGTCACAGGAATGGTTCAAAACATAGACAGTAGGAAGAGTCAGTCTTCTTGTACTTAAGTCGGGATTGTGCCTTTTCTATTTAATTCCGATGTAATTTCTGTGTTTCATCGTCAATAAGAAGGTCCAAGGGATACAGTAAACCTGAAGTGAAGCATCGGAATCTATAACTAATGTCACAGGAATGGTTCAAAACATAGACAGTAAGATATGTCAGAGTCCTTGTACTTAAGTCGGCATTGTGCATTTTCTATTTCATTCCGATGCAATTTATGTGTTTCATCGTCAATAAGAAGGTCAGAGGGATACAGTAAACTTGAAGTGAGCATCGGAATCTATAACTAGTGTCACAGGAATGGTTCAAAACATAGACTGTAAGAAGTGTCAGTCGTCTTGTACTTAAGTCGGCATTGTGCCTTTTTTATTTAATTTCGATGCAATTTCTGTGTTTCATCGAGAATAAGAAGGTCAGAGGGATACAGTAAACCTGAAGTGAAGCATCCGAATCTATAACTAGTGTCACTGGAATGATTCAAAACATAGTCAGTAAAAAGAGTCAGTCTTCTTGTACTTAAGTCGGCTTTGTACCTTTTGTATATAATTCCGATGCAATTTCTGTGTTTCATCGCGAATAAGAAGGTCAGAGGGATACAGTAAAACTGAAGTGAAGCATCTGAATCATTAACTAGTGTCACAGGAATGGTTCAAAACGTAGTCAGTAAAAAGAGTAAGTCTTCTTGTACTTAAGTCGGCGTTGTGCCTTTTTCATTTAATTCCGTTGCAATTTCTGTGTTTCATCGTCAATAAGAAGGTCAGAGGGATACAGTAAACCTGAAGTGAAGCACAGAATCTATAACTAGTGTCACAGGAATGGTTCTAATCATAGTCAGTAAGAAGAGTCAGTCATTTTGTACTTAAGACGGCATTGTGCCTTTTGTGTTTAATTCCGATGCAATTTCTGTGTTTCATCGTCAATAAGAAGGTCGAAGAGATACAGTAAACCTGAAGTGAAGCATCGGAATCAATAACTAGTGTCACAGGAAAGGTTCAAAACATAGAGAGTAAGATGATTCAGTCTTCTTGTACTTAAGTCGGCATTGTGCCTTTTGTATTTAATTCCGATGCAATTTCTGTGTTTCATCGTCAATAAGAATGTCAGAGGGATACAGTAAACCTGAAGTGAAGCATCGGAATCCATAACTAGTGTCACAGGAATGGTCAAATCATAGACAGTAGGAAGAGTCAGTCTTCTAGTACGTAAGTCGGCATTGTGCCTTTTGTATTTAATTCCGATGCAATTTCTGTGTTTCATCGACAATAAGAAGGTCCAAGGGATACAGTAAATCTGAAGTGAAGCATCGGAATAATCTATAACCAGTGTCACAGGAATGGTTCAAGACATTGTCAGTAGGAAGAGACGGTCTTTATGCACTTATGTCGGCATTGGGTCTTTTGTATTTAATTCCGTTGCAATTTCTGTGTTTCATCGTTAATAAGAACGTCCAAGGGATACAGAAAATCTTAAGTGAAGCATCGGAATCTATAACTAGTGTCACAGGAATGGTTCAAAACATAGACAGTAGGAAGAGTCAGTCTTCTTAAACGTAAGTCGGCATTGTGCCTTTTGTATTTAATTCCGATGCAATTTCTGTGTTTCATCGTCAATAAGAAGGTCCAAGGGATACAGTAAACCTGAAGTGAAGCATCGGAATCTATAACTGATGTCACAGGAATGGTTCAAAACATAGACAGTAAGATATGTCAGTCGCCTTGTACTTAAGTCGGCATTGTGCATTTTCTATTTAATTCCGATGCAATTTATGTGTTTCATCGTCAATAAGAAGGTCAGAGGGATACAGTAAACCCGAAGTGAAGCATCGAAATCTATAACTAGTGTCACAGGAATGGTCAAATCATAGACAGTAGGAAGAGTCAGTCTTCTCGTACTTAAGTCGGCATCGTGCATTTTGTATTTAATTTTGATGCAATTTCTGTGTTTCATCGTCAATATGAAGGTCAGAGGGATACAGTAAACTTGAAGTGAGCATCGGAATCTATAACTAGTGTCACAGGAATGGTTCTAACCATAGTCAGTAAGAAGCGTTAGTCTTCTTGTACTTAAGTCGGCATTGTGCCTTTTCTATTTAATTCTGATGCAATGTCTGTGTTTCATCGTCAATAAGAAGGTCCAAGGGATACAGTAAACCTGTAGTGAAGCATCGGAATCTATAACTAGTGTCACAGGAATGGTTCAAAACATGAACAGTAAGAAGAGTCAGTCTTCTTGCAATTAATTAGGCATTGTTCCGTTTCTATTTAATTCCGATGCAATATCTGTGTTTCATCGTCAATAAGAAGGTCCAAGGGATACAGTAAACCTGAAGTGAAGCATAGGAATCTTTAAGTAGTGTCACAGGATTGGTTCAAAACATAGTTAGTAAGAAGCGTCAGTCATCTTGTATTTAAGTCGGCATTGTGCCTTATCTATTTCATTCTGATGCAATTCCTGTGCTTCATCGTCAATAAGAAGGTCCAAGGGAAACAGTAAACCTGGAGTGAAGCACCAAAATCTATAACTAGTGTCACAGTAATGGTTCAAATCATAGACAGTAATAAGAGTCAGTCGTCTTGTACTTAATTCTGCATTGTGCCTTTTGTATTTAATTCCGATGCAATTTCTGTGTTTCATCGTCAGTAAGAAGGTCCAAGGGATACAGTAAACCTGAAGTGAAGCATCGGAAATTATAACTAGTGTCACAGGAATGGTTCAAAACATAGTCAGTAAGAAGAGTCAGTCTTCTTGTACTTAAGTCATCATAGTGCATTTTCTATTTAATTCTGATGCAATTTCTGTATTTCATCGTCAATAAGAAGGTCAGAGGGATACAGTAAACCTGAAGAGAAGCATCGGAATCTATAACTAGTTTCACAGGAATTGTTCCAAATATAGACAATAAGAAAAGTCAGTCTTCTTGTACTTAAGTCGCCATTGTGCCTTTTGTATTTAATTCCGGTATACTTTCTGTGTTTCATTGTCAATAAGAAAATCAGAGGGATGCAGTAAACCTGAAGTGAAGCAACAGAATCTATAACTAGTGTCACAGGAATTGTTCAAACATTGACTGTAGGAAGAGTCAGTCTTCTTGTACTTAAGTCGGCATTGTGCCTTTTCTATTTAATTCCGATGTAATTTCTGTGTTTCATCGTCAATAAGAAGGTCCAAGGGATACAGTAAACCTGAAGTGAAGCATCGGAATCTATAACTAATGTCACAGGAATGGTTCAAAACATAGACTGTAAGATATGTCAGTGTCCTTGTACTTAAGTCGGCATTGTGCATTTTCTATTTCATTCCGATGCAATTTATGTGTTTCATCGTCAATAAGAAGGTCAGAGGGATACAATAAACCTGAAGTGAAGCATCCGAATCTATAACTAGTGTCACAGGAATGATTCAAAACATAGTCAGTAAAAAGAGTCAGTCTTCTTGAACTTAAGTCGGCATTGTGCCTTTTGTATATAATTCCGATGCAATTTCTGTGTTTCATCGCGAATAAGATGTTCAGAGGGATACAGTAAACCTGAAGTGAAGCATCGGAATCTATAACTAGTGTCACAGGAATGGTTCAAAACATAGACAGTAAGAAGAGTCAGTCTTTTTGTACTTAAGACGGCATTGTGCCTTTTGTGTTTAATTCCGATGTAATTTCTGTGTTTCATCGTCAATAAGAAAGTCCAAGAGATACAGTAAACCTGAAGTGAAGCATCGGAATCAATAACTAGTGTCACAGGAAAGGTTCAAAACATAGACAGTAAGAGGAGTCAGTCTTCTTGTACTTAAGTCGGCATTGTGCCTTTTGTATTTAATACCGATGCAATATCTGTGTTTCATCGTCAATAAGAAGGTCCAAGGGATACAGTAAACCAGAAGTGAAGCATCGGAATCTATAACTAGTGTCACAGGAATGGTTCAAAACATAGACAGTAAGAAGAGTCAGTCTTCTTGTACTTAAGTCGGCATTGTGCCTTTTGTGTTTAATTCCGATGCAATTTCTGTGTTTCATCGTCAATAAGAAGGTCCAAGGGATACAGTAAACCTGAAGTGAAGCATCGGAATATATAACTAGTGTCACAGGAATGGTTTAAAACATAGCCAGTAAGAAGAGTCAGCCATCTTGTTCTTAAGTAGGCATTGTGGCGTTTCTATTTAATTCCGTTGCAATTCGTGTGTTTCATCGTGAATAAGAAGGTCAGAGGGATACAGTAAACCTGAAGGGAAGCATCGGATTCTATAACTAGTGTCACAGGAATGGTTCAAAGCATACCCAGTAGGAAGAGTCAGTCTTCTTGTACTTAAGTTGGCATTGTGCCTTTTCTATTTAATTCGGATGCAATTTCTGTGTTTCATCGTGAATAAGAAGGTCAGAGAGATACAGTAAACCTGAAGTGAAGCATCCGAATCTATAACTAGTGTCACAGGAATGGTTCAAAACATAGTCAGTAAAAAGAGTCAGTCTTCTTGTACTTAAGTCGGCATTGTGCCTTTTTTATTTAATTCCGATGCAATTTCTGTGTTTCATCGTCAATAAGATGGTCAGAGGGATATAGTAAACCGGAAGTGAAGCATCGGGATCTATAACTAGAGTCACGGGAATGGTTCAAACATAGTCAGTAAGAAGAGTCAGTCTTCTTGTATTGAAGTCGGCATTGTGCCTTTTGTACTAATTCCGATGCAATTTCTGTGTTTCATCGTCAATAAGAAGGTCAGAGGGATACAGTAAACATCAAGTGAAGCATCGGAATCTATAACTAGTGTCACAGGAATGGTTCAAAACTTTGAAAGTAGGAAGAGTCAGTCTTCTTGTACTTTAGTCGGCATTGTGCTTTTTCTATTTAATTCCGATGTAATTTCTGTGTCTCATCGTCAATAAGAAGGTCCAAAAGATACAGTAAATCTGAAGTGAAGCATCGGAATCGATAACTAATGTCACAGGAATGGTTCAAAACATAGACAGTAAGATATGTCAGTCTCCTTGTACTTAAGTCAGCATTGTGCATTTTCTATTTCATTCCGATGCAATTTATGTGTTTCATCGTCAATAAGAAGGTGAGAGGGATACAGTAAACCTGTAGTGAAGCATCCGAATCTATAACTAGTGTCACAGGAATGGTTCAAAACATAGTCAGTGAAAAGAGTCAGTCTTCTTGTACTTAAGTCAGCATTGTGCCTTTTGCTTTTAATTCCGATGCAATTTCTGTGTTTTATCGTCAATAAGAAGGTGCAAGGGATACAGTAAAACTGAAGTGAAGCATCCGAATCCATAACTAGTGTCACAGGAATGGTTCAAAACGTAGTCAATAAAAAGAGTCAGTCTTCTTGTACTTAAGTCGGCGTTGTGCCTTTTTCATTTAATTCCGTTGCAATTTCTGTGTTTCATCGTCAATAAGAAGGTCAGAGGGATACAGTAAACCTGAAGTGAAGCATCGGAATCAATAACTAGTGTCACAGGAAAGGTTCAAAACATAGACAGTCAGATGAGTCAGTCATCTTGTACTTAAGTCGGCATTGTGCCTTTTGTATTTAATTCCGATGGAATTTCTGCGTTTCATCGTCAACAAGAAGGTCAGAGGGATACAGTAAAACTGAAGTGAAGCATCCGAATCCATAACTAGTGTCACAGGAATGGTTCAAAACGTAGTCAGTAAAAAGAGTAAGTCTTCTTATACTTAAGTCGGCGTTGTGCCTTTTTCATTTAATTCCGTTGCAATTTCTGTGTTTCATCGTCAATAAGAAGGTCAGAGGGATACAGTAAACCTGAAGTGAAGCATCGGAATCTATAACTAGTGTCACAGGAATGGTTCTAATCATAGTCAGTAAGAAGAGTCAGTCTTTTTGTACTTAAGACGGCATTGTGCCTTTTGTGTTTAATTCCGATGCAATTTCTGTGTTTCATCGTCAATAAGAAGGTCGAAGAGATACAGTAAACCTGAAGTGAAGCATCGAAATCTATAACTAGTGTCACAGGAATGGTCAAATCATAGACAGTAGGAAGAGTCAGTCTTCTAGTACGTAAGTCGGCATTGTGCCTTTTGTATTTAATTCCGATGCAATTTCTGTGTTTCATCGTCAATAAGAAGGTCCAAGTGATACAGTAAACCTGAAGTGAAGCATCGGAATAATCTATAACCAGTGTCACAGGAATGGTTCAAAACATTGTCAGTAGGAAGAGACGGTCTTTATGTACTTAAGTCGGCATTGGGCCTTTTATATTTAGTTCCGTTGCAATTTCTGTGTTTCATCGTTAATAAGAACGTTCAAGGGATACAGAAAATCTCAAGTGAAGCATCGGAATCTATAACTAGTGTCACAGGAATGGTTCAAAACATAGACAGTAAAATGAGTCAGTCTTCTTAAACGTAAGTCGGCATTGTGCCTTTTGTATTTAATTCCGATGCAGTTTCTGTGTTTCATCGTCAATAAGAAGGTCCAAGGGATACAGTAAACCTGAAGTGAAGCATCGGAATCTATAACTAATGTCACAGGAATGGTTCAAAACATAGACAGTAAGATATGTCAGTCGCCTTGCACTTAAGTCGGCATTGTGCATTTTCTATTTAATTCCGATGCAATTTATGTGTTTCATCGTCAATAAGAAGGTCAGAGGGATACAGTAAACCTTAAGTGAAGCATCTAAATCTATAACTAGTGTCACAGGAATGGTCAAATCATAGACAGTAGGAAGAGTCAGTCTTCTTGTACCTAAGTCGGCATTGTGCCTTTTCTATTTAATTCTGATGCAATGTCTGTGTTTCATCGTCAATAAGAAGGTCCAAGGGATACAGTAAACCTGTAGTGAAGCATCGGAATCTATAACTAGTGTCACAGGAATGGTTCAAAACATAAACAGTAAGAAGAGTCAGTCTTCTTGCAATTAATTAGGCATTGTTCCTTTTCTATTTAATTCCGATGCAATATCTGTGTTTCATCGTCAATAAGAAGGTCCAAGGGATACAGTAAACCTGAAGTGAAGCATTGGAATCTTTAAGTAGTGTCACAGGATTGGTTCAAAACATAGTTAGTAAGAAGCGTCAGTCTTCTTGTATTTAAGTCGGCATTGTGCCTTTTCTATTTCATTCTGATGCTATTACAGTGCTTCATCGTCAATAAGAAGGTCCAAGGGAAACAGTAAACCTGGAGTGAAGCACCGGAATCTATAACTAGTGTCACAGTAATGGTTCAAAACATAGACAGTAATAAGAGTCAGACTTCTTTTACTTAAGTCAGCATTGTGCCTTTTGTATTTAATTCTGATGCAATTTCTGTGTTTCATCGTCAATAAGAAGGTCCATGGGATACAGTAAACCTGAAGTGAAGCATCGGAAATTATAACTAGTGTCACAGGAATGGTTCAAAACATAGTCAGTAAGAAGAGTCACTCTTCTTGTACTTAAGTCATCATTGTGCATTTTCTATTTAATTCTGATGCAATTTCTGTGTTTCATCGTCAATAAGAAGGTCAGAGGGATACAGTAAACCTGGAGTGAAGCATCGGAATCTATAACTAGTGTCACAGGAATGGTTCAAATCATAGACAGTAAGAAGAGTCAGACTTCTTTTACTTAAGTCAGCATTGTGCCTTTTGTATTTAATTCTGATGCAATTTCTGTGTTTCATCGTCAATAAGAAGGTCCAAGGGTTACAGAAAACCTGGAGTGATGCATCGGAATCTATAACTAGGGTCACAGGAATGGTTCAAAACATAGACAGTAAGAAGAGTCAATCTTCTTGTACTTAAGTCGGCATTGTGCCTTTTGTATTTAATTCCGATGCAATTTCTGTGTTTCATCGTCAATAAAAAGGTGCAAGGGATACAGTAAACCTGAAGTGAAGCATCGGAATCTATAACTAGTGTCACAGGAATGGTTCTAAACGTAGACAGTAAGAAGAGTCAGTCTTCTTGTACTTAAGTCGGCATTGTGCCTTTTGTATTTAATTCCGATGCAATTTCTGTGTTTCATCGTCAATAAGAAGGTCCAAGACATACAGTAAACCTGAAGTGAAGCATCGGAATCTATAACTAATGTCACAGGAATGGTTCAAACATAGGCAGTAAGATATGACAGTCGCCTTGTACTTAAGTAGGCATTGTGCATGTTCTATTTAATTCCGATGCAATTTATGTGTTTCATCGTCAATAAGAAGGTCAGAGGGATACAGTAAACCTGAAGTGAAGCATCCGAATCTATAACTAGTGTTACAGGAATGGTTCAAAGCATAGTCAGTAAGGAGAGTCAGTCTACTTGTACTTAAGTCGGCATTGTGCCCTTTGTGTTTAATTCCGAAGCAATTTCTGCCTTTCATCGTCAATAAGAAGGTCCAAGGGATACAGTAAACCTGAAGTGAAGCATCGGAATCTATAACTAGTTTCACAGGAATGGTTCAAATGATAGACAGTAAGAGGAGTCAGTCTTCTTGTACTTAAGTCGCCATTGTGCCTTTTGTATTTAATTCCGGTATACTTTCTGTGTTTCATTGTCAATAAGAAAATCAGAGGGATGCAGTAAAACTGAAGTGAAGCAACAGAATCTATAACTAGTGTCACAGCAATGGTACAAAACATTGACAGTAGGAAGAGTCAGTCTTCTTGTACTTTAGTCGGCATTGTGCCTTTTCTATTTAATTCCGATGTAATTTCTGTGTTTCATCGTCAATAAGAAGGTCCAAGGGATACAGTAAACCTGAAGTGAAGCATCGGAATCTATAACTGATGTCACAGGAATGGTTCAAAACATAGACAGTAAGATATGTCAGTCTCCTTGTACTTAAGTCGGCATTGTGCATTTTCTCTTTCATTCCGATGCAATTTATGTGTTTCATCGTCAATAACAAGGTCCAAGGGATACAGTAAACCTGAAGTGAAGCATCCGAATCTATAACTAGTGTCACAGGAATGGTTCAAAACATAGTCAGTGAAAAGAGTCAGTCTTCTTGTACTTAAGTCACCATTGTGCCTTTTGCATTTAATTCCGATGCAATTTCTGTGTTTCATCGTCAATAAGAAGGTGCAAGGGATATTGTAAACCTGAACTGAAGCATCGTAATCTATAACTAGTGTCACAGGAATGGTTCAAAACATAGACAGTAGGAAGAGACAGTCTTCTTGTACTTAAGTCGGCATTGTGCCTTTTGTATTTAATTCCGATGCAATTTCTGTGTTTCATCGTCAATAAGATGGTCCAAGGGATACAGTAAACCTGAAGTGAAGCATCGGAAGCTATAACTAGGGTCACAGGAATGGTTCAAAACATAGACAGTAGGAAGAGACAGTCTTCTTGTACTTAAGTCGGCATTGTGCCTTTTGTATTTAATTCCGATGCAATTTCTGTGTTTCATCGTCAATAAGAAGGTCCAAGGGATACAGTAAACCTGAAGTGAAGCATCGGAATATATAACTACTGTCACAGGAATGGTTCAAAACATAGCCAGTAAGAAGAGTCAGCCATCTTGTCCTTAAGTAGGCTTTGTGGCGTTTCTATTTAATTCCGTTGCAATTCGTGTGTTTCATCGTGAATAAGAAGGTCAGAGGGAAACAGTAAACCTGATGGGAAGCATCGGATTCTATAACTAGTGTCTCAGGAATGGTCAAATCATAGACAGTAGGAAGAGTCAGTCTTCTTGTACTTAAGACGGCATTGTGCCTTTTCTATTTAATTCTGATGCAATGTCTGTGTTTCATCGTCAATAAGATGGTCCAAGGGATACAGTAAACCTGTAGTGAAGCATCGGAACCTATAACTAGTGTCACAGGAATGGTTCAAAACATAAACAGTACGAAGAGTCAGTCTTCTTGCAATTAATTAGGCATTGTTCCTTTTCTATTTAATTCCGATGCAATATCTGTGTTTCATCGTCAATAAGAAGGTCCAAGGGATACAGTAAACCTGAAGTGAAGCATTGGAATCTTTAAGTAGTGTCACAGGATTGGTTCAAAACATAGTTAGTAAGAAGCGTCAGTCTTCTTGTATTTAAGTCGGCATTGTGCCTTTTCTATTTCATTCTGATGCTATTCCTGTGCTTCATCGTCAATAAGAAGGTCCAAGGGAAACAGTAAACCTGGAGTGAAGCACCGGAATCTATAACTAGTGTCACAGTAATGGTTCAAAACATAGACAGTAATAAGAGTCAGACTTCTTTTACTTAAGTCAGCATTGTGCCTTTTGTATTTAATTCTGATGCAATTTCTGTGTTTCATCGTCAATAAGAAGGTCCAAGGGATACAGTAAGCCTGAAGTGAAGCATCGGAAATTATAACTAGTGTCACAGGAATGGTTCAAAACATAGTCAGTAAGAAGAGTCAGTCTTCTTGTACTTAAGTCATCATTGTGCATTTTCTATTTAATTCTGATGCAATTTCTGTGTTTCATCGTCAATAAGAAGGTCAGAGGGATACAGTAAACCTGGAGTGAAGCATCGGAATCTATAACTAGTGTCACAGGAATGGTTCAAATCATAGACAGTAAGAAGAGTCAGACTTCTTTTACTTAAGTCAGCATTGTGCCTTTTGTATTTAATTCTGATGCAATTTCTGTGTTTCATCGTCAATAAGAAGGTCCAAGGGATACAGTAAACCTGGAGTGATGCATCGGAAGCTATAACTAGGGTCACAGGAATGGTTCAAAGCATAGACAGTAAGAAGAGTCAATCTTCTTGTACTTAAGTCGGCATTGTGCCTATTGTATTTAATTCCGATGCAATTTCTGTGTTCCATCGTCAATAAAAAGGTGCAAGGGATACAGTAAACCTGAAGTGAAGCATCGGAATCTATAACTAGTGTCACAGGAATGGTTCTAAACATAGACAGTAAGAAGAGTCAGTCTTCTTGTTCTTAAGTCGGCATTGTGCCTTTTGTATTTAATTCCGATGCAATATCTGTATTTCATCGTCAATAAGAAGGTCCAAGGGATACAGTAAACCTGAAGTGAAGCAGCGCAATAATCTATAACTAGTGTCACAGGAATGGTTCAAAGAATTGTCAGTAGGAAGAGACGGTCTTCATGCACTTAAGTCGGCATTGGGCCTTTTATATTTAATTCCGTTGCAATTTCTGTGTTTCTTCGTCAATACGAAGGTCCAAGGGATACAGTAAACCTGAAGTGAAGCATCGGAATCTATAACTAATGTCACAGGAATGGTTCAAACATAGTCAGTAAGATATGTCAGTCGCCTTGTACTTAAGTAGACATTGTGCATGTTCTATTTAATTCCGATGCAATTTATGTGTTTCATCGTCAATGAGAAGGTCAGAGGGATACAGTAAACCAGAAGTGAACCATCCGAATCTATAACTAGTGTCACAGGAATGGTTCAAAGCATAGTCAGTAAGAAGAGTCAGTCTTCTTGTACTTAAAACGGCATTGTGCACTTTGTGTTTAATTCCGAAGCAATTTCTGTCTTTCATCGTCAATAAGAAGGTCCAAGGGATACAGTAAACCTGAAGTGAAGCATCGGAATCTATAACTAGTTTCACAGGAATGGTTCAAATGATAGACAGTAAGAGGAGTCAGTCTTCTTGTACTTAAGTCGCCATTGTGCCTTTTGTATTTAATTCCGATGCAATTTCTGTGTTACATCGTCAATTAGAAGGTCCAAGGGATACAGTAAACCTGAAGTGAAGCATCGGAAGCTATAACTAGGGTCACAGGAATGGTTCAAAACATAGACAGTAAGAAGAGTCAATCTTCTTGTACTTAAGTCGACATTGTGCTTTTTGTATTTAATTCCGATGAAATTTCTGTGCTTCATCGTCAATAAGGAGGTGCAAGGGATAAAGTAAACCTGAAGTGAAGCATCGGAATCTATAACTAGTGTCACAGGAATGGTTCAAAACATAGACAGTAGGAAGAGTCAGTCTTCTTGTACTTAAGTCGGCATTGTGCCTTTTCTATTTAATTTCGATGTAATTTCTGTGTTTCATTGTCAATAAGCAGGTCCAAGGGATACAGTAAACCTGAAGTGAAGCATCGGAATATATAACTAGTGTCACAGGAATGGTTCAAAACATAGCCAGTAAGAAGAGTCAGCCATCTTGTTCTTAAGTAGGCTTTGTGGCGTTTCTATTTAATTCCGTTGCAATTCGTGTGTTTCATCGTGAATAATAAGGTCAGAGGGATACAGTAAACCTGAAGGGAAGCATCGGATTCTATAACTAGTGTCACAGGAATGGTTCAAAGCATAGACAGTAGGAAGAGTCAGTCTTCTTGTACTTAAGTTGGCATTGTGCCTTTTCTATTTAATTCGGATGCAATTTCTGTGTTTCATCGTGAATAAGAAGGTCAGAGTGATACAGTAAACCTGAAGTGAAGCATCCGAATCTATAACTAGAGTCACAGGAATGGTTCAAAACATAGTTAGTGAAAAGAGTCAGTCTTCTTGTACTTAAGTCGGCATTGTGCCTTTTTTATTTAATTCCGATGCAATTTCTGTGTTTCATCGTCAATAAGAAGGTCAGAGGGATATAGTAAACCTGAAGTGAAGCATCGGGATCTATAACTAGAGTCACGGGAATGGTTCAAACATAGTCAGTAAGAAGAGTCAGTCTTCTTGTATTTAAGTCGGCATTGTGCCTTTTGTACTATATCCGATGCAATTTCTGTGTTTCATCGTCAATAAGAAGGTCAGAGGGATACAGTAAACATCAAGTGAAGCATCGGAATCTATAACTAGTGTCACAGGAATGGTTCAAAGCATAGACAGTAAGAAAAGTCAGTCGTCTTGTACTTAAGTCGGCATTGTGCCTTTTCTATTTAATTCCGATGCAATTTCTGTGTTTCATCGAGAATAAGAAGGTCACAGGGATACAGTAAACCTGAAGTGAAGCATCCGAATCTATAACTAGTGTCACAGGAATGATTCAAAACATAGTCAGTAATAAGAGTCAGTCTTCTTGTACTTAAGTCGGCATTGTGCCTTTTGTATATAATTCCGATGCCATTTCTGTGTTTCATCGCGTATAAGAAGGTCAGAGGGATACAGTTTAACTGAAGTGAAGCATCCGAATCCATAACTAGTGTCACAGGAATGGTTCAAAACGTAGTCAGTAAAAAGAGTAAGTCTTCATGTACTTAAGTCGGCGTTGTGCCTTTTTCATTTAATTCCGTTGCAATTTCTGTGTTTCATCGTCAATAAGAAGGTCAGAGGGATACAGTAAACCTGAAGTGAAGCATCGGAATCTATAACTAGTGTCACAGGAATGGTTCTAATCATAGTCAGTAAGAAGAGTCAGTCTTTTTGTACTTAAGACGGCATTGTGCCTTTTGTGTTTAATTCCGATGCAATATCTGTGTTTCATCGTCAATAAGAAGGTCCAAGAGATACAGTAAACCTGAAGTGAAGCATCGGAATCAGTAACTAGTGTCACAGGAAAGGTTCGAAACATAGACAGTAAGATGAGTCAGTCTTCTTGTACTTAAGTCGGCATTGTGCCTTTTGTATCTAATTCCGATGCAATTTCTGTGTTTCATAGTCAATAAGAAGGTCAGAGGGATACAGTAAACCTGAAGTGAAGCATCGGAATCTATAACTAGTGTCACAGGAATGGTTCAAAACATAGTCAGTGAAAAGAGTCAGTCTTCTTGTACTTAAGTCAGCATTGTGCTGTTTGCAATTAATTCCGATGCAATTTCTGTGTTTCATCGTCAATAAGAAGGTGCAAGGGATACAGTAAAAATGAAATGAAGCATCGTAATCTATAACTAGTGTCACAGGAATGGTTCAAAACATAGACAGTAGGAAGAGACAGTCTTCTTGTACTTTAGTCGGCATTGTGCCTTTTCTATTTAATTCCGATGTAATCTCTGTGTTTCATCGTCAATAAGAAGGTCCAAGGGATACAGTAAACCTGAAGTGAAGCATCACAATCTATAACTAGTGTCACAGGAATGGTTTAAAACAAAGTCAGTAAGAAGAGTCAGCCATCTTGTTCTTAAGTAGGCTTTGTGGCGTTTCTATTTAATTTCGTTGCAATTCGTGTGTTTCATCGTGAATAAGAAGGTCAGAGGGATACAGTAAACCTGAAATGAAGCATCGTAATCTATAACTAGTGTCACAGGAATGGTTCAAAACATAGACAGTAGGAAGAGTCAGTCTTCTTGTACTTAAGTCGGCATTGTGCCTTTTCTATTTAATTCCGATGTAATTTCTGTGTTTCATTGTCAATAAGAAGGTCCAAGGGATACAGTAAACCTGAAGTGAAGCATCGGAATATATAACTACTGTCACAGGAATGGTTCAAAACATAGCCAGTAAGAAGAGTCAGCCATCTTGTTCCTAAGTAGGCTTTGTGGCGTTTCTATTTAATTCCGTTGCAATTCGTGTGTTTCATCGTGAATAAGAAGGTCACAGGGATACAGTAAACCTGAAGGGAAGCATCGGATTCTATAACTAGTGTCACAGGAATGGTTCAAAGCATAGACAGTAGGAAGAGTCAGTCTTCTTGTACTTAAGTTGGCATTGTGCCTTTTCTATTTAATTCGGATGCAATTTCTGTGTTTCATCGTGAATAAGAAGGTCAGAGGGATACAGTAAACCTGAAGTGAAGCATCCGAATCTATAACTAGAGTCACAGGAATGGTTCAAAACATAGTCAGTAAAAAGAGTCAGTCTTCTTGTACTTAAGTCGGCATTGTGCCTTTTTTATTTAATTCCGATGCAATTTCTGTGTTTCATCGTCAATAAGAAGGTCAGAGGGATATAGTAAACCTGAAGTGAAGCATCGGGATCTATAACTAGAGTCACGGGAATGGTTCAAACATAGTCAGTAAGAAGAGTCAGTCTTCTTCTATTTAAGTCGGCATTGTGCCTTTTGTACTAATTCCAATGCAATTTCTGTGTTTCATCGTCAATAAGAAGGTCAGAGGGATACAGTAAACATCAAGTGAAGCATCGGAATCTATAACTAGTGTCACAGGAATGGTTCAAAGCATAGACAGTAAGAAAAGTCAGTCGTCTTGTACTTAAGTCGGCATTGTGCCTTTTCTATTTAATTCCGATGCAATTTCTGTGTTTCATCGAGAATAAGAAGGTCACAGGGATACAGTAAAACTGAAGTGAAGCATCCGAATCTATAACTAGTGTCACAGGAATGATTCAAAACATAGTCAGTAAAAAGAGTCAGTCTTCTTGTACTTAAGTCGGCATTGTGCCTTTTGTATATAATTCCGATGCCATTTCTGTGTTTCATCGCGAATAAGAAGGTCAGAGGGATACAGTAAAACTGAAGTGAAGCATCCGAATCCATAACTAGTGTCACAGGAATGGTTCAAAACGTAGTCAGTAAAAAGAGTAAGTCTTCATGTACTTAAGTCGGCGTTGTGCCTTTTTCATTTAATTCCGTTGCAATTTCTGTGTTTCATCGTCAATAAGAAGGTCAGAGGGATACAGTAAACCTGAAGTGAAGCATCGGAATCTATAACTAGTGTCACAGGAATGGTTCTAATCATAGTCAGTAAGAAGAGTCAGTCTTTTTGTACTTAAGACGGCATTGTGCCTTTTGTGTTTAATTCCGATGCAATATCTGTGTTTCATCGTCAATAAGAAGGTCCAAGAGATACAGTAAACCTGAAGTGTAGCATCGGAATCAGTAACTAGTGTCACAGGAAAGGTTCGAAACATAGACAGTAAGATGAGTCAGTCTTCTTGTACTTAAGTCGGCATTGTGCCTTTTGTATCTAATTCCGATGCAATTTCTGTTTCATAGTCAATAAGAAGGTCAGAGGGATACAGTAAACCTGAAGTGAAGCATCCGAATCTATAACTAGTGTCACAGGAATGGTTCAAAACATAGTCAGTGAAAAGAGTCAATCTTCTTGTACTTAAGTCAGCATTGTGCTTTTTGCAATTAATTCCGATGCCATTTCTGTGTTTCATCGTCAATAAGAAGGTGCAAGGGATACAGTAAACCTGAAATGAAGCATCGTAATCTATAACTAGTGTCACAGGAATGGTTCAAAACATAGACAGTAGGAAGAGACAGTCTTCTTGTACTTTAGTCGGCATTGTGCCTTTTCTATTTAATTCCGATGTAATTTCTGTGTTTCATTGTCAATAAGAAGGTCCAAGGGATACAGTAAACCTGAAGTGAAGCATCGGAATCTATAACTAATGTCACAGGAATGGTTCAAAACATAGACAGTAAGATATGTCAGTCTCCTTGTACTTAAGTCGGCATTGTGCATTTTCTCTTTCATTCCGATGCAATTTATGTGTTTCATCGTCAATAAGAAGGTGAGAGGGATACAGTAAACCTGAAGTGAAGCATCCCAATCTATAACTAGTGTCACAGGAATGGTTCAAAACATAGTCAGTGAAAAGAGTCAGTCTTCTTGTACTTAAGTCAGCATTGTGCTTTTTGCAATTAATTCCGATGCAATTTCTGTGTTTCATCGTCAATAAGAAGGTGCAAGGGATACAGTAAACCTGAAATGAAGCATCGTAATCTATAACTAGTGTCACAGGAATGGTTCAAAACATAGACAGTAGGAAGAGACAGTCTTCTTGTACTTAAGTCGGCATTGTGCATTTTGTATTTAATTCCGATGCAATTTCTGTGTTTCATCGTCAATTAGAAGGTCCAAGGGATACAGTAAACCTGAAGTGAAGCATCGGAAGCTATAACTAGGGTCACAGGAATGGTTCAAAACATAGACAGTAAGAAGAGTCAATTTTCTTGTACTTAAGTCGGCATTGTGCTTTTTGTATTTAGTTCCGATGAAATTTCTGTGCTTCATCGTCAATAAGGAGGTGCAAGGGATAAAGTAAACCTGAAGTGAAGCATCGAAATCTATAACTAGTGTCACAGGAATGGTTCAAAACATAGACAGAAGGAAGAGTCAGTCTTCTTGTACTTAAGTCGGCATTGTGCCTTTTCTATTTAATTCCGATGTAATTTCTGTGTTTCATCGTCAATGAGAAGGTCCAAGGGATACAGTAAACCTGAAGTGAAGCATCGGAATATATAACTAGTGTCACAGGAATGGTTCAAAACATAGCCAGTAAGAAGAGTCAGCCATCTTGTACTTAAGTAGGCTTTGTGGCGTTTCTATTTCATTCCGTTGCAATTCGTGTGTTTCATCGTGAATAAGAAGGTCAGAGGGATACAGTAAACCTGTAGAAAAGCATCGGATTCTATAACTAGTGTCACAGGAATGGTTCAAATTATAGACAGTAGGAAGAGTCAGTCTTCTTGTACTTAAGTTGGCATTGTGCCTTTTCTATTTAATTCGGATGCAATTTCTGTGTTTCATCGTGAATAAGAAGGTCAGAGGGATACAGTAAACCTGAAGTGAAGCATCCGAATCTATAACTAGAGTCACAGGAATGGTTCAAAACATAGTCAGTAAAAAGAGTCAGTCTTCTTGTACTTAAGTCGGCATTGTGCCTTTTTTATTTAATTCCGATGCAATTTCTGTGTTTCATCGTCAATAAGAAGGTCAGAGGGATATAGTAAACCTGAAGTGAAGCATCGGGATCTATAACTAGAGTCACGGGAATGGTTCAAACATAGTCAGTAAGAAGAGTCAGTCTTCTTGTATTTAAGTCGGCATTGTGCCTTTTGTACTAATTCCGATGCAATTTCTGTGTTTCATCGTCAATAAGAAGGTCAGAGGGATACAGTAAACATCAAGTGAAGCATCGGAATCTATAACTAGTGTCACAGGAATGGTTCAAAGCATAGACAGTAAGAAAAGTCAGTCGTCTTGTACTTAAGTCGGCATTGTGCCTTTTCTATTTAATTCCGATGCAATTTCTGTGTTTCATCGAGAATAAGAAGGTCACAGGGATACAGTAAACCTGAAGTGAAGCATCCGAATCTATAACTAGTGTCACAGGAATGATTCAAAACATAGTCAGTAAAAAGAGTCAGTCTTCTTGTACTTAAGTCGGCATTGTGCCTTTTGTATATAATTCCGATGCCATTTCTGTGTTTCATCGCGAATAAGAAGGTCAGAGGGATACAGTAAAACTGAAGTGAAGCATCCGAATCCATAACTAGTGTCACAGGAATGGTTCAAAACGTAGTCAGTAAAATGAGTAAGTCTTCATGTACTTAAGTCGGCGTTGTGCCTTTTACATTTAATTCCGTTGCAATTTCTGTGTTTCATCGTCAATAAGAAGGTCAGAGGGATACAGTAAACCTGAAGTGAAGCATCGGAATCTATAACTAGTGTCACAGGAATGGTTCTAATCATAGTCAGTAAGAAGTGTCAGTCTTTTTGTACTTAAGACGGCATTATGCCTTTTGTGTTTAATTCCGATGCAATATCTGTGTTTCATCATCAATAAGAAGGTCCAAGAGATACAGTAAACCTGAAGTGAAGCATCGGAATCAGTAACTAGTGTCACAGGAAAGGTTCGAAACATAGACAGTAAGATGAGTCAGTCTTCTTGTACTTAAGTCGGCATTGTGCCTTTTGTATCTAATTCCGATGCAATTTCTGTGTTTCATAGTCAATAAGAAGGTCAGAGGGATACAGTAAACCTGAAGTGAAGCATCCGAATCTATAACTAGTGTCACAGGAATGGTTCAAAACATAGTCAGTGAAAAGAGTCAGTCTTCTTGTACTTAAGTCAGCATTGTGCTTTTTGCAATTAATTCCGATGCAATTTCTGTGTTTCATCGTCAATAAGAAGGTGCAAGGGATACAGTAAACCTGAAATGAAGCATCGTAATCTATAACTAGTGTCACAGGAATGGTTCAAAACATAGACAGTAGGAAGAGACAGTCTTCTTTTACTTTAGTCGGCATTGTGCCTTTTCTATTTAATTCCGATGTAATTTCTGTGTTTCATCGTCAGTAAGAAGGTCCAAGGGATACAGTAAACCTGAAGTGAAGCATCGGAATCTATAACTAATGTCACAGGAATGGTTCAAAACATAGACAGTAAGATATGTCAGTCTCCTTGTACTTAAGTCGGCATTGTGCATTTTCTCTTTCATTCCGATGCAATTTATGTGTTTCATCGTCAATAAGAAGGTGAGAGGGATACAGTAAACCTGAAGTGAAGCATCGGAATATATAACTAGTGTCACAGGAATGGTTCAAAACATAGCCAGTAAGAAGAGTCAGCCATCTTGTTCTTAAGTAGGCTTTGTGGCGTTTCTATTTAATTCCGTTGCAATTCGTGTGTTTCATCGTGAATAAGAAGGTCAGAGGGATACAGTAAACCTGAAGGGAAGCATCGGATTCTATAACTAGTGTCACAGGAATGGTTCAAAGCATAGACAGTAGGAAGAGTCAGTCTTCTTGTACTTAAGTCGGCATTGTGCCTTTTCTATTTAATTCGGATGCAATTTCTGTGTTTCATCGTGAATAAGAAGGTCAGAGGGATACAGTAAACCTGAAGTGAGGCATCCGAATCTATAACTAGAGTCACAGGAATGGTTCAAAACATAGTCAGTAAAAAGAGTCAGTCTTCTTGTACTTAGGTCGGCATTGTGCCTTTTTTATTTAATTCCGATGCAATTTCTGTGTTTCATCGAGAATAAGAAGGTCACAGGGATACAGTAAACCTGAAGTGAAGCATCCGAATCTATAACTAGTGTCACAGGAATGATTCAAAACATAGTCAGTAAAAAGAGTCAGTCTTCTTGTACTTAAGTCGGCATTGTGCCTTTTGTATATAATTCCGATGCCATTTCTGTGTTTCATCGCGAATAAGAAGGTCAGAGGGATACAGTAAAACTGAAGTGAAGCATCCGAATCCATAACTAGTGTCACAGGAATGGTTCAAAACGTAGTCAGTAAAAAGAGTAAGTCTTCATGTACTTAAGTCGGCGTTGTGCCTTTTTCATTTAATTCCGTTGCAATTTCTGTGTTTCATCGTCAATAAGAAGGTCAGAGGGATACAGTAAACCTGAAGTGAAGCATCGGAATCTATAACTAGTGTCACAGGAATGGTTCTAATCATAGTCAGTAAGAAGAGTCAGTCTTTTTGTACTTAAGACGGCATTGTGCCTTTTGTGTTTAATTCCGATGCAATATCTGTGTTTCATCGTCAATAAGAAGGTCCAAGAGATACAGTAAACCTGAAGTGAAGCATCGGAATCAGTAACTAGTGTCACAGGAAAGGTTCGAAACATAGACAGTAAGATGAGTCAGTCTTCTTGTACTTAAGTCGGCATTGTGCCTTTTGTATCTAATTCCGATGCAATTTCTGTGTTTCATAGTCAATAAGAAGGTCAGAGGGATACAGTAAACCTGAAGTGAAGCATCCGAATCTATAACTAGTGTCACAGGAATGGTTCAAAACATAGTCAGTGAAAAGAGACAGTCTTCTTGTACTTAAGTCTGCATTGTGCTTTTTGTAATTAATTCCGATGCAATTTCTGTGTTTCATCGTCAATAAGAAGGTGCAAGGGATACAGTAAACCTGAAATGAAGCATCGTAATCTATAACTAGTGTCACAGGAATGGTTCAAAACATAGACAGTAGGAAGAGACAGTCTTCTTGTACTTTAGTCGGCATTGTGCCTTTTCTATTTAATTCCGATGTAATTTCTGTGTTTCATCGTCAATAAGAAGGTCCAAGGGATACAGTAAACCTGAAGTGAAGCATCGGAATCTATAATTAATGTCACAGGAATGGTTCAAAACATAGACAGTAAGATATGTCAGTCTCCTTGTACTTAAGTCGGCATTGTGCATTTTCTCTTTCATTCCGATGCAATTTATGTGTTTCATCGTCAATAAGAAGGTGAGAGGGATACAGTAAACCTGAAGTGAAGCATCCGAATCTATAACTAGTGTCACAGGAATGGTTCAAAACATAGTCAGTGAAAAGAGTCAGTCTTCTTGTACTTAAGTCAGCATTGTGCTTTTTGCAATTAATTCCGATGCAATTTCTGTGTTTCATCGTCAATAAGAAGGTGCAAGGGATACAGTAAACCTGAAATGAAGCATCGTAATCTATAACTAGTGTCACAGGAATGGTTCAAAACATAGACAGTAGGAAGAGACAGTCTTCTTGTACTTAAGTCGGCATTGTGCATTTTGTATTTAATTCCGATGCAATTTCTGTGTTTCATCGTCAATTAGAAGGTCCAAGGGATACAGTAAACCTGAAGTGAAGCATCGGAAGCTATAACTAGGGTCACAGGAATGGTTCAAAACATAGACAGTAAGAAGAGTCAGTCTTCTTGTACTTAAGTCGGCATTGTGCTTTTTGTATTTAATTCCGATGAAATTTCTGTGCTTCATCGTCAATAAGGAGGTGCAAGGGATAAAGTAAACCTGAAGTGAAGCATCGGAATCTATAACTAGTGTCACAGGAATGGTTCAAAACATAGACAGTAGGAAGAGTCAGTCTTCTTGTACTTAAGTCGGCATTGTGCCTTTTCTATTTAATTCCGATGTAATTTCTGTGTTTCATCGTCAATAAGAAGGTCCAAGGGATACAGTAAACCTGAAGTGAAGCATCGGAATATATAACTAGTGTCACAGGAATGGTTCAAAACATAGCCAGTAAGAAGAGTCAGCCATCTTGTTCTTAAGTAGGCTTTGTGGCGTTTCTATTTAATTCCGTTGCAATTCGTGTGTTTCATCGTGAATAAGTAGGTCAGAGGGATACAGTAAACCTGAAGGGAAGCATCGGATTCTGTAACTAGTGTCACAGGAATGGTTCAAAGCATAGACAGTAGGAAGAGTCAGTCTTCTTGTACTTAAGTTGGCATTGTGCCTTTTCTATTTAATTCGGATGCAATTTCTGTGTTTCATCGTGAATAAGAAGGTCAGAGGGATACAGTAAACCTGAAGTGAAGCATCCGAATCTATAGCTAGAGTCACAGGAATGGTTCAAAACATAGTCAGTAAAAAGAGTCAGTCTTCTTGTACTTAAGTCGGTATTGTGCCTTTTTTATTTAATTCCGATGCAATTTCTGTGTTTCATCGTCATTAAGAAGGTCAGAGGGATATAGTAAACCTGAAGTGAAGCATCGGGATCTATAACTAGAGTCACGGGAATGGTTCAAACATAGTCAGTAAGAAGAGTCAGTCTTCTTGTATTTAAGTCGGCATTGTGCCTTTTGTACTAATTCCGATGCAATTTCTGTGTTTCATCGTCAATAAGAAGGTCAGAGGGATACAGTAAACATCAAGTGAAGCATCGGAATCTATAACTAGTGTCACAGGAATGATTCAAAGCATAGACAGTAAGAAAAGTCAGTCGTCTTGTACTTAAGTCGGCATTGTGCCTTTTCTATTTAATTCCGATGCAATTTCTGTGTTTCATCGAGAATAAGAAGGTCACAGGGAGACAGTAAACCTGAAGTGAAGCATCCGAATCTATAACTAGTGTCACAGGAATGATTCAAAACATAGTCAGTAAACAGAGTCAGTCTTCTTGTACTTAAGTCGGCATTGTGCCTTTTGTATATAATTCCGATGCCATTTCTGTGTTTCATCGCGAATAAGAAGGTCAGAGGGATACAGTAAAACTGAAGTGAAGCATCCGAATCCATAACTAGTGTCACAGGAATGGTTCAAAACATAGTCAGTAAAAAGAGTAAGTCTTCATGTACTTAAGTCGGCGTTGTGCCTTTTTCATTTAATTCCGTTGTAATTTCTGTGTTTCATCGTCTATAAGAAGGTCAGAGGGATACAGTAAACCTGAAGTGAAGCATCGGAATCTATAACTAGTGTCACAGGAATGGTTCTAATCATAGTCAGTAAGAAGAGTCAGTCTTTTTGTACTTAAGACGGCATTGTGCCTTTTGTGTTTAATTCCGATGCAATATCTGTGTTTAATCGTCAATAAGAAGGTCCAAGAGATACAGTAAACCTGAAGTGAAGCATCGGAATCAGTAACTAGTGTCACAGGAAAGGTTCAAAACAGACAGTAAGATGAGTCAGTCTTCTTGTACTTAAGTCGGCATTGTGCCTTTTGTATCTAATTCCGATGCAATTTCTGTGTTTCATCGTCAATAAGAAGGTCAGAGGGATACAGTAAACCTGAAGTGAAGCATCGAAATCTATAACTAGTGTCACAGGAATGGTCAAATCATAGACAGTAGGAAGAGTCAGCCTTCTTGTACGTAAGTCGGCATTGTGCCTTTTGTATTTAATTCCGATGCAATTTCTGTGTTTCATCGTCAATAAGAAGGTCCAAGGGATACAGTAAACCTGAAGTGAAGCATCGGAATAATCTATAACCAGTGTCACAGGAATGGTTCAAAACATTGTCAGTAGGAAGAGACGGTCTTTATGTACTTAAGTCGGCATTGGGCCTCTTATATTTAATTCCGTTGCAATTTCTGTGTTTCATCGTTAATAAGAACGTCCAAGGGATACAGAAAATCTCAAGTGAAGCGTCGGAATCTATAACTAGTGCCACAGGAATGGTTCAAAACATAGACAGTAGGAAGAGTCAGTCTTCTTAAACGTAAGTCGGCATTGTGACTTTTGTATTTAATTCCGATGCAATTTCTGTGTTTCATCGTCAATAAGAAGGTCCAAGAGAAACAGTAAACCTGAAGTGAAGCATCGGAATCAATAACTAGTGTCACAGGAAAGGTTCAAAACATAGACAGTAAGATGAGTCAGTCTTCTTGTACTTAAGTCGGCATTGTGCCTTTTGTATTTAACTCCGATGCAATTTCTGTGTTTCATCGTCAATAAGAAGATCAAAGGGATACAGTAAACCTGAAGTGAAGCATCGGAATCTATAACTAGTGTCACAGGAATGGTTCAAGACATAGACAGTAGGAAGAGTCAGTCTTCTTGTACTTAAGTCGGCATTGTGCCTTTTGTATTTAATACCGATGCAATATCTGTGTTTCATCGTCAATAAGAAGGTCCAAGGGATACAGTAAACCTGAAGTGAAGCATCGGAATCTATAATTAGTGTCACAGGAATGGTTCAAAACATAGACAGTAAGAAGAGTCAGTCTTCTTGTACTTAAGTCGGCATTGTGCCTTTTGTATTTAATTCCGATGCAATTTCTGTGTTTCATCGTCAATAAGAAGGTCCAAGGGATACAGTAAACCTGAAGTGAAACATCAGAATATATAACTAGTGTCACAGGAATGGTTCAAAACATAGCCAGTAAGAAGAGTCAGCCATCTTGTTCTTAAGTAGGCATTGTGGCGTTTCTATTTAATTCCGTTGCAATTCGTGTGTTTCATCGTGAATACGAAGGTCAGAGGGATACAGTAAACCTGAAGGGAAGCATCGGATTCTATAACTAGTGTCACAGGAATGGTTCAAAGCATAGACAGTAGGAAGAGTCAGTCTTCTTGTACTTAAGTTGGCATTGTGCCTTTTCTATTTTATTCGGATGCAATTTCTTTGTTTCATCGCGAATAAGAAGGTCAGAGGGATACAGTAAACCTGAAGTGAAGCATCCGAATCTATAACTAGTGTCACAGGAATGGTTCAAAACATAGTCAGTAAAAAGAGTCAGTCTTCTTGTACTTAAGTCGGCATTGTGCCTTTTCTATTTAATTCCGATGCAATTTCTGTGTTTCATCGAGAATGGGAAGGTCACAGGGAAACAGTAAACCTGAAGTGAAGCATCCGAATCTATAACTAGTGTCACAGGAATGATTCAAAACATAGTCAGTAAAAAGAGTCAGTCTTCTTGTACTTAAGTCGGCATTGTGCCTTTTGTATATAATTCCGATGCATTTTCTGTGTTTCATCGCGAATAAGAAGGTCAGAGGGATACAGTAAAACTGAAGTGAAGCATCCGAATCCATAACTAGTGTCACAGGAATGGTTCAAAACGTAGTCAGTAAAAAGAGTAAGTCTTCTTGTACTTAAGTCGGCGTTGTGCCTTTTGTATTTAATTCCGATGCAATTTCTGTGTTTCATCGTCAATAAGAAGGTCAGAGGGATACAGTAAACCTGAAGTGAAGCATCGAAATCTATAACTAGTGTCACAGGAATGGTTCAAAACATTGTCAGTAGGAAGAAACGGTCTTTATGTACTTAAGTCGGCATTGTGCCTTTTGTATTCAATTCCGATGCAATTTCTGTGTTTCATCGTCAATAAGAAGGTCCAAGGGATACAGTAAACCTGAAGTGAAGCATCGGAATCTATAACTAGTTTCACAGGAATGGTTGAAAAGATAGACAGTAAGAGGAGTCAGTCTTCTTGTACTTAAGTCGCCATTGTGCCTTTTGTATTTAATTCCGGTATACTTTCTGTGTTTCATTGTCAATAAGAAAATCAGAGGGATGCAGTAAACCTGAAGTGAAGCAACCGAATCTATAACTAGTGTCACAGGATTGGTTCAAAACATCGACAGTAGGAAGAGTCAGTCTTCTTGTACTTTAGTCGGCATTGTGCCTTTTCTATTTAATTCCAATGTAATTTCTGTGGTTCATCGTCAATAAGAAGGTCCAAGGGATACAGTAAACCCGAAGTGAAGCATCGGAATCTATAACTAATGTCACAGGAATGGTTCAAAACATAGACAGTAAGATATGTCAGTCTCCTTGTACTTAAGTCGGCATTGTGCATTTTCTATTTCATTCCGATGCAATTTATGTGTTTCATCGTCAATAAGAAGGTGAGAGGGATACAGAAAACCTGAAGTGAAGCTTCCGAATCTATAACTAGTGTCACAGGAATGGTTCAAAACATAGTCAGTGAAAAGAGTCAGTCTTCTTGTACTTAAGTCAGCATTGTGCCTTTTGCATTTAATTCCGATGCAATTTCTGTGTTTCATCGTCAATAAGAAGGTGCATGGGTTACAGTAAACCTGAAATGAAGCACCGTAATCTATAACTAGTATCACAGGAATGGTTCAAAACATAGACAGTAGGAACAGACAGTCTTCTTGTACTTAAGTCGGCATTGTGCCTTTTGTATTTAATTCCGATGCAATTTCTGTGTTTCATCGTCAATAAGAAGGTCCAAGGGATACAGTAAACCTGAAGTGAAGCATCGGAAGCTATAACTAGGGTCACAGGAATGGTTCAAAACATAGACAGTAAGAAGCGTTAGTCTTCTTGAACTTAAGTCGGCATTGTGCCTTTTCTATTTAATTCTGATGCAATGTCTGTGTTTCATCGTCAATAAGAAGGTCCAAGAGATACAGTAAACCTGTAGTGAAGCATCGGAATCTATAACTAGTGTCACAGGAATGGTTCAAAACATAAACAGTAAGAAGAGTCAGTCTTCTTGCAATTAATTAGGCATTGTTCCTTTTCTATTTAATTCCGATGCAATATCTGTGTTTCATCGTCAATAAGAAGGTCCAAGGGATACAGTAAACCTGAAGTGAAGCATTGTAATCTTCAAGTAGTGTCACAGGATTGGTTCAAAACATAGTTACTAAGAAGCGTCAGTCTTCTTGTATTTAAGTTGGTATTGTGCCTTTTCTATTTCATTCTGATGCAATTCCTGTGCTTCATCGTCAATAAGAAGGTCCAAGGGAAACAGTAAACCTGGAGTGAAGCATCGGAAATTATAACTAGTGTCACAGGAACGGTTCAAAACATAGTCAGTAAGAAGAGTCAATCTTCTTGTACTTAAGTCATCATTGTGCATTTTCTATTTAATTCTGATGCAACTTCTGTGTTTCATCATCAATAAGAAAGTCAGAGGGATACAGTAAACCTGGAGTGAATCATCGGAATCTATAACTAGTGTCACAGGAATGGTTCAAATCATAGACAGTAAGAAGAGACAGACTTCTTTTACTTAAGTCAGCATTGTGCCTTTTGTATTTAATTCTGATGCAATTTCTGTGTTTCATCGTCAATAAGAAGGTCCAAGGGATACAGTAAACCTGAAGTGAAGCATCGCAATAATCTATAACTAGTGTCACAGGAATGGTTCAAAACATTGTCAGTAGGAAGAGACGGTCTTCATGCACTTAAGTCAGCATTGGGCCTTTTATATTTAATTCCGTTGCAATTTCTGTGTTTCTTCATCAATAAGAAGGTCCAAGGGATACAGTAAACCTCAAGTGAAGCATCGGAATCTATAACTAGTGTCACAGGAATGGTTCAAAGCATAGACAGTAGGAAGAGTTAGTCTTCTTGTACTAAAGTCGGCATTGTGCCTTTTGTATTTAATTCCGATGCAATTTCTGTGTTTCATCGTCAATAAGAAGGTCCAAGGGATACAGTAAACCTGAAGTGAAGCATCGGAATCTATAACTAATGTCACAGGAATGGTTCAAACATAGTCAGTAAGATATGTCAGTCGCCTTGTACTTAAGTAGGCATTGTGCATTTTCTATTTAATTCCGATGCAATTTATGTGTTTTATCGTCAATAAGAAGGTCAGAGGGATACAGTAAACCTGAAGTGAAGCATCCGAATCTATAACTAGTGTCACAGGAATGGTTCAAAGCATAGTCAGTAAAAAGAGTCAGTCTTCTTGTACTTAAGTCAGCATTGTGCCTTTTGTATTTCATCCCGATGCAATTTCTGTGTTTCATCGTCAATAAGAAGGTCAGAGGGATACAGTAAACTTGAAGTGAGCATCGGAATCTATAACTAGTGTTACAAGAATGGTTCAAAACTTAGTCAGTAAGAAGAGTCAGTCTTCTTGTACTTAAGTCGCCATTGTGCCTTTTGTATTTAATTCCGTTATACTTTCTTTGTTTCATTGTCAATAAGAAAATCTGAGGGATGCAGTAAACCTGAAGTGAAGCAACAGAATCTATAACTAGTGTCACAGGAATGGTTCAAAACATTGACAGTAGGAAGAGTCAGTCTTCTTGTACTTTAGTCGGCATTGTGCCTTTTCTATTTAATTCCGATGTAACCTCTGTGTTTCATCGTCAATAAGAAGGTATAAGGGATACAGTAAACCTGAAGTGAAGCATCGGAATCTATAACTAATGTCACAGGAATGGTTCAAAACATAGACAGTAAGATATGTCAGTCTCCTTGTACTTAAGTCGGCATTGTGCATTTTCTATTTAATTCTGATGCAATGTCTGTGTTTCATCGTCAATAAGAAGGTCCAAGAGATACAGTAAACCTGTAGTGAAGCATCGGAATCTATAACTAGTGTCACAGGAATGGTTCAAAACATAAACAGTAAGAAGAGTCAGTCTTCTTGCAATTAATTAGGCATTGTTCCTTTTCTATTTAATTCCGATGCAATATCTGTGTTTCATCGTCAATAAGAAGGTCCAAGGGATACAGTAAACCTGAAGTGAAGCATTGTAATCTTCAAGTAGTGTCACAGGATTGGTTCAAAACATAGTTACTAAGAAGCGTCAGTCTTCTTGTATTTAAGTTGGTATTGTGCCTTTTCTATTTCATTCTGATGCAATTCCTGTGCTTCATCGTCAATAAGAAGGTCCAAGGGAAACAGTAAACCTGGAGTGAAGCATCGGAAATTATAACTAGTGTCACAGGAACGGTTCAAAACATAGTCAGTAAGAAGAGTCAATCTTCTTGTACTTAAGTCATCATTGTGCATTTTCTATTTAATTCTGATGCAACTTCTGTGTTTCATCATCAATAAGAAAGTCAGAGGGATACAGTAAACCTGGAGTGAATCATCGGAATCTATAACTAGTGTCACAGGAATGGTTCAAATCATAGACAGTAAGAAGAGACAGACTTCTTTTACTTAAGTCAGCATTGTGCCTTTTGTATTTAATTCTGATGCAATTTCTGTGTTTCATCGTCAATAAGAAGGTCCAAGGGATACAGTAAACCTGGAGTGATGCATCAGAAGCTATAACTAGGGTCACAGGAATGGTTCAAAACATAGACAGTAAGAAGAGTCAATCATCTTGTAGTTAAGTCGGCATTGTGCCTTTTCTATTTAATTCCGATGCAATTTCTGTGTTTCATCGTCAATAAGAAGGTGCAAGGGATACAGTAAACCTGAAGTGCAGCATCGGAATCCATAACTAGTGTCACAGGAATGGTTGTAAACATAGACAGTAGGAAGAGTCAGTCATCTTGTACTTAAGTCGGCATTGTGCCTTTTGTATTTAATTCCGATGCAATTTCTGTATTTTATCGTCAATAAGAAGGTCCAAGGGATACAGTAAACCTGAAGTGAAGCATCGCAATAATCTATAACTAGTGTCACAGGAATGGTTCAAAACATTGTCAGTAGGAAGAGACGGTCTTCATGCACTTAAGTCAGCATTGGGCCTTTTATATTTAATTCCGTTGCAATTTCTGTGTTTCTTCGTCAATAAGAAGGTCCAAGGGATACAGTAAACCTCAAGTGAAGCATCGGAATCTATAACTAGTGTCACAGGAATGGTTCAAAGCATAGACAGTAGGAAGAGTTAGTCTTCTTGTACTAAAGTCGGCATTGTGCCTTTTGTATTTAATTCCGATGCAATTTCTGTGTTTCATCGTCAATAAGAAGGTCCAAGGGATACAGTAAACCTGAAGTGAAGCATCGGAATCTATAACTAATGTCACAGGAATGGTTCAAACATAGTCAGTAAGATATGTCAGTCGCCTTGTACTTAAGTAGGCATTGTGCATTTTCTATTTAATTCCGATGCAATTTATGTGTTTTATCGTCAATAAGAAGGTCAGAGGGATACAGTAAACCTGAAGTGAAGCATCCGAATCTATAACTAGTGTCACAGGAATGGTTCAAAGCATAGTCAGTAAAAAGAGTCAGTCTTCTTGTACTTAAGTCAGCATTGTGCCTTTTGTATTTAATCCCGATGCAATTTCTGTGTTTCATCGTCAATAAGAAGGTCAGAGGGATACAGTAAACTTGAAGTGAGCATCGGAATCTATAACTAGTGTTACAAGAATGGTTCAAAACTTAGTCAGTAAGAAGAGTCAGTCTTCTTGTACTTAAGTCGCCATTGTGCCTTTTGTATTTAATTCCGGTATACTTTCTGTGTTTCATTGTCAATAAGAAAATCAGAGGGATGCAGTAAACCTGAAGTGAAGCAACAGAATCTATAACTAGTGTCACAGGAATGGTTCAAAACATTGACAGTAGGAAGAGTCAGTCTTCTTGTACTTTAGTCGGCATTGTGCCTTTTCTATTTAATTCCGATGTAATCTCTGTGTTTCATCGTCAATAAGAAGGTATAAGGGATACAGTAAACCTGAAGTGAAGCATCGGAATCTATAACTAATGTCACAGGAATGGTTCAAAACATAGACAGTAAGATATGTCAGTCTCCTTGTACTTAAGTCGGCATTGTGCATTTTCTATTTCATTCCGATGCAATTTATGTGTTTCATCGTCAATAAGAAGGTGAGAGGGATACAGTAAACCTGAAGTGAAGCATCCGAATCTATAACTAGTGTCACAGGAATGGTTCAAAACATAGTCAATGAAAAGAGTCAGTCTTCTTGTACTTAAGTCGGCATTGTGCCTTTTGCATTTAATTCCGATGCAATTTCTGTGTTTCATCGTCAATAAGAAGGTGCAAGGGATACAGTAAACCTGAAATGAAGCATCGTAATCTATAACTAGTGTCACAGGAATGGTTCAAAACATAGGCAGTAGGAAGAGACAGTCTTCTTGTACTTAAGTCGGCATTGTGCCTTTTGTATTTCATTCCGATGCAATTTCTGTGTTTCATCGTCAATAAGAAGGTCCAAGGGATACAGTAAACCTGAAGTGAAGCATCGGAAGCTATAACTAGGGTCACAGGAATGGTTCAAAACATAGACAGTAAGAAGAGTCAATCTGCTTGTACTTAAGTCGGCATTGTGCCTTTTGTATTTAATTCCGATGCAATTTCTGTGCTTCATCGTCAATAAGAAGGTGCAAGGGATACAGTAAACCTGAAGTGAAGCATCGGAATCTATAACTAGTGTCACAGGAATGGTTCAAAACATAGACAGTAGGAAGAGTCAGTCTTCTTGTACTTAAGTCGGCATTGTGCCTTTTCTATTTAATTCCGATGTAATTTCTGTGTTTCATCGTCAATAAGAAGATCCAAGGGATACAGTAAACCTGAAGTGAAGCATCGGAATCTATAACTAATGTTACAGGAATGGTTCAAAACATAGACAGTATGATATGTCAGTGTCCTTGTACTTAAGTCGGCATTGTGTATTTTCTATTTCATTCCGATGCAATTTATGTGTTTCATCGTCAATAAGAAGGTCAGAGGGATACAGTAAACTTGAAGTGAGCATCGGAATCTATAACTAGTGTCACAGGAATGGTTCAAAACATAGACAGTAAGATGAGTCAGTCTTCTTGTACTTAAGTCGGCATTGTGCCTTTTGTGTTTAATTCCGATGCAATTTCTGTGTTTCATCGTCAATAAGAAGGTCCAAGAGATACTGTAAACCTGTAGTGAAGCATCGGAATCAAGAACTAGTGTCACAGGAAAGGTTCAAAACATAGACAGTAAGATGAGTCAGTCTTCTTGTACTTAAGTCGGCATTGTGCCTTTTGTATTTAATACCGATGCAATATCTGTGTTTCATCGTCAATAAGAAGGTCCAAGGGATACAGTAAACCTGAAGTGAAGCATCGGAATCTATAACTAGTGTCACAGGAATGCTTTTAAACATAGACAGTAAGAAGAGTCAGTCTTCTTGTACTTAAGTCGGCATTGTGCCTTTTGTATTTAATTCCGATGCAATTTCTGTGTTTCATCGTCAATAAGAAGGTCCAAGGGATACAGTAAACCTGAAGTGAAGCATCGGAATATATAACTAGTGTCACAGGAATGGTTCAAAACATTGCCAGTAAGAAGAGTCAGCCATCTTGTTCTTAAGTAGGCATTGTGGCGTTTCTATTTAATTCCGTTGCAATTCGTGTGTTTCATCGTGAATAAGAAGGTCAGGGGGATACAGTAAACCTGAAGTGAAGCATCGGAATCTATAACTAGTGTCACAGGAATGGTTCAAAGCATAGACAGTAGGAAGAGTCAGTCTTCTTGTACTTAAGTTGGCATTGTGCCTTTTCTATTTAATACGTATGCAATTTCTGTGTTTCATCGTGAAAAAGAAGGTCAGAGGGATACAGTAAACCTGAAGTGAAGCATCCGAATCTATAACTAGTGTCACAGCAATGGTTCAAAACATAGTCAGTAAAAAGAGTCAGTCTTCTTGTACTTAAGTCGGCATTGTGCCTTTTTTTTTTAATTCCGATGCAATTTCTGTGTTTCATCGTCAATAAGAAGGTCAGAGGGATATAGTAAACCTGAAGTGAAGCATCGGGATCTATAACTAGAGTCACGGGAATGGTTCAAACATAGTCAGTAAGAAGAGTCAGTCTTCTTGTATTTAAGTCGGCATTGTGCCTTTTGTACTAATTCCGATGCAATTTCTGTGTTTCATCGTCAATAAGAAGGTCAGAGGGATACAGTAAACCTCAAGTGAAGCATCGGAATCTATAACTAGTGTCACAGGAATGGTTCAAAGCATAGACAGTAAGAAAAGTCAGTCGTCTTGTACTTATGTCGGAATTGTGCCTTTTCTATTTAATTCCGATGCAATTTCTGTGTTTCATCGAGAATAAGAAGGTCACAGGGATACAGTAAACCTGAAGTGAAGCATCCGATTCTATAACTAGTGTCACAGGAATGATTCAAAACATAGTCAGTAAAAAGAGTCAGTCTTCTTGTACTTAAGTCGGCATTGTGCCTTTTGTATTTAATTCCGATGCAATTTCTGTGTTACATCGCGAATAAGAAGGTCAGAGGGATACAGTAATCCTAAAGTGAAGCATCCGAATCCACAACTAGTGTCACAGGAATAGTTCAAAACGTTAGCAGTAAAAAGAGTCAGTCTTCTTGTACTTAAGTCGGCGTTGTGCCTTTTTCATTTAATTCCGTTGCAATTACTGTGTTTCATCGTCAATAAGAAGGTCAGAGGGATACAGTAAACCTGAAGTGAAGCATCGGAATCTATAACTAGTGTCACAGGAATGGTTCTAATCATAGTCAATAAGAAGAGTCAGTCTTTTTGTACTTAAGTCGGCATTGTGCCTTTTGTGTTTAATTCCGATGCAATTTCTGTGCTTCGACGTCAATAAGAAGGTCCAAGAGATACAGTAAAGCTGAAGCGAAGCATCGGAATCAATAACTAGTGTCACAGGAATGGATCAAAACATAGACAGTAAGATGAGTCAGTCTTCTTGTACTTAAGTTGGCATTGTGCCTTTTGTATTTAATTCCGATGCAATTTCTGTGTTTCATCGTCAAAAAGAAGATCAAAGGCATACAGTAAACCTGAAGTGAAGCATCGGAATCTATAACTAGTGTCACAGGAATGGTTCAAAACATAGTCAGTAAGAAGAGTCAGTCTTTTTGTCCTTAAGTCGGCATTGTGCCTTTTGTATTTAATTCCGATGCAATTACTGTGTTTCATCGTCAATAAGAAGGTTCAAGGCATACGGTAAACCTGGAGTGAAGCATCAAAATCTATAACTAGTGTCACAGGAATCGTTCAAAACATAGACAGTAAGGAGAGTCAGTCTTCTTGTACTTATGTCGGCATTGTGCCTTTTCTATTTAACTCCGATGCAATTTATGTGTTTCATCGTCAATAAGAAGGTCCAAGGGATACAGTAAACCTGAAGTGAAGCATCGGAATCTATAACTAATGTTACAGGAATGGTTCAAAACATAGACAGTATGATATGTCAGTGTCCTTGTACTTAAGTCGGCATTGTGCATTTTCTATTTCATTCCGATGCAATTTATGTGTTTCATCGTCAATAAGAAGGTCAGAGGGATACAGTAAACTTGAAGTGAGCATCGGAATCTATAACTAGTGTCACAGGAATGGTTCAAAACATAGACAGTAAGATGAGTCAGTCTTCTTGTACTTAAGTCGGCATTGTGGCTTTTGTGTTTAATTCCGATGCAATTTCTGTGTTTCATCGTCAATAAGAAGGTCCAAGAGATACTGTAAACCTGAAGTGAAGCATCGGAATCAAGAACTAGTGTCACAGGAAAGGTTCAAAACATAGACAGTAAGATGAGTCAGTCTTCTTGTACTTAAGTCGGCATTGTGCCTTTTGTATTTAATACCGATGCAATATCTGTGTTTCATCGTCAATAAGAAGGTCCAAGGGATACAGTAAACCTGAAGTGAAGCATCGGAATCTATAACTAGTGTCACAGGAATGCTTTTAAACATAGACAGTAAGAAGAGTCAGTCTTCTTGTACTTAAGTCGGCATTGTGCCTTTTGTATTTAATTCCGATGCAATTTCTGTGTTTCATCGTCAATAAGAAGGTCCAAGGGATACAGTAAACCTGAAGTGAAGCATCGGAATATATAACTAGTGTCACAGGAATGGTTCAAAACATAGCCAGTAAGAAGAGTCAGCCATCTTGTTCTTAAGTAGGCATTGTGGCGTTTCTATTTAATTCCGTTGCAATTCGTGTGTTTCATCGTGAATAAGAAGGTCAGGGGGATACAGTAAACCTGAAGTGAAGCATCGGAATCTATAACTAGTGCCACAGGAATGGTTCAAAGCATAGACAGTAGGAAGAGTCAGTCTTCTTGTACTTAAGTTGGCATTGTGCCTTTTCTATTTAATACGTATGCAATTTCTGTGTTTCATCGTGAAAAAGAAGGTCAGAGGGATACAGTAAACCTGAAGTGAAGCATCCGAATCTATAACTAGTGTCACAGCAATGGTTCAAAACATAGTCAGTAAAAAGAGTCAGTCTTCTTGTACTTAAGTCGGCATTGTGCCTTTTTTTTTTAATTCCGATGCAATTTCTGTGTTTCTTCGTCAATAAGAAGGTCAGAGGGATATAGTAAACCTGAAGTGAAGCATCGGGATCTATAACTAGAGTCACGGGAATGGTTCAAACATAGTCAGTAAGAAGAGTCAGTCTTCTTGTATTTAAGTCGGCATTGTGCCTTTTGTACTAATTCCGATGCAATTTCTGTGTTTCATCGTCAATAAGAAGGTCAGAGGGATACAGTAAACCTCAAGTGAAGCATCGGAATCTATAACTAGTGTCACAGGAATGGTTCAAAGCATAGACAGTAAGAAAAGTCAGTCGTCTTGTACTTATGTCGGAATTGTGCCTTTTCTATTTAATTCCGATGCAATTTCTGTGTTTCATCGAGAATAAGAAGGTCACAGGGATACAGTAAACCTGAAGTGAAGCATCCGATTCTATAACTAGTGTCACAGGAATGATTCAAAACATAGTCAGTAAAAAGAGTCAGTCTTCTTGTACTTAAGTCGGCATTGTGCTTTTTGTATTTAATTCCGATGCAATTTCTGTGTTACATCGCGAATAAGAAGGTCAGAGGGATACAGTAATCCTAAAGTGAAGCATCCGAATCCACAACTAGTGTCACAGGAATAGTTCAAAACGTTAGCAGTAAAAAGAGTCAGTCTTCTTGTACTTAAGTCGGCGTTGTGCCTTTTTCATTTAATTCCGTTGCAATTACTGTGTTTCATCGTCAATAAGAAGGTCAGAGGGATACAGTAAACCTGAAGTGAAGCATCGGAATCTATAACTAGTGTCACAGGAATGGTTCTAATCATAGTCAATAAGAAGAGTCAGTCTTTTTGTACTTAAGTCGGCATTGTGCCTTTTGTGTTTAATTCCGATGCAATTTCTGTGCTTCGACGTCAATAAGAAGGTCCAAGAGATACAGTAAAGCTGAAGCGAAGCATCGGAATCAATAACTAGTGTCACAGGAATGGATCAAAACATAGACAGTAAGATGAGTCAGTCTTCTTGTACTTAAGTTGGCATTGTGCCTTTTGTATTTAATTCCGATGCAATTTCTGTGTTTCATCGTCAATAAGAAGATCAAAGGGATACAGTAAACCTGAAGTGAAGCATCGGAATCTATAACTAGTGTCACAGGAATGGTTCAAAACATAGTCAGTAAGAAGAGTCAGTCTTCTTGTACTTAAGTCGGCATTGTGCCTTTTGTATTTAATTCCGATGCAATTTCTGTGTTTCATCGTCAATAAGATGGTCCAAGGGATACATTAAACCTAAAGTGAAGCATCGGAATCTATAACTAGTGTCACAGGAATGGCTCAGAACATAGACAGTAAGAAAAGTCAGTCGTCTTGTACTTAAGTCGGCATTGTGCCTTTTCTATTTAATTCGGATGCATTTTCTGTGTTTCATCGTGAATAAGAAGGTCAGAGGGATACAGTAAACCTGAAGTGAAGCATCCGATTCTATAACTAGTGTCACAGGAATGTTTCAAAACATAGTCAGCAAAAAGAGACAGTCTTATTGTACTTAAGTCGGCATTGTGCCTTTTTTATTTAATTCCGATGCAATTTCTGTCTTTCATCGTCAATAAGAAGGTCAGAGGGATACAGTAAACCTGAAGTGAAGCATCGGGATCTATAGCTAGAGTCACGGGAATGGTTCAAACATAGTCAGTAAGAAGTGTCAGTCTTCTTGTATTTAAGTCGGCATTGTGCCTTTTGTACAAATTCCGATGCATTTTCTGTGTTTCATCGTCAATAAGAAGGTCAGAGTTATACAGTAAACCTGAAGTGAAGCATCGGTATCTATAACTAGTGTCACAGGAATGGTTCAAAGCATAGACAGTAAGAAAAGTCAGTCGTCTTGTACTTAAGTCGGCATTGTGCCATTTTCATTTAATTTCGATGCAATTTCTGTGTTTCATCGAGAATAAGAAGGTCAGAGGGATACAGTAAACCTGAAGTGAAGTATCCGAATCTATAACTAGTGTCAAAGGAATGATTCAAAACATAGTCAGTAAAAAGAGTCAGTCTTCTGGTACTTAAGTCGGCATTGTGCCTTTTGTGTATAATTCCGATGCAATTTCTGTGTTTCATCGCGAATAAGAAGGTCAGAGGGAGACAGTAAACCTGAAGTGAAGCATCCGAATCCATAACTAGTGTCACAGGAATGGTTCAAAACGTAGTCATTAAAAAGAGTCAGTCTTCTTGTACTTAAGTCGGCGTTGTGCCTTTTTCATTTAATTCCGTTGCAATTTCTGTGTTTCATCGTCAATAAGAAGGTCAGAGGGATACAGTAAACCTGAAGTGAAGCATCGGAATCTATAACTAGTGTCACAGGAATGGTTCTAATCATGGTCAGTAAGAAGAGTCAGTCTTTTTGTACTTAAGTCGGCATTGTGCCTTTTGTGTTTAATTCCGATGCAATTTCTGTGTTTCATCGTCATTAAGAAGGTCCAAGAGATACAGTAAACCTGAAGTGAAGCATCGGAATCAATAACTAGTGTTACAGGAAAGGTTGAAAACATAGACAGTAAGATGAGTCAGTCTTCTTGTACTTATGTCAGCATTGTGCCTTTTGTATTTAATTCCGATGCAATTTCAGTGTTTCATCGTCTATAAGAAGATCAAAGGGATACAGTAAACCTGAAGTGAAGCATCGGAATCTATAACTAGTGTCACAGGAATGGTTCAAAACATAGACAGTAGGAAGGGTCAGTCTTCTTGTACTTAAGTCGGCATTGTGCCTTTTGTATTTAATACTAATGCAATATCTGTGTTTCATCGTCAATAAGAAGGTCCAAGGGATACAGTAAACCTGAAGTGAAGCATCGGAATCTATAACTAGTGTCACTGGAATGGTTCAAAACATAGACAGTAAGAAGAGTCAGTCTTCCTGTACTTAAGTAGGCATTGTGGCGTTTCTATTTAATTCCGTTACAATTCGTGTGTTTCGTCGTGAATAAGATGGTCAGAGGGATACAGTAAACCTGAAGTGAAGCATCGGAATCTATAACTAGTGTCACAGGAATGGTTCAAACCATAGACAGTAGGAAAAGTTAGTCTTCTTGTACTTAAGTTGGCATTGTGCCTTTTCTATTTAATTCGGATGCAATTTCTGTGTTTCATCGTGAATAAGAAGGTCAGAGGGATACAGTAAACCTGAAGTGAAGCATCCGAATCAATAACTACTGTCACAGGAATGGTTCAAAACATAGTCAGTAAAAAGAGTCAGTCTTCATGTACTTAAGTCGGCATTCTGCCTTTTCTATTTAATTCCGATGCAATTTATGTGTTTCATCGTGAATAAGAAGGTCAAAGGGACACAGTAAACCTGAAGTGAAGCATCCGAATCAATAACTAGTGTCACAGGAATGGTTCAAAACATAGTCAGTAAAAAGAGTCAGTCTTCTTGTACTTAAGTCGGCATTGTGCCTTTTTTATTTAATTTCGGGCAAATTTTTGTGTTTCATCGTCAATACGAATTTCCGAGGGATACATTAAACCTGGAGTGAGGCATCAGAATCTATAACTAGTGTCACAGGAATGGTTTTAAACATAGACAGTAAGAAGAGTCAGTCTTCTTGTACTTAAGTCGGCATTGTGCCTTTTGTACTTCATTCCGATGCGATTTCTGTGTTTCATCGTGAATAAGAAGGTCGATGGGATACAGTAGACCTGAAGTGAAGCATCGGGATCTATAACTAGAGTCACGGGAATGGTTCAAACATAGTCAGTAAGAAGAGTCAGTCTACTTGTACTTAAGCCGGCATTGTGCCTTTTGTATTTAATTCCGATGCAATTTCTGTGTTTCATCGTCAATAAGAAGGTCCAAGGGATACAGTAAACCTGAAGTGAAGCATCGGAATCTATAACTAGTGTCACAGGAATGGCTCAGAACATAGACAGTATGAAAAGTCAGTCATCTTGTACTTAAGTCGGCATTGTGCCTTTTCTATTTAATTCGGATGCAATTTCTGTGTTTCATCGTGAATAAGAAGGTCAGAGGGATACAGTAAACCTGAAGTGAAGCATCCGAATCCATAACTCATGTCACAGGAATGGTTCAAAACATAGTCAGCAAAAAGAGTCAGTCTTCTTGTACTTAAGTCGGCATTGTGCCTTTTTTATTTAATTCCGATGCAATTTCTGTGTTTCATCGTCAATAAGAAGGTCCAAGGGATACAGTAAACCTGAAGTGAAGCATCGGAATCTATAACTAGTGTCACAGGAATGGTTCAAAACATAGACAGTAAGAAGAGTCAGTCTTCTTGTACTTAAGTCGGCATTGTGCCTTATGTATTTAATTCCGATGCAATTTCTGTGTTTCGTCGTCAATAAGAAGGTCCAAGGGATACAGTAAACCTGAAGTGAAGTATCGGAATATATAACTAGTGTCACAGGAATGGTTCAAAACATAGCCAGTAAGAAGAGTCAGCCATCTTGTTCTTAGGTAGGCATTGTGGCGTTTCTATTTAATTCCGTTGCAATTCGTGTGTTTCATCGTGAACAAGAAGGTCAGAGGGATACAGTAAACCTGAAGTGAAGCATCGGAATCTATAACTAGTGTCGCAGGAATGGTTCTAATCATGGTCAGTAAGAAGAGTCAGTCTTTTTGTACTTAAGTCGGCAATGTGCATTTTGTGTTTAATTCCGATGCAATTTCTGTGTTTCATCGTCAATAAGAAGGTCCAAGAGATACAGTAAACCTGAAGTGAAGCATCGGAATCTATAACTAGTGTCACAGGAATGGTTCAAAGCATAGACAGTAGGAAGAGTCAGTCTTCTTGTACTTATGTCGGCATTGTGCCTTTTGTATTTAATACTAATGCAATATCTGTGTTTCATCGTCAATAAGAAGGTCCAAGGGATACAGTAAACCTGAAGTGAAGCATCGGAATCAATAACTAGTGTTACAGGAAAGGTTCAAAACATAGACAGTAAGATGAGTCAGTCTTCTTGTACTTATGTCGGCATTGTGCCTTTTGTATTTAATTCCGATGCAATTTCTGTGTTTCATCGTCTATAAGAAAATCAAAGGGATACAGTAAACCTGAAGTGAAGCATCGGAATCTATAACTAGTGTCACAGGAATGGTTCAAAACATAGTCAGTAAGAAGAGTCAGTCTTTTTGTCCTTAAGTCGGCATTGTGCCTTTTGTATTTAATTCCGATGCAATTACTGTGTTTCATCGTCAATAAGAAGGTTCAAGGGATACGGTAAACCTGGAGTGAAGCATCAAAATCTATAACTAGTGTCACAGGAATGGTTCAAAACATAGACAGTAAGGAGAGTCAGTCTTCTTGTACTTATGTCGGCATTGTGCCTTTTCTATTTAACTCCGATGCAATTTATGTGTTTCATCGTCAATAAGAAGGTCCAAGGGATACAGTAAACCTGAAGTGAAGCATCAGAATCTATGACTAGTGTCACAGGAATGTTTCAAAACATAGTCAGCAAAAAGAGACAGTCTTATTGTACTTAAGTCGGCATTGTGCCTTTTGTACTTCATTCCGATGCAATTTCTGTGTTTCATCGTGAATAAGAAGGTCGATGGGATACAGTAGACCTGAAGTGAAGCATCGGGATCTATAAGTAGAGTCACGGGAATGGTTCAAACATAGTCAGTAAGAAGAGTCAGTCTTCTTGTACTTAAGTCGGCATTGTGCCTTTTGTATTTAATTCCGATGCAATTTCTGTGTTTCATCGTCAATAAGATGGTCCAAGGGATACATTAAACCTAAAGTGAAGCATCGGAATCTATAACTAGTGTCACAGGAATGGCTCAGAACATAGACAGTAAGAAAAGTCAGTCGTCTTGTACTTAAGTCGGCATTGTGCCTTTTCTATTTAATTCGGATGCATTTTCTGTGTTTCATCGTGAATAAGAAGGTCAGAGGGATACAGTAAACCTGAAGTGAAGCATCCGATTCTATAACTAGTGTCACAGGAATGTTTCAAAACATAGTCAGCAAAAAGAGACAGTCTTATTGTACTTAAGTCGGCATTGTGCCTTTTTTATTTAATTCCGATGCAATTTCTGTCTTTCATCGTCAATAAGAAGGTCAGAGGGATACAGTAAACCTGAAGTGAAGCATCGGGATCTATAGCTAGAGTCACGGGAATGGTTCAAACATAGTCAGTAAGAAGTGTCAGTCTTCTTGTATTTAAGTCGGCATTGTGCCTTTTGTACAAATTCCGATGCATTTTCTGTGTTTCATCGTCAATAAGAAGGTCAGAGTTATACAGTAAACCTGAAGTGAAGCATCGGTATCTATAACTAGTGTCACAGGAATGGTTCAAAGCATAGACAGTAAGAAAAGTCAGTCGTCTTGTACTTAAGTCGGCATTGTGCCATTTTCATTTAATTTCGATGCAATTTCTGTGTTTCATCGAGAATAAGAAGGTCAGAGGGATACAGTAAACCTGAAGTGAAGTATCCGAATCTATAACTAGTGTCAAAGGAATGATTCAAAACATAGTCAGTAAAAAGAGTCAGTCTTCTGGTACTTAAGTCGGCATTGTGCCTTTTGTGTATAATTCCGATGCAATTTCTGTGTTTCATCGCGAATAAGAAGGTCAGAGGGAGACAGTAAACCTGAAGTGAAGCATCCGAATCCATAACTAGTGTCACAGGAATGGTTCAAAACGTAGTCATTAAAAAGAGTCAGTCTTCTTGTACTTAAGTCGGCGTTGTGCCTTTTTCATTTAATTCCGTTGCAATTTCTGTGTTTCATCGTCAATAAGAAGGTCAGAGGGATACAGTGAACCTGAAGTGAAGCATCGGAATCTATAACTAGTGTCACAGGAATGGTTCTAATCATGGTCAGTAAGAAGAGTCAGTCTTTTTGTACTTAAGTCGGCATTGTGCCTTTTGTGTTTAATTCCGATGCAATTTCTGTGTTTCATCGTCATTAAGAAGGTCCAAGAGATACAGTAAACCTGAAGTGAAGCATCGGAATCAATAACTAGTGTTACAGGAAAGGTTGAAAACATAGACAGTAAGATGAGTCAGTCTTCTTGTACTTATGTCAGCATTGTGCCTTTTGTATTTAATTCCGATGCAATTTCAGTGTTTCATCGTCTATAAGAAGATCAAAGGGATACAGTAAACCTGAAGTGAAGCATCGGAATCTATAACTAGTGTCACAGGAATGGTTCAAAACATAGACAGTAGGAAGGGTCAGTCTTCTTGTACTTAAGTCGGCATTGTGCCTTTTGTATTTAATACTAATGCAATATCTGTGTTTCATCGTCAATAAGAAGGTCCAAGGGATACAGTAAACCTGAAGTGAAGCATCGGAATCTATAACTAGTGTCACTGGAATGGTTCAAAACATAGACAGTAAGAAGAGTCAGTCTTCCTGTACTTAAGTAGGCATTGTGGCGTTTCTATTTAATTCCGTTAAAATTCGTGTGTTTCGTCGTGAATAAGAAGGTCAGAGGGATACAGTAAACCTGAAGTGAAGCATCGGAATCTATAACTAGTGTCACAGGAATGGTTCAAACCATAGACAGTAGGAAGAGTTAGTCTTCTTGTACTTAAGTTGGCATTGTGCCTTTTCTATTTAATTCGGATGCAATTTCTGTGTTTCATCGTGAATAAGAAGGTCAGAGGGATACAGTAAACCTGAAGTGAAGCATCCGAATCAATAACTACTGTCACAGGAATGGTTCAAAACATAGTCAGTAAAAAGAGTCAGTCTTCATGTACTTAAGTCGGCATTCTGCCTTTTCTATTTAATTCCGATGCAATTTATGTGTTTCATCGTGAATAAGAAGGTCAGAGGGATACAGTAAACCTGAAGTGAAGCATCCGAATCAATAACTAGTGTCACAGGAATGGTTCAAAACATAGTCAGTAAAAAGAGTCAGTCTTCTTGTACTTAAGTCGGCATTGTGCCTTTTTTATTTAATTTCGGGCAAATTTTTGTGTTTCATCGTCAATACGAATTTCCGAGGGATACATTAAACCTGGAGTGAGGCATCAGAATCTATAACTAGTGTCACAGGAATGGTTTTAAACATAGACAGTAAGAAGAGTCAGTCTTCTTGTACTTAAGTCGGCATTGTGCATTTTGTACTTCATTCCGATGCGATTTCTGTGTTTCATCGTGAATAAGAAGGTCGATGGGATACAGTAGACCTGAAGTGAAGCATCGGGATCTATAACTAGAGTCACGGGAATGGTTCAAACATAGTCAGTAAGAAGAGTCAGTCTACTTGTACTTAAGCCGGCATTGTGCCTTTTGTATTTAATTCCGATGCAATTTCTGTGTTTCATCGTCAATAAGAAGGTCCAAGGGATACAGTAAACCTGAAGTGAAGCATCGGAATCTATAACTAGTGTCACAGGAATGGCTCAGAACATAGACAGTATGAAAAGTCAGTCATCTTGTACTTAAGTCGGCATTGTGCCTTTTCTATTTAATTCGGATGCAATTTCTGTGTTTCATCGTGAATAAGAAGGTCAGAGGGATACAGTAAACCTGAAGTGAAGCATCCGAATCCATAACTCATGTCACAGGAATGGTTCAAAACATAGTCAGCAAAAAGAGTCAGTCTTCTTGTACTTAAGTCGGCATTGTGCCTTTTTTATTTAATTCCGATGCAATTTCTGTGTTTCATCGTCAATAAGAAGGTCCAAGGGATACAGTAAACCTGAAGTGAAGCATCGGAATCTATAACTAGTGTCACAGGAATGGTTCAAAACATAGACAGTAAGAAGAGTCAGTCTTCTTGTACTTAAGTCGGCATTGTGCCTTATGTATTTAATTCCGATGCAATTTCTGTGTTTCGTCGTCAATAAGAAGGTCCAAGGGATACAGTAAACCTGAAGTGAAGTATCGGAATATATAACTAGTGTCACAGGAATGGTTCAAAACATAGCCAGTAAGAAGAGTCAGCCATCTTGTTCTTAGGTAGGCATTGTGGCGTTTCTATTTAATTCCGTTGCAATTCGTGTGTTTCATCGTGAACAAGAAGGTCAGAGGGATACAGTAAACCTGAAGTGAAGCATCGGAATCTATAACTAGTGTCGCAGGAATGGTTCTAATCATGGTCAGTAAGAAGAGTCAGTCTTTTTGTACTTAAGTCGGCAATGTGCCTTTTGTGTTTAATTCCGATGCAATTTCTGTGTTTCATCGTCAATAAGAAGGTCCAAGAGATACAGTAAACCTGAAGTGAAGCATCGGAATCTATAACTAGTGTCACAGGAATGGTTCAAAGCATAGACAGTAGGAAGAGTCAGTCTTCTTGTACTTAAGTCGGCATTGTGCCTTTTGTATTTAATACTAATGCAATATCTGTGTTTCATCGTCAATAAGAAGGTCCAAGGGATACAGTAAACCTGAAGTGAAGCATCGGAATCAATAACTAGTGTTACAGGAAAGGTTCAAAACATAGACAGTAAGATGAGTCAGTCTTCTTGTACTTATGTCGGCATTGTGCCTTTTGTATTTAATTCCGATGCAATTTCTGTGTTTCATCGTCTATAAGAAAATCAAAGGGATACAGTAAACCTGAAGTGAAGCATCGGAATCTATAACTAGTGTCACAGGAATGGTTCAAAACATAGACAGTAGGAAGGGTCAGTCTTCTTGTACTTAAGTCGGCATTGTGCCTTTTGTATTTAATACTAATGCAATATCTGTGTTTCATCGTCAATAAAAAAGGTCCAAGGGATACAGTAAACCTGAAGTGAAGCATCGGAATCTATAACTAGTGTCACAGGAATGGTTCAAAACATAGACAGTAAGAAGAGTCAGTCTTCCTGTACTTAAGTAGGCAATGTGGCGTTTCTATTTAATTCCGTTGCAATTCGTGTGTTTCGTCGTGAATAAGGAAGGTCAGAGGGATACAGTAAACCGGAAGTGAAGCATCGGAATCTATAACTAGTCTCACAGGAATGGTTCAAAGCATAGACAGTAGGAAGAGTCAGTCTTCTTGTACTTAAGTTGGCATTGTGCCTTTTCTATTTCATTCGGATGCAATTTCTGAGTTTCATCGTGAATAAGAAGGTCAGAGGGATACAGTAAACCTGAAGTGAAGCATCCGAATCAATAACTAGTGTCACAGGAATGGTTCAAAACATAGTCAGTAAAAAGAGTCAGTCTTCTTGTACTTAAGTCGGCATTGTGCCTTTTTTATTTAATTCCGATGCAATTTCTGTGTTTCGTCGTCAATAAGAAGGTCAGAGGGATACAGTAAACCTGAAGTGAAGCATCGGGATCTATAACTAGAGTCACGGGAATGGTTCAAACATAGTCAGTAAGAAGAGTCAGTCTTCTTGTATTTAAGTCGGCATTGTGCCTTTTGTACTAATTCCGATGCAATTTCTGTGTTTCATCGTCAATAAGAAGGTCAGAGGGATACAGTAAACCTGAAGTGAAGCATCCGAATTCATAACTAGTGTCACAGGAATAGTTCAAAACGTAGTCAGTAAAAAGAGTCAGTCCTCTTGTACTTAAGTCGGCGTTGTGCCGTTTTCATTTAATTCCGTTGCAATTTCTGTGTTTCATCGTCAATAAGAAGGTCAGAGGGATACAGTAAACCTGAAGTGAGGCATCGGAATCTATAACTAGTGTCACAGGAATGGTTCTAATCATAGTCAGTAAGAAGAGTCAGTCGTTTTGTACATAAGTCGGCATTGTGCCTTTTGTGTTTAATTCCGATGCAATTTCTGTGTTTCATCGTCAATAAGAAGGTCCAAGAGATACAGTAAAGCTGAAGTGAAGCATCGGAATCAATAACTAGTGTTACAGGAATGGTTCTAAACATAGACAGTAGGATGAGTCTGTTTTCTTGTACTTATGTTGGCATTGTGCCTTTTGTAATTAATTCCGATGCAATTTATGTGTTTCATCGTCAATAAAAAGGTCCATGGGATACAGCAAACCTTAAGTGAAGCATCAGAATCTATAACTAGTGTCACAGGAATGGTTCAAAATCATAGTCAGTAAGAAGAGTCAGTCTTCTTGTACTTAAGTCGGCATTGTGCCCTTTGTATTTATTTCCGTTGCAATTTCTGTGTTTCATCGTCAATAAGAATTTCCGAGGGATACAGTAAACCTGGAGTGAGGCATCAGAATCTGTAACCAGTGTCACAGGAATGGTTTTAAACAAAGACAGTAAAAAGAGTCAGTCTTCTTGTACTTAAGTCGGCATTGTGCCTTTTGTACTTCATTCCGATGCAATTTCTGTGTTTCATCGTGAATAAGAAGGTCGATGGGATATAGTAAACCTGAAGTGAAGCACCGCAATCTATAACTAGTGTCACAGGAATTGTTCAAAACATAGACTGTAAGAAGTGTCAGTCTTCTTGTACTTTAGTCGGCATTGTGCCTTTTGCATTTAATTCCGATGCAATTTCTGGGTGGCATCGTCAATAAGTAGGTCCAAGGGATACAGTAAACCTGTAGTGAAGCATCGGAATCTATCACTAGTGTCACTGGAATGGTTCAAAACATAAACAGTATGAAGAGTCAGTCTTCTTGCAATTAAGTCGGCATTGTTCCTTTTCTATTTAATTCCGATGCAATATCTGTGTTTCATCGTCAATAAGAAGGTCCAAGAGATACAGTAAACCTGAAGTGAAGCATCGGAATCATTAAGCAGTGTCACAGGAATGGTTCAAAACATAGTCAGTAAGAAGCGTCAGTCTTCTTGTCCTTAAGTCGGCATTGTGCCTTTTCTATTTCATTCTGATGCAATTCCTGTGTTTCATCGTCAATAAGAAGGTCCAAAGAAACAGTAAACCTGGAGTGAAGCACCGGAATCTATAACTAGTGTCACAGTAATGGTTCAAAACATAGACGGTGAGAAGAGTCAGTCTTCTTGTACTGTAGTCGGCATTGTGCCTTTTGTATTTAATTCCGACGCAATTTCTGCGTTTCACCGTCAATAAGAAGGATCGACGGATACAGTAAACCTGGAGTGAAGCATCGGAATCTATAACTAGTGTCACAGGTATGGTTCAAAACATAGACAGTAAGAAGAGTCAGTCGTCTTGTACTTAATTCTGCATTGTGCCTTTTGTATATAATTCCGATGCAATTTCTGTGTTTAATCGTCAATAAGAAGGTCCAAGGGATACAGTACTCCTGAAGTGAAGCATCGGAAATTATAACTAGCGTCACAGGAATGGTTCAAAACATAGTCAGTAAGAAGAGTCAGTCTTCTTGTACTTAAGTCATCATTGTGCATTTTCTATTTAATTCTGATGCAATTTCTGTGATTCATCGTCAATAAGAAGGTCCAAGGGTTACAGTAAACCTGAAGTGAAGCATCGGAATCTATAACTAGTGTCACAGGAATGGTTTTAAACATAGACAGTAAGAAGAGTCAGTCTTCTTGTACTTAAGTCGGCATTGTGCCTTTTGTACTTCATTCCGATGCAATTTCTGTGTTTCATCGTGAGTAAGAAGGTCGATGGGATACAGTAGACCTGAATTGAAGCATCGGAATCTATAACTAGTGTCACAGGAATGGTTTTAATCATAGACAGTAAGAAGAGTCAGTCTTCTTGTACTTAAGTCGGCATTGTGCCTTTTGTATTTATTTCCGATGCAATTTCTGTGTTTCAACGTAAATAAGAAGGTCAGAGGGGTACCGTAAACCTGAAGTGAAGCATCGGAATCTATAACTAGAGTCACAGGAATGGTTCAAAACATAGACTGTAAGAAGAGTCAGTCTTCTTGAACTAAAGTCGGCATTGTGCCTTTTCTATTTAATTCCGATGCAATTTCTGTGTTTCATCGAGAATAAGAAGGTCAGAGGGATACAGTAAACCTGAAGTGAAGCATCCGAATCTATAACTAGTGTCACAGGAATGATTCAAAACATAGTCAGTAAAAAGAGTCAGTCTTCTTGTACTTAAGTCGGCATTGTGCCTTTTGTATTTAATTCCGATGCAATTTCTGTGTTTCATCGTGAATAAGAAGGTCAGAGGGATACAGTCAACCTGAAGTGAAGCATCCGAATCTATAACTAGTGTCACAGGAATGGTTCAAAACGTAGTTAGTTAAAAGAGTCAGTCTTCTTGTACTTAAGTCGGCATTGTGCCTTTTTCATTTAATTCCGATGCAATTTCTGTGTTTCATCGTCAATAAGAAATTCAGAGGGATACAGTAAACCTGAAGTGAAGCATCGGAATCTGTAACTAGTGTCACAGGAATGGTTCTAATCATAGTCAGTAAGATGAGTCAGTCTTTTTGTACTTAAGTCGGCATTGAGCCTTTTGTGTTTAATTCCGATGTAATTTCTGTGTTTCATCGTCAATAAGAAGGTCCAAGAGATACAGTAAACCTGAAGCATCGGAATCTATAACTAGTGTCACAGGAATGGTTCAAAACATAGACAGTAAGATGAGTCAGTCTTCTTGTACTTAAGTCGGCATTGTGCATTTGTATTTAATTCCGATGCAATTTCTGTCTGTCATCGTTAATAAGAAGGTCCAAGGGATACAGTAAATCTGAAGTGAAGCATCGGAATTATAAACTGGTCTCACAGGAATCGTTCAAACATAGACAGTAAGATGAGTCAGTCTTCTTGTATTTTGGTCTTCATTGTGACTTATGTATTTAATTCCGATGCAATTTCTGTGTTTCATCGTCAATAAGAAGGTCCAAGAGATACAGAAAACCTGAAGTGAAGCATCGGAATCTATAACTAGTGTCACAGGAATGGTTCAATACATAGCCAGTAAGGAGAGTCAATCATCTTGTAGTTGAATAGGCATAGTGGCGTTTCTATTTAATTCCGATGCTATTTCTGTGTTACTTCGTGAATAAGAAGGTCAGAGCGATACAGTAAACCTGAAGTGAAGCATCGGAATCTATAACTAGTGTCACAGGAATGGTTTTAAACATAGACAGTAAGAAGAGTCAGTCTTCTTGTACTTAAGTCGGCATTGTGCCTTTTGTACTTCATTCCGATGCAATTTCTGTGTTTCATCGTGAGTAAGAAGGTCGATGGGATACAGTAGACCTGAATTGAAGCATCGGAATCTATAACTAGTGTCACAGGAATGGTTTTAAACATAGACAGTAAGAAGAGTCAGTCTTCTTGTACTTAAGTCGGCATTGTGCATTTGTATTTAATTCCGATGCAATTTCTGTCTGTCATCGTTAATAAGAAGGTCCAAGGGATACAGTAAATCTGAAGTGAAGCATCGGAATTATAAACTGGTCTCACAGGAATCGTTCAAACATAGACAGTAAGATGAGTCAGTCTTCTTGAATTTTGGTCTTCATTGTGACTTATGTATTTAATTCCGATGCAATTTCTGTGTTTCATCGTCAATAAGAAGGTCCAAGAGATACAGAAAACCTAAAGTGAAGCATCGGAATCTATAACTAGTGTCACAGGAATGGTTCAATACATAGCCAGTAAGGAGAGTCAATCATCTTGTAGTTGAGTAGGCATAGTGGCGTTTCTATTTAATTCCGATGCTATTTCTGTGTTACTTCGTGAATAAGAAGGTCAGAGGGATACAGTAAACCTGAAGTGAAGCATCCGAATCTATAACTAGTGTCACAGGAATGGTTCAAAGCATAGACAGTAAGAAAAGTCAGTCGTCTTGTACTTAAGTCGGTATTGTGCCTTTTCTATTTAATTCCGATGGAATTTCTGTGTTACATCGTGAATAAGAAGGTTAGAGGTATACAGCAAACCTGAAGTGAAGCATCCGAATCTATAACTGTTGTCACAGGAATGGTTCAAAACATAGTCAGTAAAAAGAATCAGTCTTCTTGTACTTAAGTCGGATTGTGCCTTTTGTACTTAATTCCGATGCAATTTCTGTGTTTCATCGTCAATAAGGTGGTCCAAGGGATACAGTAAACCTGAAGTGAAGCATCGGAATCTATAACTAGTGTCACAGGAATGGTTTTAAACATAGACAGTAAGAAGAGTCAGTCTTCTTGTACTTAAGTCGGCATTGTGCCTTTTGTATTTATTTCCGATGCAATTTCTGTGTTTCAACGTAAATAAGAAGGTCAGAGGGGTACCGTAAACCTGAAGTGAAGCATCGGAATCTATAACTAGAGTCACAGGAATGGTTCAAAACATAGACTGTAAGAAGAGTCAGTCTTCTTGAACTAAAGTCGGCATTGTGCCTTTTCTATTTAATTCCGATGCAATTTCTGTGTTTCATCGAGAATAAGAAGGTCAGAGGGATACAGTAAACCTGAAGTGAAGCATCCGAATCTATAACTAGTGTCACAGGAATGATTCAAAACATAGCCAGTAAGGAGAGTCAATCATCTTGTAGTTGAGTAGGCATAGTGGCGTTTCTATTTAATTCCGATGCTATTTCTGTGTTACTTCGTGAATAAGAAGGTCAGAGGGATACAGTAAACCTGAAGTGAAGCATCCGAATCTATAACTAGTGTCACAGGAATGGTTCAAAGCATAGACAGTAAGAAAAGTCAGTCGTCTTGTACTTAAGTCGGCATTGTGCCTTTTCTATTTAATTCCGATGGAATTTCTGTGTTACATCGTGAATAAGAAGGTCAGAGGGATACAGCAAACCTGAAGTGAAGCATCCGAATCTATAACTGTTGTCACAGGAATGGTTCAAAACATAGTCAGTAAAAAGAATCAGTCTTCTTGTACTTAAGTCGGATTGTGCCTTTTGTACTTAATTCCGATGCAATTTCTGTGTTTCATCGTCAATAAGGTGGTCCAAGGGATACAGTAAACCTGGAGTGTAGCATCGGAATTTATAACTAGTGTCACAGGAATGGTTCAAAACATAGACAGTAGGAAGAGTCAGTCTTCTTGTACTGAAGTCGGCATTGTGCCTTTTGCATATAATTCCGATGCAATTTCTGTGTTTCAGCAACAAAAACAAGGTCAGAGGGATACAGTAAACCTGAAGTGAAGCATCGGAATCCAAAACTAGTGTCACAGTAATGGTTCAAAACATAGACAGTAGGTATAGTCAGTCTTCTTGTACTTAAGTCGATATTGTGCCTTTTGTATTTAATTCCGATGCAATTTCTGTGTTTCATCGTCAATAAGAAGGTCCAAGGTATACAGTAAACCTAACGTGAAGCACCGGAATCTATAACTACTCACACAGGAATGGTTCAAAACATAGACAGTAAGAAGAGTCAGCCTTCTTGTACTTAAGTCGTTATTGAGCCTTTTGTATTTAATTCTGATGCAATTTCTGTGTTTCATCGTCAACAAGAAGGTCAGAGGGATACAGTAAACCTGAAGTGTAGCATCGGAATCTAGAACTAGTGTCACAGGATTGGTTCAAACCATAGACAGTAAGAAGAGTCAGTCTTCCTGTACTTAAGTCGGCATTGTGAATTTTCTATTTAATTCCGATGCAATTTATGTGTTTCATCGTCAATAAGAAGGTCCATGGGATACAGCAAACCTTAAGTGAAGCATCAGAATCTATAGCTAGTGTCACAGGAATGGTTCAAAATCATAGTCCGTAAGAAGAGTCAGTCTTCTTGTACTTAAGTCGGCATTGCGCCCTTTGTATTTAATTCCGTTGCAATTTCTGTGTTTCATCGTCAATAAGAATTTCTGAGGGATACAGTAAACCTGGAGTGAGGCATCAGAAGCTGTAACCAGTGTCACAGGAATGGTTTTAAACAAAGACAGTAAAAAGAGTCAGTCTTCTTGTACTTAAGTCGGCATTGTGCCTTTTGTACTTCATTCCGATGCAATTTCTGTGTTTCATCGTGAATAAGAAGGACGATGGGGTACAGTAGACCTGAATTGAAGCATCGGAGTCTATAAGTAGTGTCACAGGAATGGTTCAAAGCATAGACAGTAAGAAGCGTCAGTCTTCTTGAACTAAAGTCGGCATTGTGCCTTTTGTATTTAATTCCGATGCAATTTCTGTGTTTCATCGTCAATAAAAAGTTCAGAGGGATACAGTAAACCTGAAGTGAAGCACCGGAATCTATAACTTGTGTCACAGGAATGGTTCAAAACATAGACTGTAAGAAGTGTCAGTCTTCTTGTACTTTAGTCGGCATTGTGCCTTTTGTATTTAATTCCGATGCAATTTCTGTGTTTCATCGTCAATAAGAAGGTCCAAAGAAACAGTAAACCTGGAGTGAAGCACCGGAATCTATAACTAGTGTCACAGTAATGGTTCAAAACATAGACGGTAAGAAGAGTCAGTCTTCTTGTACTGTAGTCGGCATTGTGCCTTTTGTATTTAATTCCGATGCAATTTCTGCGTTTCACCGTCAATAAGAAGGATCGACGGATACAGTAAACCTGGAGTGAAGCATCAGAATCTATAACTAGTGTCACAGGTATGGTTCAAAACATAGACAGTAAGAAGAGTCAGTCGTCTTGTACTTAATTCTGCATTGTGCCTTTTGTATATAATTCCGATGCAATTTCTGTGTTTAATCGTCAATAAGAAGGTCCAAGGGATACAGTACACCTGAAGTGAAGCATCGGAATCTATAACTAGTGTCACTGGAATGGTTCAAAACATAAACTGTAAGAAGAGTCAGTCTTCTTGCAATTAAGTCGGCATTGTTCCTTTTCTATTTAATTCCGATGCAATATCTGTGTTTCATCGTCAATAAGAAGGATCGACGGATACAGTAAACCTGAAGTGAAGCATCGGAATCTATAACTAGTGTCACAGGTATGGTTCAAAACATAGACAGTAAGAAGAGTCAGTCGTCTTGTACTTAATTCTGCATTGTGCCATTTGTATTTAATTCCGATGCAATTTCTGTGTTTCATCGTCAATAAGAAGGTCCAAGGTATACAGTAAACCTAAAGGGAAGCACCGGAATCTATAACTACTGACACAGGAATGGTTCAAAACATAGACAGTAAGAAGAGTCAGCCTTCTTGTACTTAAGTCGGTATTGAGCCTTTTGTATTTAATTCTAATGCAATTTCTGTGTTTCATCGTCAACAAGAAGGTCAGAGGGATACAGTAAACCTGAAGTGTAGCATCGGAATCTAGAACTAGTGTCACAGGATTGGTTCAAACCATAGACAGTAAGAAGAGTCAGTCTTCCTGTACTTAAGTCGGCATTGTGAATTTTCTATTTAATTCCGATGCAATTTATGTGTTTCATCGTCAATAAGAAGGTCCATGGGATACAGCAAACCTTAAGTGAAGCATCAGAATCTATAACTAGTGTCACAGGAATGGTTCAAAATCATAGTCAGTAAGAAGAGTCAGTCTTCTTGTACTTAAGTCGGCATTGTGCCCTTTGTATTTATTTCCGTTGCAATTTCTGTGTTTCATCGTCAATAAGAATTTCCGAGGGATACAGTAAACCTGGAGTGAGGCATCAGAATCTGTAACCAGTGTCACAGGAATGGTTTTAAACAAAGACAGTAAAAAGAGTCAGTCTTCTTGTACTTAAGTCGGCATTGTGCCTTTTGTACTTCATTCCGATGCAATTTCTGTGTTTCATCGTGAATAAGAAGGTCGATGGGATATAGTAAACCTGAAGTGAAGCACCGGAATCTATAACTAGTGTCACAGGAATTGTTCAAAACATAGACTGTAAGAAGTGTCAGTCTTCTTGTCCTTAAGTCGGCATTGTGCCTTTTCTATTTCATTCTGATGCAATTCCTGTGTTTCATCGTCAATAAGAAGGTCCAAAGAAACAGTAAACCTGGAGTGAAGCACCGGAATCTATAACTAGGGTCACAGTAATGGTTCAAAACATAGACGGTAAGAAGAGTCAGTCTTCTTGTACTGTAGTCGGCATTGCGCCTTTTGTATTTAATTCCGATGCAATTTCTGCGTTTCACCGTCAATAAGAAGGATCGACGGATACAGTAAACCTGGAGTGAAGCATCGGAATCTATAACTAGTGTCACAGGTATGGTTCAAAACATAGACAGTAAGAAGAGTCAGTCGTCTTGTACTTAATTCTGCATTGTGCCTTTTGTATATAATTCCGATGCAATTTCTGTGTTTAATCGTCAATAAGAAGGTCCAAGGGATACAGTACACCTGAAGTGAAGCATCGGAAATTATAACTAGCGTCACAGGAATGGTTCAAAATAATAGTCAGTAAGAAGAGTCAGTCTTCTTGTACTTAAGTCATCATTGTGCATTTTCTATTTAATTCTGATGCAATTTCTGTGATTCTTCGTCAATAAGAAGGTCCAAGGGTCACAGTAAACCTGAAGTGAAGCATCGGAATCTATAACTAGTGTCACAGGAATGGTTTTAAACATAGACAGTAAGAAGAGTCAGTCTTCTTGTACTTAAGTCGGCATTGCGCCTTTTGTATTTATTTCCGATGCAATTTCTGTGTTTCAACGTAAATAAGAAGGTCAGAGGGGAACCGTAAACCTGAAGTGAAGCATCGGAATCTATAACTAGAGTCACAGGAATGGTTCAAAACATAGACAGTAAGAAGAGTCAGTCTTCTTGAACTAAAGTCGGCATTGTGCCTTTTCTATTTAATTCCGATGCAATTTCTGTGTTTCATCGAGAATAAAAAGGTCAGAGGGATACAGTAAACCTGAAGTGAAGCATCCGAATCTATAACTAGTGTCACAGGAATGATTCAAAGCATAGTCAGCAAAAAGAGTCAGTCTTCTTGTACTTAAGTCGGCATTGTGCCTTTTTTATTTAATTCCGATGCAATTTCTGTGTTTCATCGTCAATAAGAAGGTCCAAGGGATACAGTAAACCTGAAGTGAAGCATCGGAATCTGTAACTAGTGTCACAGGAATGGTTCTAATCATAGTCAGTAAGATGAGTCAGTCTTTTTGTACTTAAGTCGGCATTGAGCCTTTTGTGTTTAATTCCGATGCAATTTCTGTGTTTCATCGTCAATAAGAAGGTCCAAGAGATACAGTAAACCTGAAGCATCGGAATCTATAACTAGTGTCACAGGAATGGTTCAAAACATAGACAGTAAGATGAGTCAGTCTTCTTGTACTTAAGTCGGCATTGTGCATTTGTATTTAATTCCGATGCAATTTCTGTCTGTCATCGTTAATAAGAAGGTCCAAGGGATACAGTAAATCTGAAGTGAAGCATCGGAATTATAAACTGGTCTCACAGGAATCGTTCAAACATAGACAGTAAGATGAGTCAGTCTTCTTGTATTTTGGTCTTCATTGTGACTTATGTATTTAATTCCGATGCAATTTCTGTGTTTCATCGTCAATAAGAAGGTCCAAGAGATACAGAAAACCTGAAGTGAAGCATCGGAATCTATAACTAGTGTCACAGGAATGGTTCAATACATAGCCAGTAAGGAGAGTCAATCATCTTGTAGTTGAATAGGCATAGTGGCGTTTCTATTTAATTCCGATGCTATTTCTGTGTTACTTCGTGAATAAGAAGGTCAGAGCGATACAGTAAACCTGAAGTGAAGCATCGGAATCTATAACTAGTGTCACAGGAATGGTTTTAAACATAGACAGTAAGAAGAGTCAGTCTTCTTGTACTTAAGTCGGCATTGTGCCTTTTGTACTTCATTCCGATGCAATTTCTGTGTTTCATCGTGAGTAAGAAGGTCGATGGGATACAGTAGACCTGAATTGAAGCATCGGAATCTATAACTAGTGTCACAGGAATGGTTTTAAACATAGACAGTAAGAAGAGTCAGTCTTCTTGTACTTAAGTCGGCATTGTGCCTTTTGTATTTATTTCCGATGCAATTTCTGTGTTTCAACGTAAATAAGAAGGTCAGAGGGGTACCGTAAACCTGAAGTGAAGCATCGGAATCTATAACTAGAGTCACAGGAATGGTTCAAAACATAGACTGTAAGAAGAGTCAGTCTTCTTGAACTAAAGTCGGCATTGTGCCTTTTCTATTTAATTCTGATGCAATTTCTGTGTTTCATCGAGAATAAGAAGGTCAGAGGGATACAGTAAACCTGAAGTGAAGCATCCGAATCTATAACTAGTGTCACAGGAATGATTCAAAACATAGTCAGTAAAAAGAGTCAGTCTTCTTGTACTTAAGTCGGCATTGTGCCTTTTGTATTTAATTCCGATGCAATTTCTGTGTTTCATCGTGAATAAGAAGGTCAGAGGGATACAGTAAACCTGAAGTGAAGCATCCGAATCTATAACTAGTGTCACAGGAATGGTTCAAAACGTAGTTAGTTAAAAGAGTCAGTCTTCTTGTACTTAAGTCGGCATTGTGCCTTTTTCATTTAATTCCGATGCAATTTCTGTGTTTCATCGTCAATAAGAAGGTCAGAGGGATACAGTAAACCTGAAGTGTAGCATCGGAATCTAGAACTAGTGTCACAGGATTGGTTCAAACCATAGACAGTAAGAAGAGTCAGTCTTCCTGTACTTAAGTCGGCATTGTGAATTTTCTATTTAATTCCGATGCAATTTATGTGTTTCATCGTCAATAAGAAGGTCCATGGGATACAGCAAACCTTAAGTGAAGCATCAGAATCTATAGCTAGTGTCACAGGAATGGTTCAAAATCATAGTCCGTAAGAAGAGTCAGTCTTCTTGTACTTAAGTCGGCATTGCGCCCTTTGTATTTAATTCCGTTGCAATTTCTGTGTTTCATCGTCAATAAGAATTTCTGAGGGATACAGTAAACCTGGAGTGAGGCATCAGAAGCTGTAACCAGTGTCACAGGAATGGTTTTAAACAAAGACAGTAAAAAGAGTCAGTCTTCTTGTACTTAAGTCGGCATTGTGCCTTTTGTACTTCATTCCGATGCAATTTCTGTGTTTCATCGTGAATAAGAAGGACGATGGGGTACAGTAGACCTGAATTGAAGCATCGGAGTCTATAAGTAGTGTCACAGGAATGGTTCAAAGCATAGACAGTAAGAAGCGTCAGTCTTCTTGAACTAAAGTCGGCATTGTGCCTTTTGTATTTAATTCCGATGCAATTTCTGTGTTTCATCGTCAATAAAAAGTTCAGAGGGATACAGTAAACCTGAAGTGAAGCACCGGAATCTATAACTTGTGTCACAGGAATGGTTCAAAACATAGACTGTAAGAAGTGTCAGTCTTCTTGTACTTTAGTCGGCATTGTGCCTTTTGTATTTAATTCCGATGCAATTTCTGTGTTTCATCGTCAATAAGAAGGTCCAAAGAAACAGTAAACCTGGAGTGAAGCACCGGAATCTATAACTAGTGTCACAGTAATGGTTCAAAACATAGACGGTAAGAAGAGTCAGTCTTCTTGTACTGTAGTCGGCATTGTGCCTTTTGTATTTAATTCCGATGCAATTTCTGCGTTTCACCGTCAATAAGAAGGATCGACGGATACAGTAAACCTGGAGTGAAGCATCAGAATCTATAACTAGTGTCACAGGTATGGTTCAAAACATAGACAGTAAGAAGAGTCAGTCGTCTTGTACTTAATTCTGCATTGTGCCTTTTGTATATAATTCCGATGCAATTTCTGTGTTTAATCGTCAATAAGAAGGTCCAAGGGATACAGTACACCTGAAGTGAAGCATCGGAATCTATAACTAGTGTCACTGGAATGGTTCAAAACATAAACTGTAAGAAGAGTCAGTCTTCTTGCAATTAAGTCGGCATTGTTCCTTTTCTATTTAATTCCGATGCAATATCTGTGTTTCATCGTCAATAAGAAGGATCGACGGATACAGTAAACCTGAAGTGAAGCATCGGAATCTATAACTAGTGTCACAGGTATGGTTCAAAACATAGACAGTAAGAAGAGTCAGTCGTCTTGTACTTAATTCTGCATTGTGCCATTTGTATTTAATTCCGATGCAATTTCTGTGTTTCATCGTCAATAAGAAGGTCCAAGGTATACAGTAAACCTAAAGGGAAGCACCGGAATCTATAACTACTGACACAGGAATGGTTCAAAACATAGACAGTAAGAAGAGTCAGCCTTCTTGTACTTAAGTCGGTATTGAGCCTTTTGTATTTAATTCTAATGCAATTTCTGTGTTTCATCGTCAACAAGAAGGTCAGAGGGATACAGTAAACCTGAAGTGTAGCATCGGAATCTAGAACTAGTGTCACAGGATTGGTTCAAACCATAGACAGTAAGAAGAGTCAGTCTTCCTGTACTTAAGTCGGCATTGTGAATTTTCTATTTAATTCCGATGCAATTTATGTGTTTCATCGTCAATAAGAAGGTCCATGGGATACAGCAAACCTTAAGTGAAGCATCAGAATCTATAACTAGTGTCACAGGAATGGTTCAAAATCATAGTCAGTAAGAAGAGTCAGTCTTCTTGTACTTAAGTCGGCATTGTGCCCTTTGTATTTATTTCCGTTGCAATTTCTGTGTTTCATCGTCAATAAGAATTTCCGAGGGATACAGTAAACCTGGAGTGAGGCATCAGAATCTGTAACCAGTGTCACAGGAATGGTTTTAAACAAAGACAGTAAAAAGAGTCAGTCTTCTTGTACTTAAGTCGGCATTGTGCCTTTTGTACTTCATTCCGATGCAATTTCTGTGTTTCATCGTGAATAAGAAGGTCGATGGGATATAGTAAACCTGAAGTGAAGCACCGGAATCTATAACTAGTGTCACAGGAATTGTTCAAAACATAGACTGTAAGAAGTGTCAGTCTTCTTGTCCTTAAGTCGGCATTGTGCCTTTTCTATTTCATTCTGATGCAATTCCTGTGTTTCATCGTCAATAAGAAGGTCCAAAGAAACAGTAAACCTGGAGTGAAGCACCGGAATCTATAACTAGGGTCACAGTAATGGTTCAAAACATAGACGGTAAGAAGAGTCAGTCTTCTTGTACTGTAGTCGGCATTGCGCCTTTTGTATTTAATTCCGATGCAATTTCTGCGTTTCACCGTCAATAAGAAGGATCGACGGATACAGTAAACCTGGAGTGAAGCATCGGAATCTATAACTAGTGTCACAGGTATGGTTCAAAACATAGACAGTAAGAAGAGTCAGTCGTCTTGTACTTAATTCTGCATTGTGCCTTTTGTATATAATTCCGATGCAATTTCTGTGTTTAATCGTCAATAAGAAGGTCCAAGGGATACAGTACACCTGAAGTGAAGCATCGGAAATTATAACTAGCGTCACAGGAATGGTTCAAAATAATAGTCAGTAAGAAGAGTCAGTCTTCTTGTACTTAAGTCATCATTGTGCATTTTCTATTTAATTCTGATGCAATTTCTGTGATTCTTCGTCAATAAGAAGGTCCAAGGGTCACAGTAAACCTGAAGTGAAGCATCGGAATCTATAACTAGTGTCACAGGAATGGTTTTAAACATAGACAGTAAGAAGAGTCAGTCTTCTTGTACTTAAGTCGGCATTGTGCCTTTTGTATTTATTTCCGATGCAATTTCTGTGTTTCAACGTAAATAAGAAGGTCAGAGGGGAACCGTAAACCTGAAGTGAAGCATCGGAATCTATAACTAGAGTCACAGGAATGGTTCAAAACATAGACAGTAAGAAGAGTCAGTCTTCTTGAACTAAAGTCGGCATTGTGCCTTTTCTATTTAATTCCGATGCAATTTCTGTGTTTCATCGAGAATAAAAAGGTCAGAGGGATACAGTAAACCTGAAGTGAAGCATCCGAATCTATAACTAGTGTCACAGGAATGATTCAAAGCATAGTCAGCAAAAAGAGTCAGTCTTCTTGTACTTAAGTCGGCATTGTGCCTTTTTTATTTAATTCCGATGCAATTTCTGTGTTTCATCGTCAATAAGAAGGTCCAAGGGATACAGTAAACCTGAAGTGAAGCATCGGAATCTGTAACTAGTGTCACAGGAATGGTTCTAATCATAGTCAGTAAGATGAGTCAGTCTTTTTGTACTTAAGTCGGCATTGAGCCTTTTGTGTTTAATTCCGATGCAATTTCTGTGTTTCATCGTCAATAAGAAGGTCCAAGAGATACAGTAAACCTGAAGCATCGGAATCTATAACTAGTGTCACAGGAATGGTTCAAAACATAGACAGTAAGATGAGTCAGTCTTCTTGTACTTAAGTCGGCATTGTGCATTTGTATTTAATTCCGATGCAATTTCTGTCTGTCATCGTTAATAAGAAGGTCCAAGGGATACAGTAAATCTGAAGTGAAGCATCGGAATTATAAACTGGTCTCACAGGAATCGTTCAAACATAGACAGTAAGATGAGTCAGTCTTCTTGTATTTTGGTCTTCATTGTGACTTATGTATTTAATTCCGATGCAATTTCTGTGTTTCATCGTCAATAAGAAGGTCCAAGAGATACAGAAAACCTGAAGTGAAGCATCGGAATCTATAACTAGTGTCACAGGAATGGTTCAATACATAGCCAGTAAGGAGAGTCAATCATCTTGTAGTTGAATAGGCATAGTGGCGTTTCTATTTAATTCCGATGCTATTTCTGTGTTACTTCGTGAATAAGAAGGTCAGAGCGATACAGTAAACCTGAAGTGAAGCATCGGAATCTATAACTAGTGTCACAGGAATGGTTTTAAACATAGACAGTAAGAAGAGTCAGTCTTCTTGTACTTAAGTCGGCATTGTGCCTTTTGTACTTCATTCCGATGCAATTTCTGTGTTTCATCGTGAGTAAGAAGGTCGATGGGATACAGTAGACCTGAATTGAAGCATCGGAATCTATAACTAGTGTCACAGGAATGGTTTTAAACATAGACAGTAAGAAGAGTCAGTCTTCTTGTACTTAAGTCGGCATTGTGCCTTTTGTATTTATTTCCGATGCAATTTCTGTGTTTCAACGTAAATAAGAAGGTCAGAGGGGTACCGTAAACCTGAAGTGAAGCATCGGAATCTATAACTAGAGTCACAGGAATGGTTCAAAACATAGACTGTAAGAAGAGTCAGTCTTCTTGAACTAAAGTCGGCATTGTGCCTTTTCTATTTAATTCCGATGCAATTTCTGTGTTTCATCGAGAATAAGAAGGTCAGAGGGATACAGTAAACCTGAAGTGAAGCATCCGAATCTATAACTAGTGTCACAGGAATGATTCAAAACATAGTCAGTAAAAAGAGTCAGTCTTCTTGTACTTAAGTCGGCATTGTGCCTTTTGTATTTAATTCCGATGCAATTTCTGTGTTTCATCGTGAATAAGAAGGTCAGAGGGATACAGTAAACCTGAAGTGAAGCATCCGAATCTATAACTAGTGTCACAGGAATGGTTCAAAACGTAGTTAGTTAAAAGAGTCAGTCTTCTTGTACTTAAGTCGGCATTGTGCCTTTTTCATTTAATTCCGATGCAATTTCTGTGTTTCATCGTCAATAAGAAGGTCAGAGGGATACAGTAAACCTGAAGTGAAGCATCGGAATCTGTAACTAGTGTCACAGGAATGGTTCTAATCATAGTCAGTAAGATGAGTCAGTCTTTTTGTACTTAAGTCGGCATTGAGCCTTTTGTGTTTAATTCCGATGCAATTTCTGTGTTTCATCGTCAATAAGAAGGTCCAAGAGATACAGTAAACCTGAAGCATCGGAATCTATAACTAGTGTCACAGGAATGGTTCAAAACATAGACAGTAAGATGAGTCAGTCTTCTTGTACTTAAGTCGGCATTGTGCATTTGTATTTAATTCCGATGCAATTTCTGTCTGTCATCGTTAATAAGAAGGTCCAAGGGATACAGTAAATCTGAAGTGAAGCATCGGAATTATAAACTGGTCTCACAGGAATCGTTCAAACATAGACAGTAAGATGAGTCAGTCTTCTTGAATTTTGGTCTTCATTGTGACTTATGTATTTAATTCCGATGCAATTTCTGTGTTTCATCGTCAATAAGAAGGTCCAAGAGATACAGAAAACCTAAAGTGAAGCATCGGAATCTATAACTAGTGTCACAGGAATGGTTCAATACATAGCCAGTAAGGAGAGTCAATCATCTTGTAGTTGAGTAGGCATAGTGGCGTTTCTATTTAATTCCGATGCTATTTCTGTGTTACTTCGTGAATAAGAAGGTCAGAGGGATACAGTAAACCTGAAGTGAAGCATCCGAATCTATAACTAGTGTCACAGGAATGGTTCAAAGCATAGACAGTAAGAAAAGTCAGTCGTCTTGTACTTAAGTCGGCATTGTGCCTTTTCTATTTAATTCCGATGGAATTTCTGTGTTACATCGTGAATAAGAAGGTTAGAGGTATACAGCAAACCTGAAGTGAAGCATCCGAATCTATAACTGTTGTCACAGGAATGGTTCAAAACATAGTCAGTAAAAAGAATCAGTCTTCTTGTACTTAAGTCGGATTGTGCCTTTTGTACTTAATTCCGATGCAATTTCTGTGTTTCATCGTCAATAAGGTGGTCCAAGGGATACAGTAAACCTGAAGTGAAGCATCGGAATCTATAACTAGTGTCACAGGAATGGTTTTAAACATAGACAGTAAGAAGAGTCAGTCTTCTTGTACTTAAGTCGGCATTGTGCCTTTTGTATTTATTTCCGATGCAATTTCTGTGTTTCAACGTAAATAAGAAGGTCAGAGGGGTACCGTAAACCTGAAGTGAAGCATCGGAATCTATAACTAGAGTCACAGGAATGGTTCAAAACATAGACTGTAAGAAGAGTCAGTCTTCTTGAACTAAAGTCGGCATTGTGCCTTTTCTATTTAATTCCGATGCAATTTCTGTGTTTCATCGAGAATAAGAAGGTCAGAGGGATACAGTAAACCTGAAGTGAAGCATCCGAATCTATAACTAGTGTCACAGGAATGATTCAAAACATAGTCAGTAAAAAGAGTCAGTCTTCTTGTACTTAAGTCGGCATTGTGCCTTTTGTATTTAATTCCGATGCAATTTCTGTGTTTCATCGTGAATAAGAAGGTCAGAGGGATACAGTAAACCTGAAGTGAAGCATCCGAATCTATAACTAGTGTCACAGGAATGGTTCAAAACGTAGTTAGTTAAAAGAGTCAGTCTTCTTGTACTTAAGTCGGCATTGTGCCTTTTTCATTTAATTCCGATGCAATTTCTGTGTTTCATCGTCAATAAGAAGGTCAGAGGGATACAGTAAACCTGAAGTGAAGCATCGGAATCTGTAACAAGTGTCACAGGAATGGTTCTAATCATAGTCAGTAAGATGAGTCAGTCTTTTTGTACTTAAGTCGGCATTGAGCCTTTTGTGTTTAATTCCGATGCAATTTCTGTGTTTCATCGTCAATAAGAAGGTCCAAGAGATACAGTAAACCTGAAGCATCGGAATCTATAACTAGGGTCACAGGAATGGTTCAAAACATAGACAGTAAGATGAGTCAGTCTTCTTGTACTTAAGTCGGCATTGTGCATTTGTATTTAATTCCGATGCAGTTTCTGTCTGTCATCGTTAATAAGAAGGTCCAAGGGATACAGTAAATCTGAAGTGAAGCATCGGAATTATAAACTGGTCTCACGGGAATCGTTCAAACATAGACAGTAAGATGAGTCAGTCTTCTTGTATTTTGGTCTTCATTGTGACTTATGTATTTAATTCCGATGCAATTTCTGTGTTTCATCGTCAATAAGAAGGTCCAAGAGATACAGAAAACCTGAAGTGAAGCATCGGAATCTATAACTAGTGTCACAGGAATGGTTCAATACATAGCCAGTAAGGAGAGTCAATCATCTTGTAGTTGAGTAGGCATAGTGGCGTTTCTATTTAATTCCGATGCTATTTCTGTGTTACTTCGTGAATAAGAAGGTCAGAGGGATACAGTAAACCTGAAGTGAAGCATCCGAATCTATAACTAGTGTCACAGGAATGGTTCAAAGCATAGACAGTAAGAAAAGTCAGTCGTCTTGTACTTAAGTCGGCATTGTGCCTTTTCTATTTAATTCCGATGGAATTTCTGTGTTACATCGTGAATAAGAAGGTCAGAGGGATACAGCAAACCTGAAGTGAAGCATCCGAATCTATAACTGTTGTCACAGGAATGGTTCAAAACATAGTCAGTAAAAAGAATCAGTCTTCTTGTACTTAAGTCGGATTGTGCCTTTTGTACTTAATTCCGATGCAATTTCTGTGTTTCATCGTCAATAAGGTGGTCCAAGGGATACAGTAAACCTGGAGTGTAGCATCGGAATTTATAACTAGTGTCACAGGAATGGTTCAAAACATAGACAGTAGGAAGAGTCAGTCTTCTTGTACTGAAGTCGGCATTGTGCCTTTTGCATATAATTCCGATGCAATTTCTGTGTTTCAGCAACAAAAACAAGGTCAGAGGGATACAGTAAACCTGAAGTGAAGCATCGGAATCCAAAACTAGTGTCACAGTAATGGTTCAAAACATAGACAGTAGGTATAGTCAGTCTTCTTGTACTTAAGTCGATATTGTGCCTTTTGTATTTAATTCCGATGCAATTTCTGTGTTTCATCGTCAATAAGAAGGTCCAAGGTATACAGTAAACCTAACGTGAAGCACCGGAATCTATAACTACTCACACAGGAATGGTTCAAAACATAGACAGTAAGAAGAGTCAGCCTTCTTGTACTTAAGTCGTTATTGAGCCTTTTGTATTTAATTCTGATGCAATTTCTGTGTTTCATCGTCAACAAGAAGGTCAGAGGGATACAGTAAACCTGAAGTGTAGCATCGGAATCTAGAACTAGTGTCACAGGATTGGTTCAAACCATAGACAGTAAGAAGAGTCAGTCTTCCTGTACTTAAGTCGGCATTGTGAATTTTCTATTTAATTCCGATGCAATTTATGTGTTTCATCGTCAATAAGAAGGTCCATGGGATACAGCAAACCTTAAGTGAAGCATCAGAATCTATAGCTAGTGTCACAGGAATGGTTCAAAATCATAGTCAGTAAGAAGAGTCAGTCTTCTTGTACTTAAGTCGGCATTGCGCCCTTTGTATTTAATTCCGTTGCAATTTCTGTGTTTCATCGTCAATAAGAATTTCTGAGGGATACAGTAAACCTGGAGTGAGGCATCAGAAGCTGTAACCAGTGTCACAGGAATGGTTTTAAACAAAGACAGTAAAAAGAGTCAGTCTTCTTGTACTTAAGTCGGCATTGTGCCTTTTGTACTTCATTCCGATGCAATTTCTGTGTTTCATCGTCAATAAGGTGGTCCAAGGGATACAGTAAACCTGAAGTGAAGCATCGGAATCTATAACTAGTGTCACAGGAATGGTTTTAAACATAGACAGTAAGAAGAGTCAGTCTTCTTGTACTTAAGTCGGCATTGTGCCTTTTGTATTTATTTCCGATGCAATTTCTGTGTTTCAACGTAAATAAGAAGGTCAGAGGGGTACCGTAAACCTGAAGTGAAGCATCGGAATCTATAACTAGAGTCACAGGAATGGTTCAAAACATAGACTGTAAGAAGAGTCAGTCTTCTTGAACTAAAGTCGGCATTGTGCCTTTTCTATTTAATTCCGATGCAATTTCTGTGTTTCATCGAGAATAAGAAGGTCAGAGGGATACAGTAAACCTGAAGTGAAGCATCCGAATCTATAACTAGTGTCACAGGAATGATTCAAAACATAGTCAGTAAAAAGAGTCAGTCTTCTTGTACTTAAGTCGGCATTGTGCCTTTTGTATTTAATTCCGATGCAATTTCTGTGTTTCATCGTGAATAAGAAGGTCAGAGGGATACAGTAAACCTGAAGTGAAGCATCCGAATCTATAACTAGTGTCACAGGAATGGTTCAAAACGTAGTTAGTTAAAAGAGTCAGTCTTCTTGTACTTAAGTCGGCATTGTGCCTTTTTCATTTAATTCCGATGCAATTTCTGTGTTTCATCGTCAATAAGAAGGTCAGAGGGATACAGTAAACCTGAAGTGAAGCATCGGAATCTGTAACAAGTGTCACAGGAATGGTTCTAATCATAGTCAGTAAGATGAGTCAGTCTTTTTGTACTTAAGTCGGCATTGAGCCTTTTGTGTTTAATTCCGATGCAATTTCTGTGTTTCATCGTCAATAAGAAGGTCCAAGAGATACAGTAAACCTGAAGCATCGGAATCTATAACTAGGGTCACAGGAATGGTTCAAAACATAGACAGTAAGATGAGTCAGTCTTCTTGTACTTAAGTCGGCATTGTGCATTTGTATTTAATTCCGATGCAGTTTCTGTCTGTCATCGTTAATAAGAAGGTCCAAGGGATACAGTAAATCTGAAGTGAAGCATCGGAATTATAAACTGGTCTCACGGGAATCGTTCAAACATAGACAGTAAGATGAGTCAGTCTTCTTGTATTTTGGTCTTCATTGTGACTTATGTATTTAATTCCGATGCAATTTCTGTGTTTCATCGTCAATAAGAAGGTCCAAGAGATACAGAAAACCTGAAGTGAAGCATCGGAATCTATAACTAGTGTCACAGGAATGGTTCAATACATAGCCAGTAAGGAGAGTCAATCATCTTGTAGTTGAGTAGGCATAGTGGCGTTTCTATTTAATTCCGATGCTATTTCTGTGTTACTTCGTGAATAAGAAGGTCAGAGGGATACAGTAAACCTGAAGTGAAGCATCCGAATCTATAACTAGTGTCACAGGAATGGTTCAAAGCATAGACAGTAAGAAAAGTCAGTCGTCTTGTACTTAAGTCGGCATTGTGCCTTTTCTATTTAATTCCGATGGAATTTCTGTGTTACATCGTGAATAAGAAGGTCAGAGGGATACAGCAAACCTGAAGTGAAGCATCCGAATCTATAACTGTTGTCACAGGAATGGTTCAAAACATAGTCAGTAAAAAGAATCAGTCTTCTTGTACTTAAGTCGGATTGTGCCTTTTGTACTTAATTCCGATGCAATTTCTGTGTTTCATCGTCAATAAGGTGGTCCAAGGGATACAGTAAACCTGGAGTGTAGCATCGGAATTTATAACTAGTGTCACAGGAATGGTTCAAAACATAGACAGTAGGAAGAGTCAGTCTTCTTGTACTGAAGTCGGCATTGTGCCTTTTGCATATAATTCCGATGCAATTTCTGTGTTTCAGCAACAAAAACAAGGTCAGAGGGATACAGTAAACCTGAAGTGAAGCATCGGAATCCAAAACTAGTGTCACAGTAATGGTTCAAAACATAGACAGTAGGTATAGTCATTCTTCTTGTACTTAAGTCGATATTGTGCCTTTTGTATTTAATTCCGATGCAATTTCTGTGTTTCATCGTCAATAAGAAGGTCCAAGGTATACAGTAAACCTAACGTGAAGCACCGGAATCTATAACTACTCACACAGGAATGGTTCAAAACATAGACAGTAAGAAGAGTCAGCCTTCTTGTACTTAAGTCGTTATTGAGCCTTTTGTATTTAATTCTGATGCAATTTCTGTGTTTCATCGTCAACAAGAAGGTCAGAGGGATACAGTAAACCTGAAGTGTAGCATCGGAATCTAGAACTAGTGTCACAGGATTGGTTCAAACCATAGACAGTAAGAAGAGTCAGTCTTCCTGTACTTAAGTCGGCATTGTGAATTTTCTATTTAATTCCGATGCAATTTATGTGTTTCATCGTCAATAAGAAGGTCCATGGGATACAGCAAACCTTAAGTGAAGCATCAGAATCTATAGCTAGTGTCACAGGAATGGTTCAAAATCATAGTCAGTAAGAAGAGTCAGTCTTCTTGTACTTAAGTCGGCATTGCGCCCTTTGTATTTAATTCCGTTGCAATTTCTGTGTTTCATCGTCAATAAGAATTTCTGAGGGATACAGTAAACCTGGAGTGAGGCATCAGAAGCTGTAACCAGTGTCACAGGAATGGTTTTAAACAAAGACAGTAAAAAGAGTCAGTCTTCTTGTACTTAAGTCGGCATTGTGCCTTTTGTACTTCATTCCGATGCAATTTCTGTGTTTCATCGTGAATAAGAAGGACGATGGGGTACAGTAGACCTGAATTGAAGCATCGGAGTCTATAAGTAGTGTCACAGGAATGGTTCAAAGCATAGACAGTAAGAAGCGTCAGTCTTCTTGAACTAAAGTCGGCATTGTGCCTTTTGTATTTAATTTCGATGCAATTTCTGTGTTTCATCGTCAATAAAAAGTTCAGAGGGATACAGTAAACCTGAAGTGAAGCACCGGAATCTATAACTTGTGTCACAGGAATGGTTCAAAACATAGACTGTAAGAAGTGTCAGTCTTCTTGTACTTTAGTCGGCATTGTGCCTTTTGTATTTAATTCCGATGCAATTTCTGTGTTTCATCGTCAATAAGAAGGTCCAAAGAAACAGTAAACCTGGAGTGAAGCACCGGAATCTATAACTAGTGTCACAGTAATGGTTCAAAACATAGACGGTAAGAAGAGTCAGTCTTCTTGTACTGTAGTCGGCATTGTGCCTTTTGTATTTAATTCCGATGCAATATCTGCGTTTCACCGTCAATAAGAAGGATCGACGGATACAGTAAACCTGGAGTGAAGCATCAGAATCTATAACTAGTGTCACAGGTATGGTTCAAAACATAGACAGTAAGAAGAGTCAGTCGTCTTGTACTTAATTCTGCATTGTGCCTTTTGTATATAATTCCGATGCAATTTCTGTGTTTAATCGTCAATAAGAAGGTCCAAGGGATACAGTACACCTGAAGTGAAGCATCGGAATCTATAACTAGTGTCACTGGAATGGTTCAAAACATAAACTGTAAGAAGAGTCAGTCTTCTTGCAATTAAGTCGGCATTGTTCCTTTTCTATTTAATTCCGATGCAATATCTGTGTTTCATCGTCAATAAGAAGGATCGACGGATACAGTAAACCTGAAGTGAAGCATCGGAATCTATAACTAGTGTCACAGGTATGGTTCAAAACATAGACAGTAAGAAGAGTCAGTCGTCTTGTACTTAATTCTGCATTGTGCCATTTGTATTTAATTCCGATGCAATTTCTGTGTTTCATCGTCAATAAGAAGGTCCAAGGTATACAGTAAACCTAAAGGGAAGCACCGGAATCTATAACTACTGACACAGGAATGGTTCAAAACATAGACAGTAAGAAGAGTCAGCCTTCTTGTACTTAAGTCGGTATTGAGCCTTTTGTATTTAATTCTAATGCAATTTCTGTGTTTCATCGTCAACAAGAAGGTCAGAGGGATACAGTAAACCTGAAGTGTAGCATCGGAATCTAGAACTAGTGTCACAGGATTGGTTCAAACCATAGACAGTAAGAAGAGTCAGTCTTCCTGTACTTAAGTCGGCATTGTGAATTTTCTATTTAATTCCGATGCAATTTATGTGTTTCATCGTCAATAAGAAGGTCCATGGGATACAGCAAACCTTAAGTGAAGCATCAGAATCTATAACTAGTGTCACAGGAATGGTTCAAAATCATAGTCAGTAAGAAGAGTCAGTCTTCTTGTACTTAAGTCGGCATTGTGCCCTTTGTATTTATTTCCGTTGCAATTTCTGTGTTTCATCGTCAATAAGAATTTCCGAGGGATACAGTAAACCTGGAGTGAGGCATCAGAATCTGTAACCAGTGTCACAGGAATGGTTTTAAACAAAGACAGTAAAAAGAGTCAGTCTTCTTGTACTTAAGTCGGCATTGTGCCTTTTGTACTTCATTCCGATGCAATTTCTGTGTTTCATCGTGAATAAGAAGGTCGATGGGATATAGTAAACCTGAAGTGAAGCACCGGAATCTATAACTAGTGTCACAGGAATTGTTCAAAACATAGACTGTTAGAAGTGTCAGTCTTCTTGTACTTTAGTCGGCATTGTGCCTTTTGCATTTAATTCCGATGCAATTTCTGGGTGGCATCGTCAATAAGTAGGTCCAAGGGATACAGTAAACCTGTAGTGAAGCATCGGAATCTATCACTAGTGTCACTGGAATGGTTCAAAACATAAACAGTATGAAGAGTCAGTCTTCTTGCAATTAAGTCGGCATTGTTCCTTTTCTATTTAATTCCGATGCAATATCTGTGTTTCATCGTCAATAAGAAGGTCCAAGAGATACAGTAAACCTGAAGTGAAGCATCGGAATCATTAAGTAGTGTCACAGGAATGGTTCAAAACATAGTCAGTAAGAAGCGTCAGTCTTCTTGTCCTTAAGTCGGCATTGTGCCTTTTCTATTTCATTCTGATGCAATTCCTGTGTTTCATCGTCAATAAGAAGGTCCAAAGAAACAGTAAACCTGGAGTGAAGCACCGGAATCTATAACTATGGTCACAGTAATGGTTCAAAACATAGACGGTAAGAAGAGTCAGTCTTCTTGTACTGTAGTCGGCATTGCGCCTTTTGTATTTAATTCCGATGCAATTTCTGCGTTTCACCGTCAATAAGAAAGATCGACGGATACAGTAAACCTGGAGTGAAGCATCGGAATCTATAACTAGTGTCACAGGTATGGTTCAAAACATAGACAGTAAGAAGAGTCAGTCGTCTTGTACTTAATTCTGCATTGTGCCTTTTGTATATAATTCCGATGCAATTTCTGTGTTTAATCGTCAATAAGAAGGTCCAAGGGATACAGTACACCTGAAGTGAAGCATCGGAAATTATAACTAGCGTCACAGGAATGGTTCAAAATAATAGTCAGTAAGAAGAGTCAGTCTTCTTGTACTTAAGTCATCATTGTGCATTTTCTATTTAATTCTGATGCAATTTCTGTGATTCTTCGTCAATAAGAAGGTCCAAGGGTCACAGTAAACCTGAAGTGAAGCATCGGAATCTATAACTAGTGTCACAGGAATGGTTTTAAACATAGACAGTAAGAAGAGTCAGTCTTCTTGTACTTAAGTCGGCATTGTGCCTTTTGTATTTATTTCCGATGCAATTTCTGTGTTTCAACGTAAATAAGAAGGTCAGAGGGGAACCGTAAACCTGAAGTGAAGCATCGGAATCTATAACTAGAGTCACAGGAATGGTTCAAAACATAGACAGTAAGAAGAGTCAGTCTTCTTGAACTAAAGTCGGCATTGTGCCTTTTCTATTTAATTCCGATGCAATTTCTGTGTTTCATCGAGAATAAGAAGGTCAGAGGGATACAGTAAACCTGAAGTGAAGCATCCGAATCTATAACTAGTGTCACAGGAATGATTCAAAGCATAGTCAGTAAAAAGAGTCAGTCTTCTTGTACTTAAGTCGGCATTGTGCCTTTTGTATTTAATTCCGATGCAATTTCTGTGTTTCATCGTGAATAAGAAGGTCAGAGGGATACAGTAAACCTGAAGTGAAGCATCCGAATCTATAACTAGTGTCACAGGAATGGTTCAAAACGTAGTTAGTTAAAAGAGTCAGTCTTCTTGTACTTAAGTCGGCATTGTGCCTTTTTCATTTAATTCCGATGCAATTTCTGTGTTTCATCGTCAATAAGAAGGTCAGAGGGATACAGTAAACCTGAAGTGAAGCATCTGAATCTGTAACTAGTGTCACAGGAATGGTTCTAATCATAGTCAGTAAGATGAGTCAGTCTTTTTGTACTTAAGTCGGCATTGAGCCTTTTGTGTTTAATTCCGATGCAATTTCTGTGTTTCATCGTCAATAAGAAGGTCCAAGAGATACAGTAAACCTGAAGCATCGGAATTTATAACTAGTGTCACAGGAATGGTTCAAAACATAGACAGTAAGATCAGTCAGTCTTCTTGTACTTAAGTCGGCATTGTGCATTTGTATTTAATTCCGATGCAATTTCTGTGTTTCATCGTTAATAAGAAGGTCCAAGAGATACAGTAAATCTTTAGTGAAGCATCGGAATTATAAACTGGTCTCACAGGAATCGTTCAAACATAGACAGTAGGATGGGTCAGTCTTCTTGTATTTTGGTCTTCATTGTGACTTATGTATTTAATTCCGATGCAATTTCTGTGTTTCATCGTCAATAAGAAGGTCCAAGAGATACAGAAAACCTGAAGTGAAGCATCGGAATCTATAACTAGCGTCACAGGAATGGTTCAATACATAGCCAGTAAGGAGAGTCAATCATCTTGTAGTTGAGTAGGCATAGTGGCGTTTCTATTTAATTCCGATGCAATTTCTGTGTTACTTCGTGAATAAGAAGGTCAGAGGGATACAGTAAACCTGAAGTGAAGCATCCGAATCTATAACTAGTGTCACAGGAATGGTTCAAAGCATAGACAGTAAGAAAAGTCAGTCGTCTTGTACTTAAGTCGGCATTGTGCCTTTTCTATTTAATTCCGATGGAATTTCTGTGTTACATCGTGAATAAGAAGGTCAGAGGGATACAGCAATCCTGAAGTGAAGCATCCGAATCTATAACTGTTGTCACAGGAATGGTTCAAAACATAGTCAGTAAAAAGAGTCAGTCTTCTTGTACTTAAGTCGGATTGTGCCTTTTGTATTTAATTCCGATGCAATTTCTGTGTTTCATCGTCAATAAGGTGGTCCAAGGGATACAGTAAACCTGAAGTGAAGCATCGGAATCTATAACTAGTGTCACAGGAATGGTTCAAAACATAGTCAGTAAGAACAGTCAGTCTTCTTGCCCTTAAGTCGGCATTGTGCCTTTTGTATTTAATTCAGTTGCAATTTCTGTGTTTCATCGTCAATAAGAAGGTCCAAGGGATACAGTAAACCTGGAGTGTAGCATCGGAATAAATAACTAGTGTCACAGGAATGGTTCAAAACATAGACAGTGGGAAGAGTCAGTCTTCTTGTACTGAAGTCGGCATTGTGCCTTTTGCATATAATTCCGATGCAATTTCTGTGTTTCAGCAACAAAAACAAGGTCAGAGGGATACAGTAAACCTGAAGTGAAGCATCGGAATCCAAAACTAGTGTCACAGTAATGGTTCAAAACATAGACAGTAGGTATAGTCAGTCTTCTTGTACTTAAGTCGATATTGTGCCTTTTGTATTTAATTCCGATGCAATTTCTGTGTTTCATCGTCAATAAGAAGGTCCAAGGTATACAGTAAACCTAAAGTGAAGCACCGGAATCTATAACTACTGACACAGGAATGGTTCAAAACATAGACAGTAAGAAGAGTCAGCCTTCTTGTACTTAAGTCGGTATTGAGCCTTTTGTATTTAAATCTGATGCAATTTCTGTGTTTCATCGTCAACAAGAAGGTCAGAGGGATACAGTAAACCTGAAGTGTAGCATCGGAATCTAGAACTAGTGTCACAGGATTGGTTCAAACCATAGACTGTAAGAAGAGCCAGTCTTACTTAAGTCGGCATTGTGAATTTTCTATTTAATTCCGATGCAATTTATGTGTTTCATCGTCAATAAGAAGGTCCATGGGATACAGCAAACCTTAAGTGAAGCATCAGAATCTATAACTAGTGTCACAGGAATGGTTCAAAATCATAGTCAGTTAAGAAGAGTCAGTCTTCTTGTACTTAAGTCGGGCATTTGCGCCCTTTGTATTTAATTCCGTTGCAATTTCTGTGTTTCATCGTCAATAAGAATTTCGAGGGATACAGTAAACCTGGAGTGAAGCATCGGAATCTATAACTAGTGTCACTGGAATGGTTCAAAACATAAACTGTAAGAAGAGTCAGTCTTCTTGCAATTAAGTCGGCATTGTTCCTTTTCTATTTAATTCCGATGCAATATCTGTGTTTCATCGTCAATAAGAAGGTCCAAGGGAAACAGCAAACCTGAAGTGATGCATCGGAATCATTAAGTAGTGTCACAGGAATTGTTCAAAACATAGTCAGTAAGAAGCGTCAGTCTTCTTGTACTTAAGTCGGCATTGTGCATTTTCTATTTCATTCTGATGCAATTCCTGTGTTTCATCGTCAATAAGAAGGTCCAAGGGAAACAGTAAACCTGGAGTGAAGCACCGGAATCTATAACTAGTGTCACAGTAATGGTTTCAAAACATAGACAGTAAGAAGAGTCAGTCGTCTTGTACTTAATTCTGCATTGTGCCTTTTGTATTTAATTCCGATTCAATTTCTGTGTTTCATCGTCAATAAGAACGTCCAAGGGATACAGTAAACCTGAAGTGAAGCATCGGAAATTATAACTAGTGTCACAGGAACGGTTCAAAACATAGTCAGTAAGAAGAGTCAGTCTTCTTCTACTTAAGTCATCATTGTGCATTTTCTATTTAGTTCTGATGCAATTTCTGTGATTCATCGTCAATAAGAAGGTCCAAGGGATACAGTAAATCTGAAGTGAAGCATCGGAATTATAAACTGGTCTCACAGGAATCGTTCAAACATAGACAGTAGGATGAGTCAGTCTTCTTGTATTTTGGTCTTCATTGTGACTTATGTATTTAATTCCGATGCAATTTCTGTGTTTCATCGTCAATAAGAAGGTCCAAGAGATACAGAAAACCTGAAGTGAAGCATCGGAATCTATAACTAGCGTCACAGGAATGGTTCAATACATAGCCAGTAAGGAGAGTCAATCATTCTTGTAGTTGAGTAGGCATAGTGGCGTTTCTATTTAATTCCGATGCAATTTCTGTGTTACTTCGTGAATAAGAAGGTCAGAGGGATACAGTAAACCTGAAGTGAAGCATCCGAATCTATAACTAGTGTCACAGGAATGGTTCAAAGCATAGACAGTAAGAAAAGTCAGTCCGTCTTGTACTTAAGTCGGCATTGTGCCTTTTCTATTTAATTCCGATGGAATTTCTGTGTTACATCGTGAATAAGAAGGTCAGAGGGATACAGCAATCCTGAAGTGAAGCATCCGAATCTATAACTGTTGTCACAGGAATGGTTCAAAACATAGTCAGTAAAAAGAGTCAGTCTTCTTGTACTTAAGTCGGATTGTGCCTTTTGTATTTAATTCCGATGCAATTTCTGTGTTTCATCGTCAATAAGGTGGTCCAAGGGATACAGTAAACCTGAAGTGAAGCATCGGAATCTATAACTAGTGTCACAGGAATGGTTCAAAACATAGTCAGTAAGAACAGTCAGTCTTCTTGCCCTTAAGTCGGCATTGTGCCTTTTGTATTTAATTCCGTTGCAATTTCTGTGTTTTATCGTCAATAAGAAGGTCCAAGGGATACAGTAAACCTGGAGTGTAGCATCGGAATTTATAACTAGTGTCACAGGAATGGTTCAAAACATAGACAGTGGGAAGAGTCAGTCTTCTTGTACTGAAGTCGGCATTGTGCCTTTTGCATATAATTCCGATGCAATTTCTGTGTTTCAGCAACAAAAACAAGGTCAGAGGGATACAGTTAACCTGAAGTGAAGCATCGGAATCCAAAACTAGTGTCACAGTAATGGTCCAAAACATAGACAGTAGGTATAGTCAGTCTTCTTGTACTTAAGTCGATATTGTGCCTTTTGTATTTAATTCCGATGCAATTTCTGTGTTTCATCGTCAATAAGAAGGTCCAAGGTATACAGTAAACCTAAAGTGAAGCACCGGAATCTATAACTACTGACACAGGAATGGTTCAAAACATAGACAGTAAGAAGAGTCAGCCTTCTTGTACTTAAGTCGGTATTGAGCCTTTTGTATTTAATTCTGATGCAATTTCTGTGTTTCATCGTCAACAAGAAGGTCAGAGGGAGACAGTAAACCTGAAGTGTAGCATCGGAATCTAGAACTAGTGTCTCAGGATTGGTTCAAACCATAGACTGTAAGAAGAGCCAGTCTTCCTGTACTTAAGTCGGCATTGTGAATTTTCTATTTAATTCCGATGCAATTTATGTGTTTCATCGTCAATAAGAAGGTCCATGGGATACAGCAAACCTTAAGTGAAGCATCAGAATCTATAACTAGTGTCACAGGAATGGTTCAAAATCATAGTCAGTAAGAAGAGTCAGTCTTCTTGTACTTAAGTCGGCATTGCGCCCTTTGTATTTAATTCCGTTGCAATTTCTGTGTTTCATCGTGAATAAGAATTTCCGAGGGATACAGTAAACCTGGAGTGAAGCATCGGAATTTATAACTAGTGTCACTGGAATGGTTCAAAACATAAACTGTAAGAAGAGTCAGTCTTCTTGCAATTAAGTCGGCATTGTTCCTTTTCTATTTAATTCCGATGCAATATCTGTGTTTCATCGTCAATAAGAAGGTCCAAGGGAAACAGCAAACCTGAAGTGATGCATCGGAATCATTAAGTAGTGTCACAGGAATTGTTCAAAACATAGTCAGTAAGAAGCGTCAGTCTTCTTGTACTTCAGTCGGCATTGTGCATTTTCTATTTCTTTCTGATGCAATTCCTGTGTTTCATCGTCAATAAGAAGGTCCAAGGGAAACAGTAAACCTGGAGTGAAGCACCGGAATCTATAAGTAGTGTCACAGTAATGGTTCAAAACATATACAGTAAGAAGAGTCAGTCCGTCTTGTACTTAATTCTGCATTGTGCCTTTTGTATTTAATTCCGATTCAATTTCTGTGTTTCATCGTCAATAAGAACGTCCAAGAGATACAGTAAACCTGAAGTGAAGCATCGGAAATTATAACTAGTGTCACAGGAACGGTTCAAAACATAGTCAGTAAGAAGAGTCAGTCTTCTTCTACTTAAGTCATCATTGTGCATTTTCTATTTAGTTCTGATGCAATTTCTGTGATTCATCGTCAATAAGAAGGTCAGAGGGATACAGTAACCTGGAGTGAAGCATCGGAATCTATAACTAGGGTCACAGGAGTGGTTCAAATCATAGACAGTAAGAAGAGTCAGACTTCTCTTACTTAAGCCAGCATTGTGCCTTTTGTATTTAATTCCGATGCAATTTCTGTGTTTCATCGTCAGTAAGAATGTCCAAGGGTTACAGTAAACCTGGAGTGATGCATCGGAGGTGTATAACTAGTGTCACAGGAATGGTTCAAAAATAGACAGTAAGAAGAGTCAGTCTCCTTGTACTTAATTCGGCATTGTGCCTTTTCTATTTAATTCCGATGGGAATTTCTGTGTTTCATCGTCACTAAGAAGGTCAGAGGGATACAGTAATCCTGAAGTTAAGCATCGGAATCTATAACTAGTGTCACAGGAATGGTTCAAAGCATAGTCCAGTAAGAAGAGTTAGTCTTCTTGTAGTTTGTCGGCATTGTGCCTTTCGTATTTAATTCCGATGCAATTTCTGTGTTTCACCGGCAATAAGAAAGTCAGAGGGATACAGTACACCTGAAGTGAAGCATCGTAATCTTCAACTAGTGTCACAGGAATGGTTCAAATCATAGACAGTAAGAAGAGTCAGACTTCTCTTACTTAAGACAGCAATGTGCCTTTTGTATTTAATTCCGATGCAATTTCTGATTTCATCGTCAATAAGAAGGTCCAAGGGATACAGTAAACCTGGAGTGATGCATCGGAGTCTATAAATAGTGTCACAGGAATGGTTCAAAAATAGACAGTAAGAAAAGTCAGTCTCCTTGTACTTAATTCGGCATTGTGCTTTTTCTATTTAATTCCGATGCAATTTCTGTGTTTCATCGTCAATAAGGTGGTCCAAGGGATACAGTAAACCTGAAGTGAAGCATCGGAATCTATAACTAGTGTCACAGGAATGGTTCAAAACATAGTCAGTAAGAACAGTCAGTCTTCTTGCCCTTAAGTCGGCTTTGTGGCTTTTGTATTTAATTCCGTTGCAATTTCTGTGTTTCATCGTCAATAAGAGGGTCCAAGGGATACAGTAAACCTGGAGTGTAGCATCGGAATTTATAACTAGTGTCACAGGAATGGTTCAAAACATAGACAGTAGGAAGAGTCAGTCTTCTTGTACTGAAGTCGGCATTGTGCCTTTTGTATTTAATTCCGTTGCAATTTCTGTGTTTCATCGTCAATAAGAAGGTGCAAGGGATACAGTAAACCTGGAGTGTAGCATCGGAATTTATAACTAGTGTCACAGGAATGGTTCAAAACATAGACAGTAGGAAGAGTCAGTCTTCTTGTACTGAAGTCGGCATTGTGCCTTTTGTATATAATTCCGATGCAATTTCTGTGTTTCATCAACAAAAACAAGGTCAGAGGGATACAGTAAACCTGAAGTGAAGCATCGGAATCCAAAACTAGTGTCACAGTAATGGTTCAAAACATAGACAGTAGGTATAGTCAGTCTTCTTGTACTTAAGTCGATATTGAGCCTTTTGTATTTAATTCTGATGCAATTCCTGTGTTTCATCGTCAATAAGAAGGTCCAAGGGAAACAGTAAACCTGGAGTGAAGCACAGGAATCTATAACTAGTGTCACAGTAATGGTTCAAAACATAGACAGTAAGAAGAGTCAGTCGTCTTGTACTTAATTCTGCATTGTGCCTTTTGTATTTAATTCCGATTCAATTTCTGTGTTTCATCGTCAATAAGAACGTCCAAGGAATACAGTAAACCTGAAGTGAAGCATCGGAAATTATAACTAGTGTCACAGGAACGGTTCAAAACATAGTCAGTAAGAAGAGTCAGTCTTCTTCTACTTAAGTCATCATTGTGCATTTTCTATTTAATTCTGATGCAATTTCTGTGATTCATCGTCAATAAGAAAGTCAGAGGGATACAGTAAACCTGGAGTGAAGCATCGGAATCTATAACTAGGGTCACAGGAGTGGTTCAAATCATAGACAGTAAGAAGAGTCAGACTTCTCTTACTTAAGTCAGCAATGTGCCTTTTGTATTTAATTCCGATGCAATTTCTGTGTTTCATCGTCAATAAGAATGTCCAAGGGATACAGTAAACCTGGAGTGATGCATCGGAGTGTATAACTAGTGTCACAGGAATGGTTCAAAAATAGACAGTAAGAGGAGTCAGTCTCCTTGTACTTAATTCGGCATTGTGCCTTTTCTATTTAATTCCGATGGAATTTCTGTGTTTCATCGTCACTAAGATGGTCAAAGGGATACAGTAATCCTGAAGTTAAGCATCGGAATCTATAACTAGTGTCACAGGAATGGTTCAAAGCATAGTCAGTAAGAAGAGTTAGTCTTCTTGTAGTTTGTCGGCATTGTGCCTTTCGTATTTAATTCCGATGCAATTTCTGTGTTTCACCGGCAATAAGAAAGTCAGAGGGATACAGTAAACCTGAAGTGAAGCATCGTAATCTTCAACTAGTGTCACAGGAATGGTTCAAATCATAGACAGTAAGAAGAGTCAGTCATCTTGTACTTAAGTCGGCATTGTGCCTTTTCTAATTAATTCCGATGCAATTTCTGTGTTTCATCGTCAATAAGAAGGTCAGAGGGATACAGTAAACCTGAAGTGGAGCATCGGAATCTACAACTAGTGTCACAGGAATGGTTCAAAGCATAGACAGTTGGAAGAGTCAGTCTTCTTGTACTTATGTCTGCAATGTGCCTTTTGTATTTAATTCCGATGCAATTTCTGTGCTTCACCGGCAATAAGAAGGTCAGAGGGATACAGTAAACCTGAAGTGTGGCATCGGAATCTTTAACTAGAGTCACAGGAATGGTTCAAAACGTAGACAGTAAGAAGAGTCAGTCTTCTTGAACTAAAGTCGGCATTGTGCTTTTTGTATTTAATTCCGATGCAATTTCTGTGTTTCTTCGTCAATAAGAAGTCCCAAGGGATACAGTAAACCTGGAGTGAAGCATCGGAATCTATAACTAGAGTCACAGGAATGGTTCAAAACATAGACAGTAAGAAGCGTCAGTCTTCTTGAACTAAAGTCGGCATTGTGCCTTTTGTATTTAATTCCGATGCAATTTCTGTGTTTCATCGTCAATAAAAAGTTCAGAGGGATACAGTAAACCTGAAGTGAAGCACCGGAATCTATAACTTGTGTCACAGGAATGGTTCAAAACATAGACTGTAAGAAGAGTCAGTCATCTTGTACTTTAGTCGGCATTGTGCCTTTTGTATTTAATTCCGATGCAATTTCTCTGTGTTTCATCGTCAATAAGTAGGTCCAAGGGATACAGTAAACCTGTAGTGAAGCATCGGAATCTATAACTAGTGTCACTGGAATGGTTCAAAACATAAACAGTAAGAAGAGTCAGTCTTCTTGCAATTAAGTCGGCATTGTTCCTTTTCTATTTAATTCCAAAGCAATTTCTGTGTTTCATCGTCAATAAGGTGGTCCAAGGGATACAGTAAACCTGAAGTGAAGCATCGGAATCTATAACTAGTGTCACAGGAATGGTTCAAAACATAGTCAGTAAGAACAGTCAGTCTTCTTGCCCTTAAGTCGGCTTTGTGGCTTTTGTATTTAATTCCGTTGCAATTTCTGTGTTTCATCGTCAATAAGAGGGTCCAAGGGATACAGTAAACCTGGAGTGTAGCATCGGAATTTATAACTAGTGTCACAGGAATGGTTCAAAACATAGACAGTAGGAAGAGTCAGTCTTCTTGTACTGAAGTCGGCATTGTGCCTTTTGTATTTAATTCCGTTGCAATTTCTGTGTTTCATCGTCAATAAGAAGGTGCAAGGGATACAGTAAACCTGGAGTGTAGCATCGGAATTTATAACTAGTGTCACAGGAATGGTTCAAAACATAGACAGTAGGAAGAGTCAGTCTTCTTGTACTGAAGTCGGCATTGTGCCTTTTGTATATAATTCCGATGCAATTTCTGTGTTTCATCAACAAAAACAAGGTCAGAGGGATACAGTAAACCTGAAGTGAAGCATCGGAATCCAAAACTAGTGTCACAGTAATGGTTCAAAACATAGACAGTAGGTATAGTCAGTCTTCTTGTACTTAAGTCGATATTGAGCCTTTTGTATTTAATTCTGATGCAATTCCTGTGTTTCATCGTCAATAAGAAGGTCCAAGGGAAACAGTAAACCTGGAGTGAAGCACCGGAATCTATAACTAGTGTCACAGTAATGGTTCAAAACATAGACAGTAAGAAGAGTCAGTCGTCTTGTACTTAATTCTGCATTGTGCCTTTTGTATTTAATTCCGATTCAATTTCTGTGTTTCATCGTCAATAAGAACGTCCAAGGAATACAGTAAACCTGAAGTGAAGCATCGGAAATTATAACTAGTGTCACAGGAACGGTTCAAAACATAGTCAGTAAGAAGAGTCAGTCTTCTTCTAGTTAAGTCATCATTGTGCATTTTCTATTTAATTCTGATGCAATTTCTGTGATTCATCGTCAATAAGAAAGTCAGAGGGATACAGTAAACCTGGAGTGAAGCATCGGAATCTATAACTAGGGTCACAGGAGTGGTTCAAATCATAGACAGTAAGAAGAGTCAGACTTCTCTTACTTAAGTCAGCAATGTGCCTTTTGTATTTAATTCCGATGCAATTTCTGTGTTTCATCGTCAATAAGAATGTCCAAGGGATACAGTAAACCTGGAGTGATGCATCGGAGTGTATAACTAGTGTCACAGGAATGGTTCAAAAATAGACAGTAAGAGGAGTCAGTCTCCTTGTACTTAATTCGGCATTGTGCCTTTTCTATTTAATTCCGATGGAATTTCTGTGTTTCATCGTCACTAAGATGGTCAAAGGGATACAGTAATCCTGAAGTTAAGCATCGGAATCTATAACTAGTGTCACAGGAATGGTTCAAAGCATAGTCAGTAAGAAGAGTTAGTCTTCTTGTAGTTTGTCGGCATTGTGCCTTTCGTATTTAATTCCGATGCAATTTCTGTGTTTCACCGGCAATAAGAAAGTCAGAGGGATACAGTAAACCTGAAGTGAAGCATCGTAATCTTCAACTAGTGTCACAGAATGGTTCAAATCATAGACAGTAAGAAGAGTCAGTCATCTTGTACTTAAGTCGGCATTGTGCCTTTTCTAATTAATTCCGATGCAATTTCTGTGTTTCATCGTCAATAAGAAGGTCAGAGGGATACAGTAAACCTGAAGTGGAGCATCGGAATCTACAACTAGTGTCACAGGAATGGTTCAAAGCATAGACAGTTGGAAGAGTCAGTCTTCTTGTACTTATGTCTGCAATGTGCCTTTTGTATTTAATTCCGATGCAATTTCTGTGCTTCACCGGCAATAAGAAGGTCAGAGGGATACAGTAAACCTGAAGTGTGGCATCGGAATCTTTAACTAGAGTCACAGGAATGGTTCAAAACGTAGACAGTAAGAAGAGTCAGTCTTCTTGAACTAAAGTCGGCATTGTGCTTTTTGTATTTAATTCCGATGCAATTTCTGTGTTTCTTCGTCAATAAGAAGTCCCAAGGGATACAGTAAACCTGGAGTGAAGCATCGGAATCTATAACTAGAGTCACAGGAATGGTTCAAAACATAGACAGTAAGAAGCGTCAGTCTTCTTGAACTAAAGTCGGCATTGTGCCTTTTGTATTTAATTCCGATGCAATTTCTGTGTTTCATCGTCAATAAAAAGTTCAGAGGGATACAGTAAACCTGAAGTGAAGCACCGGAATCTATAACTTGTGTCACAGGAATGGTTCAAAACATAGACTGTAAGAAGAGTCAGTCATCTTGTACTTTAGTCGGCATTGTGCCTTTTGTATTTAATTCCGATGCAATTTCTGTGTTTCATCGTCAATAAGTAGGTCCAAGGGATACAGTAAACCTGTAGTGAAGCATCGGAATCTATAACTAGTGTCACTGGAATGGTTCAAAACATAAACAGTAAGAAGAGTCAGTCTTCTTGCAATTAAGTCGGCATTGTTCCTTTTCTATTTAATTCCAAAGCAATATCTGTGTTTCATCGTCAATATGAAGGTCCAAGGGAAACAGCAAACCTGAAGTGATGCATCGGAATCATTAAGTAGTGTCACAGGAATTGTTCAAAACATAGTCAGTAAGAAGCGTCAGTCTTCTTGTACTTAAGTCGGCATTGTGCATTTTCTACAGGGCGTTTCAAAAAGAAAGAGCAGATTTCAAACATTTATTTCTCAAAAACTACAAATGATAGAAACACAATTCAAACGTTTCTTGTCAGAGAAAGGTTCAAAGTTTTTCAATGGTCCGCGCAGAAGTTCCATGCAAATCCGCAGTGGCGCTGGCGTTTGTTTGTAGGAAAATGGCGACGACACCACAGGAACGATCATTTTGTGTGCTGCAATTTGCAAAGTTAGAGTCCATTGTTGGTGTGCAACGTGCATTCCGCCGTCAATTCAACAAACAGCCGCCTCGTCATAAGCAAATTTATGAGTGGCATCACAGATTCGTAGAAGATGGTTGCATCTGCAAGCGAAAAAGCACGGGTCGTCCACGCACATCGGATGAAAATGTCGAGCGTGTCCGTGCAGCTTACGAAAGGAGCCCTAGAAAATCCACGGCACGGGCAAGTCACGAACTAAACATGTCTAAAACAACGGTATGGCGCGTTCTGAGTAACCGTCTGCACATGAAGCCGTACAAACTGCAGTTATTGCAAGCAATGCGTCCTGACGACCACAACAAAAGGTTCGAATTTTCAACTGCAATTCTACAGGACATGGAAGAGGACAATTTTGCCGAACGATTAATTTTTTCAGATGAATCAACGTTTCACATTTCTGGTAAAGTTAATCGGCATAACGTACGAATTTGGGCGAGTGAAACTCCGAGGGACGTTATTCAACATGAAAGAGACTCACCAAAGGTTAACGTCTTTTGTGCAATTTCGGTAAACAAAGTTTATGGACCTTTCTTTTTCATGGAGAAAACTATCACAGGAACCATTTACCTGGACATGTTAGAAAACTGGCTATTTCCTCAACTTCAGGAAGATTCAAATCACTTCATCTTCATGCAAGATGGCGCCCCACCACACTTCTCTGAACCTGTACGACGGTACCTAAATAACACCATTCCAGGACGGTGGATTGGAAGAGCAGGAGCACAAGATCAATGTCATCGTCTGTGGCCTCCCAGGTCACCAGACCTTACTCCCTGCGATTTTTATTTGTGGGGGTACATAAAGGACTGTGTTTATGTCCCACCTATGCCCGCTACTCTTCAAGAGGTACGACATCGAATTGTTGCGGCCGTGAATTCGGTAACTAAAGACCAGTTGCGTCGTGTGTGGCAAGAAATGAGATACCGGTTTGATATTTGTCGTGTAACAAATGGTGCTCATATTGAGGTACAGTTTTGATATTTGTTGTGTAACATTTGGTACTCATATTGAGTGAAGGACCGTTGGAATTGTGTTTCTATCATTTGTAGTTTTTGAGAAATAAATGTTTGAAATCTGCTCTTTCTTTTTGAAACGCCCTGTATTTCATTCTGATGCAATTCCTGTGTTTCATCGTCAATAAGAAGGTCCAAGGGAAACAGTAAACCTGGAGTGAAGCACCGGAATCTATAACTAGTGTCACAGTAATGGTTCAAAACATAGACAGTAAGAAGAGTCAGTCGTCTTGTACTTAATTCTGCATTGTGCCTTTTGTATTTAATTCCGATTCAATTTCTGTGTTTCATCGTCAATAAGAACGTCCAAGGGATACAGTAAACCTGAAGTGAAGCATCGGAAATTATAACTAGTGTCACAGGAACGGTTCAAAACATAGTCAGTAAGAAGAGTCAGTCTTCTTCTACTTAAGTCATCATTGTGCATTTTCTATTTAATTCTGATGCAATTTCTGTGATTCATCGTCAATAAGAAAGTCAGAGGGATACAGTAAACCTGGAGTGAAGCATCGGAATCTATAACTAGGGTCACAGGAGTGGTTCAAATCATAGACAGTAAGAAGAGTCAGACTTCTCTTACTTAAGTCAGCAATGTGCCTTTTGTATTTAATTCCGATGCAATTTCTGTGTTTCATCGTCAATAAGAATGTCCAAGGGATACAGTAAACCTGGAGTGATGCATCGGAGTGTATAACTAGTGTCACAGGAATGGTTCAAAAATAGACAGTAAGAGGAGTCAGTCTCCTTGTACTTAATTCGGCATTGTGCCTTTTCTATTTAATTCCGATGGAATTTCTGTGTTTCATCGTCACTAAGATGGTCAAAGGGATACAGTAATCCTGAAGTTAAGCATCGGAATCTATAACTAGTGTCACAGGAATGGTTCAAATCATAGTCAGTAAGAAGAGTTAGTCTCCTTGTAGTTTGTCGGCATTGTGCCTTTCGTATTTAATTCCGATGCAATTTCTGTGTTTCACCGGCAATAAGAAAGTCAGAGGGATACAGTAAACCTGAAGTGAAGCATCGTAATCTTCAACTAGTGTCACAGGAATGGTTCAAATCATAGACAGTAAGAAGAGTCAGTCATCTTGTACTTAAGTCGGCATTGTGCCTTTTCTAATTAATTCCGATGCAATTTCTGTGTTTCATCGTCAATAAGAAGGTCAGAGGGATACAGTAAACCTGAAGTGGAGCATCGGAATCTACAACTAGTGTCACAGGAATGGTTCAAAGCATAGACAGTTGGAAGAGTCAGTCTTCTTGTACTTATGTCTGCAATGTGCCTTTTGTATTTAATTCCGATGCAATTTCTGTGCTTCACCGGCAATAAGAAGGTCAGAGGGATACAGTAAACCTGAAGTGTGGCATCGGAATCTTTAACTAGAGTCACAGGAATGGTTCAAAACGTAGACAGTAAGAAGAGTCAGTCTTCTTGAACTAAAGTCGGCATTGTGCTTTTTGTATTTAATTCCGATGCAATTTCTGTGTTTCTTCGTCAATAAGAAGTCCCAAGGGATACAGTAAACCTGGAGTGAAGCATCGGAATCTATAACTAGTGTCTCAAGAATGGTTCAAAGCATAGTCAGTAAGAAGAGGCAGTCTTCTTGTACTTTAGTCGGCATTGTGCCTTTTGTATTTAATTCCGATGCAATTTCTGTGTTTCATCGTCAATAAGTAGGTCCAAGGGATACAGTAAACCAGTAGTGAAGCATCGGAATCTATAACTAGTGTCACTGGAATGGTTCCAAACATAAACAGTAAGAGGAGTCAGACATCTTGCAATTAAGTCGGCATTGTACCTTTTCTATTTAATTCCGATGCAATATCTGTGTTTCATCCTCAATAAGAAGGTCCAAGGGATAGACTAAACCTGAAGTGAAGTATCGGAATCATTAAGTAGTGTCACAGGAATGGTTCAAAACATAGTCAGTAAGAAGCGTCAGTCTTCTTGTACTTACTCGGCATTGTGCCTTTTCTATTTCATTCTGATGTAATTCCTGTGTTTCATCGTCAATAAGAAGGTCCAAGGGATACAGTAAACCTGTAGTGAAGCATCGGGATCTATAACTAGTGTCACTGTAATGGTTCAAAACATAGACTGTAAGAAGAGTCAGTCTTCTTGTACTGTAGTCGGCATTGTGCCTTTTGTATTTAATTCCGATGCAATTTCTGCGTTTAATCGTCAATAAGAAGGCCCAACGGATACAGTAAACCTGGAGTGAAGCATCGGAATCTATAACTAGTGTCACAGGAATGGTTCAAAACATAGACAGTAAGAAGAGTCAGTCGTCATGTACTTAATTCTGCATTGTGCCTTTTGTATTTAATTCCGATGCAATCTCTGTGCTTCATCGTCAATAAGAAGGTGCAAGGGATACAGTAAACCTGAAGTGAAGCATCGGAAATTATAACTAGTGTCACAGGAATGGTTCAAAACATAGTCAGTAAGAAGAGTCAGTCTTCTTGTACTTAAGTCATCATTGTGCATTTTCTATTTAATTCTGATGCAATTTCTGTGCTTCATCGTCAATAAGAAGGTCAGAGGGATACAGTAAACCTGGAATGAAGCATCGCAATCTATAACTAGGGTCACAGGAATGGTTCAAATCATAGACAGTAAGAAGAGTCAGACTTCTCTTACTTAAGACAGCAATGTGCCTTTTGTATTTAATTCCGATGCAATTTCTGATTTCATCGTCAATAAGAAGGTCCAAGGGATACAGTAAACCTGGAGTGATGCATCGGAGTCTGTAAATAGTGTCACAGGAATGGTTCAAAAATAGACAGTAAGAAAAGTCAGTCTCCTTGTACTTAATTCGGCATTGTGCTTTTTCTATTTAATTTCGATGCAATTTCTTTGTTTCATCGTCACTAAGACGGTCAGAGGGATACAGTAATCCTGAAGTTAAGCATCGGACTCTATAACTAGTGTCACAGGAATGGTTCAAAGCATAGTCAGTTAGAAGAGTCAGTCTTCTTGTAGTTAAGTCGGCATTGTGCCTTTCGTATTTAATTCCGATGCAATTTATGTGTTTCACCGGCAATAAGAAGGTCAGAGGGATATAGTAAACCTGAAGTAAAGCATCGTAATCTTCAACTAGTGTCACAGGAATGGTTCAAATCATAGACAGTAAGAAGAGTCAGTCTTCTTGTACTTAAGTCGGCATTGTGTCATTTGTATTTAATCCCGATGTAATTTCTGTGTTTCATCAACAATAAGAAGTTCAGAGGGATACAGTTAACCTGAAGTGAAGCATCGGAATAAAAACTAGTGTCACAGGAATGGTTCAAAACATAGATAGTAGGAAGAGTCAGTCTTCTTGTACTTAAGTCGGCATTGTGCCTTTTGTATTTAATTCCGATGCAATTTCTGTGTTTCATCAACAATAAGAAGGTCAGAGGGATACAGTAAACCTGAAGTGAAGCATCGGAATCCAAAACTAGTGTCACAGGAATGGTTCAAAACGTAGACAGTAGGAAGAGTCAGTCTTCTTGTACTTAAGTCGGCATTGTGCCTTTTGTATTTAATTCCGATGCAATTTCTGTGTTTCATCGTCAATAAGAAGGTCCAAGGTATACAGTAAACCTGAAGTGAAGCATCGCAATCTACAACTAGTGTCACAGGAATAGTTCAAAATATAAACAGTAAGAAGAGTCAGTCTTCTTGTACTTAAGTCGGCATTGTGCCTTTTCTATTTAATTCCTATGCAACTTCTGTGTTTCATCGTCAATAAGAAGGTCCAAGGGATACAGTAAACCTGGAGTGAAGCATCGGAATCTATAACTAGTGTCACAGGAATGGTTCATAACATAGAGAGTAAGAAGAGTCAGTCTTCTAGTACTTAAGTAGGCATTGTGCATTTTCTATTTAATTCCGATACAATTTCTGTGTTTCATCGGCAATAAGAAGGTCAGAGGGATACAATAAACCTGAAGTGAAGCATCGGAATCTATAACTAGTGTCACAAGAATGGTTCAAATCATAGACAGTAGGAAGATTCAGTCTTCTTGTACTTAAGTCGGCATTGTGCCTTTTGTATTTAATTCCGATGCAATTTCTGTGTTTCATCGTCAATGAGAAGGTCCAAGGGATACAGTAAACCTGAAGTGAAGCATCGGAAACTATAACTAGCGTCACAGGAATGGTTCAAAGCATAGACTGTAAGAAGAGTCGGTCTTCTTGTACTTAAGTCGGCATTGTGCCTTTTGTATTTAATTCCGATGCAATTTCTGTGTTTCATCGTCAATAAGAAGGTCCAAGGGATACAGTAAACCTGGAGTGAAGCATTGGAATCTATAACTAGAGTCACAGGAATGGTACAAATCATAGACAGTAGGAAGAGTCAGTCTTCTTGTACTTAAGTCGGCATTGTGCATTTTGTATTTAATTCTGATGCAATTTCTGTGTTTCATCGTCAATAAGAAGGGCCAAGGGATACAGTAAACCTGAAGTGAAGCGTTGGAATCTATAACTAGTGTCACAGGAATGGTTCAAATCGTAGACAGTAAGAAGAGTCAGTATTCTTGTACTTAAGTCGGCATTGTGCCTTTTCTATTTAATTCCGATGCAATTTCTGTGTTACATCGTGAATAAGAAGGTCAGAGGGATACAGCAAACCTGAAGTGAAGCATCCGAATCTATAACTGTTGTCACAGGAATGGTTCAAAACATAGTCAGTAAAAAGAATCAGTCTTCTTGTACTTAAGTCGGATTGTGCCTTTTGTATTTAATTCGGATGCAATTTCTGTGTTTCATCACAATAAGGTGGTCCAAGGGATACAGTAAACCTGAAGTGAAGCATCGGAATCTATAACTAGTGTCACAGGAATGGTTCAAAACATAGTCAGTAAGAACAGTCAGTCTTGTTGCCCTTAAGTCGGCATTGTGCCTTTTGTATTTAATTCCGTTGCAATTTCTGTGTTTCATCGTCAATAAGAAGGTCCAAGGGATACAGTAAACCTGGAGTGTAGCATCGGAATTTATAACTATCGTCACAGGAATGGTTCAAATCATAGACAGTAGGAAGAGTCAGCCTTCTTGTACTGAAGTCGGCATTGTGCTTTTTGTATATAATTCCGATGCAATTTCTGTGTTTCATCAACAAAAACAAGGTCAGAGGGATACAGTAAACCTGAAGTGAAGCATCGGAATCCAAAACTAGTGTCACAGTAATGTTTCAAAACATAGACAGTAGGTATAGTCAGTCTTCTTGTACTTAAGTCGATATTGTGCCTTTTGTATTTAATTTCGATGCAATTTCTGTGTTTCATCGTCAATAAGAAGGTCCAAGGTATACAGTAAACCTGAAGTGAAGCATCGCAATCTATAACTAGTGTCACAGGAATGGTTCAAAACATAGACAGTAAGGAGAGTCAGTCTTCTTGTACTTATGTCGGCATTGTGCCTTTTGCATTTAATTCCGATGCAATTTCTCTGTTTCATCGTTAATTAGAAGGTCTAAGGGATACAGTAAACCTAAAGTGAAGCACCGGAATCTATAACTACTGACACAGGAATGGTTCAAGACATAGACAGTAAGAAGCGTCAGCCTTCATGTACTTAAGTCGGTTTTGAGCCTTTTGTATTTAATTCTGATGCAATTTCTGTGTTTCATCGTCAATAAGAAGGTCCATGGGATACAGCAAACCTGAAGTGAAGCATCAGAATCTATAACTAGTGTCACAAGAATGGTTCAAAGCATAGACAGTAAGAAGAATCAGTCTTCTTGTACTTAAGTCGGAATTGTGCCTTTTGTATTTAATTCCGATGCAATTTCTGTGTTTCATCGTATATAAGAAGGTCAGAGAGGTACCGTAAACCTGAAGTGAAGCATCGGACTCTATAACTAGAGTCACAGGAATGGTTCAAAACATAGACAGTAAGACGCGGCAGTCGTCTTGAACTAAAGTCGGCATTGTGCCTTTTGTATTTAATTCCGATGCAATTTCTGTGTTTCATCGTCAATAAAAGGTTCAGAGGGATACAGTAAACCTGAAGTGAAGCACCGGAATCTATAACTTGTGTCACAGGAATGGTTCAAAACATAGACTGTAAGAAGAGTCAGTCTTCTTGTACTTTAGTCGGCATTGTGCCTTTTGTATTTAATTCCGATGCAATTTCTGTGTTTCAACGTCAATAAGTAGGTCCAAGGGATACAGTAAACCTGTAGTGAAGCATCGGAATCTATAACTAGTGTCACTGGAATGGTTCAAAACATAAACAGTAAGAAGAGTCAGTCTTCTTGCAATTAAGTCGGCATTGTTCCTTTTCTATTTAATTCCGATGCAATATTTGTGTTTCATCGTCAATAAGAAGGTCCAAGGGAAACAGCAAACCTGAAGTGATGCATCGGAATCATTAAGTAGTGTCACAGGAATTGTTCAAAACATAGTCAGTAAGAAGCGTCAGTCTTCTTGTACTTAAGTCGGCATTGTGCCTTTTCTATTTCATTCTGATGCAATTCCTGTGTTTCATCGTCAATAAGAAGGTCCAAGGGAAACAGTAAACCTGGAGTGAAGCACCGGAATCTATAACTAGTGTCACAGTAATGGTTCAAAACATAGACAGTAAGAAGAGTCAGTCGTCTTGTACTTAATTCCGCATTGTGCCTTTTGTATTTAATTCCGATTCAATTTCTGTGTTTCATCGTCAATAAGAACGTCCAAGTGATACAGTAAACCTGAAGTGAAGCATCGGAAATTATAACTAGTGTCACAGGAACGGTTCAAAACATAGTCAGTAAGAAGAGTCAGTCTTCCTCTACTTAAGTTATCATTGTGCATTTTCTATTTAATTCTGATGCAATTTCTGTGAATCATCGTCAATAAGAAGGTCAGAGGGATACAGTAAACCTGGAGTGAAGCATCGGAATCTATAACTAGGGTCACAGGAGTGGTTCAAATCATAGACAGTAAGAAGAGTCAGACTTCTCTTACTTAAGTCAGCATTGTGCCTTTTGTATTTAATTCCGATGCAATTTCTGTGTTTCATCGTCAATAAGAAAGTCCAAGGGATACAGTAAACCTGGAGTGATGCATCGGAGTGTATAACTAGTGTCACAGGAATGGTTCAAAAATAGACAGTAAGAAGAGTCAGTCTCCTTGTACTTAATTCGGCATTGTGCCTTTTCTATTTAATTCCAATGGAATTTCTGTGTTTCATCGTCACTAAGAAGGTCAGAGGGATACAGTAATCCTGAAGTTAAGCATCGGAATCTATAACTAGTGTCACAGGAATGGTTCAAAGCATAGTCAGTAAGAAGAGTTAGTCTTCTTGTAGTTTGTCGGCATTGTGCCTTTCGTATTTAATTCCGATGCAATTTCTGTGTTTCACCGGCAATAAGAAGGTCAGACGGATACAGTAAACCTGAAGTGAAGCATCGTAATCTTCAACTAGTGTCACAGGAGTGGTTCAAATCATAGACAGTAAGAAGAGTCAGTCATCTTGTACTTAAGTCGGCATTGTGCCTTTTCTAACTAATTCCGAAGCAAATTTCTGTGTTTCATCGTCAATAAGAAGGTCAGAGGGATACAGTAAACCTGAAGTGGAGCATCGGAATCTACAACTAGTGTCACAGGAATGGTTCAAAGCATAGACAGTTGGAAGAGTCCGTCTTCTTGTACTTATGTCTGCAATGTGCCTTTTGTATTTAATTCCGATGCAATTTCTGTGCTTCACCGGCAATAAGAAGGTCAGAGGGATACAGTAAACCTGAAGTGAAGCATCGGAATCTTTAACTAGAGTCACAGGAATGGTTCAAAACGTAGACAGTAAGAAGACTCAGTCTTCTTGAACTAAAGTCAGCATTGTGCTTTTTGTATTTAATTCCGATGCAATTTCTGTGTTTCTTCGTCAATAAGAAGTCCCAAGGGATACAGTAAACCTGGAGTGTAGCATCGGAATCTATAACTAGTGTCAATGGAATGGTTCCAAACATAAACAGTAAGAAGAGTCAGTCTTCTTGCAATTAAGTTGGCATTGTTCATTTTCTATTTAATTCCGATGCAATATCTGTGTTTCATCGCCAATAAGAAGGTCCAAGGTATACAGTAAACCTGAAGTGAAGCATCGCAATCTACAACTAGTGTCACAGGAATAGTTCAAAATATAAACAGTAAGAAGAGTCAGTCTTCTTGTACTTAAGTCGGCATTGTGCATTTTGTATTTAATTCCGATGCAATTTCTGTGTTTCATCGTCAATGAGAAGGTCCAAGGGATACAGTAAACCTGAAGTGAAGCATCGGAAACGATAACTAGCGTCACAGGAATGGTTCAAAACATAGACTGTAAGAAGAGTCGGTCTTCTTGTACTTAAGTCGGCATTGTGCCTTTTGTATTTAATTCCGATGCAATTTCTGTGTTTCATCGTCAATAAGAAGGCCCAAGGGATATAGTAAACCTGGAGTGAAGCATTGGAATCTATAACTAGAGTCACAGGAATGGTACAAATCATAGACAGTAGGAAGAGTCAGTCTTCTTGTACTTAAGTCGGCATTGTGCATTTTGTATTTAATTCCGATGCAATTTCTGTGTTTCATCGTCAATAAGAAGGGCCAAGGGATACAGTAAACCTGAAGTGAAGCATTGGAATCTATAACTAGTGTCACAGGAATGGTTCAAAACGTAGACAGTAAGAAGAGTCAGTATTCTTGTACTTAAGTCGGCATTGTGCCTTCTCTATTTAATTCCGATGCAATTTCTGTGTTACATCGTGAATAAGAAGGTCAGAGGGATACAGCAAACCTGAAGTGAAGCATCCGAATCTATAACTGTTGTCACAGGAATGGTTCAAAACATAGTCAGTAAAAAGAATCAGTCTTCTTGTACTTAAGTCGGATTGTGCCTTTTGTATTTAATTCCGATGCAATTTCTGTGTTTCATCGTCAATAAGGTGGTCCAAGGGATACAGTAAACCTGAAGTGAAGCATCGGAATCTATAACTAGTGTCACAGGAATGGTTCAAAACATAGTCAGTAAGAACAGTGAGTCTTCTTGCCCTTAAGTCGGCATTGTGCCTTTTGTATTTAATTCCGTTGCAATTTCTGTGTTTCATCGTCAATAAGAAGGTCCAAGGGATACAGTAAACCTGGAGTGTAGCATCGGAATTTATAACTATCGTCACAGGAATGGTTCAAATCATAGACAGTAGGAAGACTCAGCCTTCTTGTACTGAAGTCGGCATTGTGCTTCTTGTATATAATTCTGATGCAATTTCTGTGTTTCATCAACAAAAACAAGGTCAGAGGGATACAGTAAACCTGAAGTGAAGCATCGGAATCCAAAACTAGTGTCACAGTAATGGTTCAAAACATAGACAGTAGGTATAGTCAGTCTTCTTGTACTTAAGTCGATATTGTGCCTTTTGTATTTAATTTCGATGCAATTTCTGTGTTTCATCGTCAATAAGAAGGTCCAAGGTATACAGTAAACCTGAAGTGAAGCATCGCAATCTATAACTAGTGTCACAGGAATGGTTCAAAACATAGACAGTAAGGAGAGTCAGTCTTCTTGTACTTATGTCGGCATTGTGCCTTTTGCATTTAATTCCGATGCAATTTCTGTGTTTCATCGTCAATAAGAAGGTCTAAGGGATACAGTAAACCTAAAGTGAAGCACCGGAATCTATAACCACTGACACAGGAATGGTTCAAGACATAGACAGTAAGAAGAGTCAGCCTTCATGTACTTAATTCTGCATTGTGCCTTTTGTATTTAATTCCGATTCAATTTCTGTGTTTCATCGTCAATAAGAACGTCCAAGGGATACAGTAAACCTGAAGTGAAGCATCGGAAATTATAACTAGTGTCACAGGAACGGTTCAAAACATAGTCAGTAAGAAGAGTCAGTCTTCCTCTACTTAAGTTATCATTGTGCATTTTCTATTTAATTCTGATGCAATTTCTGTGATTCATCGTCAATAAGAAGGTCAGAGGGATACAGTAAACCTGGAGTGAAGCATCGGAATCTATAACTAGGGTCACAGGAGTGGTTCAAATCATAGACAGTAAGAAGAGTCAGACTTCTCTTACTTAAGTCAGCATTGTGCCTTTTGTATTTAATTCCGATGCAATTTCTGTGTTTCATCGTCAATAAGAATGTCCAAGGGATGCAGTAAACCTGGAGTGATGCATCGGAGTGTATAACTAGTGTCACAGGAATGGTTCAAAAGTAGACAGTAAGAAGAGTCAGTCTCCTTGTACTTCATTCGGCATTGTGCCTTTTCTATTTAATTCCGATGGAATTTCTGTGTTTCATCGTCACTAAGAAGGTCAGAGGGATACAGTAATCCTGAAGTTAAGCATCGGAATCTATAACTAGTGTCACAGGAATTGTTCAAAGCATAGTCAGTAAGAAGAGTTAGTCTTCTTGTAGTTTGTCGGCATTGTGCCTTTCGTATTTAATTCCGATGCAATTTCTGTGTTTCACCGGCAATAAGAAGGTCAGAGGGATACAGTAAACCTGTTGTGAAGCATCGTAATCTTCAACTAGTGTCACAGGAATGGTTCAAATCATAGACAGTAAGAGGAGTCAGTCATCTTGTACTTAAGTCGGCATTGTGCCTTTTCTAACTAATTCCGATGCAATTTCTGTGTTTCATCGTCAATAAGGAGGTCAGAGGGATACAGTAAACCTGAAGTGGAGCATCGGAATCTACAACTAGTGTCACAGGAATGGTTCAAAGCATAGACAGTTGGAAGAGTCAGTCTCCTTGTACTTATGTCTGCAATGTGCCTTTTGTATTTAATTCCGATGTAATTTCTGTGCTTAACCGGCAATAAGAAGGTCACAGGGATACAGTAAACCTGAAGTGAAGCATCGGAATCTTTAACTAGAGTCACAGGAATGGTTCAAAACGTAGACAGTAAGAAGAGTCAGTCTTCTTGAACTAAAGTCAGCATTGTGCTTTTTGTATTTAATTCCGATGCAATTTCTGTGTTTCTTCGTCAATAAGAAGTCCCAAGGGATACAGTAAACCTGGAGTGAAGCATCGGAATCTATAACTAGTGTCACAAGAATGGTTCAAAGCATAGTCAGTAAGAAGAGGCAGTCTACTTGTAGTTAAGTCGGCATTGTGCCTTTTGTATTTAATTCCGATGCAATTTCTGTGTTTCATCGTCAATAAAAAGTTCAGAGGGATACAGTAAACCTGAAGTGAAGCACCGGAATCTATAACTAGTGTCACAGGAATGGTTCAAAATATAGACTGTAAGAAGAGTCAGTCTTCTTGTACTTTAGTCGGCATTGTGCCTTTTGTATTTAATTCCGATGCAATTTCTGTGTTTCATCGTCAAGGTCCAAGGGATACAGTAAACCTGTAGTGAAGCATCGGAATCTATAACTAGTGTCAATGGAATGGTTCCAAACATAAACAGTAAGAAGAGTCAATCTTCTTGCAATTAAGTCGGCATTGTTCCTTTTCTATTTAATTCCGATGCAATATCTGTGTTTCATCGTCAATAAGAAGGTCCAAGGGATACAGTAAACCTGAAGTGAAGTATCGGAATCATTAAGTAGTGTCACAGGAATGGTTCAAAACATAGTCAGTAAGAAGCGTCAGTCTTCTTGTACTTACCCGGCATTGTGCCTTTTCTATTTCATTCTGATGCAATTCCTGTGTTTCATCGTCAATAAGAAGGTCCAAGGGATACAGTAAACCTGTAGTGAAGCATCGGAATCTATAACTAGTGTCACTGTAATGGTTCAAAACATAGACTGTAAGAAGAGTCAGTCTTCTTGTACTGTAGTCGGCATTGTGCCTTTTGTATTTAATGCCGATGCAATTTCAGCGTTTAATCGTCAATAAGAAGGCCCAACGGATACAGTAAACCTGGAGTGAAGCATCGGAATCTATAACTAGTGTCACAGGAATGGTTCAAAACATAGGCAGTAAGAAGAGTCAGTCGTCATGTACTTAATTCTGCATTGTGCCTTTTGTATTTAATTCCGATGCAATCTCTGTGCTTCATCGTCAATAACAAGGTCCAAGGGATACAGTAAACCTGAAGTGAAGCATCGGAAATTATAAATAGTGTCACAGGAATGGTTCAAAACATAGTCAGTAATAAGAGTCAGTCTTCTTGTACTTAAGTCATCGTGCATTTTCTATTTAATTCTGATGCAATTTCTGTGCTTTTTCGTCAACAAGAAGGTCAGAGGGATACAGTAAACCTGGAATGAAGCATCGGAATCTATAACTAGGGTCACAGGAATGGTTCAAATCATAGACAGTAAGAAGAGTCAGACTTCTCTTACTTAAGACAGCAATGTGCATTTTGTATTTAATTCCAATGCAATTTCTGTGTTTCATCGTCAATAAGAAGGTCCAAGGGATACAGTAAACCTGGAGTGATGCATCGGAGTCTAGAACTAGTGTCACAGGAATGGTTCAAAAATAGACAGTAAGAAGAGTCAGTCTCCTTGTACTTAATTCGGCATTGTGCTTTTTCTATTTAATTTCGATGCAATTTCTATGTTTCATCGTCACTAAGAAGGTCAGAGGGATACAGTAATCCTGAAGTTAAGCATCGGAATCTATAACTAGTGTCACAGGAATGGTTCAAAGCATAGACAGTAAGAAGAGTCAGTCTTCTTGTACTTAAGTCGGCATTGTGTCATTTGTATTTAATCCCGATGTAATTTCTGTGTTTCATCAACAATAAGAAGTTCAGAGGGATACAGTAAACCTGAAGTGAAGCATCGGAATAAAAACTAGTGTCACAGGAATGGTTCAAAGCATAGACAGTAAGAAGAGTCAGTCTTCTAGTACTTAAGTCGGCATTGTACCTTTTGTATTTAATTCCGATGCAATTTCTGTGTTTCATCGTCAATAAGAAGGTCCAAGGGATACAGTAAACCTGGAGTGAAGCATTGGAATCTATAACTAGTGTCACAGGAATGTTCAAAACATATACAGTAAGAAGAGTCAGTCTTCTTGTACTTATGTCGGCATTGTGCCTTTTGTATTTAATTCCGATGCAATTTCTGTGTTTCATCGTTAATAAGTAGGTCCAAGGGATACAGTAAACCTCAAGTGAAGCATCGGAATCTATAACTAGTGTCACAGGAATGGTTCAAAACATAGTCAGTAGGAAGAGTCGGTCTTCATGTACTTAAGTCGGCACTGGGCCTTTTGTATTTAATTCCGATGTATTTTCTGTGTTTCAACGTCAATAAGAAGGTCCATGGGATACAGTAACCCTGAAGTGAAGCATCGGAATCTATAACTAGAGTCACAGGAATGGTACAAATCATAGACAGTAGGAAGAGTCAGTCTTCTTGTACTTAAGTTGGAATTGTGCATTTTGTATTTAATTCCGATGCAATTTCTGTGTTTCATCGTCAATAAGAAGGGCCAAGGGATACAGTAAACCTGAAGTGAAGCATTGGAATCTATAACTAGTGTCACAGGAATGGTTCAAAACGTAGACAGTAAGAAGAGTCAGTCTTCTTGTACTTAAGTCGGCATTGTGCCTTTTCTATTTAATTCCGATGCAATTTCTGTGTTACATCGTGAATAAGAAGGTCAGAGGGATACAGCAAACCTGAAGTGAAGCATCCGAATCTATAACTGTTGTCACAGGAATGGTTCAAAACATAGTCAGTAAAAAGAATCAGTCTTCTTGTACTTAAGTCGGATTGTGCCTTTTGTATTTAATTCCGATGCAATTTCTGTGTTTCATCGTCAATAAGAAGGTCCAAGGGATACAGTAAACCTGAAGTGAAGCATCGGAAACTATAACTAGCGTCACAGGAATGGTTCAAAACATAGTCTGTAAGAAGAGTCGGTCTTCTTGTACTTAAGTCGGCATTGTGCCTTTTGTATTTAATTCCGATGCAATTTCTGTGTTTCATCGTCAATAAGAAGGTCCAAGGGATACAGTAAATCTGGAGTGAAGCATTGGAATCTATAACTAGTGTCACAGGAATGGTTCAAAACATAGACAGTAAGAAGAGTCAGTCTTCTTGTACTTATGTCGGCATTGTGCCTTTTGTATTTAATTCCGATGCAATTTCTGTGTTTCATCGTTAATAAGTAGGTCCAAGGGATACAGTAAACCTCAAGTGAAGCATCGGAATCTGTAACTAGTGTCACAGGAATGGTTCAAAACATAGTCAGTAGGAAGAGTCGGTCTTCATGTACTTAAGTCGGCACTGGGCCTTTTGTATTTAATTCCGATGTATTTTCTGTGTTTCAACGTCAATAAGAAGGTCCAAGGGATACAGTAACCCTGAAGTGAAGCATCGGAATCTATAACTAGAGTCACAGGAATGGTACAAATCATAGACAGTAGGAAGAGTCAGTATTCTTGTACTTAAGTCGGCATTGTGCATTTTGTATTTAATTCCGATGCAATTTCTGTGTTTCATCGTCAATAAGAAGGGCCAAGGGATACAGTAAACCTGAAGTGAAGCATTGGAATCTATAACTAGTGTCACAGGAATGGTTCAAAACGTAGACAGTAAGAAGAGTCAGTCTTCTTGTACTTAAGTCGGCATTGTGCCTTTTCTATTTAATTCCGATGCAATTTCTGTGTTACATCGTGAATAAGAAGGTCAGAGGGATACAGCAAACCTGAAGTGAAGCATCCGAATCTATAACTGTCGTCACAGGAATGGTTCAAAACATAGTTAGTAAAAAGAATCAGTCTTCTTGTACTTAAGTCGGATTGTGCCTTTTGTATTTAATTCCGATGCAATATCTGTGTTTTATCGACAATAAGAAGGTCCAAGCGATACAGTTAACCGGAATTGAAGCATCGGTATCTATAACTAGCGTCACACTAATGGTTCAAAGCGAAGTCAGTAAGAAAAGTCAGTCTCCTTGGTCTTAAGTCGGCATTGTGCCTTTTGTATTTAATTCCGATGCAATTTCTGTGTTTCATCGTCAATAAGAATGTCCAAGGGATACAGTAAAACTGAAGTGAAGCATCGGAATCTATAACTAGTGTCACAGGAATGGTTAAAATCATTGTCAATAAGAAGAGTCGGTCTTCATGTTCTTAAGTCGGCTTTGTGCCTTTTGTATTTAATTCCGATGCAATTTCTGTGTTTCATCGTCAATAAGAAAGTACAAGGGATACAGTAAACCTGAAGTGAAGCATCGGAATCTATAACTAGTGTCACAGGAATGGTTCAAAACATAGACAGTAGGAAGAGTCAGTGTTCTTGTACTTAAGTCGGCATTGTGCCTTTTGTGTTTAATTCCGATGCAATTTCTGTGTTTCATCGTCAATAAGAAGGTCCAAGGGATACAGTAAACCTGAAGGGAGGCATCTGAATCTACAACTATTGTCACAGGATTGGTTCAAAACATAGACAGTAAGAAGAGTCAGTCTTCTTGTACTCAAGTCGGCATTGTGCTTTTTCTATTTAATACCGATGCAATTTCTGTGTTTCATCGTCAATCAGAAGGTCAGAGGGATACAGTAAACCTAAAGTGAAGCATCGGAATCTATAACTAGTGTCACAGGAATGGTTAAAAGCATAGTCAGTAAGAAGTGTCAGTCTTCTTGTACTTAATTGGGCATTGTGCGTTTGGTATGTAATTCCGATGCAATTTCTGTGCTTCACCGTCAATAAGAACGACAGAGGGGTACAGTAAACCTGAAGTGATGCATCGGAATCTATAACTATCGTCACAGGAACGGTTCAAACATAGACAGTAAGAAGAGTCAGTCTCCTTGTACTTAAGTCGGCATTGTGCCTTTTGTATTTAATTCCGATGCATTTTCTGTGTTTCATCGTCAATAAGAAGGTCAGAGGGATACAGTAAGCCGGAAGTGAACTAGTGTCACAGGAATGGTTCAAACATAGTCAGTAAGAAGAGTCAGTCTTCTTGTCCTTAAGTCTTCATTGTGCCATTTGTATTTAATTCCGATGCAATTTCTGTGTTTCATCGTCAATAAGAAGGTCCAAGGGATGCAGTAAACCTGGAGTGAAGCATCAGAATCTATAACTAGAGTCACAGTAATGGTTCAAAACATTGACAGTAAGAAGAGTCTGTCTTCTTGTACTTAAGTCGGCATTGTCCCTTTTGTATTTCATTCTGAAGCAATTTCTGTGTTTCAACGTCAATTAGAAGGTCCAAGGGATACAGTAAACCTCAAGTGAAGCATCGGAATCTATAACTAGTGTCACAAGAATGGTTCAAATCATAGTCAGTACTAAGAGTCGGTCATCATGTACTTAAGTCGGCATTGTGCCTTTTGTATTTAAGTCCGATGCAATTTCTGTGTTTCATCGTCAATATGAAGGTCCATGAGATACAGTAATCCTGAAGTGAAGCATCAGAATCTATAACTAGAGTCACAGGAATGGTTCAAAACATAGACAGTATGAAGAGTCAGTCTTCTTGTACTTAAGTCGGCATTGTAACTTTTGTATTTAATTCCGATGCTATTTCTGTGTCTCATCGTCATTAAGATAGTCCAAGGTATACAGTAAACATGAAGTGAAGCATCGGAATCTATAACTAGTGTCACAGGAATGGTTCAGAACATAGTCAGTAAGAGGAGTCAGTCTTCTTGTACTTATGTCGGCATTGTGCCTTTTGTATTTAATTCCGATGCAATTTCTGTGTTTCATCGTCAATAAGAATGTCCAAGCGATACAGTTAAACTGAAGTGAAGCATCGGTGTCTATAACTAGCGTCACACTAATGGTTCAAAGCAAAGTCAATAGGAAGAGTCAGTCTTCTTGTTCTTAAGCCGGCATTGTGCCTTTTGTATTTAATTCCGATGCAATATCTGTGTTTCATCGTCAATAAAAATTTCCAAGGGATACAGTAAACCTGAAATGAAGCATCGGAATCTATAACTAGTGTCACGGGAATGGTTCAAATCATTGTCAATAAGAAGAGTCGGTCTTCATTTACTTAAGTCGGCATTGTGCCTTTTGTATTTAATTCCGATGCAATTTCTGTGTTTCATCGTCACAAAGAAAGTACAAGGGATACAGTAAACCTGAAGTGAAGCATCGGAATCTATAACTAGTGTCACAGGAATGGTTCAAAACATTGACAGTAATAAGAGTCAGTGTTCTTGTACTTAAGTCGACATTGTGCCTTTTCTATTTAATACCGATGCAATTTCTGTGTTTCATCGTCAAAAAGAAGGTCCAAGGGATACAGTAAACCTGGAGTGATGCATCGGAGTCTATAACTAGTGTCACAGGAATGGTTCAAAAATAGACAGTAAGAAGAGTCAGTCTCCTTGTACTTAATTCGGCATTGTGCTTTTTCTATTTAATTTCGATGCAATTTCTATGTTTCATCGTCACTAAGAAGGTCAGAGGGATACAGTAATCCTGAAGTTAAGCATCGGAATCTATAACTAGTGTCACAGGAATGGTTCAAAGCATAGACAGTAAGAAGAGTCAGTCTTCTTGTACTTAAGTCGGCATTGTGTCATTTGTATTTAATCCCGATGTAATTTCTGTGTTTCATCAACAATAAGAAGTTCAGAGGGATACAGTAAACCTGAAGTGAAGCATCGGAATAAAAACTAGTGTCACAGGAATGGTTCAAAACATAGACAGTAGGAAGAGTCAGTCTTCTTGTACTTAAGTCGGCATTGTGCCTTTTCTATTAATTTCCGATGCAATTTCTGTGTTTCATCGTCATTAAGAAGGTCCAAGGTATACAGTATACCTGAAGTGAAGCATCGCAATCTATAACTAGTGTCACACAAATAGTTCAAAGCATAGTCAGTAGGAAGAGTCGGTCTTCATGTACTTATGTCGGCATTGGGCCTTTTGTATTTAATTCCGATGCATTTTCTGTGTTTCAACGTCAATAAGAAGGTCCAAGGGATACAGAAACCCTGAAGTGAAGCATCGGAATCTATAACTAGTGTCACAGGAATGGTACAAATCATAGACAGTAGGAAGAGTAAGTCTTCTTGTACTTAAGTAGGCATTGTGCATTTTGCATTTAATTCCGATGCAATTTCTGTGTTTCATCGTCAATAAGAAGGTCCAAGGGATACAGTAAACCTGAAGTGAAGCATCGGAATCTATAAGTAGTGTCACAGGAATGGTTCAAAACATAGTCAGTAAGAAGAGTCAGTCTTCTTGTACTTAAGTCGGCATTGTGCCTTTTGTATTTAATTCCGATGCAATTTCTGTGTTTCATCGTCAATAAGAAGGTCAGAGGGATACAGTAAACCTGAAGTGAAGAATCGCAATCTATAACTAGTGTCACAGGAATGGTTCAAATCATAGACAGTAAGAAGAGTCAGTCTTCTTGTACTTAACTCGGCATTGTGCCTTTCCTAATTAATTCCGACGCAATTTCTGTGTTTCATCGTCAATAAGAAGGTCAGAGGGGTACAGTAAACCTGAAGTTAAGCATCGGAATCTATAACTAGTGTCACAGGAATGGTTCAAATCATAGCCAGTTGGAAGAGTCAGTCTTCTTGTACTTATGTCGGCATTGTGCCTTTTGTATTTAATTCCGATGTAATTTCTGTGTTTCATCATCAATAAGAAGGTCCAAGGGATACAGTAAACCTGAAGTGAAGCATCGTAATCTTCAACTAGTGTCACAGGAATGATTCAAATCATAGACAGTAAGAAGAGTCAGTCTTCTTGTGCTTAAGTCGGCATTTCGCCTTTTCTAATTAATTCCGATGCAATTTCTGTATTTCATCGTCAATAAGAAGGTCAGAGGGATACAGTACACCTGAAGTGGAGCATCGGAATCTACAACTAGTGTCACAGGAATGGTTCAAAACATAGTCAGTAAGAAGAGTCAGTCTTCTTGTACTTAAGTTAACATTGTGCCTTTCGAATTTAATTCCGATGCAATTTCTGTGTTTCACCGGCAATAAGAAGGTCAGAGGGATACAGTAAACATGAAGTGAAGCATCGGAATCGATAACTAGTGTCACAGGAATGGTTCAATATACAGACAGTAAGAAGAGTCAGTCTTCTTGTACTTAAGTCGGCATTGTGCCTTTTGTATTTAATTCCGATGCAATTTCAGTGATTCATCGTCAATAAGAAGGCCCAAGGGATACAGTAAACCTGAAGTTAAGCATCGCACTCTATAACTAGCGTCACAGGAATAGTTCAAAACATAGTCAGTAAGAAGAGTCAGTCTTCTTGTACTTAAGTCGGCATTGTGCCTTTTCTATTTAATTCCTATGCAACTTCTGTGTTTCATCGTCAATAAGAAGGTCCAAGGGATACAGTTAACCTGGAGTGAAGCATCGGAATCTATAACTAGTGTCAATGGAATGGTTCAAAACATAGTCAGTAAGAAGAGTCAGTCTTCTTGTCCTTAAGTCGGCATTGTGCCTTTTGTATTTAATTCCGATGCAATTTCTGTGTTTCATCGGCAATAAGGTCAGAGGGATACAGTAAACCTGAAGGGAAGCATCGTAATCTATAACTAGTGTCACAGGAATGGTTCGAAACATAGATAGTAGGAAGAGTCAGTCTTCTTGTACTTAAGTCGGCATTGTGCCTTTTGTATTTAATCCCGATGCAATTTCTGTGTTTCATCAACAATAAGAAGGTCAGAGGGATACAGTAAACTTGAAGTGAAGCATCGGAATCCAAAACTAGTGTCACAGGAATGGTTCAAAACGTAGACAGTAGGAAGAGTCAGTCTTCTTGTACTTAAGTCGGCATTGTGCCTTTTGTATTTAATTCCGATGCAATTTCTGTGTTTCATCGTCAATAAGAAGGTCCAAGGTATACAGTAAACCTGAAGTGAAGCATCGCAATCTACAACTAGTGTCACATTAATAGTTCATAACATAGTAAGTAAGAAGAGTCAGTCTTCTTGTACTTAAGTCGGCATTGTGCCTTTTCTATTTAATTCCTATGCAACTTCTGTGTTTCTTCGTCAATAAGAAGGTCCAAGGGATACAGTAAACCTGGAGTGAAGCATCGGAATCTATAACTAGTGTCACAGGAATGGGTCATAACATAGAGAGTAAGAAGAGTCAGTCTTCTAGTACTTAAGTCGGCATTGTGCATTTTCTATTTAATTCCGATACAATTTCTGTGTTTCATCGGCAATAAGAAGGTCAGAGGGATACAATAAACCTGAAGTGAAGCATCGGAATCTATAACTAGTGTCATAAGAATGGTTCAAATCATAGACAGTAGGAAGATTCAGTCTTCTTGTACTTAAGTCGGCATTGTACCTTTTGTATTTAATTCCGATGCAATTTCTGTGTTTCATCGTCAATAAGAAGGTCCAAGGGATACAGTAAACCTGAAGTGAAGCATCGGAAACTATAACTAGCGTCACAGGAATGGTTCAAAACATAGACTGTAAGAAGAGTCGGTCTTCTTGTACTTAAGTCGGCATTGTGCCTTTTGTATTTAATTCCGATGCAATTTCTGTGTTTCATCGTCAGTAAGAAGGTCCAAGGGATACAGTAAACCTGGAGTGAAGCATTGGAATCTATAACTAGCGTCACAGGAATGTTCAAAACATAGACAGTAAGAAGAGTCAGTCTTCTTGTACTTATGTCGGCATTGTGCCTTTTGTATTTAATTCCGATGCAATTTCTGTGTTTCATCGTTAATAAGTAGGTCCAAGGGATACAGTAAACCTCAAGTGAAGCATCGGAATCTATAACTAGTGTCACAGGAATGGTTCAAAACATAGTCAGTAGGAAGAGTCGGTCTTCATGTACTTAAGTCGGCACTGGGCCTTTTGTATTTAATTCCGATGTATTTTCTGTGTTTCAACGTCAATAAGAAGGTCCAAGGGATACAGTAACCCTGATGTGAAGCATCGGAATCTATAACTAGAGTCACAGGAATGGTACAAATCATAGACAGTAGGAAGAGTCAGTCTTCTTGTACTTAAGTCGGCATTGTGCATTTTGTATTTAATTCCGATGCAATTTCTGAGTTTCATCGTCAATAAGAAGGGCCAAGGGATACAGTAAACGTGAAGTGAAGCATTGGAATCTATAACTAGTGTCACAGGAATGGTTCAAAACGTAGACAGTAAGAAGAGTCAGTCTTCTTGTACTTAAGTCGGCATTGTGCCTTTTCTATTTAATTCCGATGCAATTTCTGTGTTACATCGTGAATAAGAAGGTCAGAGGGATACAGCAAACCTGAAGTGAAGCATCCGAATCTATAACTGTTGTCACAGGAATGGTTCAAAACATAGTCAGTAAAAAGAATCAGTCTTCTTGCACTTAAGTCGGATTGTGCCTTTTGTATTTAATTCCGATGCAATTTCTGTGTTTCATCGTCAATAAGAAGGTCCAAGGGATACAGTAAACCTGAAGTGAAGCATCGGAAACTATAACTAGCGTCACAGGAATGGTTCAAAACATAGTCTGTAAGAAGAATCGGTCTTCTTGTACTTAAGTCGGCATTGTGCCTTTTGTATTTAATTCCGATGCAATTTCTGTGTTTCATCGTCAATAAGAAGGTCCAAGGGATACAGTAAATCTGGAGTGAAGCATTGGAATCTATAACTAGTGTCACAGGAATGGTTCAAAACATAGACAGTAAGAAGAGTCAGTCTTCTTGTACTTATGTCGGCATTGTGCCTTTTGTATTTAATTCCGATGCAATTTCTGTGTTTCATCGTTAATAAGTAGGTCCAAGGGATACAGTAAACCTCAAGTGAAGCATCGGAATCTATAACTAGTGTCACAGGAATGGTTCAAAACATAGTCAGTAGGAAGAGTCGGTCTTCATGTACTTAAGTCGGCACTGGGCCTTTTGTATTTAATTCCGATGTATTTTCTGTGTTTCAACGTCAATAAGAAAGTCCAAGGGATACAGTAACCCTGAAGTGAAGCATCGGAATCTATAACTAGAGTCACAGGAATGGTACAAATCATAGACAGTAGGAAGAGTCAGTATTCTTGTACTTAAGTCGGCATTGTGCATTTTGTATTTAATTCCGATGCAATTTCTGTGTTTCATCGTCAATAAGAAGGGCCAAGGGATACAGTAAACCTGAAGTGAAGCATTGGAATCTATAACTAGTGTCACAGGAATGGTTCAAATTGTAGACGGTAAGAAGAGTCAGTCTTCTTGTACTTAAGTCGGCATTGTGCCTTTTCTATTTAATTCCGATGCAATTACTGTGTTACATCGTGAATAAGAAGGTCAGAGGGATACAGCAAACCTGAAGTGAAGCATCCGAATATATAACTGTCGTCACAGGAATGGTTCAAAACATAGTCAGTAAAAAGAATCAGTCTTCTTGTACTTAAGTCGGATTGTGCCTTTTGTATTTAATTCCGATGCAATATCTGTGTTTTATCGACAATAAGAAGGTCCAAGCGATACAGTTAACCGGAATTGAAGCATCGGTATCTATAACTATCGTCACACTAATGGTTCAAAGCGAAGTCAGTAAGAAAAGTCAGTGTCCTTGGTCTTAAGTCGGCATTGTGCCTTTTGTATTTATTTCCGATGCAATTTCTGTGTTTCATCGTCAATAAGAATGTCCAAGGGATACAGTAAAACTGAAGTGAAGCATCGGAATCTATAAATAGTGTCACAGGAATGGTTAAAATCAATGTCAATAAGAAGAGTCGGTCTTCATGTACTTAAGTCGGCTTTGTGCCTTTTGTATTTAATTCCGATGCAATTTCTGTGTTTCATCGTCAATAAGAAAGTACAAGGGATACAGTAAACCTGAAGTGAAGCATCGGAATCTATAACTAGTGTCACAGGAATGGTTCAAAACATAGACAGTAGGAAGAGTCAGTGTTCGTGTACTTAAGTCGGCATTGTGCCTTTTGTGTTTAATTCCGATGCAATTTCTGTGTTTCATCGTCAATAAGAAGGTCCAAGGGATACAGTAAACCTGAAGGGAGGCATCGGAATCTACAACTATTGTCACAGGATTGGTTCAAAACATAGACAGTAAGAAGAGTCAGTCTTCTTGTACTCAAGTCGGCATTGTGCTTTTTCTATTTAATACCGATGCAATTTCTGTGTTTCATCGTCAATAAGAAGGTCAGAGGGATACAGTAAACCTAAAGTGAAGCATCGGAATCTATAGCTAGTGTCACAGGAATGGTTAAAACATAGTCAGTAAGAAGTGTCAGTCTTCTTGTACTTAATTGGGCATTGTGCGTTTGGTATGTAATTCCGATGCAATTTCTGTGCTTCACCGTCAATAAGAACGACAGAGGGATACAGTAAACCTGAAGTGATGCATCGGAATCTATAACTAGTGTCACAGGAAAGGTTCAAACATAGACAGTAAGAAGAGTCAGTCTCCTTGTACTTAAGTCGGCATTGTGCCTTTTGTATTTAATTCCGATGCAATTTCTGTGTTTCATCGTCAATAAGAAGGTCAGAGGGATACAGTAAGCCGGAAGTGAAGCATCGGAACCTATAACTAGTGTCACAGGAATGGTTCAAACATAGTCAGTAAGAAGAGTCAGTCTTCTTGTCCTTAAGTCGGCATTGTGCCTTTTGTATTTAATTCCGATGCAATTTCTGTGTTTCATCGTCAATAAGAAGGTCCAAGGGATGCAGTAAACCTGGAGTGAAGCATCGGAATCTATAACTAGAGTCACAGTAATGGTTCAAAACATTGACTGTAAGAAGAGTCTGTCTTTTTGTACTTAAGTCGGCATTGTCCCTTTTGTATTTAATTCCGATGCAATTTCTGTATTTCATCGTCAGTAAGTAGGTCCAAGGGATACAGTAAACCTGAAGTGAAGCATCAGAATCTATAACAAGAGTCACAGGAATGGTTCAAAACATAGACAGTATGAAGAGTCAGTCTTCTTGTACTTAAGTCGGCATTGTGCCTTTTGTATTTCATTCTGAAGCAATTTCTGTGTTTCAACGTCAATTAGAAGGTCCAAGGGATACAGTAAACCTCAAGTGAAGCATCGGAATCTATAACTAGTGTCACAAGAATGGTTCAAATCATAGTCAGTACTAAGAGTCGGTCTTCATGTACTTAAGTCGGATTTGTGCCTTTTGTATTTAAGTCCGATGCAATTTCTGTGTTTCATCGTCAATATGAAGGTCCATGAGATACAGTAATCCTGAAGTGAAGCATCAGAATCTATAACTAGAGTCACAGGAATGGTTCAAAACATAGACAGTATGAAGAGTCAGTCTTCTTGTACTGAAGTCGGCATTGTAACTTTTGTATTTAATTCCGATGCAATTTCTGTGTCTCATCGTCTTTAAGATAGTCCAAGGTATACAGTAAACCTGAAGTGAAGCATCGGAATCTATAACTAGTTTCACAGGAATGGTTCAAAGCAAAGTCAGTAGGAAGAGTCAGTCTTCTTGTTCTTAAGTCGGCATTGTGCCTTTTGTGTTTAATTCCGATGCAATTTCTGTGTTTCATCGTCAATAACAAGGTCCAAGCGATACAGTTAAACTGAAGTGAAGCATCGGTATCTATAACTAGCGTCACACTAATGGTTCAAAGCAAAGTCAGTAGGAAGAGTCAGTCTTCTTGTTCTTAAGTCGGCATTGTGCCTTTTGTATTTAATTCCGATGCAATATCTGTGTTTCATCGTCAATAAAAATTCCAAGGGATACATTAAACCTGAAATGAAGCATCGGAATCTATAACTAGTGTCACGGGAATGGTTCAAATCATTGTCAATAAGAAGAGTCGGTCTTCATGTACTTAAGTCGGCATTGTGCGTTTTGTATTTAATTCCGATGCAATTTCTGTGTTTCATCGTCACAAAGAAAGTACAAGGGATACAGTAAACCTGAAGTGAAGCATCGGAATCTATAACTAGTGTCACAGGAATGGTTCAAAACATTGACAGTAATAAGAGTCAGTGTTCTTGTACTTAAGTCGACATTGTGCCTTTTCTATTTAATACCGATGCAATTTCTGTGTTTCATCGTCAATAAGAAGGTCAGAGGGATACAGTAAACCTGAAGTGAAGCATCGGAATCTATAACTAGTGTCACACGAATGGTTCAAAACATAGTCAGTAAGAAGAGTCTGTCTTCTTGTACTTAATTCGGCATTGTGCCTTTCGTATTGAATTCCGATGCAATTTCTGTGTTTCACCGTCTATAAGATGGTCAGAGGGATACAGTGAACCTGAAGTGAAGCATCGGGATATATAACTAGTGTCACAGGAATCGTTCAAATCATAGTCAGTACGAAGAGTCAGTCTTCTTGTACTTAAGTCGGCATAGTGCCTTTTCTATTTAATTCCGATGCAATTTGTGTGTTTCATCGTCAATAAGAAGGTCCAAGGGATACAGTAAACCTGAAATGAAGCATCGGAATACATAACTAGTGTCACAGGAATGGTTCAAATCATTGTCAATAAGAAGTGTCGGTCTTCATGTACTTAAGTCGGCATTGTGCCTTTTGTATTTAATTCCGGTGCAATTTCTTTGTTTCATCGTCACAAAGAAAGTACAAGGGATAAAGTAAACCTGAAGTGAAGCTTCGGAATCTATAACTAGGGTCACAGGACTGGTTCGAAACATAGACAGTAAGAAGAGTCAGTCTTCTTGTACTTAAGTCGGCATTGTGCCTTTTCTATTTAATACCGATGCAATTTCTGTGTTTCATCGTCATTAAGAAGGTCAGAGGGATACAGTAAACCTGAAGTCAAGCATAGGAATCTACAACTAGTGTCACAGGATTGGTTCGAAACATAGACAGTAAGAAGAGTCAGTCTTCCTGTACTTAAGTCGGCATTGTGCCTTTTCTATTTAATACCAATGCAATTTCTGTGTTTCATCGTCATTAAGAAGGTCAGAGGGATACAGTAAACCTGAAGTGAAGCATCGGAATCTATAACTAGTGTCACAGGAGTGGTTCAAAACATAGTCAGTAAGAAGAGTCTGTCTTCTTGTACTTAATTCTTCATTGTGCCTTTCGTATTGAATTCCGATGCAATTTCTGGTTTTCTCCGTCTATAAGAAGGTCAGATGGATACACAAAACCTGAAGTGAAGCATCGGAATCTATAACTAGAGTCACAGGAATGGTTCACACATAGACAGTAAGAAGAGTCAGTCTTCATGTACTTAAATCGGCATTGTGCATTTTGTATTTAATTCCGATGCAATATCCGTGTTTCATCGTCAATAAGATGGTCCAAGCGATACAGTAAACCGGAAGTGAAGCATCGGAATCTATGACTAGTGTCACACTAATGGTTCAAAACAAAGTCAGTAAGAAGTGTCAATCTTCTTATCCTTAAGTCGGCATTGTGCCTTTTATATTTAATTCCGATGTAATTTCTGTGTTTCATCGTCAATAAGAATGTCCAAGGGATACAGTAAACATGAAGTGAAGCATCGGAATCTATAACTAGTGTCACAGGAATGGTTAAAATCATTGTCAATAAGAAGTGTCAGTCTTCTTGTACTTAATTGGGCATTGTGCGTTTGGTATGTAATTCCGATGCAATTTCTGTGCTTCACCGTCAATAAGAACGACAGAGGGATACAGTAAACCTGAAGTGATGCATCGGAATCTATAACTAGTGTCACAGGAACGGTTCAAACATAGACAGTAAGAAGAGTCAGTCTTCTTGTACTTAAGTCGGCATTGTGCCTTTTGTATTTAATTCCGATGCAATTTCTGTGTTTCATCGTCAATAAGAAGGTCCAAGGGATACAGTAAACCTGGAGTGAAGCATCGGAATCTATAACTAGAGTCACAGTAATGGTTCAAAACATTGACAGTAAGAAGAGTCTGTCTTCTTGTACCTAAGTCGGCATTGTCCCTTTTGTATTTAATTCCGATGCAATTTCTGTGTTTCATCGTCAGTAAGTAGGTCCAAGGGATACAGTAAACCTGAAGTGAAGCATCGGAATCTATAACTAGTGTCACTGCAATGGTTCGAAATATAGACAGTAAGAAAAGTCAGTCTTCTTGTACTTAAGCCGGCATTGTGCCATTTGTATTTAATTCCGATGCAATTTCTGTGATTCATCGTCAGAAAGAAGGTCCAAGGGATACAGTAAACCTGAAGTGAAGCATCGGACTCTATAAAAAGTGTCACAGAAATGGATCAAAACATAGGCAGTAGGAAGAGTCAGTCTTCTTATACTTAAGTCGGCATTGTGCCTTTTGTATTTAATTCTGAAGCAATTTCTGTGTTTCAACTTAAATTAGAAGGTCCAAGGGATACAGTAAACCTCAAGTGAAGCATCGGAATCTATAACTAGTGTCACAAGAATGGTTCAAATCATAGTCAGTACTAAGAGTCGGTCTTCATGCACTTAAGTCGGCATTGTGCCTTTTGTATTTAAGTCCGATGCAATTTCTGTGTTTCATCGTCAATATGAAGGTCCAAGAGATACAGTAATCCTGAAGTGAAGCATCAGAATCTATAACTAGAGTCACAGGAATGGTTCAAACATAGACAGTATGAAGAGTCAGTCTTCTTGTACTTAAGTCGGCATTGTGCCTTTTGTACTTAATTCTGATGCAATTTCTGTGTCTCATCGTCATTAAGATAGTCCAAGGTATACAGTAAACCTGAAGTGAAGCATCGGAATCTATAACTAGTGTCACAGGAATGGTTCAGAACATAGTCAGTAAGAAGAGTCAGTCTTCTTGTACTTATGTCGGCATTGTGCCTTTTGTATTTAATTCCGATGCAATTTCTGTGTTTCATCGTCAATAAGAAGGTCCAAGCGATACAGTTAAACTGAAGTGAAGCATCGGTATCTATAACTAGCGTCACACTAATGGTTCAAAGCAAAGTCAGTAGGAAGAGTCAGTCTTCTTGTTCTTAAGTCGGCATTGTGCCTTTTGTATTTAATTCCGATGCAATATCTGTGTTTCATCGTCAATAAAAATTTCCAAGTGATACAGTAAACCTGAAATGAAGCATCGGAATCTATAACTAGTGTCACAGGAATGGTTCAAATCATTGTCAATAAGAAGAGTCGGTCTTCATGTACTTAAGTCGGCATTGTGCCTTTTGTATTTAATTCGGATGCAATTTCTGTGTTTCATCGTCACAAAGAAAGTACAAGGGATACAGTAAACCTGAAGTGAAGCATCGGAATCTATAACTAGTGTCACAGGAATGGTTCAAAACATTGACAGTAATAAGAGTCAGTGTTCTTGTACTTAAGTCGGCATTGTGCCTTTTGTATTTAATTCCGATACAATTTCAGTGTTTCATCGTCAATAAGAAGGTCCAAGGGATACAGTAAACCTGAAGTGAAGCATTGGAATCTACAACTAGTGTCACCGGATTGGCTCAAATCATAGCAGTAAGAAGAGTCAGTCTTCTTGTACTTAAGTCGACATTGGTCCTTTTCTATTTAATACCGATGCAATTTCTGTGTTTCATCGTCAATAAGAAGGTCAGAGGGATACAGTAAACCTGAAGTGAAGCATCGGAATCTATAACTAGAGTCACAGGAATGGTTCAAAACATAGTCAGTAAGAAGAGTCTGTCTTCTTGTACTTAATTCGGCATTGTGCCTTTCGTATTGAATTCCGATGCAATTTCTGTGTTTCACCGTCTATAAGATGGTCAGGGGGATACACAAAACCTGAAGTGAAGCATCGGAATCTATAACTAGTGTCACAGGAATGGTTCAAACATTGACAGTAAGAAGAGCCAGTCTTCATGTACTTAAATCGGCATTGTGCCTTTTGTATTTAATCACGATGCAATTTCTGTGTTTCATCGTCAATAAGAAGGTCAGAATGATACAGTAAACTTGAAGTGAAGCATCGGAATCTATAACTAGTGTCACAGGAATGGTTCAAATCATAGTCGGTAAGTAGAGTCTGTCTTCTTGTCCTTAAGTCGGCATTGTACCTTTTGTATTTAATTCCGATGCAATTTCTGTGTTTTATCGTCATAAAGGAAATACAAGGGATACAGTAAACCTGAAGTGAAGCATCGGAATCTATAACTAGTGTCACAGGAATGGTTCAAAACATTGACAGTAATAAGAGTCAGTGTTCTTGTACTTAAGTCGGCATTGTGCCTTTTGTATTTAATTCCGATGCAATATCAGTGTTTCATCGTCAATAAGAAGGTCCAAGGGATACAGTAAACCTGAAGTGAAGCATCGGAATCTACAACTAGTGTCACAGGATTGGCTCAAATCATAGACAGTAAGAATCGTCAGTCTTCTTGTACTTAAGTCGACATTGGTCCTTTTCTATTTAATACCGATGCAATTTCTGTGTTTCACCGTCTATAAAATGGTCAGAATGATACACAAAACCTGAAGTGAAGCATCGGAATCTATAACTAGTGTCACAGGAATGGTTCAAAACATAGACAGTAGGAAGAGTCAGTGTTCTTGTACTTAAGTCGGCATTGTGCCTTTTGTATTTAATTCCGATGCAATTTCAGTGTTTCATCGTCAATAAGAAGGTCCAAGGGATACAGTAAACCTGAAGTGAAGCATCGGAATCTATAACTAGTGTCACAGGAATGGTTCAAACATTGACAGTAAGAAGAGTCAGTCTTCATGTACTTAAATCGGCATTGTACCTTTTGTATTTATTCCCGATGCAATTTCTGTGTTTCATCGTCAATAAGAAGGTCAGAGGGATACAGTAAACCGGAAGTGAAGCATCGGAATCTATAACTAGTGTCACAGGAATTGTTCAAATCATAGTCAGTAAGTAGAGTCAGTCTCCTTGCCCTTAAGTCGGCATTGTGCCTTATGTATTTAATTCCGATGCAATTTTGTGTTTCATCGTCAATACGAATGTCCAAGGGATACAGTAAACCTGACGTAAAGCATCGGAATCTATAACTAGTGTCACAGGAATGGTTTAAATCATTGTCAATAAGAAGAGTCGGTCTTCATGTACTTAAGTCGGCATTGTGCCATTTGTATTTAATTCCGATGCAATTTCTGTGTTTCATCGTCAATAAGAAAGTACAAGGGATTCAGTAAACCTGTAGTGAAGCATCGGAATCTATAACTAGTGTCACAGGAATGATTCAAAACATAGACAGTAGGAAGAGTCAGTGTTCTTGTACTTAAGTCGGCATTGTGCATTTTGTATTTAATTCCGATGCAATTTCTGGGTTTCATCGTCAATAAGAAGGTCCAAGGGATACAGTAAACCTGAAGTGAATCATTGGGATCTACAACTAGTGTCACAGGATTGGTTCAAAACATAGACAGTAAGAAGAGTCAGCCTTCTTGTACTTAAGTCCCCATTGTGCCTTTTCTATTTAATTCCGATGCAATTTCTGTGTTTCATCGTCAAAAAGAAGGTCAGAGGCATACTGTAAACCTAAAATGAAGCATCGGAATCTATAACTAGTGTCACAGGAATGGTTCAAAACATAGTCAGTAAGAAGAGTCAGTCCTCTTGTACTTAATTGGGCATTGTGCCTTTCGTATTGAATTCCGATGCATTTTCTGTGTTTCATCGTCATTAAGAAGGTCAGAGGGATACAGTAAACCTGAAGTGAAGCATCGGAATCTATAACTAGTGTCACAGGAATGGTTCAAACATAGACAGTAAGAAGAGTCAGTCTTCTTGTACTTAAGTCGGCATTGTGCCTTTTGTATTTAATTCCGATGCAATTTCTGTGTTTCATCGTCAATAAGAAGGTCAGAGGGATACAGTAAAAAGGAAGTGAAGCATCGGAACCTATAACTAGTGTCACAGGAATGGTTCAAAACGTAGACAGTAAAAAGAGTTAGTCTTCTTGTATTTAAGTCGGCATTGTGCCTTTTGTAGTTAATTGCGATGCAATTTCTGTGTTTCATCGTCAATAAGGAGGTCCAAGGGACACAGTAAACCTGAAGTGAAGCATCGGAATCTATAACTAGTGTCACCGGAATGGTTCAAAACATAGACAGTAAGAAGAGTCAGTCTTCTTGTACTTAAGTCGGCATTGTGCCTTTTGTATTTCATTCCGATGCAATTTCTGTGATTCATCGTCAATAAGAAGGTCCAAGGGATACAGTAAACCTGAGGTGAAGCATCGGACTCCATAACTAGTGTCACAGAAATGGATCAAATCATAGACAGTAGGAAGAGTCAGTCTTTTTATACTTAAGTCGGCATTGTGCCTTTTGTATTAAATTCCGATGCAATTTCTGTGTTTCATCATCAATAAGAAGGTCCAAGGGAAACAGTAAACCTGAAGTGAAGCATCGGAATCTATAACTAGTGTCACAGGAATGGTTCAAAGCATAGACAGTACGAAGAGTCACTCTTCATGTACATATGTCGGCATTGTAGCTTTTGTATTTAATTCCGATGCAATTTCTGTGTTACATCGTCAATAAGAAGATCAGAGGGATACAGTAAACCTGAAGTGAAGCATCGGAATCTATAACTGGTGTCACAGGAATGGTTCAAAACATAGTCAGAAAGAAGAGTCAGTCTTCCTGTCCTTAAGTCGGCATTGTGCCTTTTTTATTTAATTCCGATGCAATTTCTGTGTTTCATCGGCAATAAGGTCAGAGGGATACAGTAAACCTGAAGTGAAGCATCGGAATCTATAACTAGTGTCACAGGAATGGTTCAAAACATAGACAGTAGGAAGAGTCAGTCTTCTTGTACTTCAGTCGGCATTGTGCCTTTTGTATTTAATTCCGATGCAATTTCTGTGTTTCATCGTCAATAATTAGGTCAGAGGGATACAGTAAACCTGAAGTGAAGCATCGGAATCAAAACTAGTTTCACAGGAATGGTTCAAAACATAGTCAGTAAGAAGAGTCAGTCTTCTTGTACTTAAGTCGGCATTGTGCCTTTTCTATTTAATTCCGATGCAATTTCTGTGTTTCATCGTCAATAAGAAGGTCCAAGTGATACAGTAAAATTGGAGTGAAGCATCGGAATCTATAACTAGTGTCACAGGATTGGTTCAAAACATAGACAGTAAGAAGAGTCAGTCTTCTTGTACTTAAGTCGACATTGTGCCTTTTCTATTTAATACCGATGCAATTTCTGTGTTTCATCGTCAATAAGAAGGTCTGAGGGATACAGTAAACCTGAAGTGAAGCATCGGAATCTATAACTAGTGTCACAGGAATGGTTCAAAACATAGTCAGTAAGAAGAGTCTGTCTTCTTATACTTAATTCGGCATTGTGCCTTTCGTATTGAATTCCGATGCAATTTCTGTGTTTCACCGTCTATAAGATGGTCAGAGGGATACACAAAACCTGAAGTGAAACATCGGAATCTATAACTAGTGTCACAGGAATGGTTCAAACATTGACAGTAAGAAGAGCCAGTCTTCATGTTCTTAAATCGCCATTGTGCCTTTTGTATTTAATACCGATGCAATTTCTGTGTTTCATCGTCAATAAGAAGGTCAGAGGGATACAGTAAACCGGAAGTGAAGCATTGGAATCTATAACTAGTGTCACAGGAATGGTTCAAATCATAGTCAGTAAGTAGAGTCAGTCTTCTTGTCCTTAAGTCGGCATTGTGCCTTTTGTATTTAATTCCGATGCAATATCTGTGTTTCATCGTCAATATAAATCTCCAAGGGATACAGTAAACCTGAAATGAAGCATCGGAATCTATAACTAGTGTCACAGGAATGGTTCAAATCATTGTCAATAAGAAGAGTCGGTCTTCATGTACTTAAGTCGGCATTGTGGCTTTTGTATTTAATTCCGATGCAATTTCTGTGTTTCATCGTCACAAAGGAAATACAAGGGATATAGTAAACCTGAAGTGAAGCATCGGAATCTATAACTAGTGTCACAGGAATGGTTCAAAACATAGTCAGTAAGAAGAGTCAGTCCTCTTGTACTTAATTGGGCATTGTGCCTTTCGTATTGAATTCCGATGCAATTTCTGTGTTTCATCGTCATTAAGAAGATCAGAGGGATACAGTAAACCTGAAGTGAAGCATCGGAATCTACAACTAGTGTCACATTATTGGCTCAAATCATAGACAGTAAGAAGAGTCAGTCTTCTTGTACTTAAGTCGACATTGGTCCTTTTCTATTTAATACCGATGCAATTTCTGTGTTTCATCGTCAATAAGAAGGTCAGAGGGATACAGTAAACCTGAAGTGAAGCATCGGAATCTATAACTAGTGTCACAGGAATGGTTCAGAACATAGTCAGTAAGAAGAGTCGGTCTTCTTGTACTTAATTCGGCATTGTGCCTTTCGTATTGAATTCCGATGCAATTTCTGTGTTTCACCGTCTATAATATGGTCAGAGGGATACACAAAACCTGAAGTGAAGCATCGGAATCTATAACTAGTGTCACAGGAATGGTTCAAACATTGACAGTAAGAAGAGCCAGTCTTCATGTACTTAAATCGGCATTGTGCCTTTTGTATTTAATCACGATGCAATTTCTGTGTTTCATCGTCAATGAGAAGGTCAGAATGATACAGTAAACTGGAAGTGAAGCATCGGAATCTATAACTAGTGTCACAGGAATGGTTCAAATCATAGTCAGTAAGTAGAGTCAGTCTTCTTGTCCTTAAGTCGGCATTGTGCCTTTTGTATTTAATTCCGATGCAATATCTGTGTTTCATCGTAAATAAAAACGTCCAAGGGATACAGTAAACCTGAAATGAAGCATCGGAATCTATAACTAGTGTCACAGGAATGGTTCAAATCATTGTCAATAAGAAGAGTCGGTCTTCATGTACTTAAGTCGGCATTGTGCATTTTGTATTTAATTCCGATGCAATTTCTGTGTTTCATCGTCACAAAGGAAATACAAGGGATACAGTAAACCTGAAGTGAAGCATCGGAATCTATAACTAGTGTCACAGGAATGGTTCAAAACATAGACAGTAGGAAGAGTCAGTGTTCTTGTACTTAAGTCGGCATTGTGCCTTTTGTATTTAATTCCGATGCAATTTCAGTGTTTCATCGTCAATAAGAAGGTCCAAGGGATACAGTAAACCTGAAGTGAAGCATCGGAATCTATAACTAGTGTCACAGGAATGGTTCAAACATTGACAGTAAGAAGAGTCAGTCTTCATGTACTTAAATCGGCATTGTGCCTTTTGTATTTATTCCCGATGCAATTTCTGTGTTTCATTGTCAATAAGAAGGTCAGAGGGATACAGTAAACCGGAAGTGAAGCATCGGAATCTATAACTAGTGTCACAGGAATGGTTCAAAACATAGTCAGTAAGTAGAGTCAGTCCCCTTGTCCTTAAGTCGGCATTGTGCCTTTTGTATTTAATTCCGATACAATTTTGTGTTTCATCGTCAATAAGAATGTCCAAGGGATACAGTAAACCGGAAGTAAAGCATCGGAATCTATAACTAGTGTCACAGGAATGGTTCAAATCATTGTCAATAAGAAGAGTCGGTCCTCATGTACTTAAGTCGGCATTGTGCCATTTGTATTTAATTCCGATGATTTTTCTGTGTTTCATCGTCAATAAGAAAGTACAAGGGATACAGTAAACCTGTAGTGAAGCTTCGGAATCTATAACTAGTGTCACAGGAATGATTCAAAACATAGACAGTAGGAAGAGTCAGTGTTCTTGTACTTAAGTCGGCTTTGTGTATTTTGTATTTAATTCCGATGCAATTTCTGGGTTTCATGGTCAATAAGAAGGTCCAAGGGATACAGTAAACCTGAAGTGAATCATTGGGATCTACAACTAGTGTCACAGGATTGGTTCAAAACATAGACAGTAAGAAGAGTCAGCCTTCTTGTACTTAAGTCCCCATTGTGCCTTTTCTATTTAATACCGATGCAATTTCTGTGTTTCATCGTCAATAAGAAGGTCAGAGGCATACTGTAAACCTAAAGTGAAGCATCGGAATCTATAACTAGTGTCACAGGAATGGTTCAAAACATAGTCAGTAAGAAGAGTCAGTCCTCTTGTACTTAATTGGGCATTGTGCCTTTCGTATTGAATTCCGATGCATTTTCTGTGTTTCATCGTCATTAAGAAGGTCAGAGGGATACAGTAAACCTGAAGTGAAGCATCGGAATCTATAACTAGTGTCACAGGAATGGTTCAAACATAGACAGTAAGAAGAGTCAGTCTTCTTGTACTTAAGTCGGCATTCTGCCTTTTGTATTTAATTCCGATGCAATTTCTGTGTTTCATCGTCAATAAGAAGGTCAGAGGGATACAGTAAAAAGGAAGTGAAGCATCGGAACCTATAACTAGTGTCACTGGAATGGTTCAAAACGTAGACAGTAAAAAGAGTCAGACTTCTTGTATTTAAGTCGGCATTGTGCCTTTTGTATTTAATTGCGATGCAATTTCTGTGTTTCATCGTCAATAAGGAGGTCCAAGGGACACAGTAAACCTGAAGTGAAGCATCGGAATCTATAACTAGTGTCACCGGATTGGTTCAAAACATAGACAGTAAGAAGAGTCAGTCTTCTTGTACTTAAGTCGGCATTGTGCCTTTTGTATTTCATTCCGATGCAATTTCTGTGATTCATCGTCAATAAGAAGGTCCAAGGGATACAGTAAACCTGAAGTGAAGCATCGGACTCCATAACTAGTGTCACAGAAATGGATCAAAACATAGACAGTAGGAAGAGTCAGTCTTTTTATACTTAAGTCGGCATTGTGCCTTTTGTATTAAATTCCGATGCAATTTCTGTGTTTCATCATCAATAAGAAGGTCCAAGGGAAACAGTAAACCTGAAGTGAAGCATCGGAATCTATAACTAGTGTCACAGGAATGGTTCAAAGCATAGACAGTACGAAGAGTCAGTCTTCATGTACATATGTCGGCATTGTAGCTTTTGTATTTAATTCCGATGCAATTTCTGTGTTACATCGTCAATAAGAAGGTCAGAGGGATACAGTAAACCTGAAGTCAAGCATCGGAATCTATAACTGGTGTCACAGGAATGGTTCAAAACATAGTCAGTAAGAAGAGTCAGTCTTCCTGTCCTTAAGTCGGCATTGTGCCTTTTTTATTTAATTCCGATGCGATTTCTGTGTTTCATCGGCAATAAGGTCAGAGGGATACAGTAAACCTGAAGTGAAGCATCGGAATCTATAACTAGTGTCACAGGAATGGTTCAAAACATAGACAGTAGGAAGAGTCAGTCTTCTTGTACTTCAGTCGGCATTGTGCCTTTTGTATTTAATTCCGATGCAATATCTGTGTTTCATCGTCAATAATAAGGTCAGAGGGATACAGTAAACCTGAAGTGAAGCATCGGAATCAAAATTAGTTTCACAGGAATGGTTCAAAACATAGTCAGTAAGAAGAGTCAGTCTTCTTGTACTTAAGTCGGCATTGTGCCTTTTCCATTTAATTCCGATGCAATTTCTGTGTTTCATCGTCAATAAGAAGGTCCAAGTGATACAGTAAAATTGGAGTGAAGCATCGGAATCTATAACTAGTGTCACAGGATTGGTTCAAAACATAGACAGTAAGAAGAGTCAGTCTTCTTGTACTTAAGTCGACATTGTGCCTTTTCTATTTAATACCGATGCAATTTCTGTGTTTCATCGTCAATAAGAAGGTCAGAGGGATACAGTAAACCTGAAGTGAAGCATCGGAATCTATAACTAGTGTCACAGGAATGGTTCAAAACATAGTCAGTAAGAGGAGTCTGTCTTCTTGTACTTAATTCGGCATTGTGCCTTTCGTATTGAATTCCGATGCAATTTCTGTGTTTCACCGTCTATAAGATGGTCAGAGGGATACACAAAACCTGAGGTGAAGCATCGGAATCTATAACTAGTGTCACAGGAATGGTTCAAACATTGACAGTAAGAAGAGCCAGTCTTCATGTACTTAAATCGGCATTGTGCCTTTTGTATTTAATACCGATGCAATTTCTGTGTTTCATCGTCAATAAGAAGGACAGAGGGATACAGTAAACCGGAAGTGAAGCATCGGAATCTATAACTAGTGTCACAGGAATGGTTCAAATCATAGTCAGTAAGTAGAGTCAGTCTTCTTGTCCTTAAGTCGGCATTGTGCCTTTTGTATTTAATTCCGATGCAATATCTGTGTTTCATCGTCAATAAAAATGTCCTAGGGATACAGTAAACCTGAAATGAAGCATCGGAATCTATAACTAGTGTGACAGGAATGGCTCAAATCATTGTCAATAAGAAGAGTCGGTCTTCATGTACTTAAGTCGGCATTGTGCCTTTTGTATTTAATTCCGATGCAATTTCTGTGTTTCATCGTCACAAAGGAAATACAAGGGATACAGTAAACCTGAAGTGAAGCATCGGAATCTATAACTAGTGTCACAGGAATGGTTCAAAACACAGACAGTAGGAAGAGTCAGTGTTCTTGTACTTAGGTCGGCATTGTGCCTTTTGTATTTCATTCTGATGCAATTTCAGTGTTTCATCGTCAATAAGAAGGTCCAAGGGATACAGTAAACCTGAAGTGAAGCATCGGAATCTACAACTAGTGTCACAGGATTGGTTCAAACATAGACAGTAAGAAGAGTCAGTCTTCTTGTACTTAAGTCGACATTGTGCCTTTTCTATTTAATACCGATGGAATTTCTGTGTTTCATCGTCAATAAGAAGGTCAGAGGGATACAGTAAACCTGAAGTGAAGCATCGGAATCTATAACTAGTGTCACAGGAATGGTTCAAAACATAGTCAGTAAGAAGAGTCTGTCATCTTGTACTTAATTCGGCATTGTGCCTTTCGTATTGAATTCCGATGCAATTTCTGTGTTTCATCGTCTATAAGAAGGTCAGAGGGATACACAAAACCTGAAGTGAAACATCGGAATCTATAACTAGTGTCACAGGAATGGTTCAAACATTGACAGTAAGAAGAGTCAGTCTTCATGTACTTAAATCGGCATTGTGCCTTTTGTATTTAATCCCGATGCAATTTCTGTGTTTCATCGTCAATAAGAAGGTCAGAGGGATACAGTAAACCGGAAGTGAAGCATCGGAATCTATAACTAGTGTCACAGGAATGGTTCAAAACATAGTCAGTAAGTAGAGTCAGTTTTCTTGTCCTTAAGTCGGCATTGTGCCTTTTGTATTTAATTCCGATGCAATTTTGTGTTTCATCGTCAATAAGAATGTCCAAGGAATACAGTAAACCTGAAGTGAAGCATCGGAATCTATAACTAGTGTCACAGGAATGGTTCAAATCAATGTCAATAAGAAGAGTCGGTCCTCATGTACTTAAGTCGGCATTGTGCCATTTGTATTTAATTCCGATGCAATTTCTGTGTTTCATCGTCAATAAGAAAGTACAAGGGATACAGTAAACCTGTAGTGAAGCATCGGAATCTATAACTAGTGTCACAGGAATGATTCAAAACATAGACAGAAAGGAAGAGTCAGTGTTCTTGTACTTAAGTCGGCATTGTGCCTTTTGTATTTAATTCCGATGCAATTTCTGGGTTTCAACGTCAATAAGAAGGTCCAAGGGATACAGTAAACCTGAAGTGAATCATTGGGATCTACAACTAGTGTCACAGGATTGGTTCAAAACATAGACAGAAAGAAGAGACAGTCTTCTTGTACTTAAGTCCCCATTGTGCCTTTTCTATTTAATACCGATGCAATTTCTGTGTTTCATCGTCAATAAGAAGGACAGAGGCATACTGTAAACCTAAAGTGAAGCATCGGAATCTATAACTAGTGTCACAGGAATGGTTCAAAACATAGTCAGTAAGAAGAGTCAATCTTCTTGTACTTAAGTCGGCATTGTGGATTTTGTATTTTATTCCGATGCAATTTCTGTGATTCATCGTCAATAAGAAAGTCCAAGGGATACAGTAAACCTGAAGTGAAGCATCGGACTCCATAACTAGTGTCACAGAAATGGATCAAAACATAGACAGTAGGAAGAGTCAGTCTTTTTATACTTAAGTCGGCATTGTGCCTTTTGTATTAAATTCCTATGCAATTTCTATGTTTCATCATCAATAAGAAGGTCCAAGGGAAACAGTAAACCTGAAGTGAAGCATCGGAATCTATAACTAGTGTCACATTAATGGTTCAAAGCATAGATAGTGCGAAGAGTCAGTCTTCATGTACATATGTCGGCATTGTAGCTTTTGTATTTAATTCCGATGCAATTTCTATGTTACATCGTCAATAAGAAGGTCAGAGGGATACAGTAAACCTGAAGTGAAGCATGGGAATCTATAACTGGTGTCACAGGAATGGTTCAAAACATAGTCAGTAAGAAGAGTCAGTCTTCCTGTCCTTAAGTCGGCATTGTGCCTTTTTTATTTAATTCCGATGCAATTTCTGTGTTTCATTGGCAATAGGGTCAGAGGGATACAGTAAACCTGAAGTGAACCATCGGAATCTATAACTGGTGTCACAGCAATGGTTCAAAACATAGACAGTAGGAAGAGTCAGTCTTCTTGTACATCAGTCGGCATTGTGCCTTTTGTATTTAATTCCGATGTTATTTCTGTGTTTCATCGTCAATAATAAGGTCAGAGGGATACAGTAAACCTGAAGTGAAGCATCGGAATCAATACTAGTTTCACAGGAATGGTTCAAAACATAGTCAGTAAGAAGAGTCAGTCTTCTTGTACTTAAGTCGGCATTGTGCCTTTTCTATTTAATTCCGATGCAATTTCTGTGTTTCATCGTCAATAAGAAGGTCCAAGTGATACAGTAAAATTGGAGTGAAGCATCGGAATCTATAACTAGTGTCACAGGATTGGTTCAAAACATAGACAGTAAGAAGAGTCAGTCTTCTTGTACTTAAGTCGACATTGTGCCTTTTCTATTTAATGCCGATGCAATTTCTGTGTTTCATCGTCAATAAGAAGGTCAGAGGGATACAGTAAACCTGAAGTGAAGCATCGGAATCTATAACTAGTGTCACAGGAATGGTTCAAAACATAGTCAGTAAGAAGAGTCTGTCTTCTTGTACTTAATTCGGCATTCTGCCTTCGTATAGAATTCCGATGCAATTTCTGTGTTTCACCGTCTATTAGAAGGTCGGAGGGATACACAAAACCTGAAGTGAAGGATCGGAATCTATAACAAGTGTCACAGGAATGGTTCAAACATTGACAGTAAGAAGAGTCAGTCTTCATGTTCTTAAATCGGCATTGTGCCTTTTGTATTTAATCCCGATACAATTTCTGTGTTTCATCGTCAATAAGAAGGTGAGAGGCATACTGTAAACCTAAAGTAAAGCATCGGAATCTATAACTAGTGTCACAGGAATGGTTAAAACATAGTCTGTAAGAAGAGTCAGTCCTCTTGTACTTAATTGGGCATTGTGCCTTTCGTATTGAATTCCGATGCAATTTCTGTGTTTCACCGTCATTAAGAAGGTCAGAGGGATACAGTAAACCTGAAGTGAAGCATCGGAATCTATAACTAGTGTCACAGGAATGGTTCAAACATAGACAGTAAGAAGAGTCAGTCTTTTTGTACTTAATTCGGCGTTGTGCCTTTTGTATTTAATTCCGATGCAATTTCTGTGTTTCATCGTCAATAAGAAGGTCAGAGGGATACAGTAAAAAGGAAGTGAAGCATCGGAACCTATAACTAGTGTCACAGGAATGGTTCAAAACGTAGATAGTAAAAAGAGTGAGTCTTCTTGTACTTAAGTCGGCATTGTGCCTTTTGTATTTAATCCCGATGCAATTTCTGTGTTTCATCGTCAATAAGAAGGTCAGAGGGATACAGTAAACCTGAAGTGAAGCATCGGACTCCATAACTAGTGTCACAGAGATGGATCAAAACATAGACAGTAGGAAGAGTCAGTCTTTTTACACTTAATTCGGCATTGTGCCTTTTGTATTTAATTCCGATGCAATTTCTGTGTTTCATCATCAATAATAAGGTCCAAGGAAAACAGTAAACCTGAAGTGAAGCATCGGAATCTATAACTAGTGTCACAGGAATGGTTCAAACATAGACAGTAGGAAGGGTCAGTCCTCATGTACATAAGTCGGCATTGTAGCTTTTGTATTTAATTCCGATGAAATTTCTGTGTTACATCGTCAATGAGAAGGTCAGAGGGATACAGTAAACCTGAAGTGAAGCATCGGAATCTATAACTAGTGTCACAGGAATGGTTCAAACATAGACAGTAAGAAGAGCTAGTCCTCTTGTACTTAAGTCGGCATTGTGCCTTTTTATTTAAATCCGATGCAATTTCTGTGTTTCATCGGCAATAAGGTCAGAGGGATACAGTAAACGTGAAGTGAAGCATCGGAATCTATAACTAGTGTCACAGCAATGGTTCAAAACATAGACAGTAGGAAGAGTCAGTCTTCTTGTACTTCAGTCGGCATTGTGCATTTTGTATTTAATTCCGATGCAATTTCTGTGTTTCATCGTCAATAATAAGGTCAGAGGGATACAGTAAACCTGAAGTTAAGCATCGGAATCAAATCTAGTTTCACAGGAATGGCTCAAAGCATAGTCAGTAAGAAGAGTCAGTCTTCTTGTACTTAAGTCGGCATTGTGCCTTTTCTATTTATTTCCGATGCAATTTCTGTGTTTCATCGTCAATAAGAAGGTCCAAGTGATACAGTAAAATAGGAGTGAAGCATCGGAATCTATAACTAGTGTCACAGGAATGGTTCAAAACATAGACGGTAAGAAGAGTCAGACTTCTTATACTTAAGTCGACATTGTACCTTTTCTATTTAATTCCGAAGCAATTTCTGTGTTTGATCGTCAATAAGAAGGTCTGAGGGATACAATAAACCTGAAGTGAAGCATCGGAATCTATAACTAGTGTCACAGGAATGGTTCAAAACAAAGTCAGTAAGAAGAGTCAGTCATGTTGTCCTTAAGTCGTCATTGTGCCTTTTGTATTTAATTCCGATGCTATTTCTGTGTTTCATCGTCAATAAGATGGTCCAAGGGATACAGTATACCTGGAGTGAAGCATCGGAATCTATAAATAGTGTCACAGGAATGGTTCAAAGCATAGTCAGTAAGAAGAGTCAGTCTTCTTGTCCTTAAGGCGGCATTGTGCCTTTTGTATTTAATTACGATGAAATTGCTGTGTTTCATCGTCAATAAGATGGTTCAAGGGATACAGTAAACCTGAAGTGAAGCATCGGAATCCATAACTAGTGTCACAGGAATTTTTCGAAACATAGACAGTAGGAAGAGTCAGTGTTCTTGTACTTAAGTCGGCATTGTGCCTTTAGTATTTAATTCCGATTCAATTTCTGTGTTTCATCGTCAATAAGAAGGTCCAAGGGATACAGTAAATCGGAAGTGAAGCATCGGAATCTATAATTAGAGTCACAGTAGTGGTTCAAATAATAGACAGTAAGAAGAGTCAGTCATCTTGTACTTATTTCGGGATTGTGCCTTTTGTATTTAGTTCCGATGCAATTTCTGTTTTTCATCGTCAATAAGAAGGTCCAAGGGATACAGTAAACCTGGAGTGAAGCATCGGAATCTATAACTAGTGTCACAGGAATGGTTCAAAACATAGACAGTAAGAAAAGTCAGTCTTCGTGTACTCAAGTCGGCATTGTGCCTTTTGTATTTCATTCCGATGCAATTTCTGTGATTCATCGTCAATAAGAAGGTCCAAGGGATACAGTAAACCTGAAGTGAAGCATCGGACTCCATAACTAGTGTCACAGAAATGGATCAAAGCATAGACAGTAGGAAGAGTCAGTCTTTTTATACTTAAGTCGGCATTGTGCCTTTTTTATTTAATTCCGATGCAATTTCTGTGTTTCATCGGCAATAAGGTCAGAGGGATACAGTAAACCTGAAGTGAAGCATCGGAATCTATAACTAGTGTCACAGCAACGGTTCAAAACATAGACAGTAGGAAGAGTCAGTCTTCTTGTACTTCAGTCGCCATTGTGCATTTTGTATTTTATTCCGATGCAATTTCTGTGTTTCATCGTCAATAATAAGGTCAGAGGGATACACTAAACCTGAAGTAAAGCATCGGAATCAAAACTAGTTTCACAGGAATGGTTCAAAGCATAGTCAGTAAGAAGAGTCAGTCATCTTGTACTTAAGTCGGCATTGTGCCTTTTCTATATAATTCCGATGCAATTTCTGTGTTTCATCGTCAATAAGAAGGTCCAAGTGATACAGTTAAATTGGAGTGAAGCATCGGAATCTATAACTAGTGTCACAGGCATGGTTCAAAACATAGACGGTAAGAAGAGTCAGACTTCATATACTTAAGTCGACATTGTGCCTTTTCTATTTAATTCCGAAGCTATTTCTGTGTTTGATCGTCAATAAGAAGGTCAGAGGGATACAATAAACCTGAAGTGAAGCATCGGAATCTATAACTAGTGTCACAGGAATGGTTCAAATCAAAGTCAGTGAGAAGAGTCAGTCATGTTGTCCTTAAGTCGCCATTGTGCCTTTTGTATTTAATTCCGATGCAATTTCTGTGTTTCATTGTCAATAAGATGGTCCAAGGGATACAGTATACCTGGAGTGAAGCATCGGAATCTATAAATAGTGTCACAGGAATGGTTCATAACATAGTCAGTAAGAAGAGTCAGTCTTCTTGTCCTTAAGGCGGCATTGTGCCTTTTGTATTTAATTACGATGCAATTGCTGTGTTTCATCGGCAATAAGGTCAGAGGGATACAGTAAACCTGAAGTGAAGCATCGGAATCTATAACTAGTGTCACAGGAATGGTTCAAAACATTGACAGTAGGAAAAGTCAGTCTTCTTGTACTTAAGTCGGCATTTTGACTTTTGTATTAATTTCCGATGCAATTTCTGTGTTTCATCGTCAATAAGAAGGTCAGAGGGATACAGTAAACCTGAAGTGAAGCATCGGATTCTAAAACTAATGTCACAGGAATGGTTCAAACATAGACAGTAGGAACAGTCAGTCTTCTTGTACTTAAGTCGGCATTGTGCCTTTTGTAATTAATTCCGATGCAATTTCTGTGTTTCATCGTCTACAAGAAGGTCAGAGGGATTGAGTAAAGCTGAAGTGAAGCAACGGAATCCATAACTAGTGTCACGGGAATGTTTCAAATCATTGTCAATAAGAAGAGTCGGTCTTCATGTACTTAAGTCTGCATTGTGCCTTTTGTATTTAATTCCGATGAAATTTCTGTGTTTCATCGTCAATAAGATGGTTCAAGGGATACGGTAAACCTGAAGTGAAGCATCGGAATCCATAACTAGTGTCACAGGAATTTTTCGAAACATAGACAGTAGGAAGAGTCAGTGTTCTTGTACTTAAGTCGGCATTGTGCCTTTTCTATTAAATTCCGATGCAATTTCTGTGTTTCATCGTCAATAAGAAGGTCAGAGGGATACAGTAAACCTGAAGTGAAGCATCGGAATCTATAACTAGTGTCACAGGAATGGTTCAAAACATTGACAGTAGGAAAAGTCAGTCTTCTTGTACTTAAGTCGGCATTTTGCCTTTTGTATTAATTTCCGATGCAATTTCTGTGTTTCATCGGCAATAAGAAGGTCAGAGGGATACAGTAAACCTGAAGTGAAGCATCGGATTCTAAAACTAATGTCACAGGAATGGTTCAAACATAGACAGTAGGAACAGTCAGTCTTCTTGTACTTAAGTCGGCATTGTGCCTTTTGTAATTAATTCCGATGCAATTTCTGTGTTTCATCGTCTACAAGAAGGTCAGAGGGATTGAGTAAACCTGAAGTGAAGCAACGGAATCCATAACTAGTGTCACGGGAATGTTTCAAATCATTGTCAATAAGAAGAGTCGGTCTTCATGTACTTAAGTCTGCATTGTGCCTTTTGTATTTAATTCCGATGAAATTTCTGTGTTTCATCGTCAATAAGATGGTTCAAGGGATACAGTAAACCTGAAGTGAAGCATCGGAATCCATAACTAGTGTCACAGGAATTTTTCGAAACATAGACAGTAGGAAGAGTCAGTGTTCTTGTACTTAAGTCGGCATTGTGCCTTTTCTATTAAATTCCGATGCAATTTCTGTGTTTCATCGTCAATAAGAAGGTCAGAGGGATACAGTAAACCTGAAGTGAAGCATCGGAATCTATAACTAGTGTCACAGGAATGGTTCAAAACATAGTCAGTAAGAAGAGTCAGTCTTCTTGTACTTAATTCGGCATTTAGCCTTTCGTATTGAATTCCGATGCAATTTATGTGCTTCACCGTCAATAAGAAGGTCAGAGGGATACAGTAAACCTGAAGTGAAGCATCGGAATCTATAACTAGTGTCACAGGAATGGTTCAAACGTAGACAGTAAGAAGAGTCAGTCTTCATGTACCTAAGTCGGCATTGTGCCTTTTGTATATAATTCCGATGCAATTTCTGTGTTTCATCGTCAATATGAAGGTCAGAGGTATACAGTAAACCGGAAGTGAAGCATCGGAATCTATAACTAGTGTCACAGGAATGGTTCAAAACATAGTCAGTAAGAAGAGTCAGTCTTCTTGTCCTTTAGTCGGCATTGTGCCTTTAGTATTTAATTCCGATTCAATTTCTGTGTTTCATCGTCAATAAGAAGGTCCTAGGGATACAGTAAATCTGGAGTGAAGCATCGGAATCTATAATTAGAGTCACAGTAGTGGTTCAAAACATAGACAGTAAGAAGAGTCAGTCATCTTGTACTTATTTCGGGATTGTGCCTTTTGTATTTAGTTCCGATGCAATTTCTGTTTTTCATCGTCAATAAGAAGGTCCAGGGGACACAGTAAACCTGGAGTGAAGCATCGGAATCTATAACTAGTGTCACAGGAATGGTTCAAAACATAGTCAGTAAGAACAGTCAGTCTTCTTGTACTTTACTCGGCATTGTGATTTTTATATTTAATTCCGATGCAATTTCTGTGATTCATCGTCAATAAGAAGGCCCAACGGTTACAGAAAACTGGAGGAACCGTCGGACTCTATAACTAGTGTCACAGAAATGGTTCCAAACATAGACAGTAGAAGAGTCAGTCTTCTTGTACTTAAGTCGGCATTGTGCCTTTTGTATTTAATTCCGATGCAATTTCTGTGTTTCATCGTCAACAAGAAGGTCCAAGAGAAACAGTATACCTGAAGTGAAGCATCGCAATCTATAACTAGTGTCACAGGAATGGTTCAAAACATAGTCAGTAAGAAGAGTCAGTCTTCTTGTCCTTAAGTCGGCATTGTGCCTTTTGTATTTAATTCCGATCCAATTTCTGTGTTTCATCGGCAATAAGGTCAGAGGGATACAGTAAACCTGAAGTGAAGCTTCAGAATCTATAACTAGTGTCACAGGAATGGTTCAAAACATAAACAGTAGGAAGAATCAGTCTTCTTGTACTTAAGTCGGCATTCTGCCTTTTGTAATTAATTCCGATGCAATTTCTGTGTTTCATCGACAATAAGAAGGTCAGAGCGATACAGTAAACTTGAAGTGAAGCATCAGAATCCAAAACTAATGTCACAGGAATGGTTCAAAACATAGACAGTAGGAAGAGTCAACCTTCTTGTACTTAAGTCGGCATTGTGCCTTTTGTATTTAATTCCGATGCAATTTGTGTATTTCATCGTCAATAAGAAAGTCTGAGGGATACAGTAAACCAGATGTGAAGCATCAGAATCAATAACTAGTGTCACAGGAATGGTTCAAAACATAGTCAGTAAGAAGAGTCAGTCTTCTTGTACTTAAGTCGGCTTTGTGCCTTTGTATTTAATTCTGATGAAATTTCTGTGTTTCATCGTCAATAAGAAGGTCCAAGGGATACAGTAAACCTGCAGTGAAGCATCGGAATCTATAAGTAGTGTCACAGGGACGGTACAAAGTATAGACAGTAAGATGAGTCAGTATTCTTGTACTTAAGTCGGCATTGTGCTTTTTGTATTTATTTCCGATGCAATTTCTGTGTTTCATCGTCAATAAGAAGGTCCAAGGGATACAGTAAACCTCAAGTGAAGCATCGGAATCTATAACTAGTATCACAGGAATGGTTCAAATCAAAGTCAGTAGTAAGAGTCGGTCTTCATGTACTTAAGTCGGCATTGTGCCTTTTAATATCTAATTCCGATGCAATTTCCGTGTTTCATCGTCAATAAGAAGGTAGAAGGGATACAGTAGACCTGAAGTGAAGCATCGGAATCCATAACTAGTGTCACAGGAATGGTTCAAACATAGACAGTAGGAAGAGTCAGTCTTCTTTTACTTAAGTCGGCATTGTGCCATTTCTATTTTATTCCGATGCAATATCTGTGTTTCATCGTCAATAAGAAGGTCCAAGGCATACAGTAAACCTGAAGTGAAGCATCGGAATCTATAACTAGTGTCACAGGAATGGTTCAAAACATAGACAGTAAGAGGAGTCAATCTACTTGTGCTTAAGTCGTCTTTGTGCCATTTCTATTTAATTCCGATGCAATTTCTGTGATGCATCGTGATTAAGAAGGTCAGAGGGATACAATAAACCTGGAGTGAAGCATCGGAATCTATAACTAGTGTCACTGGAATGGTTCAAAGTATACACAGTAAGAAGAGTCAGTCTTCTTGTACTTAAGTCGTCTTTGTGCCATTTCTATTTAATTCCGATGCAATTTCTGTGATGCATCGTGAATAAGAAGGTCAGAGGGATACAATAAACCTGAAGTGAAGCATCAGAATCTATAACTAGTGTCACAGGAATGGTTCAAAACAAAGTCAGTAAGAAGAGTCAGTTTTCTTGTCCTTAAGTCGGCATTGTGCCCTTTGTATTTAATTCCGATGAAATTTCTGTGTTTCGTCGTCAATAAGAAGGTCCAAGGGATACAGTAAACCGGCAGTGTATCATCGGAATCTATAACTAGTGTCACAGGAATGGTTCAAAACATAGACAGTAAGAAAAGTCAGTTTTCGTGTACTTAAGTCGGCATTTAGCTTTTTGTATTTACTTCTGATGCAATTTCTGTGTTTCATCGTCAATAAGAAATTCCAAGGTTTACAGTAAACCTGAGGTGAAGCATCGGAATCTATAACTAGTGTCACAGGAATGGTTCAAAGCATAGTCAGTAAGAAGAGTCAGTCTTCTTGTACTTTAGTCGGCATTGTACCTTTTCTATTTAATTCTGATGCAATTTCTGTGTTTCATCGTCAATAACAAGGTCCAAGGGATACAGTAAACCTGGAGTGAAGCATCGGAACCTGTAACTAGTGTCAATGGAATGGTTCAAAACATAGTCAGTAAGAAGAGTCAGTCTTCTTGTACTTAAGTCGGCATTGTGCCTTTTGTATTTAATTTCGATGCAATTTCTGTGTTTCATCGTCAATAAGAAGGTCGGAGGGATACAGTAAACCTGAAGTGAAGCATCGGAATCTATAGCTAGTGTCACAGGAATGGTTCAAATCATAGACAGTAGGAAGAGTCAGTCTTCTTGTACTTAAGTCGGCATTGTGTCTTTTGTATTTAATTCCGATGCAATTTCTGTGTTTCGTCATCAATAAAAAGGTCAGAGGGAAACAGTAAACCTGAAGTGAGGCATCGGAATCCAAAACTAGTGTCACAGGAATGGTTAAAAACGTAGACAGTAAGAAGAGTCAGACTTCTTGTACTTAAGTCGACATTGTGCCTTTTCTATTTAATTCCGATGCAATTTCTTTGTTTCATTGTCAATAAGAAGGTCAGAGGGATACAATAAACCTAAAGTGAAGCATCCGAATCTATAACTAGTGTCACAGGAATGGTTCAAAACAAAGTCAGTAAGAGGAGTCAGTCTTCTTGTCCTTAAGTCGGCATTGTGCCATTTGCATTTAATTCCGATGCAATTTCTGTGTTTCATCGTCAGTAAGAAGGTCAGAGGGATACAGTAAACCTGAAGTGAAGCATCGGATTCTAAAACTAATGTCACAGGAATGGTTCAAAACATAGACAGTAGGAACAGTCAGTTATCTTGTACTTAAGTCGGCATTGTGCCTTTTGTAATTAGTTCCGATGCAATTTCTGTGTTTCATCGTCTACAAGAAGGTCAGAGGGAATGAGTAAACCTGAAGTGAAGCAACGGAATCCATAACTAGTGCCACGGGAATGTTTCAAATCATTGTCAATAAGAAGAGTCGGTCTTCATGTACTTAAGTCGGCATTGTGCCTTTTGTATTTAATTCCGATGAAATTTCTGTGTTTCATCGTCAATAAGATGGTTCAAGGGATACAGTAATTCTGAAGTGAGCATCGGAATCCATAACTAGTGTCACAGGAATTTTTCAAAACATAGACAGTAGGAAGAGTCAGTGTTCTTGTACTTAAGTCGGCATTGTGCCTTTTGTATTTAATTCCGATGCAATTTCTGTGTTTCATCGTCAATAAGAAGGTCCAAGGGATACAGTAAACCAGAAGTGAAGCATCGGAATCTACAACTAGTGTCACAGGATTGGTTCAAGACATAGACAGTAAGAAGAGTCAGTCTTCTTGTACTTAAGTCGGCATTGTGCCTTTTCTATTTTATTCCGATGCAATTTCTGTGTTTCATCGTCAATAAGAAGGTCAGAGGATACAGTAAACCTGAAGTGAAGCATCGGAATCTATAACTAGTGTCACAGGAATGGTTCAAAACATAGTCAGTAAGAAGAGTCAGTCTTCTTGTACTTAATTCGGCATTTAGCCTTTCGTATTGAATTCCGATGCAATTTATGTGCTTCACCGTCAATGAGAAGGTCAGAGGGATACAGTTAACCTGAAGTGAAGCATCGGAATCTAAAACTAGTGTCACAGGAATGGTTCAAACGTAGACAGCAAGAAGAGTCAGTCTTCATGTACCTAAGACGGCATTGTGCCTTTTGTATATAATTCCGATGCAATTTCTGTGTTTCATCGTCAATATGAAGGTCAGAGGTATACAGTAAACCGGAAGTGAAGCATCGGAATCTATAACTAGTGTCACAGGAACGGTTCAAAACATAGTCAGTAAGAAGAGTCAGTCTTCTTGTCATTAAGTCGGCATTGTGCCTTTAGTATTTAATTCCGATTCAATTTACTGTGTTTCATCGTCAATAAGAAGGTCCAAGGGATACAGTAAACCTGGAGTGAAGCATCGGAATCTATAATTAGAGTCACAGTAGTGGTTCAAAACATAGACAGTAAGAAGAGTCAGTCATCTTGTACTTATTTCGGGATTGTGCCTTTTGTATTTAGTTCCGATGCAATTTCTGTTTTTCATCGTCAATAAGAAGGTCCAAGGGATACAGTAAACCTGGAGTGAAGCTTTGGAATCTATAACTAGTGTCACAGGAATGGTTCAAAACATAGACAGTAGGAAGAATCAGTCTTCTTGTACTTAAGTCGGCATTGTGCCTTTTGTAATTAATTCCTATGCAATTTCTGTGTTTCATCGACAACAAGAAGGTCAGAGCGATACAGTAAACTTGAAGTGAAGCATCGGAATCCAAAACTAATGTCACAGGAATGGTTCAAAACATAGACAGTAGGAAGAGTCACTCTTCTTGTACTTAAGTCGGCATTGTGCCTTTTGTATTTCATTCTGATGCAATTTCTGTGTTTCATCGTCAATAAGAAGGTCCAAGGGATATAGTAAACCTCAAGTGCAGCATCGGAATCTATAACTAGTGTCACAGGAATGGTTCAAATCATAGTCAGTAGTAAGAGTCGGTCTTCATGTACTTAAGTTGGCATTGCGCCTTTTAATATGTAATTCCGATGCAATTTCAGTGTTTCATCGTCAATAAGAAAGTAGAAGTGATACAGTAGACCTGAAGTGAAGCATCGGAATCTATAACTAGTGTCACAGGAATGGTTCATACATAGACAGTAGGAAGAGTCAGTCTTCTTGTACTTAAGTCGTCATTGTGACTTTTCTATTTAATTCCGATGCAATTTCTGTGTTTCATCGTCAATAAAAAGGTCCAAGGCATACAGTAAACCTGAAGTGAAGCATCGGAATCTATAACCAGTGTCACAGGAATGGTTCAAAACATAGCCAGTAAGAAGAGTCAGCCTTCTTGTACTTAAGTCGGCATTGTGCCTTTTCTATTTAATTCCGATGCAATTTGTGTGTTTCATCGTCAGTAAAAAGGTCCAAGGGATACAGTAAACCTGGAGTGATGCATCGGCATCTATAACTAGTGTCACAGGAATGGTTCAAAACATAGACAGTAAGAAGAGTCAGTCTTCTTGTACTTAAGTCGACATTGTGCCATTTCTATTTAATTCCGATGCAATTTCCGTGTTTCATCGTCAATAAGAAGGTCCAAGGGATACAGTAAACCTGAGGTGAAGCATCGGATTCTATAGCTAGTGTCACAGGAATGGTTCAAACATAGGCAGTAAGAAGAGTCAGTCTTCTTGCCCTTAAGTCGGCATAGTGCCTTTTATATTTAATTCCGATGCAATTTCTGTGTTTCATCGTCAATAAGAAGGTCCAAGGGATACAGTAAACCTGGAGTGTAGCATCGGAATCTATAACTAGTGTCACAGGAATGGTTCAAAACATAGACAGTAAGAAGAGTCAATCTTCGTATACGTAAGTCGGCATTTTGCCTTTTGTATTTAATTCCGATGCAATTTCGGTGTTTCATCGTCACTAAGAAGTTCCAAGGGATACAGTAAACCTGAGGTGAAGCATCGGAATCCATAACTAGTGTCACAGGAATGGTTCAAAACATAGTCAGTAAGAAGAGTCAGTCTTCTTTTACTTAAGTCGGCATTGTACCTTTTCAAATTAATTCCGATGCAATTTCCGTGTTTCACCGTCAATAAGAAGGTCCAAGGGATACAGTAAACCTGAGGTGAAGCATCGGAATCTATAGCTAGTGTCACAGGAATGGTTCAAAACATAGGCAGTAAGAAGAGTCAGTCTTCTTGCCCTTAAGTCGGCATAGTGCCTTTTGTATTTAATTCCGATGCAATTTCTGTGTTTCATCGTCAATAACAAGGTCCAAGGGATACAGTAAACCTGGAGTGAAGCATCGGAATTTATAACTAGTGTCACAGGAATGGTTCAAAACATAGACAGTAAGAAGAGACAGACTTCTTGTACATAAGTCGACTTTGTGCCTTTTCTATTTAATTCCGATGCAATTTCTGAGATGCATCGTCAATGAGAAGGTCAGAGGGATACAATAAACCTGGAGTGAAGCATCAGAATCTTTAACTCTTGTCACTGGAATGGTTCAAAATATAGACAGTAAGAAGAGTCAGTCTTCTTGTACTTAAGTCGGCATTGTGCCTTTTCTATTTAATTCCGATGCAATTTCTGTGTTTCATCGTCAATAAGAAGGTCCAAAGCATACAGTAAACCTGAAGTGAAGCATCGGAATCTATAACCAGTGTCCCAGGAATGGTTCAAAACATAGCCAGTAAGAAGAGTCAGTCTTCTTGTACTTAAGTCGGCATTGTGCCTTTTCTATTTAATTCCGATGCAATTTGTGTGTTTCATCGTCAATAAGAACGTCCAATGGATACAGTAAACCTGGAGTGATGCATCGGAATCTATAACTAGTGTCACAGGAATGGTTCAAAACATAGACAGTAAGAAGAGTCAGTCTTCTTGTACTTAAGTCCACATTCTGCCATTTCTATTTAATTCCGATACAATTTCCGTGTTTCATCGTCAATAAGATGGTCCAAGGGATACAGTAAACCTGAGGTGAAGCATCGGAATCTATAGCTAGTGTCACAGGAATGGTTAAAACATTGGCAGTAAGAAGAGTCAGTCTTCTTGCCCTTAAGTCGGCATAGTGCCTTTTGTATTTAATTCCGATGCAATTTCTGTGTTTCATCGTCAATAAGAAGGTCCAAGGGATACAGTAAACCTGGAGTGTAGCATCGGAATCTATAACTAGTGTCACAGGAATGGTTCAAAACATAGACAGTAAGAAGAGTCAATCTTCGTATACTTAAGTCGGCATTTTGCCTTTTGTATTTAATTCCGATGCAATTTCGGTGTTTCATCGTCAATAAGAAGTTCCAAGGGATACAGTAAACCTCAAATGAAGCATCGGAATCTATAACTAGTGTCACAGGAATGGTTCAAAACATAGTCAGTAAGAAGACTCAGTCTTCTTGTACTTAAGTCGGCATTGTACGTTTTCTAATTAATTCCGATGCAATTTCCGTGTTTCATCGTCAATAAGAAGGTCCAAGGGATACAGTAAACCTGGAGTGAAGCATCGGAATCTATAACTAGTGTCACGGGAATGGTTCAATACATAGACAGTAGGATGAATCAGTCTTCTTGTACTTAAGTCGGCATTGTGCCTTTTGTAATTAATTCCGATGCAATTTCTGTGTTTCATCGACAACAAGAAGGTCAGAGCGATACAGTAAACTTGAAGTGAAGCATCGGAATCCAAAACTAATGACACAGGAATGGTTCAAATCATAGTCAGTAGTAAGAGTCGGTCTTCATGTACTTAAGTTGGCATTGCGCCTTTTAATATGTAATTCCGATGCAATTTCAGTGTTTCATCGTCAATAAGAAAGTAGAAGTGATAAAGTAGACCTGAAGTGAAGCATCGGAATCTATAACTAGTGTCATATGAATGGTTCATACATAGACAGTAGGAAGAGTCAGTCTTCTTGTACTTAAGTCGTAATTGTGACTTTTCTATTTAATTCCGATGCAATTTCTGTGTTTCATCGTCAATAAAAAGGTCCAAGGCATACAGTAAACCAGAAGTGAAGCATCGGAATCTATAACCAGTGTCACAGGAATGGTTCAAAACATAGCCAGTAAGAAGAGTCAGTCTTCTTGTACTTAAGTCGGCATTGTGCCTTTTCTATTTAATTCCGATGCAATTTGTGTGTTTCATCGTCAATAAGAACGTCCAAGGGATACAGTAAACCTGGAGTGATGCATCGGAATCTATAACTAGTGTCACAGGATTGGTTCAAAACATAGACAGTAAGAAGAGTCAGTCTTCTGGTACTTAAGTCGACATTCTGCCATTTCTATTTAATTCCGATACAATTTCCGTGTTTCATCGTCAATAAGAAGGTCCAAGGGATACAGTAAACCTGGAGTGTAGCATCGGAATCTATAGCTAGTGTCACAGGAATAGTTAAAACATAGGCAGTAAGAAGAGTCAGTCTTCTTGCCCTTAAGTCGGCATAGTGCCTTTTGTATTTAATTCCGATGCAATTTCTGTGTTTCATCGTCAATAAGAAGGTCCAAGGAATACAGTAAACCTGGAGTGTAGCATCGGAATCTATAACTAGTGTCACAGGAATGGTTCAAAACATAGACAGTAAGAAGAGTCAATCTTCGTATACTTAAGTCGGCATTTGGCCTTTTGTATTTATTTCCGATGCAATTTCGGTGATTCATCGTCAATAAGAAGTTCCAAGGGATACAGTAAACCTGAAATGAAGCATCGGAATCTATAACTAGTGTCACAGGAATGGTTCAAAACATAGTCAGTAAGAAGAGTCAGTCTTCTTGTACTTAAGTCGGCATTGTACGTTTTCTAATTAATTCCGATGCAATTTCCGTGTTTCATCGTCAATAAGAAGGTCCAAGGGATACAGTAAACCTGAGGTGAAGCATCGGAATCTATAGCTAGTGTCACAGGAATGGTTCAAAACATAGGCAGTAAGAAGAGTCAGTCTTTTTGCCCTTAAGTCGGCATAGTGCCTTTTGTATTTAATTCCGATTCAAGTTCTGTGTTTCATCGTCAATAACAAGGTCCAAGGGATACAGTAAACCTGGAGTGAAGCATCGGAATCTATAACTAGTGTCACAGGAATCGTTCAAAACGTAGACAGTAAGAAGAGTCAGACTTCTTGTACTTAAGTCGACATTGTGCCTTTTCTATTTAATTCCGATGCAATTTCTGTGTTTCATTGTCAATAAGAAGGTCAGAGGGATACAATAAACCTGAAGTGAAGCATCGGAATCTATAACTAGTGTCACAGGAATGGTTCAAACATAGACAGTAAGAAGAGTCAGTCTTCTTGTACTTAAGTCGGCATTGTGCCTTTTTTATTTAATTCCGATGCAATTTCTGCGTTTCATCGGCAATAAGGTCAGAGGGATACAGTAAACCTGAAGTGAAGCATCGGAATCTATAACTAGTGTCACAGCAATGGTTCAAAACATAGACAGTAGGAAGAGTCAGTCTTCTTGTACTTCAGTCGGCATTGTGCCTTTTGTATTTAATTCCGATGCAATTTCTGTGTTTCTACGTCAATAATAAGGTCAGAGGGATACAGTAAAACTGAAGTAAAGCATCGTAATCAAAACTAGATTCACAGGTATGGTTCAAAGCATAGTCAGTAAGAAGAGTCAGTCTTCTTGTACTTAAGTCGGCATTGTGCCTTTTCTATATAATTCCGATGCAATTTCTGTGTTTCATCGTCAATAAGATGGTCTAAGTGATACAGTATACCTGGAGTGAAGCATCGGAATCTATAAATAGTGTCACAGGAATGGTTCAAAACATAGACGGTAAGAAGAGTCAGACTTCTTATACTTAAGTCGACATTGTGCCTTTTCTATTTAATTCCGAAGCTATTTCTGTGTTTGATCGTCAACAAGAAGGTCAGAGGGATACAATAAACCTGAAGTGAAGCATCGGAATCTGTAACTAGTGTCACAGGAATGGTTCAAAACAAAGTCAGTGAGAAGAGTCAGTCATGTTGTCCTTAAGTCGTCATTGTGCCTTTTGTATTTAATTCCGATGCAATTTCTGTGTTTCATCGTCAATAAGATGGTCTAAGTGATACAGTATACCTGGAGTGAAGCATCGGAATCTATAAATAGTGTCACAGGAATGGTTCAAAGCATAGTCAGTAAGAAGAGTCAGTCTTCTTGTCCTTAAGGCGGCATTGTGCCTTTTGTATTTAATTACGATGCAATTTCTGTGTTTCATCGGCATAAGGTCAGAGGGATACAGTAAACCTGAAGTGAAGCATTTGAATCTATAACTAGTGTCACAGGAATGGTTCAAAACATTCACAGTAGGAAGAGTCAGTCTTCCTGTACTTAAGTCGGCATTTTGCCTTTTGTGTTTAATTCCGATGCAATTTCTGTGTTTCATCGTCAATAAGAAGGTCAGAGGGATACAGTAAACCTGAAGTGAAGCATCGGATTCTAAAACTAATGTCACAGGAATGGTCCAAACATAGACAGTAGGAACAGTCAGTCTTCTTGTACTTAAGTCGGCATTGTGCCTTTTGTAATTAATTCCGATGCAATTTCTGTGTTTCATCGTCTACAAGAAGGTCAGAGGGATTGCGTAAACCTGAAGTGAAGCATCGGATTCTAAAACTAATGTCACAGGAATGGTTCAAACATAGACAGTAGGAACAGTCAGTCTTCTTGCACTTAAGTCGGCATTGTACGTTTTCTAATTAATTCCGATGCAATTTCCGTGTTTCATCGTCAATAAGAAGGTCCAAGGGATACAGTAAACCTGAGGTGAAGCATCGGAATCTGTAGCTAGTGTCACAGGAATGGTTCAAAACATAGGCAGTAAGAAGAGTCAGTCATGTTGTACTTAAGTCGTCATTGTGCCTTTTGTATTTAATTCCGATGCAATTTCTGTGTTTCATCATCAATAAGATGGTCTAAGTGATACAGTATACCTGGAGTGAAGCATCGGAATCTATAACTAGTGTCACAGGAATCGTTCAAACCGTAGACAGTAAGAAGAGTCAGTCTTCTTGTACTTAATTCGGCATTTAGCCTTTCGTATTGAATTCCGATGCAATTTATGTGCTTCACCGTCAATAAGAAGGTCAGAGGGATACAGTATACCTGAAGTGAAGCATCGGAATCTATAACTAGTGTCACAGGAATGGTTCAAACGTAGACAGTAAGAAGAGTCAGTCTTCATGTACCTAAGTCGGCATTGTGCCTTTTGTATATAATTCCGATGCAATTTCTGTGTTTCATCGTCAATATGAAGGTCAGAGGTATACAGTAAACCGGAAGTGAAGCATCGGAATCTATAACTAGTGTCACAGGAATGGTTCAAAACATAGTCAGTAAGAAGAGTCAGTCTTCTTGTCCTTAAGTTGGCATTGTGCCTTTAGTATTTAATTCCGATTCAATTTCTGTGTTTCATCGTCAATAAGAAATCCCAAGGTTTACAGTAAACCTGAGGTGAAGCATCGGAATCTATAACTAGTGTCACAGGAATGGTTCAAAACATAGTCAGTAAGAAGAGTCAGTCTTCTTGTACTCAAGTCGGCATTGTACCTTTTCTATTTAATTCTGATGCAATTTCTGTGTTTCATCGTCAATAAGAAGGTCCAAGGGTTACAATAGACCTGGAGAGAAGCATCGAAATCTGTAACTAGTGTCACAGGAATGGTTCAAAACGTAGACAGTAAGAAGCGTCAGACTTCTTGTACTTAAGTCGACATTGTGACTTTTCTATTTAATTCCGATGCAATTTCTGTGTTTCATTGTCAATAAGAAGGTCAGGGGGATACAATAATCCTGAAGCTAAGCAACGGAATCTATAACTAGTGTCACAGGAATGGTTCAAAACAAAGTCAGTTAGAAGAGTCAGTCTTCTTGTCCTTAAGTCGGCATTGTGCCATTTACATTTAATTCCGATGCAATTTCTGTGTTTCATCGACAGTAAGAAGGTCCAAGGGATACAGTAAACCTGGAGTGAAGCATCGGAATCTATAACTACTGTCTCAGGATTGGTTCAAAACATAGACAGTAAGAAGAGTCAGTCTTCGTGTACTTAAGTCGGCATTTTGCCTTTTGTATATAATTCCGAAGCAATTGCTGTGTTTCATCGTCAATAACAAGGTCCATGGGATACAGTAAATCTGAAGTGAAGCATCGGAATCTATAACTAGTGTCACGGGAATTTTTCAAAACATAGTCAGTAAGAACAGTCAGTCTTCTTGTACTTTACTCGGCATTGTGCCTTTTATATTTAATTCCGATGCAATTTCTGTGATTCATCGTCAATAAGAAGGCCCAAGGGTTACAGAAAACTGGAGTGAACCGTCGGACTCTATAACTAGTGTCACAGAAATGGTTCAAAACATAGACAGTAGAAGAGTCAGTCTTCTTGTACTTAAGTCGGCATTGCGCCTTTTGTATTTAATTCCGATGCAATTTCTGTGTTTCATCGTCAACAAGAAGGTCCAAGAGAAACAGTATACCTAAAGTGAAGCATCGGAATCTATAACTAGTGTCACAGGAATGGTTCAAAACATAGTCAGTAAGAAGAGTCAGTCTTCTTGTCCTTAAGTCGGCATTGTGCCTTTTGTATTTAATTCCGATGCAATTTCAGTGTTTCATCGTCAATAAGAAGGTAGAAGGGATACAGTAGACCTGCAGTGAAGCATCGGAATCTATAAGTAGTGTCACAGGGACGGTACAAAGCATAGACAGTAAGATGAGTCAGTATTCTTGTACTTAAGTCGGCATTGTGCTTTTTGTATTTATTTCCGATGCAATTTCTGTGTTTCATCGTCAATAAGAAGGTCCAAGGGATACAGTAAACCTCAAGTGAAGCATCGGAATCTATAACTAGTGTCACAGGAATGGTTCAAATCATAGTCAGTAGTAAGAGTCGGTCTTCATGTACTTAAGTCGGCATTGTGCCTTTTAATATGTAATTCCGATGCAATTTCTGTGATTCATCGTCAATAAGAAGGCCCAAGGGTTACAGAAAACTGGAGTGAACCGTCGGACTCTATAACCAGTGTCACAGAAATGGTTCAAAACATAGACAGTAAGAAGAGTCAGTCTTCGTGTACTTAAGTCGGCATTGTGCCTTTTCTATTTAATTCCGATGCAATTTCTGTGTTTCATCGACAATAAGAAGGTCCAAGGCATACAGTAAACCTGAACTGAAGCATCGGAATCTATAACTAGTGTCACAGGAATGGTTCAAAACATAGACAGTAAGAGGAGTCAGTCTTCTTGTGCTTAAGTCGTCTTTGTGCCACTTCTATTTAATTCCGATGCAATTTCTGTGTTTCATCGTCAATAAGAAGGACAGAGGGATACAATAAGCCTGAAGTGAAGCATCAGAATCTATAACTAGTGTCACAGGAATGGTTCAAAACAAAGTCAGTAAGAAGAGTCAGTCTTCTTGTACTTAAGTCGGCATTGTACCTTTTCTATTTAATTCTGATGCAATTTCTGTGTTTCATCGTCAATAACAAGGTCCAAGGGATACAGTAAATCTGGTGTGACGCTTCGGAATCTGGAACTAGTGTCAATGGAATGGTTCAAAACATAGTCAGTAAGAATAGTCAGTCTTCTTGTACTTAAGTCGGCATTGTGCCTTTTGTATTTAATTTCGATGCAATTTCTGTGTTTCATCGTCAATAAGAAGGTCGGAGGGATACAGTAAACCTGAAGTGAAGCATCGGAATCTATAGCTAGTGTCACAGGAATGGTTCAAATCATAGACAGTAGGAAGAGTCAGTCTTCTTGTACTTAAGTCGGCATTGTGTCTTTTGTAATTAATTCCGATGCAATTTATGTGTTTCGTCATCAATAAAAATGTCAGAGGGATACAGTAAACCTGAAGTGAGGCATCGGAATCCAAAACTAGGGTCACAGGAATGTTTCAAAACATAGACAGTAGGAAGAGTCAGTCTTCTTGTACGTAAGTCGGCATTGTGCCTTTTGTATTTAATTCCGATGCAATTTCTGTGTTTCATCGTCAAAAAGATGGTCCAAGGTATACAGTAAAACTAAGGTGAAGCGTCGGAATCTGTAACTAGTTTCTCAGGAATGGTTCAAAACATAGTCAGTAAGAGGAGTCAGTCTTCTTGTACTTAAGTCTTCATTGTGCCTTTTCCATTTAATTCCGATGCTAATTCTGTGTTTCATCGTCAATAAGAAGGTCCAAGGGATACAGTAAACCTGGAGAGAAGCATCGGAATCTATAACTAGTGTCACAGGAATGGTTCAAAACGTAGACAGTAAGAAGAGTCAGACTTCTTGTACTTAAGTCGACATTGTGCCTTTTCTATTTAATTCCGATGCAATTTCTGTGTTTCATCGTCAATATGAAGGTCAGAGGTATACAGTAAACCGGAAGTGAAGCATCGGAATCTATAACCAGTGTCACAGGAATGGTTCATAACATAGTCAGTAAGAAGAGTCAGTCTTCTTGCCCTTAAGTCGGCATTGTGACTTTAGTATTTAATCCCGATTCAATTTCTGTGTTTCATCGTCAATAAGATGGTCCAAGGGATACAGTAAACCTGGAGTGAAGCATCGGAATCTATAATTAGAGTCACAGTATTGGTCAAAACATAGACAGTAAGAAGAGTCAGTCATCTTGTACTTATTTCGGGATTGTGCCTTTTGTATTTAGTTCCGATGCAATTTCTGTGTTTCATCGTCAATAAGAAATTCCAAGGTTTACAGTAAACCTGGAGAGAAGCATCGGAATCTATAACTAGTGTCACAGGAATGGTTCAAAACGTAGACAGTAAGAAGAGTCAGACTTCTTGTACTTAAGTCGACATTGTGCCTTTTCTATTTAATTCCGATGCAATTTCTGTGTTTCATCGTCAATATGAAGGTCAGAGGTATACAGTAAACCGGAAGTGAAGCATCGGAATCTATAACTAGTGTCACAGGAATGGTTCAAAACATAGTCAGTAAGAAGAGTCAGTCTTCTTGTACTTAAGTCGGCATTGTGACTTTAGTATTTAATTCCGATTCAATTTCTGTGTTTCATCGTCAATAAGAAGGTAAAAGGGATACAGTAAACCTGGAGTGAAGCATCGGAATCCATAACTAGTGTCACAGGAATGGTTCAAACATAGACAGTAGGAAGAGTCAGTCTTCTATTACTTAAGTCGGCATTGTGCCTTTTCTATTTAATTCCGATGCAATTTCTGTGTTTCATCGACAATAAGAAGGCCCAAGGCATACAGTAAACCTGAAGTGAAGCATCGGACTCTATAACTAGTGTCACAGGAATGGTTCAAAACATAGACAGTAAGAGGAGTCAGTCTTCTTGTGCTTAAGTCGTCTTTGTGCCACTTCTATTTAATTCCGATGCAATTTCTGTGTTTCATCGTCAATAAGAAGGACAGAGGGATACAATAAGCCTGAAGTGAAGCATCAGAATCCATAACTAGTGTCACAGGAATGGTTCAAAACAAAGTCAGTAAGAAGAGTCAGTCTTCTTGTCCTTAAGTCGGCATTGTGCCTTTTGTATTTAATTCCGATGCAATTTCTGTGTTTCATCGTCAACAAGAAGGTCCAAGAGAAACAGTATACCTAAAGTGAAGCATCGGAATCTATAACTAGTGTCACAGGAATGGTTCAAAACATAGTCAGTAAAAAGAGTCAGTCTTCTTGTCCTTAAGTCGGCATTGTGCCTTTTGTATTTAATTCCGATGCAATTTCAGTGTTTCATCGTCAATAAGAAGGTAGAAGGGATACAGTAGACCTGCAGTGAAGCATCGGAATCTATAAGTAGTGTCACAGGGACGGTACAAAGCATAGACAGTAAGATGAGTCAGTATTCTTGTACTTAAGTCGGCATTGTGCTTTTTGTATTTATTTCCGATGCAATTTCTGTGTTTCATCGTCAATAAGAAGGTCCAAGGGATACAGTAAACCTCAAGTGAAGCATCGGAATCTATAACTAGTGTCACAGGAATGGTTCAAATCATAGTCAGTAGTAAGAGTCGGTCTTCATGTACTTAAGTCGGCATTGTGCCTTTTAATATGTAATTCCGATGCAATTTCAGTGTTTCATCGTCAATAAGAAGGTAGAAGGGATACAGTAGACCTGAAGTGAAGCATCGGAATCCATAACTAGTGTCACAGGAATGGTTCAAACATAGACAGTAGGAAGAGTCAGTCTTCTTTTACTTAAGTCGGCATTGTGCCTTTTCTATTTAATTCCGATGCAATTTCTGTGTTTCATCGACAATAAGAAGGTCCAAGGCATACAGTAAACCTGAAGTGAAGCATCGGAATCTATAACTAGTGTCACAGGAATGGTTCAAAACATAGACAGTAAGAGGAGTCAGTCTTCTTGTGCTTAAGTCGTCTTTGTGCCACTTCTATTTAATTCCGATGCAATTTCTGTGTTTCATCGTCAATAAGAAGGACAGAGGGATACAATAAGCCTGAAGTGAAGCATCAGAATCTATAACTAGTGTCACAGGAATGGTTCAAAACAAAGTCAGTAAGAAGAGTCAGTCTTCTTGTCCTTAAGTCGGCATTGTGCCTTTTGTATTTAATTCCGATGAAATTTCTGTGTTTCGTCGTCAATAAGAAGGTCCAAGGGATACAGTAAACCTGCAGTGTATCATCGGAATCTATAACTAGTGTCACAGGAATGGTTCAAAACATAGACAGTAAGAAAAGTCAGTCTTCGTGTACTTAAGTCGGCATTTAGCTTTTTGTATTTACTTCTGATGCAATTTCTGTGTTTCATCGTCAATAAGAAATTCCAAGGTTTACAGTAAACCTGAGGTGAAGCATCGGAATCTATAACTAGTGTCACAGGAATTGTTCAAAACATAGTCAGTAAGAAGAGTCAGTCTTCTTGTACTTAAGTCGGCATTGTACCTTTTCTATTTAATTCTGATGCAATTTCTGTGTTTCATCGTCAATAACAAGGTCCAAGGGATACAGTAAACCTGGAGTGAAGCTTCGGAATCTGGAACTAGTGTCAATGGAATGGTTCAAAACATAGTCAGTAAGAAGAGTCAGTCTTCTTGTACTTAAGTCGGCATTGTGCCTTTTGCATTTAATTTCGATGCAATTTCTGTGTTTCATCGTCAATAAGAAGGTCGGAGGGATACAGTAAACCTGAAGTGAAGCATCGGAATCTATAGCTAGTGTCACAGGAATGGTTCAAATCATAGACAGTAGGAAGAGTCAGTCTTCTTGTACTTAAGTCGGCATTGTGTCTTTTGTATTTAATTCCGATGCAATTTCTGTGTTTCGTCATCAATAAAAATGTCAGAGGGATACAGTAAACCTGAAGTGAGGCATCGGAATCCAAAACTAGTGTCACAGGAATGTTTCAAAACATAGACAGTAGGAAGAGTCAGTCTTCTTGTACGTAAGTCGGCATTGTGCCTTTTGTATTTAATTCCGATGCAATTTCTGTGTTTCATCGTCAAAAAGATGGTCCAAGGTATACAGTAAAACTAAGGTGAAGCGTCGGAATCTATAACTAGTTTCTCAGGAATGGTTCAAAACATAGTCAGTAAGAGGAGTCAGTCTTCTTGTACTTAAGTCTTCATTGTGCCTTTTCCATTTAATTCCGATGCTAATTCTGTGTTTCATCGTCAATAAGAAGGTCCAAGGGATACAGTAAACCTGGAGAGAAGCATCGGAATCTATAACTAGTGTCACAGGAATGGTTCAAAACGTAGACAGTAAAAAGAGTCAGACTTCTCGTACTTAAGTCGACATTGTGCCTTTTCTATTTAATTCCGATGCAATTTCTGTGTTTCATTGTCAATATGAAGGTCAGAGGTATACAGTAAACCGGAAGTGAAGCATCGGAATCTATAACCAGTGTCACAGGAATGGTTCAAAACATAGTCAGTAAGAAGCGTCAGTCTTCTTGTCCTTAAGTCGGCATTGTGACTTTAGTATTTAATTCCGATTCAATTTCTGTGTTTCATCGTCAATAAGAAGGTCCAAGGGATACAGTAAACCTGGCGTGAAGCATCGGAATCTATAATTAGAGTCACAGTATTGGTCAAAACATAGACAGTAAGAAGAGTCAGTCATCTTGTACTTATTTCGGGATTGTGCCTTTTGTATTTAGTTCCGATGCAATTTCTGTGTTTCATCGTCAATAAGAAATTCCAAGGTTTACAGTAAACCTGGAGAGAAGCATCGGAATCTATAACTAGTGTCACAGGAATGGTTCAGAACGTAGACAGTAAGAAGAGTCAGACTTCTTGTACTTAAGTCGACATTGTGCCTTTTCTATTTAATTCCGATGCAATTTCTGTGTTTCATCGTCAATATGAAGGTCAGAGGTATACAGTAAACCGGAAGTGAAGCATCGGAATCTATAACTAGTGTCACAGGAATGGTTCAAAACATAGTCAGTAAGAAGAGTCAGTCTTCTTGTCCTTAAGTCGGCATTGTGACTTTAGTATTTAATTCCGATTCAATTTCTGTGTTTCATCGTCAATAAGAAGGTCCAAGGGATACAGTAAACCTGGGGTGAAGCATCGGAATCTATAACTAGTGTCACAGGAATGGTTCAAAACATAGACAGTAAGAAAAGTCAGTCTTCGTGTACTTAAGTCGGCATTTAGCCTTTTGTATTTACTTCCGATGCAATTTCTGTGTTTCATCGTCAATAAGAAATTCCAAGGTTTACAGTAAACCTGAGGTGAAGCATCGGAATCTATAACTAGTGTCACAAGAATGGTTCAAAACATAGTCAGTAAGAAGAGTCAGTCTTCTTGTACTTATGTCGGCAATGTACCTTTTCTATTTAATTCTGATGCAATTTCTGTGTTTCATCGTCAATAAGAAGGTCCAAGGGATACAATAAACCTGGAGAGAAGCATCGAAACCTATAACTAGTGTCACAGGAATGGTTCAAAACGTAGACAGTAAGAAGAGTCAGACTTCTTGTACTTAAGTCGACATTGTGCCTTTTCTATTTAATTCCGATGCAATTTCTGTGTTTCATTGTCAATAAGAAGGTCAGAGGGATACAATAAACCTGAAGTGAAGCATCGGAATCTATAACTAGTGTCACAGGAATGGTTCAAAGCAAAGTCAGTAAGAAGAGTCAGTCTTCTTGTCCGTAAGTCGGCATTGTGCGATTTGCATTTAATTCCGATGCAATTTCTGTGTTTCATCGTCAGTAAGAAGGTCCAAGGGATGCAGTAAACCTGGAGTGAGGCATCGGAATCTATAACTAGTGTCACAGGAATGGTTCAAAACATAGTCAGTAAGAAGAGTCAGTCTTCTTGTCCTTAAGTCGGCATTGTGCCTTTTGTATTTAATTCCGATCCAATTTCTGTGTTTCATCGGCAATAAGATCAGAGGGATACAGTAAACCTGAAGTGAAGCTTCGGAATCTATAACTAGTGTCACAGGAATGGTTCAAAACATAGACAGTAGGAAGAATCAGTCTTCTTGTACTTAAGTCGGCATTGTGCCTTTTGTAATTAATTCCGATGCAAATTCTGTGTTTCATCGACAACAAGAAGGTCAGAGCGATACAGTAAACTTGAAGTGAAGCATCGGAATCCAAAACTAATGTCACAGGAATGGTTCAAAACATAGACAGTAGGAAGAGTCAGTCTTCTTGTACTTAAGTCGGCATTGTGCCTTTTGTATTTAATTCCGATGCAATTTCTGTGTTTCATCGTCAATAAGAAAGACAGAGGGATACTGTAAAACAGATGTGAAGCATCAGAATCATTAACTAGTGTCACAGGAATGGTTCAAAACATAGTCAGTAAGAGGATTCAGTCTTCTTGTACTTAAGTCGGCATTGTGCCTTTTGTATTTAATTCTGATGGAATTTCTGTGTTTCATCGTCAAAAAGAAGGTCCAAGGGATATAGTAAACCTCAAGTGAAGCATCGGAATCTATAACTAGTGTCACAGGGATGGTTCAAATCATAGTCAGTAGTAAGAGTCGGTCTTCATGTACTTAAGTCGGCATTGCGCCTTTTAATATGTAATTCCGATGCAATTTCAGTGTTTCATCGTCAATAACAAGCTAGAAGTGATACAGTAGACCTGAAGTGAAGCATCGGAATCTATAACTAGTGTCACAGGAATGGTTCAAACATAGACAGTAGGAAGAGTCAGTCTTCTTGTACTTAAGTCGGCATTGTGCCTTTTCTATTTAATTCCGATGCAATTTCTGTGTTTCATCGTCAATAAGAAGGTCCAAGGCATACAGTAAAGCTGAAGTGAAACATCGGAATCTATAACCAGTGTCACAGGAATGGTTCAAAACATAGACAGTAAGAAGAGTCAGACTTCTTGTACATAAGTCGACATTGTGCCTTTTCTATTTAATTCCGATGCAATGTCTGTGATGCATCGTCAATAAGAAGGTCAGAGGGATACAATAAACCTGGAGTGAAGCATCGGAATCTATAACTAGTGTCACTGGAATGGTTCAAAATATAGACAGTAACAAGAGTCAGTCTTCTTGTACTTAAGTCGGCATTGTGCCTTTTCTATTTAATTCCGATGCAGTTTCTGTGTTTCATCGTCAATAAGAAGGTCCAAAGCATACAGTAAACGTGAAGTGAAGCATCGGAATCTATAACCAGTGTCACAGGAATGGATCAAAACATAGCCAGTAAGAAGAGTCAGTCTTCTTGTACTTAAGTCGGCATTGTGCTTTTTCTATTTAATTCCGATGCAATTTGTGTGTTTCATCGTCAATAAGAACGTCCAAGGGATACAGTAAACCTGGAGTGATGCATCGGAATCTATAACTAGTGTCACAGGAATGGTTCAAAACATAGACAGTAAGAAGAGTCAGTCTTCTTGTACTTAAGTCGACATTGTGCCATTTCTATTTGATTCCGATGCAATTTCCGTGTTTCATCGTCAATAAGATGGTCCAAGGGATACAGTAAACCTGAGGTGAAGCATCGGAATCTATAGCTAGTGTCACAGGAATGGTTAAAACATAGGCAGTAAGAAGAGTCAGTCTTCTTGCCCTTAAGTCGGCATAGTGCCTTTTGTATTTAATTCCGATGCAATTTCTGTGTTTCATCGTCAATAAGAAGGTCCAAGGGATACAGTAAACCTGGAGTGTAGCATCGGAATCTATAACTAGTGTCACAGGAATGGTTAAAACATAGACAGTAAGAAGAGTCAATCTTCGTATACTTAAGTCGGCATTTTGCCTTTTGTATTTAATTCCGATGCAATTTCGGTGTTTCATCGTCAATAAGAAGTTCCAAGGGATACAGTAAACCTGAGGTGAAGCATCGGAATCTATAACTAGTGACACAGGAATGGTTCAAAACATAGTCAGTAAGAAGAGTCAGTCTTCTTGTACTTAAGTGGACATTGTGCCTTTTCTAATTAATTCCGATGCAATTTCTGTGTTTCATTGTCAATAAGAAGGTCAGAGGGATACAATAAACCTGAAGTGAAGCATCGGAATCCATAACTAGTGTCACAGGAATGGTTCAAACATAGACAGTAGGAAGAGTCAGTCTTCTTTTACTTAAGTCGGCATTGTGCCTTTTCTATTTAATTCCGATGCAATTTCTGTGTTGCATCGACAATAAGAAGGTCCAAGGCATACAGTAAACCTGAAGTGAAGCATCGGAATCTATAACTAGTGTCACAGGAATGGTTCAAAACATAGACTGTAAGAGGAGTCAGTCTTCTTGTGCTTAAGTCGTCTTTGTGCCACTTCTATTTAATTCCGATGCAATTTCTGTGTTTCATCGTCAATAAGAAGGACAGAGGGATACAATAAGCCTGAAGTGAAGCATCAGAATCTATAACTAGTGTCACAGGAATGGTTCAAAACAAAGTCAGTAAGAAGAGTCAGTCTTCTTGTCCTTAAGTCGGCATTGTGCCTTTTTTATTTAATTCCGATGAAATTTCTGTGTTTCGTCGTCAATAAGAAGGTCCAAGGGATACAGTAAACCTGCAGTGTATCATCGGAATCTATAACTAGTGTCACAGGAATGGTTCAAAACATAGACAGTAAGAAAAGTCAGTCTTCGTGTACTTAAGTCGGCATTTAGCTTTTTGTATTTACTTCTGATGCAATTTCTGTGTTTCATCGTCAATAAGAAATTCCAAGGTTTACAGTAAACCTGAGGTGAAGCATCGGAATCTATAACTAGCGTCACAGGAATGGTTCAAAACATAGTCGGTAAGAAGAGTCAGTCTTCTTGTACTTAAGTCGGCATTGTACCTTTTCTATTTAATTCTGATGCAATTTCTGTGTTTCATCGTCAATAACAAGGTCCAAGGGATACAGTAAACCTGGAGTGAAGCTTCGGAATCTGGAACTAGTGTCAATGGAATGGTTCAAAACATAGTCAGTAAGAAGAGTCAGTCTTCTTGTACTTAAGTCGGCATTGCGCCTTTTGTATTTAATTTCGATGCAATTTCTGTGTTTCATCGTCAATAAGAAGGTCGGAGGGATACAGTAAACCTGAAGTGAAGCATCGGAATCTATAGCTAGTGTCACAGGAATGGTTCAAATCATAGACAGTAGGAAGAGTCAGTCTTCTTGTACTTAAGTCGGCATTGTGTCTTTTGTATTTAATTCCGATGCAATTTCTGTGTTTCGTCATCAATAAAAATGTCAGAGGGATACAGTAAACCTGAGGTGAGGCATCGGAATCCAAAACATAGTGTCACAGGAATGTTTCAAAACATAGACAGTAGGAAGAGTCAGTCTTCTTGTACGTAAGTCGGCATTGTGCCTTTTGTATTTAATTCCGATGCAATTTCTGTGTTTCATCGTCAAAAAGATGGTCCAAGGTATACAGTAAAACTAAGGTGAAGCGTCGGAATCTATAACTAGTTTCTCAGGAATGGTTCAAAACATAGTCAGTAAGAGGAGTCAGTCTTCTTGTACTTAAGTCTTCATTGTGCCTTTTCCATTTAATTCCGATGCTAATTCTGTGTTTCATCGTCAATAAGAAGGTCCAAGGGATACAGTAAACCTGGAGAGAAGCATCGGAATCTATAACTAGTGTCACAGGAATGGTTCAAAACGTAGACAGTAAAAAGAGTCAGACTCCTCGTACTTAAGTCAACATTGTGCCTTTTCTATTTAATTCCGATGCAATTTCTGTGTTTCATCGTCAATATGAAGGTCAGAGGTATACAGTAAACCGGAAGTGAAGCATCGGAATCTATAACCAGTGTCACAGGAATGGTTCAAAACATAGTCAGTAAGAAGAGTCAGTCTTCTTGTCCTTAAGTCGGCATTGTGACTTTAGTATTTTATTCCGATTCAATTTCTGTGTTTCATCGTCAATAAGAAGGTCCAAGGGATACAGTAAACCTGGCGTGAAGCATCGGAATCTATAATTAGAGTCACAGTATTGGTCAAAACATAGACAGTAAGAAGAGTCAGTCATCTTGTACTTATTTCGGGATTGTGCCTTTTGTATTTAGTTCCGATGCAATTTCTGTGTTTCATCGTCAATAAGAAATTCCAAGGTTTACAGTAAACCTGGAGAGAAGCATCGGAATCTATAACTAGTGTCACAGGAATGGTTCAAAACGTAGACAGTAAGAAGAGTCAGACTTTTTGTACTTAAGTCGACATTGTGCCTTTTCTATTTAATTCCGATGCAATTTCTGTGTTTCATCGTCAATATGAAGGTCAGAGGTATACAGTAAACCGGAAGTGAAGCATCGGAATCTATAACTAGTGTCACAGGAATGGTTCAAAACATAGTCAGTAAGAAGAGTCAGTCTTCTTGTCCTTAAGTCGGCATTGTGACTTTAGTATTTAATTCCGATTCAATTTCTGTGTTTCATCGTCAATAAGAAGGTCCAAGGGATACAGTAAACCTGGAGTGAAGCATCGGAATCTATAACTAGTGTCACAGGAATGGTTCAAAACATAGACAGTAAGAAAAGTCAGTCTTCGTGTACTTAAGTCGGCATTTAGCCTTTTGTATTTACTTCCGATGCAATTTCTGTGTTTCATCGTCAATAAGAAATTCCAAGGTTTACAGTAAACCTGAGGTGAAGCATCGGAATCTATAACTAGTGTCACAGGAATGGTTCATAACATAGTCAGTAAGAAGAGTCAGTCTTCTTGTACTTAAGTCGGCAATGTACCTTTTCTATTTAATTCTGATGCAATTTCTGTGTTTCATCGTCAATAAGAAGGTCCAAGGGATACAATAAACCTGGAGAGAAGCATCGAAACCTATAACTAGTGTCACAGGAATGGTTCAAAACGTAGACAGTAAGAAGAGTCAGACTTCTTGTACTTAAGTCGACATTGTGCCTTTTCTATTTAATTCCGATGCAATTTCTGTGTTTCATTGTCAATAAGAAGGTCAGAGGGATACAATAAACCTGAAGTGAAGCATCGGAATCTATAACTAGTGTCACAGGAATGGTTCAAAACAAAGTCAGTAAGAAGAGTCAGTCTTCTTGTCCTTAAGTCGGCATTGTGCCATTTGCATTTAATTCCGATGCAATTTCTGTGTTTCATCGTCAGTAAGAAGGTCCAAGGGATGCAGTAAACCTGGAGTGAGGCATCGGAATCTATAACTAGAGTCACAGGATTGGTTCAAAACATAGACAGTAAGAAGAGTCAGTCTTCGTGTACTTAAGTCGGCATTTTGCCTTTTGTATTTAATTCCGATGCAATTGCTGTGTTTCATCGTCAATAACAAGGTCCATGGGATACAGTAAACCTGAAGTGAAGCATCGGAATCTATAACTAGTGTCACAGGATTGGTTCAAAACATAGACAGTAAGAAGAGTCAGTCTTCGTGTACTTAAGTCGGCATTGTGCCTGTTGTATTTAATTCCGATGCAAAATCTGTGTTTCATCGTCAATAAGAAGGTCCAAGAGAAACAGTATACCTGAAATGAAGCATCGGTATCTATAACTAGTGTCACAGGAATGGTTCAAAACATAGTCAGTAAGAAGAGTCAGTCTTCTTGTCCTTAAGTCGGCATTGTGCCTTTTGTATTTAATTCCGATCCAATTTCTGTGTTTCATCGGCAATAAGATCAGAGGGATACAGTAAACCTGAAGTGAAGCTTCGGAATCTATAACTAGTGTCACAGGAATGGTTCAAAACATAGACAGTAGGAAGAATCAGTCTTCTTGTACTTAAGTCGGCATTGTGCCTTTTGTATTTAATTCCGATGCAAATTCTGTGTTTCATCGACAACAAGAAGGTCAGAGCGATACAGTAAACTTGAAGTGAAGCATCGGAATCCAAAACTAATGTCACAGGAATGGTTCAAAACATAGACAGTAGGAAGAGTCAGTCTTCTTGTACTTAAGTCGGCATTGTGCCTTTAGTATTTAATTCCGATGCAATTTCTGTGTTTCATCGTCAATAAGAAAGACAGAGGGATACTGTAAAACAGATGTGAAGCATCAGAATCATTAACTAGTGTCACAGGAATGGTTCAAAACATAGTCAGTAAGAAGATTCAGTCTTCTTGTACTTAAGTCGGCATTGTGCCTTTTGTATTTAATTCTGATGGAATTTCTGTGTTTCATCGTCAATAAGAAGGTCCAAGGGAAATAGTAAACCTCAAGTGAAGCATCGGAATCTATAACTAGTGTCACAGGAATGGTTCAAATCATAGTCAGTAGTAAGAGTCGGTCTTCATGTACTTAAGTCGGCATTGCGCCTTTTAATATGTAATTCCGATGCAATTTCAGTGTTTCATCGTCAATAAGAAGGTAGAAGTGATACAGTAGACCTGAAGTGAAGCATCGGAATCTATAACTAGTGTCACAGGAATGGTTCAAACATAGACAGTAGGAAGAGTCAGACTTCTTGTACTTAAGTCGGCATTGTGCCTTTTCTATTTAATTCCGATGCAATTTCTGTGTTTCATCGTCAATAAGAAGGTCCAAGGGATATAGTAAACCTCAAGTGAAGCATCGGAATCTATAACTAGTGTCACAGGAATGGTTCAAATCATAGTCAGTAGTAAGAGTCGGTCTTCATGTACTTAAGTCGGCATTGCGCCTTTTAATATGTAATTCCGATGCAATTTCAGTGTTTCATCGTCAATAACAAGCTAGAAGTGATACAGTAGACCTGAAGTGAAGCATCGGAATCTATAACTAGTGTCACAGGAATGGTTCAAACATAGACACAAGGAAGAGTCAGTCTTCTTGTACTTAAGTCGGCATTGTGCCTTTTCTATTTAATTCCGATGCAATTTCTGTGTTTCATCGTCAATAAGAAGGTCCAAGGCATACAGTAAAGCTGAAGTGAAACATCGGAATCTATAACCAGTGTCACAGGAATGGTTCAAAACATAGACAGTAAGAAGAGTCAGACTTTATGTACATAAGTCGACATTGTGCCTTTTCTATTTAATTCCGATGCAATGTCTGTGATGCATCGTCAATAAGAAGGTCAGAGGGATACAATAAACCTGGAGTGAAGCATCGGAATCTATAACTAGTGTCACTGGAATGGTTCAAAATATAGACAGTAAGAAGAGTCAGTCTTCTTGTACTTAAGTCGGCATTGTGCCTTTTCTATTTAATTCCGATGCAATTTCTGTGTTTCATCGTCAATAAGAATGTCAGAGGGATACAATAAAAGTGAAGCGAAGCATCGGAATCAATAACTAGTGTCACAGAAATGGTTCAAAACAAAGTCAGTAAGAAGAGTCAGTCTTCTTGTCCTTAAGTCGGCATTGTGCCTTTTGTATTTAATTCCGATGCAATTTCTGTGTTTCATCGTCAATAAGAAGGTCCAAGGGATACAGTAAACCTGGAGTGTACCATCGGAATCTATAACTAGTGTCACAGGAATAGTTAAAACATAGACAGTAAGAAGAGTCAATCTTCGTATACTTAAGTCGGCATTTTGCCTTTTGTATTTAATTCCGATGCAATTTCGGTGTTTCATCGTCAATAAGAAGTTCCAAGGGATACAGTAAACCTGAGGTGAAGCTTCGGAATCTATAACTAGTGACACAGGAATGGTTCAAAACATAGTCAGTAAGAAAAGTCAGTCTTCTTGTACTTAAGTGGACATTGTGCCTTTTCTAATTAATTCCGATGCAATTTCTGTGTTTCATTGTCAATAAGAAGGTCAGAGGGATACAATAAACCTGAAGTGAAGCATCGGAATCCATAACTAGTGTCACAGGAATGGTTCAAACATAGACAGTAGGAAGAGTCAGTCTTCTTTTACTTAAGTCGGCATTGTGCCTTTTCTATTTAATTCCGATGCAATTTCTGTGTTTCATCGACAATAAGAAGGTCCAAGGCATACAGTAAACCTGAAGTGAAGCATCGGAATCTATAACTAGTGTCACAGGAATGGTTCAAAACATAGACAGTAAGAGGAGTCAGTCTTCTTGTGCTTAAGTCGTCTTTGTGCCACTTCTATTTAATTCCGATGCAATTTCTGTGTTTCATCGTCAATAAGAAGGACAGAGGGATACAATAAGCCTGAAGTGAAGCATCAGAATCTATAACTAGTGTCACAGGAATGGTTCAAAACAAAGTCAGTAAGAAGAGTCAGTCTTCTTGTCCTTAAGTCGGCATTGTGCCTTTTGTATTTAATTCCGATGAAATTTCTGTGTTTCGTCGTCAATAAGAAGGTCCAAGGGATACAGTAAACCTGCAGTGTATCATCGGAATCTATAACTAGTGTCACAGGAATGGTTCAAAACATAGACAGTAAGAAAAGTCAGTCTTCGTGTACTTAAGTCGGCATTTAGCTTTTTGTATTTACTTCTGATGCAATTTCTGTGTTTCATCGTCAATAAGAAATTCCAAGGTTTACAGTAAACCTGAGGTGAAGCATCGGAATGTATAACTAGTGTCACAGGAATGGTTCAAAACATAGTCAGTAAGAAGAGTCAGTCTTCTTGTACTTAAGTCGGCATTGTACCTTTTCTATTTAATTCTGATGCAATTTCTGTGTTTCATCGTCAATAACAAGGTCCAAGGGATACAGTAAACCTGGAGTGAAGCTTCGGAATCTGGAACTAGTGTCAATGGAATGGTTCAAAACATAGTCAGTAAGAAGAGTCAGTCTTCTTGTACTTAAGTCGGCATTGTGCCTTTTGTATTTAATTTCGATGCAATTTCTGTGTTTCATCGTCAATAAGAAGGTCGGAGGGATACAGTAAACCTGAAGTGAAGCATCGGAATCTATAGCTAGTGTCACAGGAATGGTTCAAATCATAGACAGTAGGAAGAGTCAGTCTTCTTGTACTTAAGTCGGCATTGTGTCTTTTGTATTTAATTCCGATGCAATTTCTGTGTTTCGTCATCAATAAAAATGTCAGAGGGATACAGTAAACCTGAGGTGAGGCATCGGAATCCAAAACTAGTGTCACAGGAATGTTTCAAAACATAGACAGTAGGAAGAGTCAGTCTTCTTGTACGTAAGTCGGCATTGTGCCTTTTGTATTTAATTCCGATGCAATTTCTGTGTTTCATCGTCAAAAAGATGGTCCAAGGTATACAGTAAAACTAAGGTGAAGCGTCGGAATCTATAACTAGTTTCTCAGGAATGGTTCAAAACATAGTCAGTAAGAGGAGTCAGTCTTCTTGTACTTAAGTCTTCATTGTGCCTTTTCCATTTAATTCCGATGCTAATTCTGTGTTTCATCGTCAATAAGAAGGTCCAAGGGATACAGTAAACCTGGAGAGATGCATCGGAATCTATAACTAGTGTCACAGGAATGGTTCAAAACGTAGACAGTAAAAAGAGTCAGACTTCTCGTACTTAAGTCGACATTGTGCCTTTTCTATTTAATTCCGATGCAATTTCTGTGTTTCATCGTCAATATGAAGGTCAGAGGTATACAGTAAACCGGAAGTGAAGCATCGGAATCTATAACCAGTGTCACAGGAATGGTTCAAAACATAGTCAGTAAGAAGAGTCAGTCTTCTTGTCCTTAAGTCGGCATTGTGACTTTAGTATTTAATTCCGATTCAATTTCTGTGTTTCATCGTCAATAAGAAGGTCCAAGGGATACAGTAAACCTGGCGTGAAGCATCGGAATCTATAATTAGAGTCACAGTATTGGTCAAAACATAGACAGAAAGAAGAGTCAGTCTCCTTGTACTTAATTCTGCACTGTGCCTTTTGTATTTAATTCCGATGCAATTTCTGTGTTTCATCGTCAAAAAGAAGGGCCAAGGGATACAGTAAACCTGAAGTGAAGCATCGGGATCTGTAACTAGTGTCACAGGAATCGTTCAAATCATAGTCAGTAAGAAGAGTCAGTCTTCTTGTACTTAAGTCGGCATAGTGCCTTATCTATTTAATTCCGATGCAATTTGTGTGTTTCATCGTCAATAAGAAGGTCCAAGGGATACAGTAAACCTGGAGTCAACCATCGGAATCTATAACTAGTGTCAATGGTATGGTTCAAAACATAGACAGTAAGAAGAGTCAGTGTTATTGTACTTAAGTCGGCATTGTGCCTTTTGTATTTAATTCCGATGCAATTTCTGTGTTTCATCGTCAATTAAAGGGTCAGAGGGATACACTAAACCTGAAGTGAAGCATCTGAATTCATAACTAGTGTCACAGGAATGGTTCAAAGCATAGTCAGAAAGGAGAGTCAGTCTTCTTGTACTTAAGTCGGCAGTGTTCCTTTTGTATTTAATTCCGATGCAATTTCTGTGTTTCATCGTCAATAGGAAGGTCCAAGGGATACAGTAAACCTGAGGTGAAGCATCGGAATCTATAACTAGTTTCACAATAATGGTTCAAAACATAGTCAGTAAGAAGAGTCAGTATTCTTGTCCTTAAGTTGGCATTGTGCCTTTTGTATTTAATTCCGATGCAATTTCTGTGTTTTATCGTCAATAAGAATGTCCAAGGGATACTGTAAACCTGAAGTGTAGCATCGGAATCTATAACTAGTGTCACAGGAATGGTTCAAAACATAGTCAGTAAGAAGAGTCAGTCTTCTTGTAGTTAAGACGGCATTGTGCCTTTTCTATTTAATTTCGATGCAATTTCTGTGTTTCATCGTCAATAAGAAGGTCCAAGGGATACAGTAAACCTGGAGTAAAGCATCGTAAACTATAACTAGTGTCACAGGAAAGTTTCAACACACAGGCAGTAAGAAGAGTCAGTCTTCTTGTACTTACGTCGGCATAGTGCCTTTTCTATTTAATTCCGATGCAATTTGTGTATCATCGTCAATAACAAGGTCCAAGGGATACTGTAAACCTGGAGTGTAGCATCGGAATCTATAGCTAGTGTCACAGGAATGGTTAAAAGCATAGACAGTAAGAAGAGTCAGTCTTCGTGTACTTAAGTCGGCACTGTGCATTTTGTATTTAATTCCGATGCAATTTCTGTGTTTTATCGTCAATAAGAAGGTCCAAGGCATACAGTAAACCTGAGGTGAAGCATCGGTATCTATAACTAGTGTCACAGTAATGGTTCAAAACATAGACAGTAAGAAGAGTCAGTCTCCTTGTACTTAATTCTGCACTGTGCGTTTTGTATTTAATTCCGATGCAATTTCTGTGTTTCATCGTCAATAAGAATGTCCAAGGGATACAGTAAACCTGAAGTGTAGCATCGGAATTTATAACTAGTGTCACAGGAATGGTTCAAAACGTAGTCAGTAAGAAGAGTCAGTCTTCTTGTACTTAAGTCGGCATTGTGCCATTTCTATTTAATTCCGATGCAATTTCTGTGTTTAATCGTCAATAAGAAGGACCAAGGGATACAGTAAACCTGGAGTGAAGCATCGGAGTCTATAACTAGTGTCACAGGACTGGTTCAAAAATAGACAGTAAGAAGAGTCAGTCTTCTTGAACTTAATTCGGCATTGAGCCTTTTGTATTCAATTCCGATGCAATTTCTGTGTTTCATCGTCAATAAGAAGGTCCAAGGGGTACAGTAAACCTGGAGTGTAGCATCGGAATCTATAACTAGTGTCACAGGAATAGTTCAAAACATAGACAGTAAGAAGAGTCAGTCTTCGTGTACTTAAGTCAGCTTTTTGCCTTTTGTATTTAATTCCGATGCAATTTCTGTGTTTCATCGTCAATAAGAAGGTCCAAGGGATACAGTAAACCTGAGGTGAAGCATCTGAATCTATAACTAGTGTCACAGGAATGGTTCAAAACATAGTCAGTAAGAAGATTCAGTCTTCCTTTACTTAAGTCGGCATTGTACCTTTTCTATTTAAGTCCGATGCAATTTCTGTGTTTCATCGTCAATAACAAGGTCCAAGGGATACAGTAAACCTGGAGTGAAGCATCGGAATCTATAACTAGTGTCAATGGAATGGTTCAAAACATAGACAGTAAGAAGAGTCAGTCTTCTTGTACTTAAGTCGGCATTGTGCCTTTTGTATTTAATTCCGATGCAGTTTCTGTGTTTCATCGTCAATAAGAAGGTCAGAGGGGTACAGTAAACCTGAAGTGAAGCATCGGAATCTATAGCTAGTGTCACAGGAATGGTTCAAAACATAGTCTGTAAGAAGAGTCAGTCTTCTTGTCCTTAAGTCGTCATTGTGCCTTTTGTATTTAATTCCGATGCAATTTCTGTGTTTCATCATCAATAAGAAGGTCCAAGGGATACAGTAAACTTGGAGTGAAGCATCGGAATCTATAACTAGTGTCAATGGAATATTTCAAAACATAGACAGTAAGAAGAGTCAGTCTCCTTGTACTTAATTCTACACTGTGCTTTTGTATTTAATTCCGATGCAATTTCTGTGTTTCATCGTCAATAAGAATGTCCAAGGGATACAGTGAACCTGAAGTGTAGCATCGGAATTTATAACTAGTGTCACACGAATGGTTCATAACATAGTCAGTAAGAAGAGTCAGTCTTCTTGTACTTAAGTCGGCATTGTGCCTTTTCTATTTAATTCCGATGCAATTTCTGTGTTTAATCGTCAATAAGAAGGACCAAGGGATACAGTAAACCTGAAGTGAAGCATCGGAATCCATAACTAGTGTCACAGGAATGGTTCAAACATAGTCAGTAAGACGAGTCAGTCTTCTTGTACTTAAGTCGGCATTGTGCCTATTGTATTTAATTCCGATGCAATTTCTGTGTTTCATCGTCAATAAGAAGGTCCAAGGGATACAGAAAACCTGGAGTGAAGCATCGGAATCTGTAACTAGTGTCACAGGAATGGTTCAAATCATAGACTGTAAGAAGAGTCAGTCTTCGTGCACTTCAGTCGGCATTTTGCCTTTTGTATTTAATTCCGATGCAATTTTTGTGTTTCATAGTCAATAAGAAGGTCCAAGGGATACAGTGAACCTGAAGTGAAGCATCGGGATATATAACTAGTGTCACAGGAATCGTTCAAATCATAGTCAGTACGAAGAGTCAGTCTTCTTGTACTTAAGTCGGCATAGTGCCTTTTCTATTTGATTCCGATGCAATTTGAGTGTTTCATCGTCAATAAGAAGGTCCAAGGGATACAGTAAACCTGGAGTGAAGCATCGGAATCTATAACTAGTGTCAATGGTATCGTTCAAAACATGGACGGTAAGAAGAGTCAGTCTTCTTGTACTTAAGTCGGCATTGTGCCTTTTGGATTTAATTACGATGCAATGTCTGTGTTTCATCGTCAATAAGAAGGTCCAAGGGATACAGTAAACCTGGAGTGTAGCATCGGAATCTATAGCTAGTCTCACAGGAATGGTTCAAAACATAGTCAGTAAGAAGAGTCAGTCTTCTTGTACTTAAGTCGGCATTGTGCCACTTCTATTTAATTCCGATGCAATTTCTGTGTTTAATCGTCAATAAGAAGGTCCAAGGGATACAGTGAACTTGGAGTGAAGCATCGGAATCTATAACTAGTGTCAATGGAATATTTCAAATCATAGACAGTAAGAAGAGTCAGTCTCCTTGTACTTAATTCTGCACTGTGCCTTTTGTATTTAATTCCGATGCAATTTCTGTGTTTCATCGTCAATAAGAATGTGCAAGGGATACAGTGAACCTTAAGTGTAGCATCGGAATTTATAACTAGTGTCACACGAATGGTTCATAACATAGTCAGTAAGAAGAGTCAGTCTTCTTGTACTTAAGTCGGCATTGTGCCTTTTCTATTTAATTCCGATGCAATTTCTGTGTTTAATCGTCAATAAGAAGGACCAAGGGATACAGTAAACCTGGAGTGAAGCATCGGAGTCTTAAACTAGTGTCACAGGACTGTTTCAAAATTAGACAGTAAGAAGAGTCAGTCTTCTTGAACTTAATTCGGCATTGTGCCATTTGTATACAATTCCGATGCAATTTCTGTGTTTAATCGCCAATAAGAAGGTCAGAGGGATACAGTAAACCTGAAGTGAAGCATCGGTATCCATAACTAGTGTCACAGGAATGTTTCAAAACATAGTCAGTAAGAAGAGTCAGTCTTCTTGTACTTAAGTCGGCATTGTGCCTTTTGTATTTAATTCCCATGCAATATCTGTGTTTCATCGTCAATAAGAAGGTCCAAGGGATACAGAAAACCTGGAGTGAAGCATCGGAATCTGTAACTAGTATCACAGGAATGGTTCAAATCATAGACTGTAAGAAGAGTCAGTCTTCGTGCACTTCAGTCGGCATTTTGCCTTTTGTATTTAATTCCGATGCAATTTTTGTGTTTCATAGTCAATAAGAACGTCCAAGGGATACAGTGAACCTGAAGTGAAGCATCGGGATATATAACTAGTGTCACAGGAATCGTTCAAATCATAGTCAGTACGAAGAGTCAGTCTTCTTGTACTTAAGTCGGCATTGTGCCATTTCTATTTAATTCCGATGCAATTTCTGTGTTTAATCGTCAATAAGAAGGATCAAGGGATACAGTAAACCTGGAGTGAAGCATCGGAATCTATAACTAGTGTCAATGGTATGGTTCAAAACATGGACGGTAAGAAGAGTCAGTCTTCTTGTACTTAAGTCGGCATTGTGCCTTTTGGATTTCATTACGATGCAATGTCTGTGTTTCATCGTCAATAAGAAGGTCCAAGGGATACAGTAAACCTGGAGTGTAGGATCGGAATCTAAAGCTAGTGTCACAGGAATGGTTCAAAACATAGTCAGTAAGAAGAGTCAGTCTTCTTGTACTTAAGTCGGCATTGTGCCATTTCTATTTAATTCCGATGCAATTTCTGTGTTTAATCGTCAATAAGAAGGACCAAGGGATACAGTAAACCTGGAGTGAAGCATCGGAGTCTATAACTAGTGTCACAGGACTGGTTCAAAAATAGACAGTAAGGAGAGTCAGTCTTCTTGAACTTAATTCGGCATTGTGCCTTTTGTATTCAATTCCGATGCAATTTGTGTGTTTCATCGTCAATAAGAAGGTCCAAGGGATACAGTAAACCTGGAGCGTAGCATCGGAATCTATAACTAGTGTCACAGGAATAGTTCAAAACATAGACAGTAAGAAGAGTCAGCCTTCGTGTACTTATGTCAGCTTTTTGCCTTTTGTATTTAATTCCGATGCAATTTCTGTGTTTCATCGTCAATAAGAAGGTCCAAGGGGTACAGTAAACCTGAGGTGAAGCATCGGAATCTATAACTAGTGTCACAGGAATGGTTCAAAACATAGTCAGTAAGAAGATTCAGTCTTCTTGTACTTAAGTCGGCATTGTACCTTTTGTATTTAATTCCGATGCAATTTCTGTGTTTCATCATCAATAAGAATGTCCAAGGGATACAGTGAACCTGAAGTGTAGCATCGGAATTTATAACTAGTGTCACACGAATGGTTCATAACATAGTCAGTAAGAAGAGTCAGTCTTCTTGTACTTAAGTCGGCATTGTGCCTTTTCTATTTAAATCCGATGCAATTTCTGTGTTTAATCGTCAATAAGAAGGACCAAGGGATACAGTAAACCTGGAGTGAAGCATCGGAGTCTATAACTAGTGTCACAGGACTGGTTCAAAATTAGACAGTAAGAAGATTCAGTCCTCTTGTACTTAAGTCGGCATTGTACCTTTTGTATTTAATTCCGATGCAATTTCTGTGTTTCATCATCAATAAGAAGGTCCAAGGGATACAGTGAACTTGGAGTCAAGCATCGGAATCTATAACTAGTGTCAATGGAATATTTCAAATCATAGACAGTAAGAAGAGTCAGTCTCCTTGTGCTTAATTCTGCACTGTGCCTTTTGTATTTAATTCCGGTGCAATCTCTGTGTTTCATCGTCAATAAGAATGTCCAAGGGATACAGTGAACCTGAAGTGTAGCATCGGAATTTATAACTAGTGTCACACGAATGGTTCATAACATAGTCAGTAAGAAGAGTCAATCTTCTTGTACTTAAGTCGGCATTGTGCCTTTTCTATTTAATTCCGAAGCAATTTCTGTGTTTAACCGTCAATAAGAAGGACCAAGGGATACAGTAAACCTGGAGTGAAGCATCGGAGTCTATAACTAGTGTCACAGGACTGGTTCAAAATTAGACAGTAAGAAGAGTCAGTCTTCTTGAACTTAATTCGGCATTGTGCCATTTGTATACAATTCCGATGCAATTTCTTTGTTTCGTCGCCAATAAGAAGGTCAGAGGGATACAGTAAACCTGAAGTGAAGCATCGGTATCCATAACTAGTGTCACAGGAATGGTTCAAAACATAGTCAGTAAGAAGAGTAAGTCTTCTTGTACTTAAGTTGGCATTGTGCCTTTTCTATTTAATTCCGATGCAATTTCTGTGTTTCATCGTCAATAAGAAGGTCCAAGGGATACAGTAAACCTGGAGTGAAGCATCGGAATCTATAACTAGTGTCAATGCTATGGTTCAAAACATGGACGGTAAGAAGAGTCAGTCTTCTTGTACTTAAGTCGGCATTGTGCCTTTTGGATTTAATTACGATGCAATGTCTGTGTCTCATCGTCATTAAGAAGGTGAGAGGGATACAGTAAACCTGAAGTGAAGCATCGGAATCTATAGCTAGTGTCACAGGAATAGTTCTAAACATAGTCAGTAAGAAGAGTCAGTCTTCTTGTACTTAAGTTGGCATTGTGCCTTTTCTATTTAATTCCGATGCAATTTCTGTGTTTCATCGTCAATAAGAATGTCAGAGGGATACAGTAATCCTGAAGGGAAGCATCGGAATCTATAACTAGTGTCACAGGAATGGTTCAAAACATAGTCAGTAAGAAGAGTCAGTCTTCTTGTAGTTAAGACGGCATTGTGCCTTTTCTATTTAATTCCGATGCAATTTCTGTTTTTCATCGTCAATAAGAAGGTCCAAGGGATACAGTAAACCTGGAGTGAAGCATCGGAAACTATAACTAGTGTCACAGGAATGGTTCAAAACATAGACAGTAAGAAGAGTCAGTCTTCTTGTACTTACGTCGGCATAGTGCCTTTTCTATTTAATTCCGATGCAATTTCTGTGTTTTATCGTCAATAAGAAGGTCCAAGGCATACAGTAAACCTGAGGTGAAGCATCGGAATCTATAAGTAGTGTCACAGGAATGGTTCAAAACATTGTCAGTAAGAAGAGTCAGTCTTCTTGTACTTAAGTCGGCATTGTGCCTTTTCTATTTAATTCCGATGCAATTTCAGTGTTTAATCGTCAATAAGAAGGAAAAAGGGATACAGTAAACCTGGAGTGAAGCATCGGAGTCTATAACTAGTGCCACAGGACTGGTTCAAAAATAGACAGTAAGAAGAGTCAGTCATCTAGAACTTAAGTCGTCATTGTGCCTTTTGTATTCAATTCCGATGCAATTTCTGTGTTTCATCGTCAATAAGAAGGTCAGAGGGATACAATAAACCTGAAGTGAAGCATCGGAATCCATAACTAGTGTCACAGGAATGGTTCAAACATAGTCAGTAAGAAGAGTCAGTCTTCTTGTACTTAAGTCGGCATTGTGCCTTTTGTATTTAATTCCGATGCAATTTCTGTGTTTCATCGTCAATAAGAAGGTCCAAGGGATACTGTAAACCTGGAGTGAAGCATCGGGATCTGTAACTAGTGTCACAGGAATCGTTCAAAACATAGTCAGTAAGAAGAGTCAGTCTTCTTGTCCTTAAGTCGTCATTGTGCCTTTTGTATTCAATTCCGATGCAATTTCTGTGTTTCATCGTCAATAAGAAGGTCCAAGGGATACAGTAAACCTGGAGTGTAGCATCGGAATCTATAACTAGTGTCACAGGAATAGTTCAAAACATAGACAGTAAGAAGAGTCAGTCTTCGTGTACTTAAGTCGGCATTTTGCCTTTTGTATTTAATTCCGATGCAATTTCTGTGTTTCATCGTCAATAAGAAGGTCCAAGGGATACAGTAAACCTGAGGTGAAGCATCGCAATCTATAACTAGTGTCACAGGAATGGTTCAAAACATAGTCAGTAAGAAGATTCAGTCTTCTTGTACTTAAGTCGGCATTGTACCTTTTCTATTTAATTCCGATGAAATTTCTGTGTTTCATCGCCAACAACAAGTTCCAAGGGATACAGTAAACCTGGAGTGAAGCATCGGAATCTATAACTAGTGTCAATGGAATGGTTCAAAACATAGACATTAAGAAGAGTCAGTCTTCTTGTACTTAAATCGGCATTGTGCCTTTTGTATTTAATTCCGATGCAGTTTCTGTGTTTCATCGTCAATAAGAAGGTCAGAGGGGTACAGTAAACCTGAAGTGAAGCATCGGAATCTATAGCTAGTGTCACAGGAATGGTTCAAAATATAGTCAGTAAGAAGAGTCATTCTTCTTGTACTTAAATCGTCATTGTGCCTTTTGTATTTAATTCCGATGCTATTTCTGTGTTTCATCATCAATAAGAAGGTCCAAGGGATACAGTAAACCTGGAGTGAAGCTTTGGAATCTATAACTACTGTCACAGGAATGGTTCAAAAGATAGACAGTAAGAAGAGTCAGTCTCCTTGTACTTTATTCTGCACTGTGCCTTTTGTATTTAATTCCTATGCAATTTCTGTGTTTCATCGTCAAGAAGAAGGGCCAAGGGATGCAGTAAACCTGGAGTGAAGCATCGGAGTCTATAACTAGTGTCAAAGGACTGGTTCAAAAATAGACAGTAAGAAGAGTCAGTCTTCTTGAACTTAATTCGGCATTGTGCCTTCTGTATTTAATTCCGATGCAATTTCTGTCTTTCATCGTCAATAAGGAGGTCAGAGGGATACAGTAAACCTGAAGTGAAGCATCGGAATCCATAACTAGTGTCACAGGCATCGTTCAAACATAGTCAGTAAGAAGAGTTAGTCTTCTTGTACTTAAGTCGGCATTGTGCCTTTTGTATTTAATTCCGATGCAATTTCTGTGTTTCATCGTCAATAAGAAGGTCCAAGGGATACAGTAAACCTGGAGGGAAACATCGGAATCTGTAACTAGTGTCAGAGGAATGGTTCAAATCATAGACAGTAAGAAGAGTCAGTCTTCGTGTAGTTTAGTCGGCATTTTGCCTTTTGTATTTAATTCCGATGCAATTTCTGTGTTTCATCGTCAATAAGAAAGTCCAAGGGATACAGTAAACCTGAAGTGAAGCATCGGAATCCATAACTAGTGTCACAGGCATCGTTCAAACATAGTCAGTAAGAAGAGTTAGTCTTCTTGTACTTAAGTCGGCATTGTGCCTTTTGTATTTAATTCCGATGCAATTTTTGTGTTTCATAGTCAATAAGAACGTCCAAGGGATACAGTGAACCTGAAGTGAAGCATCGGGATATATAACTAGTGTCACAGGAATCGTTCAAATCATAGTCAGTACGAAGAGTCAGTCTTCTTGTACTTAAGTCGGCATTGTGCCATTTCTATTTAATTCCGATGCAATTTCTGTGTTTAATCGTCAATAAGAAGGATCAAGGGATACAGTAAACCTGGAGTGAAGCATCGGAATCTATAACTAGTGTCAATGGTATGGTTCAAAACATGGACGGTAAGAAGAGTCAGTCTTCTTGTACTTAAGTCGGCATTGTGCCTTTTGGATTTCATTACGATGCAATGTCTGTGTTTCATCGTCAATAAGAAGGTCCAAGGGATACAGTAAACCTGGAGTGTAGGATCGGAATCTAAAGCTAGTGTCACAGGAATGGTTCAAAACATAGTCAGTAAGAAGAGTCAGTCTTCTTGTACTTAAGTCGGCATTGTGCCATTTCTATTTAATTCCGATGCAATTTCTGTGTTTAATCGTCAATAAGAAGGACCAAGGGATACAGTAAACCTGGAGTGAAGCATCGGAGTCTATAACTAGTGTCACAGGACTGGTTCAAAAATAGACAGTAAGGAGAGTCAGTCTTCTTGAACTTAATTCGGCATTGTGCCTTTTGTATTCAATTCCGATGCAATTTGTGTGTTTCATCGTCAATAAGAAGGTCCAAGGGATACAGTAAACCTGGAGCGTAGCATCGGAATCTATAACTAGTGTCACAGGAATAGTTCAAAACATAGACAGTAAGAAGAGTCAGCCTTCGTGTACTTATGTCAGCTTTTTGCCTTTTGTATTTAATTCCGATGCAATTTCTGTGTTTCATCGTCAATAAGAAGGTCCAAGGGGTACAGTAAACCTGAGGTGAAGCATCGGAATCTATAACTAGTGTCACAGGAATGGTTCAAAACATAGTCAGTAAGAAGATTCAGTCTTCTTGTACTTAAGTCGGCATTGTACCTTTTGTATTTAATTCCGATGCAATTTCTGTGTTTCATCATCAATAAGAATGTCCAAGGGATACAGTGAACCTGAAGTGTAGCATCGGAATTTATAACTAGTGTCACACGAATGGTTCATAACATAGTCAGTAAGAAGAGTCAGTCTTCTTGTACTTAAGTCGGCATTGTGCCTTTTCTATTTAAATCCGATGCAATTTCTGTGTTTAATCGTCAATAAGAAGGACCAAGGGATACAGTAAACCTGGAGTGAAGCATCGGAGTCTATAACTAGTGTCACAGGACTGGTTCAAAATTAGACAGTAAGAAGATTCAGTCCTCTTGTACTTAAGTCGGCATTGTACCTTTTGTATTTAATTCCGATGCAATTTCTGTGTTTCATCATCAATAAGAAGGTCCAAGGGATACAGTGAACTTGGAGTCAAGCATCGGAATCTATAACTAGTGTCAATGGAATATTTCAAATCATAGACAGTAAGAAGAGTCAGTCTCCTTGTGCTTAATTCTGCACTGTGCCTTTTGTATTTAATTCCGGTGCAATCTCTGTGTTTCATCGTCAATAAGAATGTCCAAGGGATACAGTGAACCTGAAGTGTAGCATCGGAATTTATAACTAGTGTCACACGAATGGTTCATAACATAGTCAGTAAGAAGAGTCAATCTTCTTGTACTTAAGTCGGCATTGTGCCTTTTCTATTTAATTCCGAAGCAATTTCTGTGTTTAACCGTCAATAAGAAGGACCAAGGGATACAGTAAACCTGGAGTGAAGCATCGGAGTCTATAACTAGTGTCACAGGACTGGTTCAAAATTAGACAGTAAGAAGAGTCAGTCTTCTTGAACTTAATTCGGCATTGTGCCATTTGTATACAATTCCGATGCAATTTCTTTGTTTCGTCGCCAATAAGAAGGTCAGAGGGATACAGTAAACCTGAAGTGAAGCATCGGTATCCATAACTAGTGTCACAGGAATGGTTCAAAACATAGTCAGTAAGATGAGTAAGTCTTCTTGTACTTAAGTTGGCATTGTGCCTTTTCTATTTAATTCCGATGCAATTTCTGTGTTTCATCGTCAATAAGAAGGTCCAAGGGATACAGTAAACCTGGAGTGAAGCATCGGAATCTATAACTAGTGTCAATGCTATGGTTCAAAACATGGACGGTAAGAAGAGTCAGTCTTCTTGTACTTAAGTCGGCATTGTGCCTTTTGGATTTAATTACGATGCAATGTCTGTGTCTCATCGTCATTAAGAAGGTGAGAGGGATACAGTAAACCTGAAGTGAAGCATCGGAATCTATAGCTAGTGTCACAGGAATAGTTCTAAACATAGTCAGTAAGAAGAGTCAGTCTTCTTGTACTTAAGTTGGCATTGTGCCTTTTCTATTTAATTCCGATGCAATTTCTGTGTTTCATCGTCAATAAGAATGTCAGAGGGATACAGTAATCCTGAAGGGAAGCATCGGAATCTATAACTAGTGTCACAGGAATGGTTCAAAACATAGTCAGTAAGAAGAGTCAGTCTTCTTGTAGTTAAGACGGCATTGTGCCTTTTCTATTTAATTCCGATGCAATTTCTGTTTTTCATCGTCAATAAGAAGGTCCAAGGGATACAGTAAACCTGGAGTGAAGCATCGGAAACTATAACTAGTGTCACAGGAATGGTTCAAAACATAGACAGTAAGAAGAGTCAGTCTTCTTGTACTTACGTCGGCATAGTGCCTTTTCTATTTAATTCCGATGCAATTTCTGTGTTTTATCGTCAATAAGAAGGTCCAAGGCATACAGTAAACCTGAGGTGAAGCATCGGAATCTATAAGTAGTGTCACAGGAATGGTTCAAAACATTGTCAGTAAGAAGAGTCAGTCTTCTTGTACTTAAGTCGGCATTGTGCCTTTTCTATTTAATTCCGATGCAATTTCAGTGTTTAATCGTCAATAAGAAGGAAAAAGGGATACAGTAAACCTGGAGTGAAGCATCGGAGTCTATAACTAGTGCCACAGGACTGGTTCAAAAATAGACAGTAAGAAGAGTCAGTCATCTAGAACTTAAGTCGTCATTGTGCCTTTTGTATTCAATTCCGATGCAATTTCTGTGTTTCATCGTCAATAAGAAGGTCAGAGGGATACAATAAACCTGAAGTGAAGCATCGGAATCCATAACTAGTGTCACAGGAATGGTTCAAACATAGTCAGTAAGAAGAGTCAGTCTTCTTGTACTTAAGTCGGCATTGTGCCTTTTGTATTTAATTCCGATGCAATTTCTGTGTTTCATCGTCAATAAGAAGGTCCAAGGGATACTGTAAACCTGGAGTGAAGCATCGGGATCTGTAACTAGTGTCACAGGAATCGTTCAAAACATAGTCAGTAAGAAGAGTCAGTCTTCTTGTCCTTAAGTCGTCATTGTGCCTTTTGTATTCAATTCCGATGCAATTTCTGTGTTTCATCGTCAATAAGAAGGTCCAAGGGATACAGTAAACCTGGAGTGTAGCATCGGAATCTATAACTAGTGTCACAGGAATAGTTCAAAACATAGACAGTAAGAAGAGTCAGTCTTCGTGTACTTAAGTCGGCATTTTGCCTTTTGTATTTAATTCCGATGCAATTTCTGTGTTTCATCGTCAATAAGAAGGTCCAAGGGATACAGTAAACCTGAGGTGAAGCATCGCAATCTATAACTAGTGTCACAGGAATGGTTCAAAACATAGTCAGTAAGAAGATTCAGTCTTCTTGTACTTAAGTCGGCATTGTACCTTTTCTATTTAATTCCGATGAAATTTCTGTGTTTCATCGCCAACAACAAGTTCCAAGGGATACAGTAAACCTGGAGTGAAGCATCGGAATCTATAACTAGTGTCAATGGAATGGTTCAAAACATAGACATTAAGAAGAGTCAGTCTTCTTGTACTTAAATCGGCATTGTGCCTTTTGTATTTAATTCCGATGCAGTTTCTGTGTTTCATCGTCAATAAGAAGGTCAGAGGGGTACAGTAAACCTGAAGTGAAGCATCGGAATCTATAGCTAGTGTCACAGGAATGGTTCAAAATATAGTCAGTAAGAAGAGTCATTCTTCTTGTACTTAAATCGTCATTGTGCCTTTTGTATTTAATTCCGATGCTATTTCTGTGTTTCATCATCAATAAGAAGGTCCAAGGGATACAGTAAACCTGGAGTGAAGCTTTGGAATCTATAACTACTGTCACAGGAATGGTTCAAAAGATAGACAGTAAGAAGAGTCAGTCTCCTTGTACTTTATTCTGCACTGTGCCTTTTGTATTTAATTCCTATGCAATTTCTGTGTTTCATCGTCAAGAAGAAGGGCCAAGGGATGCAGTAAACCTGGAGTGAAGCATCGGAGTCTATAACTAGTGTCAAAGGACTGGTTCAAAAATAGACAGTAAGAAGAGTCAGTCTTCTTGAACTTAATTCGGCATTGTGCCTTCTGTATTTAATTCCGATGCAATTTCTGTCTTTCATCGTCAATAAGGAGGTCAGAGGGATACAGTAAACCTGAAGTGAAGCATCGGAATCCATAACTAGTGTCACAGGCATCGTTCAAACATAGTCAGTAAGAAGAGTTAGTCTTCTTGTACTTAAGTCGGCATTGTGCCTTTTGTATTTAATTCCGATGCAATTTCTGTGTTTCATCGTCAATAAGAAGGTCCAAGGGATACAGTAAACCTGGAGGGAAACATCGGAATCTGTAACTAGTGTCAGAGGAATGGTTCAAATCATAGACAGTAAGAAGAGTCAGTCTTCGTGTAGTTTAGTCGGCATTTTGCCTTTTGTATTTAATTCCGATGCAATTTCTGTGTTTCATCGTCAATAAGAAAGTCCAAGGGATACAGTAAACCTGAAGTGAAGCATCGGGATCTGTAACTAGTGTCAGAGGAATCGTTCAAAACATAGTCAGTAAGAAGAGTAGGTCTTCTTGTACTTAAGTCGGCATTAATTCCGATGCAATTTCTGTGTTTCATCGTCAAAAAGAAGGTCCAAGGGATACAGTAAACCTGGAGTCAACATCGTAATCTATAACTAGTGTCAATGGTATGGTTCAAAACGTAGACAGTAAGAAGAGTCAGTGTTCTAGTACTTAAGTCGGCATTGTGCCTTTTGCATTTAATTCCGATGCAATTTCTGTGTTTCATCGTCAATAAGAAGGTCAGAGGGATACACTAAACCTGAAGTGAAGCATCGGAATTCATAACTAGTGTCACAGGAATGGTTCAAAGCATAGTCAGAAAGGAGAGTCAGTCTTCCTGCACTTAAGTCGGCATTGTGCCTTTTGTATTTAATTCCGATGCAATTTCTGTGTTTCATCGTCAATAGGAAGGTCCAAGGGATACAGTAAACCTGAGGTGAAGCATCGGAATCTATAACTAGTTTCACAGGAATGGTTCAAAACATAGTCAGTAAGAAGAGTCAGTCTTCTTGTACTTAAGTTGGCATTGTGCCTTTTCTATATAATTCCGATGCAATTTCTGTGTTTCATCGTCAATAAGAAGGTCAGAGGGATACAGTAATCCTGAAGGGTAGCATCGGAATCTATAACTAGTGTCACAGGATTGGTTCAAAACATAGTCAGTAAGAAGAGTCAGTCTTCTTGTAGTTAAGACGGCATTGTGCCTTTTCTATTTAATTTCGATGCAATTTCTGTGTCTCATCGTCAACAAGAAGGTCCAAGGGATACAGTAAACCTGGAGTGAAGCATCGGAAACTATAACTAGTGTCACAGGAATGGTTCAAAACATAGACAGTAAGAGGAGTCAGTCTTCTTGTACTTACGTCGGCATAGTGCCTTTTCTATTTAATTCCGATGTAATTTGTGTGTTTCATCGTCAATAAGAAGGTCCAAGGGATACAGTAAACCTGGAGTGTAGCATCGGAATCTATAACTAGTGTCACAGGAATGGTTCAAAGCATAGACAGTACGAAGAGTCAGTCTTCGTGTACTTAAGTCGGCATTTTGCCTTTTGTATATAATTCCGATTCAATTTCTGTGTTTTATCGTCAATAAGAAGGTCCAAGGCATACAGTAAACCTGAGGTGAAGCATCGGAATCTATAACTTGTGTCACAGGAATGGTTCAAAACATAGACAGTAAGAAGAGTCAGTCTCCTTGTACTTAATTCTGCACTGTGCCTTTTGTATTTAATTCCGATTCAATTCCTGTGTTTCATCGTCAATAAGAATGTCCAAGGGATACAGTAAACCTGAAGTGTAGCATCGGAAATTACAACTAGTGTCACAGGAATGGTTCAAAACATAGTCAGTAAGATGAGTCAGTCTTCGTGTACTTAAGTCGGCATTTTGCCTTTTGTATTTAATTCCGATGCAATTTCTGTGTTTTATCGTCAATAAGAAGGTCCAAGGCATACAGTAAACCTGAGGTGAAGCATCGGAATCTGTAACTAGTGTCACAGGAATGGTTCAAATCATAGACTGTAAGAAGAGTCAGTCTTCGTGCACTTCAGTCGGCATTTTGCCTTTTGTATTTAATTCCGATGCAATTTTTGTGTTTCATAGTCAATAAGAAGGTCCAAGGGATACAGTGAACCTGAAGTGAAGCATCGGGATATATAACTAGTGTCACAAGAATCGTTCAAATCATAGTCAGTACGAAGAGTCAGTCTTCTTGTACTTAAGTCGGCATAGTGCCTTTTCTATTTAATTCCGATGCAATTTGTGTGTTTCATCGTCAATAAGAAGGTCCAAGGGATACAGTAAACACGGAGTGAAGCATCGGAATCTATAACTAGTGTCAATTGTATGGTTCAAAACATGGACGGTAAGAAGAGTCAGTCTTCTTGTACTTAAGTCGGCATTGTGCCTTTTGGATTTAATTACGATGCAATGTCTATGTTTCATCGTCAATAAGAAGGTCCAAGGGATACAGTAAACCTGGAGTGTAGCATCGGAATCTATAGCTAGTGTCACAGGAATGGTTCAAAACATAGTCAGTAAGAAGAGTCAGTCTTCTTGTACTTAAGTCGGCATTGTGCCATTTCTATTTAATTGCGATGCAATTTCTGTGTTTAATCGTCAATAAGAAGGACCAAGGGATACAGTAAACCTGGAGTGAAGCATCGGAGTCTATAACTAGTGTCACAGGACTGGTTCAAAAATAGACAGTAAGAAGAGTCAGTCTTCTTGAACTTAATTCGGCATTGTGCCTTTTGTATTCAATTCCGATGCAATTTCTGTGTTTCATCGTCAATAAGAAGGTCCAAGGGATACAGTAAACCTGGAGCGTAGCATCGGAATCTATAACTAGTGTCACAGGAATAGTTCAAAACATAGAGAGTAAGAAGAGTCAGCCTTCGTGTACTTAAGTCAGCTTTTTGCCTTTTGTATTTAATTCCGATGCAATTTCTGTGTTTCATCGCCAATAAGAAGGTCCAAGGGATACAGTAAACCTGAGGTGAAGCATCGGAATCTATAACTAGTGTCACAGGAATGGTTCAAAGCATAGTCAGTAAGAAGATTCAGTCTTCTTGTACTTAAGTCGGCATTGTACCTTTTCTATTTAATTCCGATGCAATTTCTGTTTTTCATCATCAATAAGAAGGTCCAAGGGATACAGTGAACTTGGAGTGAAGCATCGGAATCTATAACTAGTGTCAATGGAATATTTCAAATCATAGACAGTAAGAAGAGTCAGTCTCCTTGTACTTAATTCTGCACTGTGCCTTTTGTATTTAATTCCGATGCAATTTCTGTGTTTCATCGTCAATAAGAATGTCCAAGGGATACAGTGAACCTGAAGTGTAGCATCGGAATTTATAACTAGTGTCACACGAATGGTTCATAACATAGTCAGTAAGAAGAGTCAGTCTTCTTGTACTTAAGTCGGCATTGTGCCTTTTCTATTTAATTCCGATGCAATTTCTGTGTTTAATCGTCAATAAGAAGGACCAAGGGATACAGTAAACCTGGAGTGAAGCATCGGAGTCTATAACTAGTGTCACAGGACTGGTTCAAAATTAGACAGTAAGAAGAGTCAGTCTTCTTGAACTTAATTCGGCATTGTGCCATTTGTATACAATTCCGATGCAATTTCTGTGTTTAATCGCCAATAAGAAGGTCAGAGGGATACAGTAAACCTGAAGTGAAGCATCGGTATCCATAACTAGTGTCACAGGAATGGTTCAAAACATAGTCAGTAAGATGAGTCAGTCTTCGTGTACTTAAGTCGGCATTTTGCCTTTTGTATTTAATTCCGATGCAATTTCTGTGTTTTATCGTCAATAAGAAGGTCCAAGGCATACAGTAAACCTGAGGTGAAGCATCGGAATCTGTAACTAGTGTCACAGGAATGGTTCAAATCATAGACTGTATGAAGAATCAGTCTTCGTGCACTTCTGTCGGCATTTTGCCTTTTGTATTTAATTCCGATGCAATTTTTGTGTTTCATAGTCAATAAGATGGTCCAAGGGATACAGTGAACCTGAAGTGAAGCATCGGGATATATAACTAGTGTCACAGGAATCGTTCAAATCATAGTCAGTACGAAGAGTCAGTCTTCTTGTACTTAAGTCGGCATAGTGCCTTTTCTATTTAATTCCGATGCAATTTGTGTGTTTCATCGTCAATAAGAAGGTCCAAGGGATACAGTAAACACGGAGTGAAGCATCGGAATCTATAACTAGTGTCAATTGTATGGTTCAAAACATGGACGGTAAGAAGAGTCAGTCTTCTTGTACTTAAGTCGGCATTGTGCCTTTTGGATTTAATTACGATGCAATGTCTGTGTTTCATCGTCAATAAGAAGGTCCCAAGGGATACAGTAAACCTGGAGTGTAGCATCGGAATCTATAGCTAGTGTCACAGGAATGGTTCAAAACATAGTCAGTAAGAAGAGTCAGTCTTCTTGTACTTAAGTCGGCATTGTGCCATTTCTATTTAATTCCGATGCAATTTCTGTGTTTAATCGTCAATAAAAAGGACCAAGGGATACAGTACACCTGGAGTGAAGCATCGGAGTCTATAACTAGTGTCACAGGACTGGTTCAAAAATAGACAGTAAGAAGAGTCAGTCTTCTTGAACTTAATTCGGCATTGTGCCTTTTGTATTCAATTCCGATGCAATTTCTGTGTTTCATCGTCAATAAGAAGGTCCAAGGGATACAGTAAACCTGGAGCGTAGCATCGGAATCTATAACTAGTGTCACAGGAATAGTTCAAAACATAGACAGTAAGAAGAGTCAGCCTTCATGTACTTAAGTCAGCTTTTTGCCTTTTGTATTTAATTCCGATGCAATTTCTGTGTTTCATCGTCAATAAGAAGGTCCAAGGGATACAGTAAACCTGAGGTGAAGCATCGGAATCTATAACTAGTGTCACAGGAATGGTTCAAAACATAGTCAGTAAGAAGATTCAGTCTTCTTGTACTTAAGTCGGCACTGTACCTTTTGTATTTAATTCCGATGCGATTTCTGTGTTTCATCATCAATACGAAGGTCCAAGGGATACAGTGAACTTGGAGTGAAGCATCGGAATCTATAACTAGTGTCAATGGAATATTTCAAATCATAGACAGTAAGAAGAGTCAGTCTCCGTGTACTTAATACTGCACTGTGACTTTTGTATTTAATTCTGATGCAATTTCTGTGTTTCATCGTCAATAAGAACGTCCAAGGGATACAGTGAACCTGAAGTGTAGCATCGGAATTTATAACTAGTGTCACACGAATGGTTCATAACATAGTCAGTAAGAAGAGTCAGTCTTCTTGTACTTAAGTCGGCATTGTGCCTTTTCTATTTAATTCCGATGCAATTTCTGTGTTTAATCGTCAATAAGAAGGACCAAGGGATACAGTAAACCTGGAGTGAAGCATCGGAGTCTATAACTAGTGTGACAGGACTGGTTCAAAATTAGACAGTAAGAAGAGTCAGTCTTCTTGAACTTAATTCGGCATTGTGCCATTTGTATACAATTCCGATGCAATTTCTGTGTTTAATCGCCAATAAGAAGGTCAGAGGGATACAGTAAACCTGAAGTGAAGCATCGGTATCCATAACTAGTGTCACAGGAATGTTTCAAAACATAGTCAGTAAGAAGAGTCAGTCTTCTTGTACTTAAGTCGGCATTGTGCCTTTTGTATTTAATTCCGATGCAATTTCTGTGTTTCATCGTCAATAAGAAGGTCCAAAGGATACAGAAAACCTGGAGTGAAGCATCGGAATCTGTAACTAGTATCACAGGAATGGTTCAAATCATAGACTGTAAGAAGAGTCAGTCTTCGTGCACTTCAGTCGGCATTTTGCCTTTTGTATTTAATTCCGATGCAATTTTTGTGTTTCATAGTCAATAAGAACGTCCAAGGGATACAGTGAACCTGAAGTGAAGCATCGGGATATATAACTAGTGTCACAGGAATCGTTCAAATCATAGTCAGTACGAAGAGTCAGTCTTCTTGTACTTAAGTCGGCATTGTGCCATTTCTATTTAATTCCGATGCAATTTCTGTGTTTAATCGTCAATAAGAAGGACCAAGGGATACAGTAAACCTGGAGTGAAGCATCGGAATCTAGAACTAGTGTCAATGGTATGGTTCAAAACATGGACGGTAAGAAGAGTCAGTCTTCTTGTACTTAAGTCGGCATTGTGCCTTTTGGATTTAATTACGATGCAATGTCTGTGTTTCATCGTCAATAAGAAGGTCCAAGGGATACAGTAAACCTGGAGTGTAGCATCGGAATCTATAGCTAGTGTCACAGGAATGGTTCAAAGCATAGTCAGTAAGAAGAGTCAGTCTTCTTGTACTTAAGACGGCATTGTGCCTTTTCTATTTAATTCCGATGCAATTTCTGTGTTTAATCGTCAATAAGAAGGACCAAGGGATACAGTAAACCTGGAGTGAAGCATCAGAGTCTATAACTAGTGTCACAGGACTGGTTCAAAATTAGACAGTAAGAAGATTCAGTCTTCTTGTACTTAAGTCGGCATTGTACCTTTTGTATTTAATTCCGATGCAATTTCTGTGTTTCATCATCAATAAGAAGGTCCAAGGGATACAGTGAACTTGGAGTGAAGCATCGGAATCTATAACTAGTGTCAATGGAATATTTCAAATCATAGTCAGTAAGAAGAGTCAGTCTCCTTGTACTTAATTCTGCACTGTGCCTTTTGTATTTAATTCCGATGCAATTTCTGTGTTTCATCGTCAATAAGAATGTCCAAGGGATACAGTGAACCTGAAGTGTAGCATCGGAATTTATAACTAGTGTCACACGAATGGTTCATAACATAGTCAGTAAGAAGAGTCAGTCTTCTTGTACTTAAGTCGGCATTGTGCCTTATCTATTTAATTCCGATGCAATTTCTGTGTTTAATCGTCAATAAGAAGGACCAAGGGATACAGTAAACCTGGAGTGAAGCATCGGAGTCTATAACTAGTGTCACAGGACTGGTTCAAAATTAGACAGTAAGAAGAGTCAGTCTTCTTGAACTTAATTCGGCATTGTGCCATTTGTATACAATTCCGATGCAATTTCTGTGTTTCATCGCCAATAAGAAGGTCAGAGGGATACAGTAAACCTGAAGTGAAGCATCGGTATCCATAATTAGTGTCACAGGAATGGTTCAAAACATAGTCAGTAAGAAGAGTCAGTCTTCTTGTACTTAAGTCGGCATTGTGCCTTTTGTATTTAATTCCGATGCAATTTCTGTGTTTCATCGTCAATAAGAAGGTCCAAGGGATACAGAAAACCTGGAGTGAAGCATCGGAATCTGTAACTAGTATCACAGGAATGGTTCAAATCATAGACTGTAAGAAGAGTCAGTCTTCGTGCACTTCAGTCGGCATTTTGCCTTTTGTATTTAATTCCGATGCAATTTTTGTGTTTCATAGTCAATAAGAACGTCCAAGGGATACAGTGAACCTGAAGTGAAGCATCGGGATATATAACTAGTGTCACAGGAATCGTTCAAATCATAGTCAGTACGAAGAGTCAGTCTTCATGTACTTAAGTCGGCATAGTGCCTTCTCTATTTAATTCCGATGCAATTTGTGTGTTTCATCGTCAATAAGAAGGTCCAAGGGATACAGTAAACCTGGAGTGAAGCATCGGAATCTATAACTAGTGTCAATGCTATGGTTCAAACGTGGACGGTAAGAAGAGTCAGTCTTCTTGTACTTAAGTCGGCATTGTGCCTTTTGGATTTAATTACGATGCAATGTCTGTGTTTCATCGTCATTAAGAAGGTGAGAGGGATACAGTAAACCTGAAGTGAAGCATCGGAATCTATAGCTAGTGTCACAGGAATAGTTCAAAACATAGTCAGTAAGAAGAGTCAGTCTTCTTGTACTTAAGTTGGCATTGTGCCTTTTCTAATTAATTCCGATGCAATTTCTGTGTTTCATCGTCAATAAGAATGTCAGAGGGATACAGTAATCCTGAAGGGAAGCATCGGAATCTATAACTAGTGTCACAGGAATGGTTCAAAACATAGTCAGTAAGAAGAGTCAGTCTTCTTGTTCTTAAGTCGTCATTGTGCCTTTTGTATTCAATTCCGATGCAATTTCTGTGTTTCATCGTCAATAAGAAGGTCCAAGGGATACAGTAAACCTGGAGTGTAGCATCGGAAACTATAACTAGTGTCACAGGAATAGTTCAAAACATAGACAGTAAGAAGAGTCAGTCTTCGTGTACTTAAGTCGGCATTTTGCCTTTTGTATTTAATTCCGATGCAATTTCTGGGATTCATCGTCAATAAGAAGGTCCAAGGGATACAGTAAACCTGAGGTGAAGCATCGCAATCTATAACTAGTGTCACAGGAATGGTTCAAAACATAGTCAGTAAGAAGATTCAGTCTTCTTGTACTTAAGTCGGCATTGTACCTTTTCTATTTAATTCCGATGCAATTTCTGTGTTTCATCGCCAATAACAAGTTCCAAGGGATACAGTAAACCTGGAGTGAAGCATCGGAATCTATAACTAGTGTCAATGGAATGGTTCAAAACATAGACATTAAGAAGAGTCAGTCTTCTTGTACTTAAATCGGCATTGTGCCTTTTGTATTTAATTCCGATGCAGTTTCTGTGTTTCATCGTCAATATGAAGGTCAGAGGGTTACAGTAAACCTGAAGTGAAGCATCGGAATCTATAGCTAGAGTCACAGGAAATGTTCAAAACATAGTCAGTAAGAAGAGTCAGTCTTCTTGTACTTAAGTCGTCATTGTGCCTTTTGTATTTAATTCCGATGCTATTTCTGTGTTTCATCATCAATAAGAAGGTCCAAGGGATACAGTAAACCTGGAGTGAAGCTTTGGAATCTATAACTACTGTCACAGGAATGGTTCAAAAGATAGACAGTAAGAAGAGTCAGTCTCCTTGTACTTAATTCTGCACTGTGCCTTTTGTATTCAATTCCTATGCAATTTCTGTGTTTCATCGTCAAGAAGAAGGACCAAGGGATACAGTAAACCTGGAGTGAAGCATCGGAGTCTATAACTAGTGTCAAAGGACTGGTTCAAAAATAGACAGTAAGAAGAGTCAGTCTTCTTGAACTTAATTCGGCATTGTGCCTTCTGTATTTAATTCCGATGCAATTTCTGTCTTTCATCGTCAATAAGGAGGTCAGAGGGATACAGTAAACCTGAAGTGAAGCATCGGAATCCATAACTAGTGTCACAGGAATGGTTCAAACATAGTCAGTAAGAAGAGTTAGTCTTCTTGTACTTAAGTCGGCATTGTGCCTTTTGTATTTAATTCCGATGCAATTTCTGTGTTTCATCGTCAATAAGAAGGTCCAAGGGATACAGTAAACCTGGAGGGAAACATCGGAATCTGTAACTAGTGTCAGAGGAATGGTTCAAATCATAGACAGTAAGAAGAGTCAGTCTTCGTGTACTTCAGTCGGCATTTTGCCTTTTGTATTTAATTCCGATGCAATTTCTGTGTTTCATCGTCAATAAGAAGGTCCAAGGGATACAGTAAACCTGAAGTGAAGCATCGGGATCTGTAACTAGTGTCAGAGGAATCGTTCAAAACATAGTCAGTAAGAAGAGTAGGTCTTCTTGTACTTAAGTCGGCATTAATTCCGATGCAATTTGTAAGTTTCATCGTCAATAAGAAGGTCCAAGGGATACAGTAAACCTGGAGTCAACATCGGAATCTATAACTAGTGTCAATGGTATGGTTCAAAACGTAGACAGTAAGAAGAGTCAGTGTTCTAGTACTTAAGTCGGCATTGTGCCTTTTGTATTTAATTCCGATGCAATTTCTGTGTTTCATCGTCAATAAGAAGGTCAGAGGGATACACTAAACCTGAAGTGAAGCATCGGAATTCATAACTAGTGTCACAGGAATGGTTCAAAGCATAGTCAGAAAGGAGAGTCAGTCTTCCTGTACTTAAGTCGGCATTGTGCCTTTTGTATTTAATTCCGATGCAATTTCTGTGTTTCATCGTCAATAGGAAGGTCCAAGGGATACAGTAAACCTGAGGTGAAGCATCGGAATCTATAACTAGTTTCACAGGAATGGTTCAAAACATAGTCAGTAAGAAGAGTCAGTCTTCTTGTACTTAAGTTGGCATTGTGCCTTTTCTATATAATTCCGATGCAATTTCTGTGTTTCATCGTCAATAAGAAGGTCAGAGGGATACAGTAATCCTGAAGGGTAGCATCGGAATCTATAACTAGTGTCACAGGAATGGTTCAAAACATAGTCAGTAAGAAGAGTCAGTCTTCTTGTAGTTAAGACGGCATTGTGCCTTTTCTATTTAATTTCGATGCAATTTCTGTGTCTCATCGTCAATAAGAAGGTCCAAGGGATACAGTAAACCTGGAGTGAAGCATCGGAAACTATAACTAGTGTCACAGGAATGGTTCAAAACATAGACAGTAAGAAGAGTCAGTCTTCTTGTACTTACGTCGGCATAGTGCCTTTTCTACTTAATTCCGATGCAATTTGTGTGTTTCATCGTCAATAAGATGTTCCAAGGGATACAGTAAACCTGGAGTGAAGCATCGGAATCTATAACTAGTGTCAATGGAATGGTTCAAAACACAGACAGTAACAAGAGTCAGTCATCTTGTACTTCAGTCGGCATTGTGCCTTTTGTATTTAATTCCGATGCAGTTTCTGTGTTTCATCGTCAATAAGAAGGTCAGAGGGGTACAGTAAACCTGAAGTGAAGAATCGGAATCTATAGCTAGTGTCACAGGAATGGTTCAAAACATAGTCAGTAAGAAGAGTCAGTCTTCTTGACCTTAAGTCGTCATTGTGCCTTTTGTATTTAATTCCGGTGCAATTTATGTGTTTCATCATCAATAAGAAGGTCCAAGGGATACAGTAAACCAGGAGTGAAGCATCGGAATCTATAACTAGTGTCACAGGAATGGTTCAAAACATAGACAGTAAGAAGAGTCAGTCTCCTTGTACTTAACTCTGCACTGTGCCTTTTGTATTTAATTCCGATGCAATTTCTGTGTTTCATCGTCAATAAGAAGGACCAGGGGATACAGTAAACCGGGAGTGAAGCATCGGAGTCTATAACTAGTGTCAAAGGACTGGTTCAAAAATAGACAGTAAGAAGAGTCTGTCTTCTTGAACTTAATTCGGCATTGTGCCTTCTGTATTTAATTCCGATGCAATTTCTGTGTTTCATCGTCAATAAGAAGGTAAGAGGGATACAGTAAACCTGAAGTGAAGAATCGGAATCCATAACTAGTGTCACAGGAATGGTTCAAAACATAGTCAGTAAGAAGATTTAGTGTTCTTGTACTTAAGTCGGCATTGTGCCTTTTGTATCTAAATCCGATGCAATTTCTGTGTTTCTTCGTCAATAGGAAGGTCCAAGGGATACAGTAAACCTGGATGGAAACATCGGAATCTGTAACTAGTGTCACAGGAATGGTTCAAATTATAGACAGTAAGAAGAGTCAGTCTTCGTGTACTTCAGTCGGCATATTGCCTTTTGTATTTAATTCCGATGCAATTTCTGTGTTTCATCGTCAATAAGAAGGTCCAAGGGATACAGTAAACCTGGAGGGAAACATCGGAATCTGTAACTAGTGTCAGAGGAATGGTTCAAATCATAGACAGTAAGAAGAGTCAGTCTTCGTGTACTTCAGTCGGCATTTTGCCTTTTGTATTTAATTCCGATGCAATTTCTGTGTTTCATCGTCAATAAGAAGGTCCAAGGGATACAGTAAACCTGAAGTGAAGCATCGGGATCTGTAACTAGTGTCAGAGGAATCGTTCAAAACATAGTCAGTAAGAAGAGTAGGTCTTCTTGTACTTAAGTCGGCATTAATTCCGATGCAATTTGTAAGTTTCATCGTCAATAAGAAGGTCCAAGGGATACAGTAAACCTGGAGTCAACATCGGAATCTATAACTAGTGTCAATGGTATGGTTCAAAACGTAGACAGTAAGAAGAGTCAGTGTTCTAGTACTTAAGTCGGCATTGTGCCTTTTGTATTTAATTCCGATGCAATTTCTGTGTTTCATCGTCAATAAGAAGGTCAGAGGGATACACTAAACCTGAAGTGAAGCATCGGAATTCATAACTAGTGTCACAGGAATGGTTCAAAGCATAGTCAGAAAGGAGAGTCAGTCTTCCTGTACTTAAGTCGGCATTGTGCCTTTTGTATTTAATTCCGATGCAATTTCTGTGTTTCATCGTCAATAGGAAGGTCCAAGGGATACAGTAAACCTGAGGTGAAGCATCGGAATCTATAACTAGTTTCACAGGAATGGTTCAAAACATAGTCAGTAAGAAGAGTCAGTCTTCTTGTACTTAAGTTGGCATTGTGCCTTTTCTATATAATTCCGATGCAATTTCTGTGTTTCATCGTCAATAAGAAGGTCAGAGGGATACAGTAATCCTGAAGGGTAGCATCGGAATCTATAACTAGTGTCACAGGAATGGTTCAAAACATAGTCAGTAAGAAGAGTCAGTCTTCTTGTAGTTAAGACGGCATTGTGCCTTTTCTATTTAATTTCGATGCAATTTCTGTGTCTCATCGTCAATAAGAAGGTCCAAGGGATACAGTAAACCTGGAGTGAAGCATCGGAAACTATAACTAGTGTCACAGGAATGGTTCAAAACATAGACAGTAAGAAGAGTCAGTCTTCTTGTACTTACGTCGGCATAGTGCCTTTTCTACTTAATTCCGATGCAATTTGTGTGTTTCATCGTCAATAAGAAGGTCCAAGGGATACAGTAAACCTGGAGTGTAGCATCGGAATCTATAACTAGTGTCACAGGAATGGTTCAAAGCATAGACAGTACGAAGAGTCAGTCTTCGTGTACTTAAGTCGGCATTTTGCCTTTTGTATTTAATTCCGACGCAATTTCTGTGTTTTATCGTCAATAAGAAATTCCAAGGCATCCAGTAAACCTGAGGTGAAGCATCGGAATCTATAACTAGTGTCACAGGAATGGTTCAAAACATAGACAGTAAGAAGAGTCAGTCTCCTTGTACTTAATTCTGCACTGTGCCTTTTGTATTTAATTCCGATGCAATTCCTGTGTTTCATCGTCAATAAGAATGTCCAAGGGATACAGTAAACCTGACGTGTAGCATCGGAATTTACAACTAGTGTCACAGGAATGGTTCAAAACATAGTCAGTAAGATGAGTCAGTCTTCTTGTACTTAAGTCGGCATTGTGCCATTTCTATTTAATTCCGATGCAATTTCTGTGTTCAATCGTCAATGACAAGTTCCAAGGGATACAGTAAAACTGGAGTGAAGCATCGGAATCTATAACTAGTGTCAATGGAATGGTTCAAAACACAGACAGTAACAAGAGTCAGTCATCTTGTACTTCAGTCGGCATTGTGCCTTTTGTATTTAATTCCGATGCAGTTTCTGTGTTTCATCGTCAATAAGAAGGTCAGAGGGGTACAGTAAACCTGAAGTGAAGAATCGGAATCTATAGCTAGTGTCACAGGAATGGTTCAAAACATAGTCAGTAAGAAGAGTCAGTCTTCTTGACCTTAAGTTGTCATTGTGCCTTTTGTATTTTATTCCGGTGCAATTTATGTGTTTCATCATCAATAAGAAGGTCCAAGGGATACAGTAAACCAGGAGTGAAGCATCGGAATCTATAACTAGTGTCACAGGAATGGTTCAAAACATAGACAGTAAGAAGAGTCAGTCTCCTTGTACTTAACTCTGCACTGTGCCTTTTGTATTTAATTCCGATGCAATTTCTGTGTTTCATCGTCAATAAGAAGGACCAGGGGATACAGTAAACCGGGAGTGAAGCATCGGAGTCTATAACTAGTGTCAAAGGACTGGTTCAAAAATAGACAGTAAGAAGAGTCAGTCTTCTTGAACTTAATTCGGCATTGTGCCTTCTGTATTTAATTCCGATGCAATTTCTGTGTTTCATCGTCAATAAGAAGGTAAGAGGGATACAGTAAACCTGAAGTGAAGAATCGGAATCCATAACTAGTGTCACAGGAATGGTTCAAAACATAGTCAGTAAGAAGATTTAGTGTTCTTGTACTTAAGTCGGCATTGTGCCTTTTGTATCTAAATCCGATGCAATTTCTGTGTTTCTTCGTCAATAGGAAGGTCCAAGGGATACAGTAAACCTGGATGGAAACATCGGAATCTGTAACTAGTGTCACAGGAATGGTTCAAATTATAGACAGTAAGAAGAGTCAGTCTTCGTGTACTTCAGTCGGCATATTGCCTTTTGTATTTAATTCCGATGCAATTTCTGTGTTTCATCGTCAATAAGAAGGTCCAAGGGATACATTAAACCTGAAGTGAAGCATCGGGATCTGTAACTGGTGTCACAGGAATCGTTCAAAACATAGTCAGTAAGAAGAGTCAGTCTCCTTGTACTTAAGTCGGCATAGTGCCTTATCTATATAATTCCGATGCAATTTGTGTGTTTCATCGTCAATAAGATGGTCCAAGGGATACAGTAAACCTGGAGTCAAGCATCGGAATCTATAACTAGTGTCAATGGTATGGTTCAAAACATAGACAGTAAGAAGAGTCAGTGTTCTTGTACTTAAGTCGGCATTGTGCCTTTTGCATTTAATTCCGATGCAATTTCTGTGTTTCATCGTCAATAAGAAGGTCAGAGGGATACACTAAACCTGAAATGAAGCATCGGAATTCATAACTAGTGTCACAGGAATGGTTCAAAGCATAGTCAGAAAGGAGAGTTAGTCTTCTTGTACTTAAGTCGGCATTGTGCCTTTTGTATTTAATTCCGATGGAATTTCTGTGTTTCATCGTCAATAAGAAGGTCCAAGGGATACAGTAAACCTGAGGTGAAGCATCGGAATCTATAACTAGTTTCACAGGAATGGTTCAAAACATAGTCAGTAAGAAGAGTCAGTCTTCTTGTACTTAAGTTGGCATTGTTCCTTTTCTATTTAATTCCGATGCAATTTCTGTGTTTCATCGTCAATAAGAAGGTCAGACGGATACAGTAATCCTGAAGGGAAGCATCGGAATCTATAACTAGTGTCACAGGAATGGTTCAAAACATAGTCTGTAAGAAGAGTCAGTCTTCTTGCAGTTAAGACGGCATTGTGCCTTTTCTATTTAATTTCGATGCAATTTCTGTGTTTCATCGTCAATACGAAGGTCCAAGGGATACAGTAATCCTGGAGTGAAGCATCGGAAACTATAACTAGTGTCACAGGAATGGTTCGAAACATAGACAGTAAGATGTGTCAGTCTTCTTGTACTTACGTCGGCATAGTGCCTTTTCTATTTAATTCCGATGCAATTTGTGTGTTTCATCGTCAATAAGAAGCTCCAAGGGATACAGTAAACCTGGAGTGTAGCATCGGAATCTATAACTAGTGTCACAGGAATGGTTCAAAGCATAGACAGTAAGAAGAGTCAGTCTTCGTGTACTTAAGTTGGCATTTTGCCTTTTGTATTTAATTCCGATGCAATTTCTGTGTTTTATCGTCAATAAGAAGGTCCAAGGCATACAGTAAACCTGAGGTGAAGCATCTGAATCTATAACTAGAGTCACAGGAATGGTTCAAAACATAGACAGTAAGAGGAGTCAGTCTCCTTGTACTTAATTCTGCACTGTGCCTTTTGTATTTAATTCCAATACAATTTCTGTGTTTCATCCTCAATAAGAATGTCCAAGGGATACAGTAAACCTGAAGTGTAGCATCGGAATTTATAACTAGTGTCACAGGAATGGTTCAAAGCATAGTCAGTAAGAAGAGTCAGTCTTCTTGTACTTAAGTTGGCATTGTGCCTTTTCTATTTAATTCCGATGCAATTTCTGTGTTTCATCGTCAATAAGAAGGTCAGAGGGATACAGTAATCCTGAAGGGTAGCATCGGAATCTATAACTAGTGTCACAGGAATGGTTCAAAACATAGTCAGTAAGAAGAGTCAGTCTTCTTGTAGTTAAGACGGCATTGTGCCTTTTCTATTTAATTTCGATGCAATTTCTGTGTCTCATCGTCAATAAGAAGGTCCAAGGGATACAGTAAACCTGGAGTGAAGCATTGGAAACTATAACTAGTGTCACAGGAATGGTTCAAAGCATAGACAGTAAGAGGAGTCAGTCTTCGTGTGCTTAAGTCGGCATTTTGCCTTTTGTATTTAATTCCGATGCAATTTCTGTGTTTTATCGTCAATAAGAAGGTCCAAGGCATACAGTAAACCTGAGGTGAAGCATCGGAATCTATAACTAGTGTCACAGGAATGGTTCAAAACATAGTCAGTAAGAAGAGTCAGTCTTCTTGTAGTTAAGACGGCATTGTGCCTTTTCTATTTAATTTCGATGCAATTTCTGTGTCTCATCGCCAATAAGAAGGTCCAAGGGATACAGTAAACCTGGAGTGAAGCATCGGAAACTATAACTAGTGTCACAGGAATGGTTCAAAACATAGACAGTAAGAAGAGTCAGTCTTCTTGTACTTACGTCGGCATAGTGCCTTTTCTACTTAATTCCGATGCAATTTGTGTGTTTCATCGTCAATAAGAAGGTCCAAGGGATACAGTAAACCTGGAGTGTAGCATCGGAATCTATAACTAGTGTCACAGGAATGGTTCAAAGCATAGACAGTACGAAGAGTCAGTCTTCGTGTACTTAAGTCGGCATTTTGCCTTTTGTATTTAATTCCGACGCAATTTCTGTGTTTTATCGTCAATAAGAAATTCCAAGGCATACAGTAAACCTGAGGTGAAGCATCGGAATCTATAACTAGTGTCACAGGAATGGTTCAAAACATAGACAGTATGAAGAGTCAGTCTCCTTGTACTTAATTCTGCACTGTGCCTTTTGTATTTAATTCCGATGCAATTCCTGTGTTTCATCGTCAATAAGTATGTCCAAGGGATACAGTAAACCTGAAGTGTAGCTTCGGAATTTACAACTAGTGTCACAGGAATGGTTCAAAACATAGTCAGTAAGATGAGTCAGTTTTCTTGTACTTAAGTCGGCATTGTGCCATTTCTATTTAATTCCGATGCAATTTCTGTGTTCAATCGTCAATGACAAGTTCCAAGGGATACAGTAAACCTGGAGTGAAGCATCGGAATCTATAACTAGTGTCAATGGAATGGTTCAAAACACAGACAGTAACAAGAGTCAGTCATCTTGTACTTCAGTCGGCATTGTGCCTTTTGTATTTAATTCCGATGCAGTTTCTGTGTTTCATCGTCAATAAGAAGGTCAGAGGGGTACAGTAAACCTGATGTGAAGAATCGGAATCTATAGCTAGTGTCACAGGAATGGTTCAAAACATAGTCAGTAAGAAGAGTCAGTCTTCTTGACCTTAAGTCGTCATTGTGCCTTTTGTATTTTATTCCGGTGCAATTTATGTGTTTCATCATCAATAAGAAGGTCCAAGGGATACAGTAAACCAGGAGTGAAGCATCGGAATCTATAACTAGTGTCACAGGAATGGTTCAAAACATAGACAGTAAGAAGAGTCAGTCTCCTTGTACTTAACTCTGCACTGTGCCTTTTGTATTTAATTCCGATGCAATTTCTGTGTTTCATCGTCAATAAGAAGGACCAGGGGATACAGTAAACCGGGAGTGAAGCATCGGAGTCTATAACTAGTGTCAAAGGACTGGTTCAAAAATAGACAGTAAGAAGAGTCAGTCTTCTTGAACTTAATTCGGCATTGTGCCTTCTGTATTTAATTCCGATGCAATTTCTGTGTTTCATCGTCAATGAGAAGGTAAGAGGGATACAGTAAACCTGAAGTGAAGAATCGGAATCCATAACTAGTGTCACAGGAATGGTTCAAAACATAGTCAGTAAGAAGATTTAGTGTTCTTGTACTTAAGTCGGCATTGTGCCTTTTGTATCTAAATCCGATGCAATTTCTGTCTTTCTTCGTCAATAGGAAGGTCCAAGGGATACAGTAAACCTGGATGGAAACATCGGAATCTGTAACTAGTGTCACAGGAATGGTTCAAATTATAGACAGTAAGAAGAGTCAGTCTTCGTGTACTTCAGTCGGCATATTGCCTTTTGTATTTAATTCCGATGCAATTTCTGTGTTTCATCGTCAATAAGAAGGTCCAAGGGATACATTAAACCTGAAGTGAAGCATCGGGATCTGTAACTGGTGTCACAGGAATCGTTCAAAACATAGTCAGTAAGAAGAGTCAGTCTCCTTGTACTTAAGTCGGCATAGTGCCTTATCTATATAATTCCGATGCAATTTGTGTGTTTCATCGTCAATAAGAAGGTCCAAGGGATACAGTAAACCTGGAGTCAAGCATCGGAATCTATAACTAGTGTCAATGGTATGGTTCAAAACATAGACAGTGAGAAGAGTCAGTGTTCTTGTACTTAAGTCGGCATTGTGCCTTTTGCATTTAATTCCGATGCAATTTCTGTGTTTCATCGTCAATAAGAAGGTCAGAGGGATACACTAAACCTGAAATGAAGCATCGGAATTCATAACTAGTGTCACAGGAATGGTTCAAAGCATAGTCAGAAAGGAGAGTTAGTCTTCTTGTACTTAAGTCGGCATTGTGCCTTTTGTATTTAATTCCGATGGAATTTCTGTGTTTCATCGTCAATAAGAAGGTCCAAGGGATACAGTAAACCCGAGGTGAAGCATCGGAATCTATAACTAGTTTCACAGGAATGGTTCAAAACATAGTCAGTAAGAAGAGTCAGTCTTCTTGTACTTAAGTTGGCATTGTGCCTTTTCTATTTAATTCCGATGCAATTTCTGTGTTTCATCGTCAATAAGAAGGTCACACGGATACAGTAATCCTGAAGGGAAGCATCGGAATCAATAACTAGTGTCACAGGAATGGTTCAAAACATAGTCTGTAAGAAGAGTCAGTCTTCTTGCAGTTAAGACGGCATTGTGCCTTTTCTATTTAATTTCGATGCAATTTCTGTGTTTCATCGTCAATACGAAGGTCCAAGGGATACAGTAATCCTGGAGTGAAGCATCGGAAACTATAACTAGTGTCACAGGAATGGTTCGAAACATAGACAGTAAGATGTGTCAGTCTTCTTGTACTTACGTCGGCATAGTGCCTTTTCTATTTAATTCCGATGCAATTTGTGTGTTTCATCGTCAATAAGAAGCTCCAAGGGATACAGTAAACCTGGAGTGTAGCATCGGAATCTATAACTAGTGTCACAGGAATGGTTCTCAAAGCATAGACAGTAAGAAGAGTCAGTCTTCGTGTACTTAAGTTGCATTTTGCCTTTTGTATTTAATTCCGATGCAATTTCTGTGTTTTATCGTCAATAGAAGGTCCAAGGCATACAGTAAACCTGAGGTGAAGCATCTGAATCTATAACTAGAGTCACAGGAATGGTTCAAAACATAGACAGTAAGAGGAGTCAGTCTCCTTGTACTTAATTCTGCACTGTGCCTTTTGTATTTAATTCCAATACAATTTCTGTGTTTCATCCTCAATAAGAATGTCCAAGGGATACAGTAAACCTGAAGTGTAGCATCGGAATTTTATAACTAGTGTCACAGGAATGGTTCAAAACATAGTCAGTAAGAAGAGTCAGTCTTCTTGTGACTTAAGTTGGCATTGTGCCTTTTCTATTTAATTCCGATGCAATTTCTGTGTTTCATCGTCAATAAGAAGGTCAGAGGGATACAGTAATCCTGAAGGGTAGCATCGGAATCTATAACTAGTGTCACAGGAATGGTTCAAAACATAGTCAGTAAGAAGAGTCAGTCTTCTTGTAGTTAAGAGCGGCATTGTGCCTTTTCTATTTAATTTCGATGCAATTTCTGTGTCTCATCGTCAATAAGAAGGTCCAAGGGATACAGTAAACCTGAGTGAAGCATTGGAAACTATAACTAGTGTCACAGGAATGGTTCAAAAATAGACAGTAAGAAGAGTCAGTCTTCTTGTACTTACGTCGGCATAGTGCCTTTTCTATTTAATTCCGATGCAATTTGTGTGTTTCATCGTCAATAAGAAGGTCCAAGGGATACAGTAAACCTCGAGTGTAGCATCGGAATCTATAACTAGTGTCACAGGAATGGTTCAAAGCATAGACAGTAAGAAGAGTCAGTCTTCGTGTGCTTAAGTCGGCATTTTGCCTTTTGTATTTAATTCCGATGCAATTTCTGTGTTTTATCGTCAATAAGAAGGTCCAAGGCATACAGTAAACCTGAGGTGAAGGCATCGGAATCTATAACTAGTGTCACAGGAATGGTTCAAAACATAGAGAGTAATGAAGCGTCAGTCTCCTTGTACTTAATTCTGCACTGTGCCTTTTGTATTAATTCCGATGAAATTCCTGTGTTTCATCGTCAATACGAATGTCCAAGGGGATACAGTAAACCTGAAGTGTAGCATCGGAATTTACAACTAGTGTCACAGGAATGGTTCAAAACATAAGTCAGTAATATGAGTCAGTCTTCTTGTACTTAAGTCGTCATTGTGCCTTTTGTATTTAATTCCGGTGCAATTTCTGTGTTTCATCATCAATAAGAAGGTCCAAGGGGTACAGTAAACCTGGAGGGAAGCATCGGAATCTATAACTAGTGTCACAGGAATGGTTCAAAACATAGACAGTAAGAAGAGTCAGTCTCCTTGTACTTAATTCTGCACTGTGCCTTTTGTATTTAATTCCGATGCAATTTCTGTGTTTCATCGTCAATAAGAAGGACCAGGGGATACAGTAAACCGGGAGTGAAGCATCGGAGTCTATAACTAGTGTCAAAGGACTGGTTCAAAATAGACAGTAAGAAGAGTCAGTCTTCTTGTACTTAAGTCGTCATTGTGACTTGTTGTATTTAATTCCGGTGAAATTTCTGTGTTTCATCATGCAATAAGAAGGTCCAAGGGATACAGTAAACCTGGAGTGAAGCATCGGAATCTATAACTAGTGTCACAGGAATGGTTCAAAACATAGTCAGTAAGAAAAGTTAGTCTTCTTGTACTTAAGTCGGCATTGTGCCTTTTGTATCTAAATCCGATGCAATTTCTGTGTTTCATCGTCAATAGGAAGGTCCAAGGGATACAGTAAACCTGGATGGAAACATCGGAAACTGTAACTAGTGTCACAGGAATGGTTCAAATCATAGACAGTAAGAAGAGTCAGTCTTCGTGTACTTCAGTCGGCATTTTGCCTTTTGTATTTAATTCCGATGCAATTTCTGTGTTTCATCGTCAATACGAAGGTCCAAGGGATACAGTAAACCTGAAGTGAAGCATCGGGATCTGTAACTGGTGTCACAGGAATCGTTCAAAACATAGTCAGTAAGAATAGTCAGTCTTCTTGTACTTAAGTCGGCATAGTGCCTTATCTATTTAATTCCGATGTAATTTGTGTGTTTCATCGTCAATAAGAAGGTCCAAGGGATACAGTAAACCTGGAGTCAAGCATCGGAATCTATAACAAGTGACAATGGTATGGTTCAAAACATAGACAGTAAGAAGAGTCAGTGTTCTTGTACTTAAGTCGGCATTGTGCCTTTTGTATTTAATTCCGATGCAATTTCTGTGTTTCATCGTCAATAAGAAGGTCAGAGGGATACACTAAACCTGAAATGAAGCATCGGAATTCATAACTAGTGTCACAGGAATGGTTCAAAGCATAGTCAGAAAGGAGAGTCAGTCTTCTTGTACTTAAGTCGGCATTGTGCCTTTTGTATTTAATTCCGATGGAATTTCTGTGTTTCATCGTCAATAAGAGGGTCCAAGGCATACAGTAAACCTGAGATGAAGCATCGGAATCTATAACTAGTTTCACAGGAATGGTTCAAAACATAGTCAGTAAGAAGAGTCAGTCTTCTTGTAATTAAGTTGGCATTGTGCCTTTTCTATTTAATTCCGATGCAATTTCTGTGTTTCATCGTCAATAAGAAGGTCAGAGGGATACAGTAATCCTGAAGGGAAGCATCGGAATCTATAACTAGTGTCACAGGAATGGTTCAAAACATAGTCAGTAAGAAGAGTCAGTCTTCTTGCAGTTAAGACGGCATTGTGCCTTTTCTATTTAATTTCGATGCAATTTCTGTGTTTCATCGTCAATAAGAAGGTCCAAGGGATACAGTAAACCTGGAGTGAAGCATCGGAAACTATAACTAGTGTCACAGGAATGGTTCGAAACATAGACAGTAAGAAGAGTCAGTCTTCTTGTACTTACGTCGGCATAGTGCCTTTTCTATTTAATTCCGATGCAATTTGTGTGTTTCATCGTCAATAAGAAGCTCCAAGGGATACAGTAAACCTGGAGTGTAGCATCGGAATCGATAACTAGTGTCACAGGAATGGTTCAAAGCATAGACAGTAAGAAGAGTCAGTATTCGTGTACTTAAGTTGGCATTTTGCCTTTTGTATTTAACTCCGATGCAATTTCTGTGTTTTATCGTCAATAAGAAGGTCAAGGCATACAGTAAACCTGAGGTGAAGCATCGGAATCTATAACTAGGGTCACAGGAATGGTTCAAAACATAGTCAGTAAGAAGATTCAGTCTTCTTGAACTTAAGTCGGCATTGTACCTTTTCTATTTAATTCCGATGCAATTTCTGTGTTTCATCGTCAATAACAAAACATAGTCAGTAAGAAGATTCAGTCTTCTTGTACTTAAGTCGGCATTGTACCTTTTCTATTTAATTCCGATGCAATTTCTGTGTTTTATCGTCAATAACAAGTTCCAAGGGATACAGTAAACCTGGAGTGAAGCATCGGAATCTATAACTAGTGTCAATGGAATGGTTCAAAACATAGACAGTAAGAAGAGTCAGTGTTCTTGTACTTAAGTCGGCATTGTGCCTTTTGCATTTAATTCCGATGGAATTTCTGTGTTTCATCGTCAATAAGAAGGTCCAAGGGATACAGTAAACCTGAGATGAAGCATCGGAATCCATAACTAGTTTCACAGCAATGGTTCAAAACATAGTCAGTAAGAGGAGTCAGTCTTCGTGTACTTAAGTTGGCATTTTGCCTTTTGTATTTAATTCCGATGCAATTTCTGTGTTTTATCGTCAATAAGAACGTCTAAGGCATACAGTAAACCTGAAGTGAAGCATTGGAAACTATAACTAGTGTCACAGGAATGGTTCAAAACATAGTCGGTAAGAAGATTCAGTCTTCTTGTACTTAAGTCGGCATTGTACCTTTTCTATTTAATTCCGATGCAATTTCTGTGTTTCATCGTCAATAACAAAACATAGTCAGTAAGAAGATTCAGTCTTCTTGTACTTAAGTCGGCATTGTACTTTTTCTATTTAATTCCGATGCAATTTCTGTGTTTCATCGTCAATAACAAGTTCCAAGGGATACAGTAAACCTGGAGTGAAGCATCTGAATCTATAACTAGTGTCAATGGAATGGATCAAAACATAGACAGTAAGAAGAGTCAGTCTTCTTGTACTTAAGTCGGCATTGTGCATTTTGTATTTAATTCCGATGCAGTTTCTGTGTTTCATCGTCAATAAGACGGTCCGAGGGGTACAGTAAACCTGAAGTGAAGCATCGGAATCTATAGCTAGTGTCACAGGAATGGTTCATAGTCAGTAAGAAGATTCAGTCTTCTTGTCCTTAAGTCGTCATTGTGCCTTTTGTATTTAATTCCGATGCAATTTCTGTGTTTCATCATCAATAAGAAGGTCCAAGGGATACAGTAAACCTGGAGTGAAGCATCGGAATCTATAACTAGTGTCACAGGAATGGTTCAAAACATAGACAGTAAGAAGAGTCAGTCTCCTTGTACTTAATTCTGCACTGTGCCTTTTGTATTTAATTCCGATGCAATTTCTGTGTTTCATCGTCAATAAGAAGGTCCAAGGGATACAGTAAACCTGGGGTGAAGCATCGGAATCTATAACTAGTGTCACAGGACTGGTTCAAAAATAGACAGTAAGAAGAGGCAGTCTTCTTGAACTTAATTCGGCATTGTGCCCTCTGTATTTAATTCCGATGCAATTTCTGTGTTTCATCGTCAATAAGAAGGTCAGAGGGATACAGTAAACCTGAAGTGAAGCATCGGAATCCATAACTAGTGTCACAGGAATGGTTCAAAACATAGACAGTAAGAAGAGTCAGTCTTCTTGTACTTAAGTTGGCATTGTGCCTTTTCTATATAATTCCGATGCAATTTCTGTGTTTCATCGTCAATAAGAAGGTCAGACGGATACAGTAATCCTGAAGGGAAGCATCGGAATCTATAACTAGTGTCACAGGAATGGTTCAAAACATAGTCAGTTAGAGGAGTCAGTCTTCTTGCAGTTAAGACGGCATTGTGCCTTTTCTATTTAATTTCGATGCAATTTCTGTGTATCATCGTCAATAAGAAGCTCCAAGGGATACAGTAAACCTGGAGTGTAGCATCGGAATCTATAACTAGTGTCACAGGAATGGTTCAAAGCATAGACAGTAAGAAGAGTCAGTCTTCGTGTACTTAAGTTGGCATTTTGCCTTTTGTATTTAATTCCGATGCAATTTCTGTGTTTTATCGTCAATAAGAACGTCCAAGGCATACAGTAAACCTGAGGTGAAGCATCGGAAACTATAACTAGTGTCACAGGAATGGTTCAAAACATAGTCAGTAAGAAAATTCAGTCTTCTTGTACTGAAGTCGGCATTGTACCTTTTCTATTTAATTCCGATGCAATTTCTGTGTTTCATCGTCAATAACAAAACATAGTCAGTAAGAAGATTCAGTCTTCTTGTACTTAAGTCGGCATTGTACTTTTTCTATTTAATTCCGATGCAATTTCTGTGTTTCATCGTCAATAACAAGTTCCAAGGGATACAGTAAACCTGGAGTGAAGCATCTGAATCTATAACTAGTGTCAATGGAATGGATCAAAACATAGACAGTAAGAAGAGTCAGTCTTCTTGTACTTAAGTCGGCATTGTGCATTTTGTATTTAATTCCGATGCAGTTTCTGTGTTTCATCGTCAATAAGACGGTCCGAGGGGTACAGTAAACCTGAAGTGAAGCATCGGAATCTATAGCTAGTGTCACAGGAATGGTTCATAGTCAGTAAGAAGATTCAGTCTTCTTGTCCTTAAGTCGTCATTGTGCCTTTTGTATTTAATTCCGATGCAATTTCTGTGTTTCATCATCAATAAGAAGGTCCAAGGGATACAGTAAACCTGGAGTGAAGCATCGGAATCTATAACTAGTGTCACAGGAATGGTTCAAAACATAGACAGTAAGAAGAGTCAGTCTCCTTGTACTTAATTCTGCACTGTGCCTTTTGTATTTAATTCCGATGCAATTTCTGTGTTTCATCGTCAATAAGAAGGACCAAGGGATACAGTAAACCTGGAGTGAAGTATCGGAGTCTATAACTAGTGTCAAAGGACTGGTTCAAAAATAGACAGTAAGAAGAGGCAGTCTTCTTGAACTTAATTCGGCATTGTGCCCTCTGTATTTAATTCCGATGCAATTTCTGTGTTTCATCGTCAATAAGAAGGTCCAAGGTATACAGTAAACCTGAAGTGAAGCATCGGGATCTGTAACTAGTGTCACAGGAATCGGTCAAACATAGACAGTAAGAAGAGTCAGTCTTCTTGTACTTAAGTCGGCATAGGGCCTTATCTATTTAATTCCGATGCAATTTGTGTGTTTCATCGTCAATAAGAAGGTCCTAGGGATACAGTATACCAGGAGTCAAGCATCGGAATCTATAACTAGTGTCAATGGTATTGTTCAAAACATAGACAGTAAGGAGAGTCAGTGTTCTTGTACTTGAGTCGGCATTGTGCCTTTTGTATTTAATTCCGGTGCAATTTCTGTGTTTCATCGTCAATAAGAAGGTCAGAGGGATACACTGAACCTGAAATGAAGTATCGGAATTCATAACTAGTGTCACAGGAATGGTTCAAAGCATAGTCAGAAAGGAGAGTCAGTCTTCTTGTACTTAAGTCGGCATTGTGCCTTTTGTATTTCATTCCGATGGAATTTCTGTGTTTCATCGTCAATAGGAAGGTCCAACGGATACAGTAAACCTGAGGTGAAGCATCGGAATCTATAACTAGTTTCACAGGAATGGTTCAAAACATAGTCAGTAAGAAGAGTCAGTCTTCTTGTACTTAAGTTGGCATTGTGCCTTTTCTATTTAATTCCGATGCAATTTCTGTGTTTCATCGTCAATAAGAAGGTCAGAGGGATACAGTAATCCTGAAGGGAAGCATCGGAATCTATAACTAGTGTCACAGGAATGGTTCAAAACATAGTCAGTATGAAGAGTCAGTCTTCTTGTAGTTAAGACGGCATTGTGCCTTTTCTATTTAATTTCGATGCAATTTCTGTGTTTCATCGTCAATAAGAAGGTCCAAGGGATACAGTAAACCTGGAGTGAAGCATCGGAAACTATAACTAGTGTCACAGGAATGGTTCGAAACATAGACAGTAAGAAGAGTCAGTCTTCTTGTACTTACGTCTTGCCTTTTCTATTTAATTCCGATGCAATTTGTGTGTTTCATCGTCAATAAGGAGGTCCAAGGGATACAGTAAACCTGGAGTGTAGCATCGGAATCTATAACTAGTGTCACAGGAATGGTTCAAAGCATAGACAGTAAGAAGAGTCAGTCTTCGTGTACTTAAGTCGGCATTTTGCCTTTTGTATTTAATTCCGATGCAATTTCTGTGTTTTATCGTCAATAAGAAGGTCCAAGGCATACAGTAAACCTGAGGTGAAGCATCTGAATCTATAACTAGTGTCACAGGAATGGTTCAAAACATAGACAGTAAGAGGAGTCAGTCTCCTTGTACTTAATTCTGCACTGTGCCTTTTGTATTTAATTCCGATACAATTTCTGTGTTTCATCCTCAATAAGATTGTCCAAGGGATACAGTAAACCTGAAGTGTAGCATCGGAAATTATAACTAGTGTCACAGGAATGGTTCAAAACATAGTCAGTAAGAAGAGTCAGTCTTCTTGTACTTAAGTTGGCATTGTGCCTTTTCTATTTAATTCCGATGCAATGTCTGTGTTTCATCGTCAATAAGAAGGTCAGAGGGATACAGTAATCCTGAAGGGTAGCATCGGAATCTATAACTAGTGTCACAGCAATGGTTCAAAACATAGTCAGTAAGAAGAGTCAGTCTTCTTGTAGTTAAGACGGCATTGTGCCTTTTCTATTTAATTTCGATGCAATTTCTGTGTCTCATCGTCAATAAGAAGGTCCAAGGGATACAGTAAACCTGGAGTGAAGCATCGGAAACTATAACTAGTGTCACAGGAATGGTTCAAAACATAGACAGTAAGAAGAGTCAGTCTTCTTGTACTTACGTCGGCATAGTGCCTTTTCTATTTAATTCCGATGCAATTTGTGTGTTTCATCGTCAATAAGAAGGTCCGAGGGATACAGTAAACCTGGAGTGTAGCATCGGAATCTCTAACTGGTGTCACAGGAATGGTTCAAAGCATAGACAGTAAGAAGAGTCAGTCTTCGTGTGCTTAAGTCGGCATTTTGCCTTTTGTATTTAATTCCGATGCAATTTCTGTGTTTCATCGTCAATAAGAAGGTCCAAGGCATACAGTAAACCTGAGGTGAAGCATCGGAATCTATAACTAGTGTCACAGGAATGGTTCAAAACATAGACGGTAAGAAGAGTCGGTCTCCTTGTACTTAATTCTGCACTGTGCCTTTTGTATTTAATTCCGATGCAATTCCTGTGTTTCATCGTCAATAAGAATGTCCAAGGGATACAGTAAACCTGAAGTGTAGCATCGGAATTTACAACTAGTGTCACAGGAATGGTTCAAAACATAGTCAGTAAGATGAGTCAGTCTTCTTGTACTTAAGTCGTCATTGTGCCTTTTGTATTTAATTCCGGTGCAATTTCTGTGTTTCATCATCGATAAGAAGGTCCAAGGGATACAGTAAACCTGGAGTGAAGCATCGGAATCTATAACTAGTGTCACAGGAATGGTTCAAAACATAGACAGTAAGAAGAGTCAGTCTCCTTGTACTTAATTCTGCACTGTGCCTTTTGTATTTAATTCCGATGCAATTTCTGTGTTTCATCGTCAATAAGAAGGATAAGGGGATACAGTAAACCTGGAGTGAAGCATCGGAATCTATAACTAGTGTTACAGGAATGGTTCAAAACATAGACAGTAAGAAGAGTCAGTCTTCTTGAACTTAATTCGGCATTGTGCCTTCTGTATTTAATTCCGATGCAATTTCTGTGTTTCATCGTCAATAAGAAGGTAAGAGGGATACAGTAAACCTGAAGTGAAGAATCGGAATCCATAACTAGTGTCACAGGAATGGTTCAAAGCATAGTCAGTAAGAAAAGTTAGTCTTCTTGTACTTAAGTCGGCATTGTGCCTTTTGTATCTAAATCCGATGCAATTTCTGTGTTTCATCATCAATAAGAAGGTCCAAGGGATACAGTAAACCTGGAGTGAAGCATCGGAATCTATAACTAGTGTTACAGGAATGGTTCAAAATATAGTCAGTAACAAGAGTCAGTCTTCTTGTCCTTAAGTCGTCATTGTGCCTTTTGTATTTAATTATGATGCAATTTCTGTGTTTCATCATCGATAAGAAGGTCCAAGGGATACAGTAAACCGGGAGTCAAGCATCGGAATCAATAACTAGTGACAATGGTATGGTTCAAAACATAGACAGTAAGAAGAGTCAGTGTTCTTGTACTTAAGTCGGCATTGTGCCTTTTGTATTTAATTCCGATGCAATTTCTGTGTTTCATCGTCAATAAGAAGGTCAGAGGGACACACTAAACCTGAAATGAAGCATCGGAATTCATAACTCGTGTCACAGGAATGGTTCAAAGCATAGTCAGAAAGGAGAGTCAGTCTTCTTGTACTTAAGTCGGAATTGTGCCTTTTGTATTTAATTCCGATGGAATTTCTGTGTTTCATCGTCAATAAGAAGGTCCAAGGGATACAGTAAACCTGAGATGAAGCATCGGAATCTATAACTAGTTTCACAGGAATGGTTCAAAACATATTCAGTAAGAAGAGTCAGTCTTCTTGTACTTAAGTTGGCATTGTGCCTTTTCTATTTAATTCCGATGCAATTTCTGTGTTTCATCGTCAATAAGAAGGTCAGACGGATACAGTAATCCTGAAGGGAAGCATCGGAATCTATAACTAGTGTCACAGGAATGGTTCAAAACATAGTCAGTAAGAAGAGTTAGTCTTCTTGAAGTTAAGACGGCATTGTGCCTTTTCTATTTAATTTCGATGCAATTTCTGTGTTTCATCGTCAATAAGAAGGTCCAAGGGATACAGTAAACCTGGAGTGAAGCATCGGAAACTATAACTAGTGTCACAGGAATGGTTCGAAACATAGACAGTAAGAAGAGTCAGTCTTCTTGTACTTACGTCGGCATAGTGCCTTTTCTATTTAATTCCGATGCAATTTGTGTGTTTCATCGTCAATAAGAAGCTCCAAGGGATACAGTAAACCTGGAGTGTAGCATCGGAATCTATAACTAGTGCCACAGGAATGGTTCAAAGCATAGAGAGTAAGAAGAGTCAGTCTTCGTGTACTTAAGTTGGCATTTTGCCTTTTGTATTTAATTCCTATGCAATTTCTGTGTTTTATCGTCAATAAGAAGGTCCAAGGCATACAGTAAACCTGAGGTGAAGCATCGGAATCTATAACTAGGGTCACAGGAATGGTTCAAAACATAGTCAGTAAGAAGATTCAGTCTTCTTGTACTTAAGTCGGCATTGTACCTTTTCTATTTAATTCCGATGCAATTTCTGTGTTTCATCGTCAATAACAAGACATAGTCAGTAAGAAGATTCAGTCTTCTTGTACTTAAGTCGGCATTGTACCTTTTCTATTTAATTCCGATGCAATTTCTGTGTTTCATCGTCAATAACAAGTTCCAAGGGATACAGTAAACCTGGAGTGAAGCATCGGAATCTATAACTAGTGTCAATGGAATGGTTCAAAACATAGACAGTAAGAAGAGTCAGTCATCTTGTACTTAAGTCGGCATTGTGCCTTTTGTATTTAATTCCGATGCAGTTTCTGTGTTTCATCGTCAATAGGAAGGTCCGAGGGGTACAGTAAACCTGAAGTGAAGCATCGGAATCTATAGCTAGTGTCACAGGAATGGTTCAAAACATAGTCAGTAAGAAGATTCAGTCTTCTTGTCCTTAAGTCGTCATTGTGCCTTTTGTATTTAATTCCGATGCAATTTCTGTGTTTCATCATCAATAAGAAGGTCCAAGGGATACAGTAAACCTGGAGTGAAGCATCGGAATGTATAACTAGTGTCACAGGAATGGTTCAAAGCATAGACAGTAAGAAGAGTCAGTCTCCTTGTACTTAGTTTCTGCACTGTGCCTTTTGTATTTACTTCCGAAGCAATTTCTGTGTTTCATCGTCAATAAGAAGGACCAAGGGATACAGTAAACCTGGAGTGAAGCATCGGAGTCTATAACTAGTGTCAAAGGACTGGTTCAAAAATAGACAGTAAGAAGAGGCAGTCTTCTTGAACTTAATTCGGCATTGTGCCCCCTGTATTTAATTCCGATGCAATTTCTGTGTTTCATCGTCAATAAGAAGGTCAGAGGGATACAGTAAACCTGAAATGAAGCATCCGAATTCATAACTAGTGTCACAGGAATGGTTCAATGCATAGTCAGAAAGGAGAGTCAGTCTTCTTGTACTTAAGTCGGCATTGTGCCTTTTGTATTTCATTCCGATGGTATTTCTGTGTTTCATCGTCAATAGGAAGGTCCAAGGGATACAGTAAACCTGAGGTGAAGCATCGGAATCTATAACTAGTTTCACAGGAATGGTTCAAAACATAGTCAGTAAGAAGAGTCAGTCTTCTTGTACTTAAGTTGGCATTGTGCCTTTTCTATTTAATTCCGATGCAATTTCTGTGTTTCATCGTCAATAAGAAGGTCAGAGGGATACAGTAATCCTGAAGGGAAGCATCGGAATCTATAACTAGTGTCACAGGAATTGTTCAAAACATAGCCAGTAAGAAGAGTCAGTCTTCTTGTAGTTAAGACGGCATTGTGCCTTTTCTATTTAATTTCGATGCAATTTCTGTGTTTCATCGTCAATAAGAAGGTCCAAGGGATACAGTAAACCTGGAGTGAAGCATCGGAAACTATAACTAGTGTCACAGGAATGGTTCGAAACATAGACAGTAAGAAGAGTCAGTCTTCTTGTACTTACGTCGGCATAGTGCCTTTTCCATTTAATTCCGATGCAATTTGTGTGTTTCATCGTCAATAAGGAGGTCCAAGGGATACAGTAAACCTGGAGTGTAGCATCGGAATCTATAACTAGTGTCACAGGAATGGTTCAAAGCATAGACAGTAAGAAGAGTCAGTCTTCGTGTACTTAAGTCGGCATTTTGCCTTTTGTATTTAATTCCGATGCAATTTCTGTGTTTTATCGTCAATAAGAAGGTCCAAGGCATACAGTAAACCTGAGGTGAAGCATCTGAATCTATAACTAGTGTCACAGGAGTGGTTCAAAACATAGACAGTAAGAGGAGTCAGTCTCCTTGTACTTAATTCTGCACTGTGCCTTTTGTATTTAATTCCGATACAATTTCTGTGTTTCATCCTCAATAAGAATGTCCAAGGGATACAGTAAACCTGAAGTGTAGCATCGGAATTTATAACTAGTGTCACATTAATGGTTCAAAACATAGTCAGTAAGAAGAGTCAGTCTTCTTGTACTTAAGTCGGCATTGTGCCATTTCTATTTGATTCCGATGCAATTTCTGTGTTTAATCGTCAATAAGAAGGACCAAGGGATACAGTAAACCTGGAGTGAAGCATCAGAGTCTATAACTAGTGTTACAGGACTGGTTCAAAAATAGACAGTAAGAAGAGTCAGTCTTCTTGAACTTAATTCGGCATTGTGCCTTTTGTATTCAATTCCGATGCAATTTCTGTGTTTCATCGTCAATAAGAAGGTCCAAGGGATACAGAAAAACCTGGAGTGTAGCATCGGAATCCATAACTAGTGTCACAGGAATAGTTCAAAACATAGACAGTAAGAAGAGTCAGTCTTCGTGTACTTAAGTCGGCATTTTGCCTTTTGTATTTAATTCCGATGCAATTTCTGTGTTTCATCGTCAATAAGAAGGTCCAAGGGATACAGTAAACCTGAGGTGAAGCATCGGAATCTATAACTAGTGTCACAGGAATGGTTCAAAACATAGTCAGTAAGAAGATTCAGTCTTCTTGTACTTAAGTCGGCATTGTACCTTTTCTATTTAATTCCGATGCAATTTCTGTGTTTCATCGTCAATAACAAGTTCCAAGGGATACAGTAAACCTGGAGTGAAGCATCGGAATCTACACCTAGTGTCAACGGAATGGTTCAAAACATAGACAGTAAGAAGAGTCAGTCTTCTTGTACTTAAGTCGGCATTCTGCCTTTTGTATTTAATTCCGATGCAGTTTCTGTGTTTCATCATCAATAAGAAGGTCCAAGGGATACAGTAAACCTGGAGTGAAGCATCGGAATGTATAACTAGTGTCACAGGAATGGTTCAAAGCATAGACAGTAAGAAGAGTCAGTCTCCTTGTACTTAGTTTCTGCACTGTGCCTTTTGTATTTACTTCCGAAGCAATTTCTGTGTTTCATCGTCAATAAGAAGGACCAAGGGATACAGTAAACCTGGAGTGAAGCATCGGAGTCTATAACTAGTGTCAAAGGACTGGTTCAAAAATAGACAGTAAGAAGAGGCAGTCTTCTTGAACTTAATTCGGCATTGTGCCCCCTGTATTTAATTCCGATGCAATTTCTGTGTTTCATCGTCAATAAGAAGGTCAGAGGGATACAGTAAACCTGAAATGAAGCATCCGAATTCATAACTAGTGTCACAGGAATGGTTCAATGCATAGTCAGAAAGGAGAGTCAGTCTTCTTGTACTTAAGTCGGCATTGTGCCTTTTGTATTTCATTCCGATGGTATTTCTGTGTTTCATCGTCAATAGGAAGGTCCAAGGGATACAGTAAACCTGAGGTGAAGCATCGGAATCTATAACTAGTTTCACAGGAATGGTTCAAAACATAGTCAGTAAGAAGAGTCAGTCTTCTTGTACTTAAGTTGGCATTGTGCCTTTTCTATTTAATTCCGATGCAATTTCTGTGTTTCATCGTCAATAAGAAGGTCAGAGGGATACAGTAATCCTGAAGGGAAGCATCGGAATCTATAACTAGTGTCACAGGAATTGTTCAAAACATAGCCAGTAAGAAGAGTCAGTCTTCTTGTAGTTAAGACGGCATTGTGCCTTTTCTATTTAATTTCGATGCAATTTCTGTGTTTCATCGTCAATAAGAAGGTCCAAGGGATACAGTAAACCTGGAGTGAAGCATCGGAAACTATAACTAGTGTCACAGGAATGGTTCGAAACATAGACAGTAAGAAGAGTCAGTCTTCTTGTACTTACGTCGGCATAGTGCCTTTTCCATTTAATTCCGATGCAATTTGTGTGTTTCATCGTCAATAAGGAGGTCCAAGGGATACAGTAAACCTGGAGTGTAGCATCGGAATCTATAACTAGTGTCACAGGAATGGTTCAAAGCATAGACAGTAAGAAGAGTCAGTCTTCGTGTACTTAAGTCGGCATTTTGCCTTTTGTATTTAATTCCGATGCAATTTCTGTGTTTTATCGTCAATAAGAAGGTCCAAGGCATACAGTAAACCTGAGGTGAAGCATCTGAATCTATAACTAGTGTCACAGGAGTGGTTCAAAACATAGACAGTAAGAGGAGTCAGTCTCCTTGTACTTAATTCTGCACTGTGCCTTTTGTATTTAATTCCGATACAATTTCTGTGTTTCATCCTCAATAAGAATGTCCAAGGGATACAGTAAACCTGAAGTGTAGCATCGGAATTTATAACTAGTGTCACATTAATGGTTCAAAACATAGTCAGTAAGAAGAGTCAGTCTTCTTGTACTTAAGTCGGCATTGTGCCATTTCTATTTAATTCCGATGCAATTTCTGTGTTTAATCGTCAATAAGAAGGACCAAGGGATACAGTAAACCTGGAGTGAAGCATCAGAGTCTATAACTAGTGTTACAGGACTGGTTCAAAAATAGACAGTAAGAAGAGTCAGTCTTCTTGAACTTAATTCGGCATTGTGCCTTTTGTATTCAATTCCGATGCAATTTCTGTGTTTCATCGTCAATAAGAAGGTCCAAGGGATACAGAAAAACCTGGAGTGTAGCATCGGAATCCATAACTAGTGTCACAGGAATAGTTCAAAACATAGACAGTAAGAAGAGTCAGTCTTCGTGTACTTAAGTCGGCATTTTGCCTTTTGTATTTAATTCCGATGCAATTTCTGTGTTTCATCGTCAATAAGAAGGTCCAAGGGATACAGTAAACCTGAGGTGAAGCATCGGAATCTATAACTAGTGTCACAGGAATGGTTCAAAACATAGTCAGTAAGAAGATTCAGTCTTCTTGTACTTAAGTCGGCATTGTACCTTTTCTATTTAATTCCGATGCAATTTCTGTGTTTCATCGTCAATAACAAGTTCCAAGGGATACAGTAAACCTGGAGTGAAGCATCGGAATCTACACCTAGTGTCAACGGAATGGTTCAAAACATAGACAGTAAGAAGAGTCAGTCTTCTTGTACTTAAGTCGGCATTCTGCCTTTTGTATTTAATTCCGATGCAGTTTCTGTGTTTCATCGTCAATAAGAAGGTCAGAGGGGTACAGTAAACCTGAAGTGAAGCATCGGAATCTATAGCTAGTGTCACAGGAATGGTTCAAACATAGTCAGTAAGAAGAGTCAGTCTTCTTGTCCTTAAGTCGTCATTGTGCCTTTTGTACTTAATTCCGATGCAGTTTCTGTGTTTCATCATCAATAAGAAGGTCCAAGGGATACAGTAAACTTGGAGTGAAGCATCGGAAACTATAACTAGTGTCACAGGAATGGTTCAAAACATAGTCAGTAGGAAGAGTTAGTCTTCTTGTACTTAAGTCGGCATTGTGCCTTTTGTATTTAATTCCGATGCAATTTCTGTGTTTTATCGTCAATAAGAAGGTCCAAGGGATACAGTAAACCTGGAGGGAAACATCGGAATCTGTAACTAGTGTCACAGGAATGGTTCAAATCATAGACAGTAAGAAGAGTCAGTCATCGTGTACTTCAGTCGGCATTTTGTCTTTTGTATTTAATTCCGATGCAATTTCTGTGTTTTATCGTCAATAAGAAGGTCCAAGGGATACAGTAAACCTGAAGTGAAGCATCGGGATCTGTAACTAGTTTCACAGGAATCGTTCAAAACATAGTCAGTAAGAAGAGTCAGTCTTCTTGCACTTAAGTCGGCATAGTGCCTTATCTATTTAATTCCGATGCAATTTCTGTGATTCATCGTCAATAAGAAGGTCCAAGGGATACAGTAAACCTGGAGTCAAGCATCGGAATCTATAACTAGTGTCAATGGTATGGTTCAAATCATAGACATTAAGAAGAGTCAGTCTTCTTGTACTTAAGTCGGCATTGTGCCTTTTGTATTTAATTCCGATGCAATTTCTGTGTTTCATCGTCAATAAGAAGGTCAGAGGGATACACTAAACCTGAAGTGAAGCATCGGAATTCATAACTAGTGTCACAGGAATGGTTCAAAACATAGTCAGAAAGGAGAGTCAGTCTTCTTGTACTTAAGTCGGCATTGTGCCTTTTGCATTAATTTCCGATGCAATTTCTGTGTTTCATCGTCAATAAGAAGGTCCAAGGGATACAGTAAACCTGGAGGGAAGCATCGGAAACCATAACTAGTGTCACAGGAATGGTTCAAATCATAGACAGTAAGAAGAGTCAGTCTTCTTGTACTTACGTCGGCATAGTGCTTTTTCTATTTAATTCCGATGCAATTTGTGTGTTTCAACGTCAATAAGAAGGTCCAAGGGATACAGTAAACCTGGAGTGTAGCATCGGAATCTATAACTAGTGTCACATTAATGGTTCAAAACATAGACAGTAAGAAGAGTCAGTTTTCGTGTACTTAAGTCGGCATTTTGCCTTTTTTATTTAATTCCGATGCAATTTCTGTGTTTTATCGTCAATAAGAAGGTCCAAGGCATACAGTAAACCTGAGGTGAAGCATCGGAATCTATAAGTAGCGTCACAGGAATGGTCCAAAACATAGTCAGTAAGAAGAGTCAGTCTTCTTGTACTTAAGTCCACATTGTGCCTTTTCTATTTAATTCCGATGCAATTTCTGTGTTTCATCGTCAATAACAAGGTCCAAGGGATACAGTAAACCTGAGGTGAAGCATCGGAATCTGTAAGTAGCGTCACACAATGGTTCAAAACATAGTCAGTAAGAAGAGTCAGTCATCTTGTATTTATGTCGGCATTGTACCTTTTCTATTTAATTCCGATGCAATTTCTGTGTTTCATCGTCAATAACAAGGTCCATGGGATACAGTAAACCTGGAGTGAAGCATCGGAATCTATAACTAGTGTCAATGGAATATTTCAAAACATAGACAGTAAGAAGAGTCAGTCTCCTTGTACTTAATTCTGCAATGTGAATTTTGTATTTAATTCCGATGCAATTTCTGTGTTTCATCGTCAATAAGAACGTCCAAGGGATACAGTAAACCTGAAGTGTAGCATCGGAATTTATAACTAGTGTCACAGGAATGGTTCAAAACATAGTCAGTAAGAAGAGTCAGTCTTCTTGTACTTAAGTCGGCATTGTGCCTTTTCTATTTAATTCCGATGCAATTTCTGTGTTTAATCGTCAATAAGAAGGACCATGTGATACAGTAAACCTGGAGTGAAGCATCGGAGTCCATAACTAGTGTCACAGGACTGGTTCTAAGATAGACAGTAAGAAGAGGCAGTCTTCTTGAACTTAATTCGGCATTGTGCCCCCTGTATTTAATTCCGATGCAATTTCTGTGTTTCATCGTCAATAAGAAGGTCAGAGGGATACAGTAAACCTGAAATGAAGCATCGGCATCCATAACTAGTGTCACAGGAATGGTTCAAAACATAGTAAGTAAGAAGAGTCAGTCTTCTTGTACTTAAGTCGGCATTGTGCCTTTTGTATTTAATTCCGATGCAATTTCTGTGTTTCATCGTCAATAAGAAGGCCCAAGGGACACAGTAAACCTGGAGTGAAGCATCGGAATCTGTAACTAGTGTCACAGGAATGGTTCAAACCATAGACTGTAAGAAGAGTCAGTCTTCGTGCACTTCAGTCGGCATTTTGCGTTTTGTATTTAATTCCGATGCAATTTTTGTGTTTCATAGTCAATACGAAGGTCCAAGGGATACAGTAAACCTGAAGTGAAGCATCGGGATCTATAACTAGTGTCACAGGAATCGTTCAAAACATAGTCAGTAAGAAGAGTCAGTCTTCTTGTACTTAAGTCGGCATAGTGCCTTTTCTATTTAATTCCGATGCAATTTGTGTGTTTCATCGTCAATAAGAAGGTCCAAGGGATACAGTAAACCTGGAGTGAAGCATCGGAATCTATAACTAGTGTCACAGAAATGGTTCAAAACATAGACAGTAAGAAGAGTCAGTCTTCTTGTACTTAATTCGGGATTGTGCCTTTTGTATTTAATTCCGATGCAATTTCTGTGTTTCATCGTCAATAGGAACGTCCAAGGGATACAGTAAATCTGAGGTAAACATCGGAATCTATAACTAGTTTCACAGGAATGGTTCAAATCATAGTCAGTAAGAAGAGTCAGTCTTCTTGTACTTAAATTGGCATTGTGCCTTTTCTATTTAATTCCGATGCAATTTCTGTGTTTCATCGTCAATAAGAAGGTCAGAGGGATACAGTAATCCTGAAGGGAAGCATCGGAATCTATAACTAGTGTCACAGGAATGATTCAAAAAATTGTCAGTAAGAAGAGTCAGTCTTCTTGTAGTTAAGACGGCATTGTGCCTTTTCTATTTAATTCCGATGCAATTTGTGTGTTTCAACGTCAATAAGAAGGTCCAAGGGATACAGTAAACCTGGAGTGTAGCATCGGAATCTACAACTAGTGTCACAGGAATGGTTCAAAGCATAGACAATAAGAAGAGTCAGTCTTCGTGTACTTAGGTCGCGATTTGGCCTTTTTTATTTAATTCCGATGCAATTTCTGTGTTTTATCGTCAATAAGAAGGTCCAAGGCATACAGTAAACCTGAGGTGAAGCTTCGGAATCTATAAGTAGTGTCACAGGAATGGTTCAAAACATAGTCAGTAAGAAGAGTCAGTCTTCTTGTACTTAAGTCGGCATTGTACCTTTTCTATTTAATTCCGATGCGATTTCTGTGTTGCATCGTCAATAACAAGTTCCAAGGGATACAGTAAACCTGGAGTGAAGCATCGGAATCTATAACTAGTGTCAATGGAATGGTTCAAAACACAGACAGTAACAAGAGTCAGTCTTCTTGTACTTAAGTCGGCATTGTGCCTTTTGTATTTAATTCCGATGCAGTTTCTGTGTTTCATCGTCAATAAGAAGGTCAGAGGGGTACAGTAAACCTGAAGTGAAGCATCGGAATCTATAGCTAGTGTCACATTAATGGTTCATAACATAGTCAGTAAGAAGAGTCAGTCTTCTTGACCTTAAGTCGTCATTGTGCCTTTTGTATTTAATTCCAATGCAATTTCTGTGTTTCATCATCAATCAGAAGGTCCAAGGGATACAGTAAACCTGGAGTGAAGCATCGGAATCTATAACTAGTGTCACAGGAATGGTTCAAAACATAGACAGTAAGAAGAGTCAGTCTCCTTGTACTTAATACTGCACTGTGCCTTTTGTATTTAATTCCGATGCAATTTCTGTGTTTCATCGTCAATAAGAAGGACCAGGGGATACAGTAAACCTGGAGTGAAGCATCGGAGTCTATAACTAGTGTCAAAGGACTGGTTCAAAAATAGACAGTAAGAACAGTCAGTCTTCTTGAAATTAATTCGGCATTGTGCCTTCTGTATTTAATTCCGATGCAATTTCTGTGTTTCATCGTCAATAAGAAGGTCAGAGGAATACAGTAAACCTGAAGTGAAGCATCGGAATCCATAACCAGTAACACAGGAATGGTTCAAACATAGTCAGTAAGAAGAGTTAGTCTTCTTGTACTTAAGTCGGCATTGTGCCTGTTGTATTTAATTCCGATGCAATTTCTGTGTTTCATCGTCAATAGGAAGGTCAAAGGGATACAGTAAACCTGGATGGAAACATCGGAATCTGTAACTAGTGTCACAGGAATGGTTCAAATCATAGACAGTAAGAAGAGTCAGTGTTCTTGTACTTAAGTCGGCATTGTGCCTTTTGTATTTAATTCCGATGCAATTTCTGTGTTTCATCGTCAATAAGAAGGTCAGAGGGATACACTAAACCTGAAATGAAGCATCGGAATTCATAACTAGTGTCACAGGAATGGTTCAAAGCATTGTATGAAAGGAGAGTCAGTCTTCTTGTACTTAAGTCGGCATTGTGCCTTTTGTATTTAATTCCGATGGAATTTCTGTGTTTCATCGTCAATAAGAAGGTCAGAGGGGTACAGTAAACCTGAAGTGAAGCATCGGAATCTATAGCTAGTGTCACAGGAATGGTTCAAAACATAGTCAGTAAGAGGATTCAGTCTTCTTGTCCTTAAGTCGTCATTGTGCCTTTTGTATTTAATTCCGATGCAATTTCTGTGTTTCATCATCAATAAGAATGTCCAAGGGATACAGTAAACCTGGAGTGAAGCATCGGAATCTATAACTAGTGTCACAGGAATGGTTCAAAACATAGACAGTAAGAAGAGTCAGTCTCCTTGTACTTAATTCTGCACTCTGCCTTTTGTATTTAATTCGGATGCAATTTCTGTGTTTCATCGTCAATAAGAAGGACCAAGGGATACAGTAAACCTGGAGTGAAGCATCGGAGTCTATAACTAGTGTCAAAGGACTGGTTCAAAAATAGACAGTAAGAAGAGGCAGTCTTCTTGAACTTAATTCGGCATTGTGCCCTCTGTATTTAATTCCGATGCAATTACTGTGTTTCATCGTCAATAAGAAGGTCAGAGGGACACAGTAAACCTGAAGTTAAGCATCGGAATCCATAACTAGTGTCACAGGAATGGTTCAAAACATAGTCAGTAAGAAGAGTTTGTCTTCTTGTACTTAAGTCGACATTGTGCATTTTGTATTTAATTCCGATGCAATTTCTGTGTTTCATCGTCAATAGAAAGGTCCAAGGGATACAGTAAACCTGGAGGCAAACATCGGAATCTGTAACTAGTGTCACAGGAATGGTTCAAATCATAGACAGTGAGAAGAGTCAGTCTTCGTGTACTTCAGTCGGCATCTTGCCTTTTGTATTTAATTCTGATGCAATTTCTATGTTTCATCGTCAATAAGAAGGTCCAAGGGATACAGTAAACCTGAAGTGAAGCATCGGGATCTGTAACTAGTGTCACAGGAATCGTTCAAAACATAGTCAGTAAGAAGAGTCAGTCTTCTTGTACGTAAGTCGGCATAGTGCCTTATCTATTTAATTCCGATGCAATTTGTGTGTTTCATCGTCAATTAGAAGGTCCAAGGGATACAGTAAACCTGGAGTCAAGCATCGGAATCTATAACTAGTGTCAATGGTATGGTTCAAAACATAGACAGTAAGAAGAGTCAGTGTTCTTGTAGTAAAGTCGGCATTGTGCCGTTTGTATTTAATTCCGATGCAATTTCTGTGTTTCATCGTCAATAAGAAGGTCAGAGGGATACAGTAAACCTGTGGTGAAGCATCGGAATCTATAACTAGTTTCACAGGAATGGTTCAAAACATAGTCAGTAAGAAGAGTCAGTCTTCTTGCACTTAAGTTGGCATTGTGCCTTTTCTATTTAATTCCGATGCAATTTCTGTGTTTCATCGTCAATAGGAAGGTCAGAGGGATACAGTAATCCTAAAGGGAAGAATCGGAATCTATAACTAGTGTCACAGGAATGGTTCAAAACATAGACAGTAAGAAGAGTCAGTGTTCTTGTAGTTAAGTCGGCATTGTGCCTTTTCTATTTAATTTCGATGAAATTTCTGTGTTTCATCGTCAATAAGAAGGTCCAAGGGATACAGTAAACCTGGAGTGAAGCATCGGAAACTATAACTAGTGTCACAGGAATGGTTCGAAACATAGACAGTAAGAAGAGTCAGTCTTCTTGTACTTACGTCGGCATAGTGCCTTTTCTATTTAATTCCGATGCAATTTGTGTGTTTCATCGTCAATAAGGAGGTCCAAGGGATACAGTAAACCTGGAGTGTAGCATCGGAATCTATAACTAGTGTCATAGGAATGGTTCAAAGCATAGACAGTAAGAAGAGTCAGTCTTCGTGTACTTAAGTCGGCATTTTGCCTTTTGTATTTAATTCCGATGCTATTTCTGTGTTTTATCGTCAATAAGAAGGTCCAAGGCATACAGTAAACCTGAGGTGAAGCATCTGAATCTATAATTAGTGTCACAGGAATGGTTCAAAACATAGACAGTAAGAAGAGTCAGTCTCCTTGTACTTAATTCTGCACTGTGCCTTTTGTATTTAATTCCGATACAATTTCTGTGTTTCATCCTCAATAAGAATGTCCAAGGGATACAGTGAACCTGAAGTGTAGCATCGGAATTTATAACTAGTGTCACAGGAATGGTTCAAAACATAGTCAGTAAGAAGTGTCAGTCTTCTAGTACTTCAGTCGGCATTGGGCCATTTCTATTTATTTCCGATGCAATTTCTGTGTTTAATCGTCAATAAGAAGGACCAAGGGATACAGTAAACCTGGAGGCAAACATCGGAATCTGTAACTAGTGTCACAGGAATGGTTCAAATCATAGACAGTAAGAAGAGTCAGTCTTCGTGTACTTCACTCGGCATTTTGCCTTTTGTATTAATTCCGATGCAATTTCTGTGTTTCATCGTCAATAAGAAGGTCCAAGGGATACAGTAAACCTGAAGTGAAGCATCGGGATCTGTAACTAGTGTCACAGGAATCGTTCAAAACATAGTCAGTAAGAAGAGTCAGTCTTCTTGTACGTAAGTTGGCATAGTGCCTTATCTATTTAATTCCGATGCAATTTGTGTGTTTCATCGTCAATAAGAAGGTCCAAGGGATACAGTAAACCTGGAGTCAAGCATCGGAATCTATAACTAGTGTCAATGGTATGGTTCAAAACATAGACAGTAAGAAGAGTCAGTGTTCTTGTAGTTAAGTCGGCATTGTGCCGTTTGTATTTAATTCCGATGCAATTTCTGTGTTTCATCGTCAATAAGAAGGTCAGAGGGATACACTAAACCTGAAATGAAGCATCGGAATTCATAACTAGTGTCACAGGAATGGATCAAAGCATAGTCAGAAAGGAGAGTCAGTCTTCATGTACTCAAGTCGGCATTGTGCCTTTTGTATTTCTTTCCGATGGTATTTCTGTGTTTCATCGTCAATAGGAAGGTCCAAGGGATACAGTAAACCTGAGGTGAAGCATCGGAATCTATAACTAGATTCACAGGAGTGGTTCAAAACATAGCCAGTAAGAAGAGTCAGTGTTCTTGTAGTTAAGTCGGCATTGTGCCGTTTGTATTTAATTCCGATGCAATTTCTGTGTTTCATCGTCAATAAGAAGGTCAGAGGGATACACTAAACCTGAAATGAAGCATCGGAATTCATAACTAGTGTCACAGGAATGGATCAAAGCATAGTCTGAAAGGAGAGTCAGTCTTCATGTACTCAAGTCGGCATTGTGCCTTTTGTATTTCATTCCGATGGTATTTCTGTGTTTCATCGTCAATAGGAAGGTCCAAGGGTAACAGTAAACCTGAGGTGAAGCATCGGAATCTATAACTAGTTTCACAGGAATGGTTCAAAACATAGTCAGTAAGAAGAGTCAGTCTTCTTGCACTTAAGTTGGCATTGTGCCTTTTCTATTTAATTCCGATGCAATTTCTGTGTTTCATCGTCAATAGGAAGGTCAGAGGGATACAGTTAACCTGAAGTGAAGCATCGGGATCTGTAACTAGTGTCACAGGAATCGTTCAAAACATAGTCAGTAAGAAGAGTCAGTCTTCTTGTACTTAAGTCGGCATAGTGCCTTATCTATTTAATTCCGATGCAATTTCTGTGTTTCATCGTCAATAAGAAGGTCCAAGGGATACAGTAAACCTGGAGTCAAGCATCGTAATCTATAACTAGTGTCAATGGTATGGTTCAAAACATAGACAGTAAGAAGAGTCAGTCTTCTCGTACTTAAGTCGGCATTGTGCCTTTTGTATTTAATTCCGATGCAATTTCTGTGTTTCATCGTCAATAAGAAGGTCAGAGGGATACACTAAACCTGAATCGAAGCATCGGAATTCATAACTAGTGTCACAGGAATGGTTCAAAGCATAGTCAGATAGGAGAGTCAGTCTTCTTGTACTTAAGTCGGCATTGTGCCTTTTGTATTTCTTTCCGATGGTATTTCTGTGTTTCATCGTCAATAGGAAGGTCCAAGGGATACAGTAAACCTGAGGTGAAGCATCGGAATCTATAACTAGTTTCACAGGAGTGGTTCAAAACATAGACAGTAAGAAGAGTCAGTGTTCTTGTAGTTAAGTCGGCATTGTGCCGTTTGTATTTAATTCCGATGCAATTTCTGTGTTTCATCGTCAATAAGAAGGTCAGAGGGATACACTAAACCTGAAATGAAGCATCGGAATTCATAACTAGTGTCACAGGAATGGATCAAAGCATAGTCTGAAAGGAGAGTCAGTCTTCATGCACTCAAGTCGGCATTGTGCCTTTTGTATTTCATTCCGATGGTATTTCTGTGTTTCATCGTCAATAGGAAGGTCCAAGGGTAACAGTAAACCTGAGGTGAAGCATCGGAATCTATAACTAGTTTCACAGGAATGGTTCAAAACATAGTCAGTAAGAAGAGTCAGTCTTCTTGTACTTAAGTTGGCATTGTGCCTTTTCTATTTAATTCCGATGCAATTTCTGTGTTTCATCGTCAATAGGAAGGTCAGAGGGATACAGTAATCCTGAAGGGAAGCATCGGAATCTATAACTAGTGTCACAGGAATGGTTCAAACATAGTCAGTAAGAAGAGTCAGTCTTCTTGTAGTTAAGACGGCATTGTGCCTTTTCTATTTAATTTCGATGCACTTTCTGTGTTTCATCGTCAATAAGAAGGTCCAAGGGATACAGTAAACCTGGAGTGAAGCATCGGAAACTATAACTAGTGTCACAGGAATGGTTCGAAGCATAGACAGTAAGAAGAGTCAGTCTTCTTGTACTTACGTCGGCATAGTGCCTTTTCTATTTAATTCCGATGCAATTTGTGTGTTTCATCGTCAATAAGGAGGTCCAAGGGATACAGTAAACCTGGAGTGTAGCATCGGAATCTATAACTTGTGTCACAGGAATGGTTCAAAGCATAGACAGTAAGAAGAGTCAGTCTTCGTGTACTTAAGTCGGCATTTTGCCTTTTGTATTTAATTCCGATGCAATTTCTGTGTTTTATCGTCAATAAGAAGGTCCAAGGCATACAGTAAACCTGAGGTGAAGCATCTGAATCTATAACTAGTGTCACAGGAATGGTTCAAAACATAGACAGTAAGAAGAGTCAGTCTCCTTGTACTTAATTCTGCACTGTGCCTTTTGTATTTAATTCCGATACAATTTCTGTGTTTCATCCTCAATAAGAATGTCCAAGGGATACAGTGAACCTGAAGAGTAGCATCGGAATTTATAACTAGTGTCACAGGAATGGTTCAAAACATAGTCAGTAAGAAGAGTCAGTCTTCTTGTACTTAAGTCGGCATTGTGCCATTTCTATTTAATTCCGATGCAATTTCTGTGTTTAATCGTCAATAAGAAGGACCAAGGGATACGGTAAACCTGGAGTGAAGCATCGGAGTCTATAACTAGTGTTACAGGACTGGTTCAAAAATAGACAGTAAGAAGAGTCAGTCTTCTTGAACTTAATTCGGCATTGTGCCTTTTGTATTCAATTCCGATACAATTTCTGTGTTTCATCGTCAATAAGATGGTCCAAGGGATAGAGTAAACCTGGAGTGTAGCATCGGAATCCATAACTAGTGTCACAGGAATAGTTCAAAACATAGACAGTAAGAAGAGTCAGTCTTCGTGTACCTATGTCGGCATTTTGCCTCTTGTATTTAATTCCGATGCAATTTCTGTGTTTCATCGTCAATAAGAAGGTCCAAGGAAAACAGTAAACCTGAGGTGAAGCATCGGAATCTATAACTAGTGTCACAGGAATGGTTCAAAACATAGTCAGTAAGAAGATTCAGTCTTCTTGTACTTAAGTCGGCATTGTACCTTTTCTATTTAATTCCGATGCAATTTCTGTGTTTCATCGTCAATAACAAGTTCCAAGGGATACAGTAAACTTGGAGTGAAGCATCGGAATCTATAACTAGTGTCAATGGAATGGTTCAAAACATAGACAGTAAGAAGAGTCAGTCTTCTTGTACTTAAGTCGGCATTGTGCCGTTTGTATTTAATTCCGATGCAGTTTCTGAGTTTCATCGTCAATAAGAAGGTCAGAGGGGTACAGTAAACCTGAAGTGAAGCATCGGAATCTATAGCTAGTGTCACAGGAATGGTTTAAAACATAGTCAGTAAGAAGAGTCAGTCTTCTTGTCCTTAAGTCGTCATTGTGACTTTTGTATTTAATTGAGATGCAGTTTCTGTGTTTCATCATCAATAAGAAGGTCCAAGGGATACAGTAAACTTGGAGTGAAGCATCGGAAACTATAACTAGTGTCACAGGAATGGTTCAAAACATAGACAGTAAGAAGAGTCAGTCTCCTTGTACTTAATTCTGCACTGTGCCTTTTGTATTTAATTCCGATGCAATTTCTGTGTTTCATCGTCAATTAGAAGGACCAAGGGATACAGTAAACGTGGAGTGAAGCATCGGAGTCTATAACTAGTGTCGAAGGACTGGTTCAAAAATAGACAGTAAGAAGAGTCAGTCTTCTTGAACTTAATTCGGCATTGTGCCTTCTGTATTTAATTCCGATGCAAATTCTGTGTTTCATCGTCAATAAGAAGGTGAGAGGGATACAGTAAACCTGAAGTGAAGCATCGGAATCCATAACTAGTGTCACAGGAATGGTTCAAAACATAGTCAGTACGAAGAGTTAGTCTTCTTGTACTTAAGTCGGCATTGTGCCTTTTGTATTTAATTCCGATGCAATTTCTGTGTTTTATCGTCAATAAGAAGGTCCATGGGATACAGTAAACCTGGAGGGAAACATCGGAATCTGTAACTAGTGTCACAGGAATGGGTCAAATCATAGACAGTAAGAAGAGTCAGTCTTCGTGTACTTCAGTCGGCATTTTGCCTTTTGTATTTAATTCCGATGCAATTTCTGTGTTTCATCGTCAATAAGAAGATCCAAGGGATACAGTAAACCTGAAGTGAAGCATCGGGATCTGTAACTAGTGTCACAGGAATCGTTCAAAACATAGTCAGTAAGAAGAGTCAGTCTTCTTGTACTTAAGTCGGCATAGTGCCTTATCTATTTAATTCCGATGCAATTTCTGTGTTTCATCGTCAATAAGAAGGTCCAAGGGATACAGTAAACCTGGAGTCAAGCATCGGAATCTATAACTAGTGTCAATGGTATGGTTCAAAACATAGACAGTAAGAAGAGTCAGTCTTCTCGTACTTAAGTCGGCATTGTGCCTTTTGTATTTAATTCCGATGCAATTTCTGTGTTTCATCGTCAATAAGAAGGTCAGAGGGATACACTAAACCTGAATCGAAGCATCGGACATCATAACTAGTGTCACAGGAATGGTTCAAAGCATAGTCAGATAGGAGAGTCAGTCTTCTTGTACTTAAGTCGGCATTGTGCCTTTTGTATTTAATTCCGATGCTATTTCTGTGTTTCATCGTCAATAGGAACGTCCAAGGGATACAGTAAATCTGAGGTGAAGCATCGGAAACTATAGCTAGTGTCACAGGTATGCTTCAAACATAGTCAGTAAGAAGAGTCAATCTTGTTGTCCTTAAGTCGGCATTGTGCCTTTTGTATTTAATTCCGATGCAATTTCTGTGTTTCATCGTCAATAGGAACGTCCAAGGGATACAGTAAATCTGACGTGAAGCATCGGAATCTATAACTCGTTTCACAGGAATGGTTCAAATCATAGTCAGTAAGAAGAGTCAGTCTTCTTGTACTTAAGTTGGCATTGTGCCTTTTCTATTTACTTCCGATGCAATATCTGTGTTTCATCGTCAATAAGAGGGTCAGAGGGATACAGTAATCCTGAAGGGAAGCATCGGAATCTATAACTAGTGTCACAGGAATGGTTCAAAACATAGTCAGTAAGAAGAGTCAGTCTTCTTGTAGTTAAGACGGCATTGTGCCTTTTCTATTTAATTCCGATGCAATTTCTGTGTTTCATCGTCAATAAGAAGGTCCAAGGGATACAGTAAACCTGGAGTGAAGCATCGGAAACTATAACTAGTGTCACAGGAATGGTTCAAAACATAGACAGTAAGAAGAGTCAGTCTTCTTGTACTTACGTCGGCATAGTGCCTTTTCTATTTAATTCCGATGCAATTTGTGTGTTTCAACGTCAATAAGAAGATCCAAGGGTTACAGTAAACCTGGAGTGTAGCATCGGAATCTATAACTAGTGTCATAGGAATGGTTCAAAACATAGACAGTAAGAAGAGTCAGTCTTCGTGTACTTATGTCGGCATTTTGCCTTTTTTATTTAATTCCGATGCAATTTCTGTGTTTTATCGTCAATAAGAAAGTCCAAGGCATACAGTAAACCTGAGGTGAAGCATCGGAATCTATAAGTAGTGTCACAGGAATGGTTCAAAACATAGTCAGTAAGAAGAGTCAGTCTTCTTGTACTTAAGTCGGCATTGTACCTTTTCTATTTAATTCCGATGCAATTTCTGTGTTTCATCGTCAATAACAAGGTCCAAGGGATACAGTAAACCTGGAGTGAAGCATCGGAATCTATAACTAGTGTGAATGGAATATTTCAAAACATAGACAGTAAGAAGAGTCAGTCTCCTTTTACTTAATTCTGCACTGTGCCTTTTGTATTTAATTCCGATGCAATTTCTGTGTTTCATCGTCAATAAGAAGGTCCAAGGGATACAGTAAACCTGAAGTGAGGCATCGGGATCTGTAACTAGTGTCACAGGAATCGTTCAAAACATAGTCAGTAAGAAGAGTCAGTCTTCTTGTACTTAAGTCGGCATAGTGCCTTATCTATTTAATTCCGATGCAATTTCTGTGTTTCATCGTCAATAAGAAGGTCCAAGGGATACAGTAAACCTGGAGTCAAGCATCGGAATCTATAACTAGTGTCAATGGTATGGTTCAAAACATAGACAGTAAGAAGAGTCAGTCTTCTCGTACTTAAGTCGGCATTGTGCCTTTTGTATTTAATTCCGATGCAATTTCTGTGTTTAATCGTCAATAAGAAGGTCAGAGGGATACACTAAACCTGAATCGAAGCATCGGAATTCATAACTAGTGTCACAGGAATGGTTCAAAGCATAGTCAGATAGGAGAGTCAGCCTTCTTGTACTTAAGTCGGCATTGTGCCTTTTGTATTTAATTCCGATGCTATTTCTGTGTTTCATCGTCAATAGGAACGTCCAAGGGATACAGTAAATCTGAGGTGAAGCATCGGAATCTATAGCTAGTGTCACAGGTATGCTTCAAACATAGTCAGTAAGAAGAGTCAATCTTGTTGTCCTTAAGTCGGCATTGTGCCTTTTGTATTTAATTCCGATGCAATTTCTGTGTTTCATCGTCAATAGGAACGTCCAAGGGATACAGTAAATCTGAGGTGAAGCATCGGAATCTATAACTCGTTTCACAGGAATGGTTCAAATCATAGTCAGTAAGAAGAGTCAGTCTCCTTTTACTTAATTCTGCACTGTGCCTTTTGTATTTAATTCCGATGCAATTTCTGTGTTTCATCGTCAATAAGAAGGTCCAAGGGACACAGTAAACCTGGAGCGAAGCATCGGAATCTGTAACTAGTGTCACAGGAATGGTTCAAATCATAGACTGTAAGAAGAGTCAGTCTTCGTGCACTTCAGTCGGCATTTTGCCTTTTGTATTTAATTCCGATGCAATGTTTGTGTTTCATAGTCAATAAGAAGGTCCAAGGGATACAGTAAACCTGAAGTGAGCATCGGGATCTATAACTAGTGTCACAGGAATCGTTCAAAACATAGTCAGTAAGAAGAGCCAGTCTTCTTATACTTAAGTCGGCATAGTGCCTTTTCTATTTAATTCCGATGCAATTTGTGTGTTTCGTCGTCAATAAGAAGGTCCAGGGGATACAGTAAACCTGGAGTAAAGCATCGGAATCTATAACTAGAGTCAATGGTATGGTTCAAAACATGGACGGTAAGAAGAGTCAGCCTTCTTGTACTTAAGTCGGCATTGTGCCTTTTGGATTTAATTACGATGCAATTTCTGTGTTTCATCGTCAATAAGAAGGTCCAAGGGATACAGTAAACCTGGAGTGAAGCTTCGGAAACTATAACTAGTGTCACCGGAATGGTTCAAAACATAGACAGTAAGAAGAATCAGTCTTCTTGTACTTACGTCGGCATAGTGCCTTTTCTATTTATTTCCGATGCAATTTGTGTGTTTCAACGTCAATAAGACGGTCCAAGGGATACAGTAAACCTGGAGTGTAGCATCGGAATCTATAACTAGTGTCACACGAATGGTTCAAAACATAGACAGAAAGAAGAGTCAGTCTACGTGTACTTAAGTCGGCATTTTGCCTTTTTTATTTAATTCCGATGCAATTTCTGTGTTTTACCGTCAATAAGAAGGTCCAAGGCATACAGTAAACCTGAGATGAAGCATCGGAATCTATAAGTAGTGTCACAGGAATGGTTCAAAACATAGTCAGTAAGAAGAGTCAGTCTTCTTGTACTTAAGTCGGCATTTTGCCTTTTTTATTTAATTCCGATGCAATTTCTGTGTTTTATCGTCAATAAGAAGGTCCAAGGCATACAGTAAACCTGAGATGAAGCATCGGAATCTATAAGTAGTGTCACAGGAATGGTTCAAAACATAGTCAGTAAGAAGAGTCAGTCTTCTTGTACTTAAGTCGGCATTGTAACTTTTCTATTTAATTCCGATGCAATTTCTGTGTTTCATCGTCAATAACAAGGTCCAAGGGATACCGTAAACCTGGAGTGAAGCATCGGAATCTATAACTAGTGTGAATGGAATATTTCAAAACATAGACAGTAAGAAGAGTGAGTCTCCTTGTACTTAATTCTGCACTGTGCCTTTTCTATTTAATTCCGATGCAATTTCTGTGTTTCATCGTCAATAAGAATGTCCAAGGGATACAGTAAACCTGAAGTGTAGCATCGGAATTTATAACTAGTGTCACAGGAATGGTTCAAAACATAGTCAGTAAGAAGAGTCAGTCTTCTTGTACTTAAGTCGGCATTGTGCCTTTTCTATTTAATTCCGATGCAATTTCTGTGTTTAATTGTCAATAAGAAGAACCAAGGGATACAGTAAACCTGGAGTGAAGCATCGGAGTTTATAACTAGTGTCACAGGACTGGTTCAAAAATAGACAGTATGAAGAGTCAGTCTTCTAGAACTTAATTCGGCATTGTGCCTTTTGTATTCAATTCCGATGCAATTTCTGTGTTTCATCGTCAATAAGAAGGTCAGAGGGATACAGTAAACCTGAAGTGAAGCATCGGAATCCATAACTAGTGTCACAGGAATGGTTCAAAGAATAGTTAGTAAGAAGAGTCAGTCTTCTTGTACTTAAGTCGGCATTGTGCCATTTGTATTTAATTCTGATGCAATTTCTGTGTTTCATCGTCACTAAGAAGGTCCAAGGGACACAGTAAACCTGGAGTGAAGCATCGGAACAAGTAACTAGTGTCACAGGAATGGTTCAAATCATAGACTGTAAGAAGAGTCAGTCTTCGTGCACTTCAGTCGGCATTTTGCCTTTTGTATTTAATTCCGATGCAATTTTTGTGTTTCATAGTCAATAAGAAGGTCCAAGGGATACAGTAAACCTGAAGTGAAGCATCGGGATCTATAACTAGTGTCACAGGAATTGTTCAAAACATAGTCAGTAAGAAGTGTCAGTCTTCTTGTACTTAAGTCGGCATAGTGCCTTTTCTATTTAATTCCGATGCAATTTGTGTGTTTCATCGTCAATAAGAAGGTCCAAGGGATGCAGTAAACCAGGAGTGAAGCATCGGAATCTATAACTAGTGTCACAGAAATGGTTCACAACATAGACAGTAAGGAGAGTCAGTCTTCTTGTACTTAATTCGGCATTGTGCCTTTTGTATTTAATTCCGATGCAATTTCTGTGTTTCATCGTCAATAACAAGGTCCAAGGGATCCAGTAAACCTCAAGTGAAGCATCGGAATTTATAACGGGTATCACAGGAATGGTTCAAACATAGTCAGTAGGAAGAGTCGGTCTTCATGTACTTAAGTCGGCATTGTGCCTTTTGTATTTAATTCCGATGCATTTTCTGTGTTTCATCGTCAATAAGAAGGTCCAAGGGATACAGTAAACCTGAGGTGAAGCATCGGAATCTATAACTAGTGTCACAGGAATGGTTCAAAACATAGTCAGTAAGAAGATTCTGTCTTCTTGTACTTAAGTCGGCATTGTACCTTTTCTATTTAATTCCGATGCAATTTCTGTGTTTCATCGTCAATAACAAGTTCCAAGGGATACAGTAAACCTGGAGTGAAGCATCGGAATCTACACCTAGTGTCAATGGAATGGTTCAATACATAGACAGTATGAAGAGTCAGTCTTCTTGTACTTAAGTCGGCATTGTGCATTTTGTATTTAATTCCGATGCAGTTTCTGTGTTTCATCGTCAATGAGAAGGTCAGAGGGGTACAGTAAACCTGAAGTGAAGCATCAGAATCTATAGCTAGTGTCACAGGAATGGTTCAAAACATAGTCAGTAAGAAGAGTCAGTCTTCTTGTCCTTAAGTCGTCATTGTGCCTTTTGTATTTAATTATGATGCAAGTTCTGTGTTTCATCATCAATAAGAAGGTCCAAGGGATACAGTAAACTTGGAGTGAAGCATCGGAATCTATAACTAGTGTCACAGGAATGGTTCAAAACATAGACAGTAAGAAGAGTCAGTCTCCTTGTACTTAATTCTGCACTGTGCCTTTTGTATTTAATTCCGATGCAATTTCTGTGTTTCATCGTCAATAAGAAGGACCAAGGGATACAGTAAGCGTGGAGTGAAGCATCGGAGTCTATAACTAGTGTCAAAGGACTGGTTAAAAATAGACAGTAAGAAGAGTCAGTCTTCTTGAACTTAATTCGGCATTGTGCATTCTGTATTTAATTCCGATGCAATTTCTGTGTTTCTTCGTTAATAAGAAGGTCAGAGGGATACAGTAAACCTGAAGTGAAGCATCGGAATCCATAACTAGTGTCACAGGAATGGTTCAAAACATAGTCAGTAAGAAGAGTTGGTCTTCTTGTACTTAAGTCGGCATTGTCCCTTTTGTATTTAATTCCGATGCAATTTCTGTGTTTCATCGTCAATAAGAAGGTCCAAGGGATACAGTAAACCTGGAGGGAAACATCGGAATCTGTAACTAGTGTAACAGGAATGGTTCAAATCATAGACAGTATGAAGAGTCAGTCTTCGTGTACTTCAGTCGGCATTTTGCCTTTTGTATTTAATTCCGATGCAATTTCTGTGTTTCATCGTCAATAAGAAGGTCCAAGGGATACAGTAAACCTGAAGTGAAGCATCGGGATCTGTAACTAGTGTGACAGGAATCGTTCAAAACATAGTCAGTAAGAAGAGTAAGTCTTCTTGTACTTAAGTCGGCATAGTGCCTTATCTATTTAATTCCGATGCAATTTCTGTGTTTCATCGTCAATAACAAGTTCTAAGGGATACAGTAAACCTGGAGTGAAGCATCGGAATCTGTAACTAGTGTCAATGGAATGGTTCAAAACATAGACAGTAAGAAGAGTCAGTCTTCTTGTACTTAAGTCGGCATAGTGCCGTTTGTATTTAGTTCCGATGCAGTTTCTGTGTTTCATCGTCAATAAGAGGGTCAGAGGGGTACAGTAAACCTGAAGTGAAGCATCGGAATCTATAGCTAGTGTCACAGGAATGGTTCAAAACATAGTCAGTAAGATGAGTCAGTCTTCTTGTCCTTAAGTCGTCATTGTGCCTCTTGTATTTAATTCCGATGCAGTTTCTGTGTTTCATCATCAATAAGAAGGTCCAAGGGATACAGTAAACTAGGAGTGAAGCATCGGAAACTATAACTAGTGTCACAGGAAAGGTTCAAAACATAGACAGTAAGAAGAGTCAGTCTCCTTGTACTTAATTCTGCACTGTGCCTTTTGTATTTAATTCCGATGCAATTTCTGTGTTTCATCGTCAATAAGAAGGACCAAGGGATACAGTAAACGTGGAGTGAAGCATCGGAGTCTATAACTAGTGTCAAAGAACTGGTTCAAACCATAGTCAGTAAGAAGAGTCAGTCTTCTTGTAGTTAAGACGGCATTGTGCCTTTTCTATTTAATTCCGATGCAATTTCTGTGTTTCATCGTCAATAAGAAGGTCCAAGGGATACTGTAAACCTGGAGTGAAGCATCGGAAACTATAACTAGTGTCACAGGATTGGTTCAAAACATAGAGAGTAAGAAGAGTCAGTCTTCTTGTACTTACGTCGGCATAGTGTCTTTTCTATTTAATTCTGATGCAATTTGTGTGTTTCAACGTCAATAAGAAGGTCCAAGGGATACCGTAAACCTGGAGTGTAGCATGGGAATCAATAACTAGTGTCACAGGAATGGTTCAAAACATAGACAGTAAGAAGAGTCAGTCTTCGTGTACTTAAGTCGGCATTTTGCCTTTTTTATTTAATTCCGATGCAAATTCTGTGTTTTATCGTCAATAAGAAGGTCCAAGGCATACAGTAAACCTGAGGTGAAGCATCGGAATCTATAAGTAGCGTCACAGGAATGGTTCAAAACATAGTCAGTAAGAAGAGTCAGTCTTCTTGTACTTAATTCGGCATTGTACCTTTTCTATTTAATTCCGACGCAATTTCTGCGTTTCATCGTCAATAACAAGGTCCAAGGGATACAGTAAACCCGGAGTGAAACATCGGAATCTATAACTAGTGTCAATGGAATATTTCAAAACATAGACAGTAAGAAGAGTCAGTCTTCTTGTACTTAAGTCGGCATTGTGCCTTTTCTATTTAATTCCGATGCAATTTTTGTGTTTAATCGTCAATAAGAAGGACCAAGGTATACAGTAAACCTGGAGTGAAGCATCGGAGTCTATAGCTAGTGTCACAGGACTGGTTCAAAATTAGACAGTAAGAAGTGTCAGTCTTCTAGAACTTAATTCGGCATTGTGCCTTTTGTATTCAATTCCGATGCAATTTCTGTGTTTCATCGTCAATAAGAAGGTCAGAGGGATACAGTAAACCTGAAGTGAAGCATCGGTATCCATAACTAGTGTCACAGGAATGGTTCAAAACATAGTCAGTAAGAAGAGTCAGTCTTCTTGTACTTAAGTCGGCATTGTGCTTTTTGTATTTAATTCCGATGCAATTTCTGTGTTTCATCGTCAATAAGAAGGTCCAAGGGACACAATAAACCTGGAGTGAAGCATTGGAATCCGTAACTAGTGTCACAGGAATGGTTCAAATCATAGACTGTAAGAAGAGTCAGTCTTCGTGCACTTCAGTCGGCATTTTGCCTTTTGTATTTAATTCCTATGCAATTTTTGTGTTTCATAGTCAACAAGAAGGTCCAAGGGATACAGTAAACCTGAAGTGAAGCATCGGGATCTATAACTAGTGTCACAGGAATCGTTCAAAACATAGTCAGTAAGAAGAGTCAGTCTTCTTGTACTTAAGTCGGCATAGTGCCTTTTCTATTTAATTCCGATGCAATTTGTGTGTTTCATCGTCAATAAGAAGGTCCAAGGGATACAGTAAACCTGGAGTGAAGCATCGGAATCTATAACTAGTGTCAATGGTATGGTTCAAAACATGGACGGTAAGAAGAGTCAGTCTTCTTGTACTTAAGTCGGCATTGTGCCTTTTGGATTTAATTACGATGCAATGTCTGTGTTTCATCGTCACTAAGAAGGTCAGAGGGATACAGTGAACCTGAAGTGAAGCATCGGAATCTGTAACTCGTGTCACACGAATGGTTCAAATCATAGACTGTACGATGAGTCAGTCTTCATGCACTTCAGTAGGCGTTTTGCCTTTTGTATTTAATTCCGATGCAATTTTTGTGTTTCATAGTCAATAAGAAGGTCCAAGGGATGCAGTAAACCTGAAGTGAAGCATCGGGATCTATAACTAGTGTCACAGGAATCGTTCAAATCATAGTCAGTAAGAAGAGTCAGTCTTCTTGTCCTTAAGTCGGCATAGTGCCTTTTCTATTTAATTCCGATGCAATTTGTGTGTTTCATCGTCAATAAGAAGGTCCAAGGGATGCAGTAAACCAGGAGTGAAGCATCGGAATCTATAACTAGTGTCACAGAAATGTTTCAAAACATAGACAGTAAGAAGAGTCAGTCTTCTTGTACTTAATTCGGCATTGTGCCTTTTGTATTTAATTCCGATGCAATTTCTGTGTTTCATCGTCAATAACAAGGTCCAAGGGATACAGTAAACCTCAAGTGAAGCATCGGAATTTATAACGGGTGTCACAGGAATGGTTCAAACATAGTTAGTAGGAAGAGTCGGTCTTCATGTACTTAAGTCGGCATTGTGCTTTTGTATTTAATTCCGATGCATTTTCTGTGTTTCATCGTCAATAGGAAGGTCCAAGGAATACAGTAAACCGGAAGTGAAGCATCGAAATCTATAACTAGTGTCACAGGAATGGTTCAAAACATAGACAGTAAGAAGAGTCAGTCTTATTGTACTTAAGTCGGCATTGTGACGTTTGTATTTAATTCCGATGCAATTTCTGTGTTTCATCGTCAACAAGAAGGTCCAAGGTATACAGTAAATCTGTAGTGATGCATCGGATCTATGACTAGTGTCACAGGAATGGTTCAAAACATAGTCAGTAAGAAGAGTCAGTCTTCTTGTACTTAAGTCGGCATTGTGCCTTTTCAATTTAATTCCGATGCAATTTCTGTGTTTCATCGTCAATAAGAAAGTCCAAGGGATACAGTAAACATGAAGTGAAGGATCGGAATTTATAACTAGTGTCAATGGAATGGTTCAAAACATTGTCAGTAAGAAGAGTCAGTCTTCTTGTACTTAAGTCGGCATTGTGCCTTTTCTATTTATTTCCGATGCAATTTCTGTGTTTCATCGTCAATAAGAAGGTCCATGGGATATAGTAAACCTGGAGTGAAGCATCGGAATCTATTACTAGTGTCACAGGAATGGTTCAAAACATAGAGAGTAAGAAGAGTCAGTCTTCTTGTACTTATGTCGACATTGTGCCTTTTCTATTTAAATCCGATGCAATTTCTGTGTTTCATCGTCAATATGAAGGTCCAAGGGATACAGTAAACCTGAAGTGAAGCTTCGGAATCTATAGATAGTGTCACAGGAATGGTTCAAAACATAGACAGAAAGAAGTGTCAGTCTTCTTGTCCTTAAGTCGGCATTGTGCCTTTAGTAATTAATTCCGAAGCAATTTCTGTGTTTCATCCTCAATAAGAAGGTCCAAGGGAAACAGTAAACCTGGAGTGAAGCATCGGAATCTATAACTAGTGTCACAGGAATGGGTCAAAACATAGACAGTAAGAAGAGTCAGTCTTCTTGTACTTAATTCTGCTTTGTGCCTTTTGTATTTAATTCCGATGCCATTTCTGTGTTTCATCGTCAATAAGAAGGTCCAAGGTATACAGTAAACCTGAAGTGAAGCATCGGAATTTATAACTAGTGTCACAGGAATGGTTCAAAACATAGTCAGTAAGAAGAGTCAGTCTTCTTGTACTTAAGTCGGCATGGTGCCTTTTGTATTTAATTCCGATGCAATTTCTATGTTTCATCGTCAATAAGAAAGTCAGAGGGGTACAGTAAACCTGAAACCTGAAGTGAAGCATCGTAATTTATAGCTAGTGTCACAGGAATGGTTCAAAACATAGACAGTAAGAAGAGTCAGTCTTCTTGTACTTAATTCTGCTTTGTGCCTATTGTATTTAATTCCGATGCATTTTCTGTGTTTCATCGACAATAAGAAGGTCCAAGGGATACAGTAAAGCTGACGTGAAGCATCGGAATTTATAACTAGTGTCACAGGAATAGTTCAAAACATAGTCAGTAAGAATAGTCAGTCTTATTGTACTTAAGTCATCATTGTGCATTTTCTATTTAATTGTGATGCAATTTCTGTGTTTCATCGTCAATAAGAAGGTCAGAGGGATACAGTAAACCTGAAGTGAAGCATCGGAATCCATAACTAGTGTCACAGGAATGGTTCAAAACATAGTCAGTAAGAAGAGTTAGTCTTCTTGTACTTAAGTCGACGTTGTGCCTTTTGTATTTAATTCCGATGCAATTTCTGTGTTTCATCGTCAATAAGGTCCAAGGGATACAGTAAACCTGGTGTGAAGCATCGGAATCTGTAACTAGTGTCACAGGAATCGTTCAAATAATAGACAGTAAAAAGAGTCAGTCTTCGTGTACTTCAGTCGGCATTTTGCCATTTGTATTTAGTTCCGATGCAATTTTTGTGTTTCATCGTCAATGAGAATGTCCAAGGCATACAGTAAACCTGTAGTGAAGCATCGGGATCTATAACTAGTGTCACAGGAATCGTTTAACTCATAGTCAGTAAGAAGAGTCAGTCTTCTTGTACTAAAGTCGGCATAGTGCCTTTTCTATTTCATTCCGATGCAATTTCTGTGTTTCATCGTCAATAAGAAGGTCCAAGGGATACAGTAAACCTGGAGGAAACATCGGAATCTGTAACTAGTGTCACAGGAATGGTTCAAATCATAGACAGTAAGAAGAGTCAGTCTTCGTGTACTTCAGTGGGCATTTTGCCTTTTGTATTTAATTCAGATGCAATTTCTTTGTTTCATCGTCAATAAGAAGGTCCAAGGGATACAGTAAACCTGAAGTGAAGCATCGGGATCTGTAATTAGTGTCACAGGAATCGTTCAAAACATAGTCAGTAAGAAGAGTCAGTCTTCTTGTACTTAAGTCGGCATAGTGCCTTACCAATTTAATTCCGATGTAATTTCTGTGTTTCATCGTCAATAACAAGTTCCAAGGGATACAGTAAACCTGGAGTGAAGCATCGGAATCTACACCTAGTGTCAATGGAATGGTTCAATACATAGACAGTATGAAGAGTCAGTCTTCTTGTACTTAAGTCGGCATTGTGCATTTTGTATTTAATTCCGATGCAGTTTCTGTGTTTCATCGTCAATAAGAAGGTCAGAGGGTTACAGTAAACCTGAAGTGAAGCATCGGTATCTATAGCTAATGTCACAGGAATGGTTCAAAACATAGTCAGTAAGAAGAGTCAGTCTTCTTGTCCTTAAGTCGTCATTGTGCCTATTGTATTTAATTCCGATGCAGTTTCTGTGTTTCATCATCAATAAGAACGTCCAAGGGATACAGTAAACTTGGAGTGAAGCATCGGAAACTATAACTAGTGTCACAGGAATGGTTCAATACATAGACAGTAAGAAGAGTCAGTCTCCTTGAACTTAATTCTGCACTGTGCCTTTTGTATTTCATTCCGATGCAATTTCTGTGTTTCATCGTCAATAAGAAGGACCAAGGGATACAGTAAACGTGGAGTGAAGCATCGGAGTCTATAACTAGTGTCAAAGGACTGGTTCAAAAATAGACAGTAAGAAGAGTCAGTCTTCTTGAACTTAATTCGGCATTGTGCCTTCTGTATTTAATTCCGATGCAATTTCTGTGTTTCATCGTCAATAAGAAGGTCAGAGGGATACAGTAAACCTGAAGTGAAGCATCGGAATCCATAACTAGTGTCACAGGAATGGTTCAAAACATAGTCAGTAAGAAGAGTTAGTCTTCTTGTACTTAAGTCGGCTTTGCGCTCTTTGTATTTAATTCCGATGCAATTTCTGTGTTTTATCGTCAATAAGAAGGTCCAAGGGATACAGTAAACCTGGAGGGAAACATCGGAATCCGTAACTAGTGTCACAGGAATGGTTCAAATCATAGACAGTAAGAAGAGTCAGTCTTCGTGTACTTCAGTCGGCATTTTGCCTTTAGTATTTAATTCCGATGCAATTTCTGTGTTTCATCGTCAATAAGAAGGTCCAAGGGATACAGTAAACCTGAAGTGAAGCATCGGAATTCATAACTAGTGTCACAGGAGTGGTTCAAAGCATAGTCAGAAAGGAGAGTCAGTCTTCTTGTACTTAAGTCGGCATTGTGCCTTTTGTATTTAATTCCGATGCAATTTCTGTGTTTCATCGTAAATAGGAACGTCCAAGGGATACAGTAAACCTGAGGTGAAGCATCGGAATCTATAGCTAGTGTCACAGGAATGGTTCAAAACATAGTCAGTAAGATGAGTCAGTCTTCTTGTCCTTAAGTCGTCATTGTGCCTCTTGTATTTAATTCCGATGCAGTTTCTGTGTTTCATCATCAATAAGAAGGTCCAAGGGATACAGTAAACTAGGAGTGAAGCATCGGAAACTATAACTAGTGTCACAGGAAAGGTTCAAAACATAGACAGTAAGAAGAGTCAGTCTCCTTGTACTTAATTCTGCACTGTGCCTTTTGTATTTAATTCCGATGCAATTTCTGTGTTTCATCGTCAATAAGAAGGACCAAGGGATACAGTAAACGTGGAGTGAAGCATCGGAGTCTATAACTAGTGTCAAAGAACTGGTTCAAACCATAGTCAGTAAGAAGAGTCAGTCTTCTTGTAGTTAAGACGGCATTGTGCCTTTTCTATTTAATTCCGATGCAATTTCTGTGTTTCATCGTCAATAAGAAGGTCCAAGGGATACTGTAAACCTGGAGTGAAGCATCGGAAACTATAACTAGTGTCACAGGATTGGTTCAAAACATAGAGAGTAAGAAGAGTCAGTCTTCTTGTACTTACGTCGGCATAGTGTCTTTTCTATTTAATTCTGATGCAATTTGTGTGTTTCAACGTCAATAAGAAGGTCCAAGGGATACCGTAAACCTGGAGTGTAGCATCGGAATCAATAACTAGTGTCACAGGAATGGTTCAAAACATAGACAGTAAGAAGAGTCAGTCTTCGTGTACTTAAGTCGGCATTTTGCCTTTTTTATTTAATTCCGATGCAAATTCTGTGTTTTATCGTCAATAAGAAGGTCCAAGGCATACAGTAAACCTGAGGTGAAGCATCGGAATCTATAAGTAGCGTCACAGGAATGGTTCAAGACATAGTCAGTAAGAAGAGTCAGTCTTCTTGTACTTAATTCGGCATTGTACCTTTTCTATTTAATTCCGACGCAATTTCTGCGTTTCATCGTCAATAACAAGGTCCAAGGGATACAGTAAACCCGGAGTGAAACATCGGAATCTATAACTAGTGTCAATGGAATATTTCAAAACATAGACAGTAAGAAGAGTCAGTCTCCATGTACTTAATTCTGCACTGTGCCTTTTGTATTTAATTCCGATGCAATTTCTGTGTTTCATCGTCAATAAGAATGTCCAAGGGATACAGTAGACCTGAAGTGTAGCATTGGAATTTATAACTAGTGTCACAGGAATGGTTCAAAACATAGTCAGTAAGAAGAGTCAGTCTTCTTGTACTTAAGTCGGCATAGTGCCTTTTCTATTTAATTCCGATGCAATTTGTGTGTTTCATCGTCAATAAGAAGGTCCAAGGGATACAGTAAACCTGGAGTGAAGCATCGGAATCTATAACTAGTGTCAATGGTATGGTTCAAAACATGGACGGTAAGAAGAGTCAGTCTTCTTGTACTTAAGTCGGCATTGTGCCTTTTGGATTTAATTACGATGCAATGTCTGTGTTTCATCGTCACTAAGAAGGTCAGAGGGATACAGTGAACCTGAAGTGAAGCATCGGAATCTGTAACTCGTGTCACACGAATGGTTCAAAACATAGACTGTAAGATGAGTCAGTCTTCATGCACTTCAGTAGGCGTTTTGCCTTTTGTATTTAATTCCGATGCAATTTTTGTGTTTCATAGTCAATAAGAAGGTCCAAGGGATGCAGTAAACCTGAAGTGAAGCATCGGGATCTATAACTAGTGTCACAGGAATCGTTCAAAACATAGTCAGTAAGAAGAGTCAGTCTTCTTGTCCTTAAGTCGGCATAGTGCCTTTTCTATTTAATTCCGATGCAATTTGTGTGTTTCATCGTCAATAAGAAGGTCCAAGGGATGCAGTAAACCAGGAGTGAAGCATCGGAATCTATAACTAGTGTCACAGAAATGGTTCAAAACATAGACAGTAAGAAGAGTCAGTCTTCTTGTACTTAATTCGGCATTGTGCCTTTTGTATTTAATTCCGATGCAATTTCTGTGTTTCATCGTCAATAACAAGGTCCAAGGGATACAGTAAACCTCAAGTGAAGCATCGGAATTTATAACGGGTGTCACAGGAATGGTTCAAACATAGTTAGTAGGAAGAGTCGGTCTTCATGTACTTAAGTCGGCATTGTGCTTTTGTATTTAATTCCGATGCATTTTCTGTGTTTCATCGTCAATAGGAAGGTCCAAGGAATACAGTAAACCGGAAGTGAAGCATCGAAATCTATAACTAGTGTCACAGGAATGGTTCAAAACATAGACAGTAAGAAGAGTCAGTCTTATTGTACTTAAGTCGGCATTGTGACGTTTGTATTTAATTCCGATGCAATTTCTGTGTTTCATCGTCAACAAGAAGGTCCAAGGTATACAGTAAATCTGTAGTGATGCATCGGATCTATGACTAGTGTCACAGGAATGGTTCAAAACATAGTCAGTAAGAAGAGTCAGTCTTCTTGTACTTAAGTCGGCATTGTGCCTTTTCAATTTAATTCCGATGCAATTTCTGTGTTTCATCGTCAATAAGAAAGTCCATGAAGTGAAGGATCGGAATTTATAACTAGTGTCAATGGAATGGTTCAAAACATTGTCAGTAAGAAGAGTCAGTCTTCTTGTACTTAAGTCGGCATTGTGCCTTTTCTATTTATTTCCGATGCAATTTCTGTGTTTCATCGTCAATAAGAAGGTCCATGGGATATAGTAAACCTGGAGTGAAGCATCGGAATCTATTACTAGTGTCACAGGAATGGTTCAAAACATAGAGAGTAAGAAGAGTCAGTCTTCTTGTACTTATGTCGACATTGTGCCTTTTCTATTTAAATCCGATGCAATTTCTGTGTTTCATCGTCAATATGAAGGTCCAAGGGATACAGTAAACCTGAAGTGAAGCTTCGGAATCTATAGATAGTGTCACAGGAATGGTTCAAAACATAGACAGAAAGAAGTGTCAGTCTTCTTGTCCTTAAGTCGGCATTGTGCCTTTAGTAATTAATTCCGAAGCAATTTCTGTGTTTCATCCTCAATAAGAAGGTCCAAGGGAAACAGTAAACCTGGAGTGAAGCATCGGAATCTATAACTAGTGTCACAGGAATGGTTCAAAACATAGTCAGTAAGAAGAGTCAGTCTTCTTGTACTTAAGTCGGCATGGTGCCTTTTGTATTTAATTCCGATGCAATTTCTATGTTTCATCGTCAATAAGAAAGTCAGAGGGGTACAGTAAACCTGAAACCTGAAGTGAAGCATCGTAATTTATAGCTAGTGTCACAGGAATGGTTCAAAACATAGACAGTAAGAAGAGTCAGTCTTCTTGTACTTAATTCTGCTTTGTGCCTATTGTATTTAATTCCGATGCATTTTCTGTGTTTCATCGACAATAAGAAGGTCCAAGGGATACAGTAAAGCTGACGTGAAGCATCGGAATTTATAACTAGTGTCACAGGAATAGTTCAAAACATAGTCAGTAAGAATAGTCAGTCTTATTGTACTTAAGTCATCATTGTGCATTTTCTATTTAATTGTGATGCAATTTCTGTGTTTCATCGTCAATAAGAAGGTCAGAGGGATACAGTAAACCTGAAGTGAAGCATCGGAATCCATAACTAGTGTCACAGGAATGGTTCAAAACATAGTCAGTAAGAAGAGTTAGTCTTCTTGTACTTAAGTCGACGTTGTGCCTTTTGTATTTAATTCCGATGCAATTTCTGTGTTTCATCGTCAATAAGGTCCAAGGGATACAGTAAACCTGGTGTGAAGCATCGGAATCTGTAACTAGTGTCACAGGAATCGTTCAAATAATAGACAGTAAAAAGAGTCAGTCTTCGTGTACTTCAGTCGGCATTTTGCCTTTTGTATTTAGTTCCGATGCAATTTTTGTGTTTCATCGTCAATGAGAATGTCCAAGGCATACAGTAAACCTGTAGTGAAGCATCGGGATCTATAACTAGTGTCACAGGAATCGTTTAACTCATAGTCAGTAAGAAGAGTCAGTCTTCTTGTACTAAAGTCGGCATAGTGCCTTTTCTATTTCATTCCGATGCAATTTCTGTGTTTCATCGTCAATAAGAAGGTCCAAGGGATACAGTAAACCTGGAGGAAACATCGGAATCTGTAACTAGTGTCACAGGAATGGTTCAAATCATAGACAGTAAGAAGAGTCAGTCTTCGTGTACTTCAGTCGGCATTTTGCCTTTTGTATTTAATTCCGATGCAATTTCTTTGTTTCATCGTCAATAAGAAGGTCCAAGGGATACAGTAAACCTGAAGTGAAGCATCGGGATCTGTAATTAGTGTCACAGGAATCGTTCAAAACATAGTCAGTAAGAAGAGTCAGTCTTCTTGTACTTAAGTCGGCATAGTGCCTTACCTATTTAATTCCGATGTAATTTCTGTGTTTCATCGTCAATAACAAGTTCCAAGGGATACAGTAAACCTGGAGTGAAGCATCGGAATCTACACCTAGTGTCAATGGAATGGTTCAATACATAGACAGTATGAAGAGTCAGTCTTCTTGTACTTAAGTCGGCATTGTGCATTTTGTATTTAATTCCGATGCAGTTTCTGTGTTTCATCGTCAATAAGAAGGTCAGAGGGTTACAGTAAACCTGAAGTGAAGCATCGGTATCTATAGCTAATGTCACAGGAATGGTTCAAAGCATAGTCAGTAAGAAGAGTCAGTCTTCTTGTCCTTAAGTCGTCATTGTGCCTATTGTATTTAATTCCGATGCAGTTTCTGTGTTTCATCATCAATAAGAACGTCCAAGGGATACAGTAAACTTGGAGTGAAGCATCGGAAACTATAACTAGTGTCACAGGAATGGTTCAATACATAGACAGTAAGAAGAGTCAGTCTCCTTGAACTTAATTCTGCACTGTGCCTTTTGTATTTCATTCCGATGCAATTTCTGTGTTTCATCGTCAATAAGAAGGACCAAGGGATACAGTAAACGTGGAGTGAAGCATCGGAGTCTATAACTAGTGTCAAAGGACTGGTTCAAAAATAGACAGTAAGAAGAGTCAGTCTTCTTGAACTTAATTCGGCATTGTGCCTTCTGTATTTAATTCCGATGCAATTTCTGTGTTTCATCGTCAATAAGAAGGTCAGAGGGATACAGTAAACCTGAAGTGAAGCATCGCAATCCATAACTAGTGTCACAGGAATGGTTCAAAACATAGTCAGTAAGAAGAGTTAGTCTTCTTGTACTTAAGTCGGCTTTGCGCCTTTTGTATTTAATTCCGATGCAATTTCTGTGTTTTATCGTCAATAAGAAGGTCCAAGGGATACAGTAAACCTGGAGGGAAACATCGGAATCCGTAACTAGTGTCACAGGAATGGTTCAAATCATAGACAGTAAGAAGAGTCAGTCTTCGTGTACTTCGGTCGGCATTTTGCCTTTAGTATTTAATTCCGATGCAATTTCTGTGTTTCATCGTCAATAAGAAGGTCCAAGGGATACAGTAAACCTGAAGTGAAGCATCGGAATTCATAACTAGTGTCACAGGAGTGGTTCAAAGCATAGTCAGAAAGGAGAGTCAGTCTTCTTGTACTTAAGTCGGCATTGTGCCTTTTGTATTTAATTCCGATGCAATTTCTGTGTTTCATCGTAAATAGGAACGTCCAAGGGATACAGTAAACCTGAGGTGAAGCATCGGAATCTATAACTAGTTTCACAGGAATGGTTCAAATCATAGTCAGTAAGATGAGTCAGTCTTCTTGTACTTAAGTTGGCATTGTGCCTTTTCTATTTCATTCCGATGCGATTTCTGTGTTTCATCGCCAATAAGAAGGTCAGAGGGATACAGTAATCCTGAAGGGAAGCATCGGAATCTATAACTAGTGTCACAGGAATGGTTCAAAACATAGTCAGTAAGAAGAGTCAGTCTTCTTGTATTTAAGTCGGCATAGTGCCTATTCTATTTAATTCCGATGCAATTTGTGTGTTTCATCGTCAATAAGAAGGTCCATGGGATGCAGTAAACCAGGAGTGAAGCATCGGAATCTATAACTAGTGTCACAGAAATGGTTCAAAACATAGACAGTAAGAAGAGTCAGTCTTCTTGTACTTAATTCGGCATTGTGCCTTTTGTATTTAATTCCGATGCAATTTCTGTGTTTCATCGTCAACAAGAAGGTCCAAGGTATACAGTAAATCTGTAGTGATGCATCGGATCTATGTCTAGTGTTACAGGAATGGTTCAAAACATAGTCAGTAAGAAGAGTCAGTCTTCTTGTACTTAAGTCGGCATTGTGCCTTTTCAATTTAATTCCGATGCAATTTCTGTGTTTCATCGTCAATAAGAAAGTCCAAGGGATACAGTAAACATGAAGTGAAGCATCGGAATTTATAACTAGTGTCAATGGAATGGTTCAAAACATTGTCAGTAAGAAGAGTCAGTCTTCTTGTACTTAAGTCGGCATTGTGACTTTTCTATTTATTTCCGATGCAATTTCTGTGTTTCATCGTCAATAAGAAGGTCCATGGGTTATAGTAAACCTGGAGTGAAGCTTCGGAATCTATAGCTAGTGTCACAGGAATGGTTCAAAACATAGACAGTAAGAAGTGTCAGTCTTCTTGCCCTTAAGTCGGCATTGTGCCTTTTGTAATTAATTCCGAAGCAATTTCTGTGTTTCATCGTCAATATGAATGTCCAAGGGATACAGTAAACCTGAAGTGGATCATCGCAATTTATAACTAGTGTCACAGGAATGGTTCAAAACATAGACAGTATGAAGAGTCAGTCCTCTTGTACTTAAGTCGGCATGGTGCCTTTTGTATTTAGTTCCGATGCAATTTCTATGTTTCATCGTCAATAAGAAAGTCAGAGGGGTACAGTAAACCTGAAACCAGAAGTGAAGCATCGTAATCTATAGCTAGTGTCACAGGAATGGTTCAAAACATAGACAGTAAGAAGAGTCAGTCTTCTTGTACTTAATTCTGCTTTGTGCCTATTGTATTTAATTCCGATGCATTTTCTGTGTTTCATCGACAATAAGAAGGTCCAAGGGATACAGTAAACCTGAAGTGAAGCATCGCAATTTATAACTAGTGTCACAGGAATGGTTCAAAACATAGACAGTATGAAGAGTCAGTCCTCTTGTACTTAAGTCGGCATTGTGCCTTTTGTATTTAACTCCGATGCAATTTCTGTGTTTCATCGTCAATAAGAAGGTCAGAGCGATACAGTAATCCTGAAGTGAAGCATCGGAATCCATAACTAGTGTCACAGGAATGTTTCAAAACATAATCAGTAAGAAGAGTTAGTCTTCTTGTACTTAAGTCGACGTTGTGCCTTTTGTATTTAATTCCGATGCAATTTCTGTGTTTCATCGTCAATATGAATGTCCAAGGGATACAGTAAACCAGGAGTTAAGCATCGGAATCTATAACTAGTGTCACAGGAATGGTTCAAATCATAGACAGTAAGAAGAGTCAGTCTTCGTGAACTTCAGTCGGCATTTTGCCTTTTGTATTTAGTTCCGATGCAATTTTTGTGTTTCATCGTCAATGAGAATGTCCAAGGCATACAGCAAACCTGTAGTGAAGCATCGGATTCTATAACTAGTGTCACAGGAGTCGTTCAGAAATAGACAGTAAGAAGAGTTAATCTTCTTGAACTTAATTCGGCATTGTGCCTTTTGAATTTAATTCCGATGCAATTTCTGTGTTTCATCGTCAATAAGAAGGTCAGAGGGATACAGTAAACCTGAAGTGAAGCATCGGAATCCATAACTAGTGTCACAGGAATGTTTCAAAACATAATCAGTAAGAAGAGTTAGTCTTCTTGTACTTAAGTCGACGTTGTGCCTTTTGTATTTAATTCCGATGCAATTTCTGTGTTTCATCGTCAATACGAAGGTCCAAGGGATACAGTAAACCTGGAGTGAAGCATCGGAATCTGTAACTAGTGTCACAGGAATGGTTCAAATAATAGACAGTAAGAAGAGTCAGTCTTCGTGTACTTCAGTCGGCATTTTGCCTTTTGTATTTAGTTCCGATGCAATTTTTGTGTTTCATCGTCAATGAGAATGTCCAAGGCATACAGTAAACCTGTAGTGAAGCATCGGGATCTATAACTAGTGTCACAGGAATCGTTTAAATCATAGTCAGTAAGAAGAGTCAGTCTTCTTGTACTAAAGTCGGCATAGTGCCTTTTCTACTTAATTCCGATGCAATTTCTGTGTTTCATCCTCAATAAGAAGGTCCAAGTGATACAGTAAACCTGGAGTGAAGCATCGGAATCTATAACTAGTCTCAATGGTATGGTTCAAAAAATAGACAGTAAGAAGAGTCAGTCTTCTTGTCCTTAAGTCGGCATTGTGGCTTTTGTATTTAATTCCGATGCAGTTTCTGTGTCTCATCGTCAATAAGAAGGTCAGAGGGGTACAGTAAACGTGAAGTGAAGCATCGGAATCTATAGCTAGTGTCACAGGAATGGTTCAAAACATAGTCAGAAAGAAGAGTCAGTCTTCTTGTCCTTAAGTCGTCATTGTGCCTTTTGTAATTACTTATGATGCAATTTCTGTGTTTCATCATCAATAAGAAGGTCTAAGGGATACAGTAAACTTGGAGTGAAGCATCGGAATCTATAACTAGTGTCACAGGAATGGTTCAAAAGATAGACAGTAAGAAGAGTCAGTCTCCTTGTACTTAATTCTGCACTGTGCCTTTTGTATTTAATTCCGATACAATTTCTGTGTTTCATCGTCAATAAGAAGGACCAAGGGATACAGTAAACGTGGAGTGAAGCATCGGAGTCTATAACTAGTGTCAAAGGACTAGTTCAAAAATAGACAGTAAGAAGAGTCAGTCTTCTTGAACTTAATTTGGCATTGTGCATTCTGTATTTAATTCCAATGCAATTACTGTGTTTCATCGTCAATAAGAAGGTCAGAGGAATACAGTAAACCTGAAGTGAAGCATCGGAATCCATAACTAGTGTCACAGGAATGGTTCAAAACATAGTCAGTAAGAAGAGTTAGTCTTCTTGTACTTAAGTCGGCATTGTACCTTTTGTATTTAATTCCGATGCAATTTCTGTGTTTCTTCGTCAATAAGAAGGTCCAAGGGATACAGTAAACCTGGAGGGAAACATCGGAATCTGTAACTAGTGTCACAGGAATGGTTCAAGTCATAGACAGTAAGAAGAGTCAGTCTTCGTGTACTTCAGTCGGCATTTTGCCTTTTGTATTTAATTCCGATGCAATTTCTGTGTTTCATCGTCAATAAGAAGGTCCAAGGGATACAGTAAACCTGAAGTGAAGCATCGGGATCTGTAACTAGTGTCACAGGAATCGTTCAAAACATATTCAGTAAGAAGAGTCAGTCTTCTTGTACTTAAGTCGGCATAGTGCCTTACCTATTTAATTCCGATGTAATTTCTGTGTTTCATCGTCAATAACAAGTTCCAAGGTCACAGTAAACCTGGAGTGAAGCATCGGAATCTATAACTAGTGTCAATGGAATGGTTCAAAACATAGACAGTAAGAAGAGTCAGTCTTCTTGTACTTAAGTCGGCATTGTGCCTTTTGTATTTAATTCCGATGCAGTTTCTGTGTTTCATCGTCAATAAGAAGGTCAGAGGGGTACAGTAAACCCGAAGTGAAGCATCGGAATCTATAGCTAGTGTCACAGGAATGGTTCAAAACATAGACAGTAAGAAGAGTCAGTCTCCTTTAACTTAATTCTGCACTGTGCCTTTTGTATTTAATTCCGATGCAATTTCTGTGTTTCATCGTCAATAAGAAGGACCAAGGGATACAGTAAACGTGGAGTGAAGCATCGGAGTCTATAACTAGTGTCAAAGGTCTGGTTCAAAAATAGACAGTAAGCAGAGTCAGTCTTCTTGAACTTAATTCGGCATTGTGCCTTCTGTATTTAATTCCGATGTAATTTCTGTGTTTCATCGTCAATAAGAAGGTCAGAGGGATACAGTATACCTGAAGTGAAGCATCGGAATCCATAACTAGTGTCACAGGAATGGTTCAAAACATAGTCAGTAAGAAGAGTTAGTCTTCTTGTACTTAAGTCGGAATTGCGCCTTTTGTATTTACTTCCGATGCAATTTCTGTGTTTCATCGTCAATAAGAAGGTCCAAGGGATACAGTAAACCTGAAGTGAAGCATCGGAATCCGTAACTAGTGTCACAGGAGTGGTTCAAAGCATAGTCAGAAAGGAGAGTCAGTCTTCTTGTACTTAAGTCGGCATTGTGCCTTTTGTATTTAATTCCGATGCAATTTCTGTTTTTCATCGTAAATAGGAACGTCCAAGGGATACAGTAAACCTGAGGTGAAGCATCGTAATCTATAACTAGTTTCACAGGAATGGTTCAAATCATAGTCAGTAAGAAGAGTCAGTCTTCGTGTACTTAAGTTGGCATTGTGCCTTTTCTATTTAATTCCGATGCGATTTCTGTGTTTCATCGTCAATAAGAAGGTCCAAGGGATACAGTAAACCTGAAGTGAAGCATCGGAATATATAACTAGTGTCACAGGAGTGGTTCAAAGCATAGTCAGAAAGGAGAGTCAGTCTTCTTGTACTTAAGTCGGCATTGTGCCTTTTGTATTTAATTCCGATGCAATTTCTGTGTTTCATCGTAAATAGGAACGTCCAAGGGATACAGTAAACCTGAGGTGAAGCATCGTAATCTATAACTAGTTTCACAGGAATGGTTCAAATCATAGTCAGTAAGAAGAGTCAGTCTTCTTGTACTTAAGTTGGCATTGTGCCTTTTCTATTTAATTCCGAAGCGATTTCTGTGTTTCATCGTCAATAAGAAGGTCAGAGGGATACAGTAATCCTGAAGGGAAGCATCGGAATCTATAACTAGTGTCACAGGAATGGTTCAAAACATAGTCAGTAAGAAGAGTCAGTCTTCTTGTAGTTAAGACGGCATTGTGCCTTTTCTATTTAATTCCGATGCAATTTCTGTGTTTCATCGTCAATAAGAAGGTCCAAGGGATACAGTAAACCTGGAGTGAAGCATCGGAAACTATAACTAGTGTCACAGGAATGGTTCAAAACATAGACAGTAAGAAGAGTCAGTCTTCTTGTACTTACGTCGGCATAGTGCCTTTTCTATTTGATTCCGATGCAATTTGTGTGTTTCAACGTCAGTAAGAAGGTCCAAGGCATACAGTAAACCTGGAGTGTAGCATCGGAATCTATAACTAGTGTCACAGGAATGGTTCAAAACATAGACAGTAAGAAGAGTCAGTCTCCTTGTACTTAATTCTGCACTGTGCCTTTTGTATTTAATTCCGATGCAATTTCTGTGTTTCATCGTCAATAAGAAGGACCAAGGGATACAGTAAACCTGGAGTGAAGCATCGGAGTCTATAACTAGTGTCACAGGACTGATTCAAAATAGACAGTAAGAAGAGTCAGTCTTCTAGAACTTAATTCGGCATTGTGCCTTTTGTATTCATTCCGATGCAATTTCAGTGTTTCATCGTCAATAAGAAGGTCAGAGGGATACAGTAAACCTGAAGTGAAGCATCGGAATCCATAACTAGTGTCACAGGAATGGTTCAAAACATAGTCAGTAAGAAGAGACAGTCTTCTTGTACTTAAGTCGGCATTGTGCCTTTTGTATTTAATTGCGATGCAATTTCTGTGTTTCATCGTCAATAAGAAGGTCCAAGGGACACAGTAAACCTGGAGTGAAGCATCGGAATCTGTAACTAGTGTCACAGGAATGGTTCAAATCATAGACTGTAAGAAGAGCCAGTCTTCGTGCACTTCAGTCGGCATTTTGCCTTTTGTATTTAATTCCGATGCAATTTTTGTGTTTCATAGTCAATAAGAAGGTCCAAGGGATACAGTAACCCTGAAGTGAAGCATCGGGATCTATAACTAGTGTCACAGGAATCTGTCAAAGCATAGTCAGTAAGAAGAGTCAGTCTTCTTGTACTTAAGTCGGCATAGTGCCTTTTCTATTTAATTCCGATGCAATTTGTGTGTTTCATCGTCAATAAGAAGGTCCAAGGGATACAGTAAACCTGGAGTGAAGCATCGGAATCTATAACTAGTGTCAATGGTATGATTCAAAACATGGACGGTAAGAAGAGTCAGTCTTCTTGTACTTAAGTCGGCATTGTGCCTTTTGGATTTAATTACGATGCAATGTCTGTGTTTCATTGTCATTAAGAAGGTCAGAGGAATACAGTAAACCTGAAGTGAAGCATCGGAAACTATAGCTAGTGTCACAGGAATGGTTCAAAACATAGTCAGTAAGAAGAGTCAATCTTGTTGTCCTTAAGTCGGTATTGTGCCTTTTGTATTTAATTCCGATGCCATTTCTGTGTTTCATAGTCAATAAGAAGGTCCAAGGGATGCAGTAAAACAGGAGTGAAGCATCGGAATCTATAACTAGTGTCACAGAAATGGTTCAAAACATAGTCAGTAAGAAGTGTCAGTCTTCTTGTAGTTAAGACGGCATTGTGCCTTTTCTATTTAATTCCGATGCTATTTCTGTGTTTCATCGTCAATAAGAAGGTCCAAGGGATACAGTAAACCTGGAGTGAAGCATCGGAAACTATAACTAGTGTCACAGGAATGGTTCAAAACATAGACAGTAAGAAGAGTCAATCTTCTTGTACTTACGTCGGCATACTGCCTTTTCTATTTAATTCCGATGCAATTTGTGTGTTTCAACGTGAATAAGAAGGTCCAAGGGATACAGTAAACCTGGAGTGTAGCATCGGAATCTATAACTAGTGTCACAGGAATGGTTCAAAACATAGACAGTAAGAAGAGTCAGTCTTCGTGTACTTAAGTCGGCATTTTGCCTTTTTTATTTAATTCCGATGCAATTTCTGTGTTTTATCGTCAATAAGAAGGTCCAAGGCATACAGTAAACCTGAGGTGAAGCATCGGAATCTATAAGTAGTGTCACAGGAATGGTTCAAAACATAGTCAGTAAGAAGAGTCAGTCTTCTTGTACATAAGTCGGCATTGTACCGTTTCTATTTAATTCCGATGCAATTTCTGTGTTTCATCGTCAATAACAAGATCCAAGGGATACAGTAAACCTGGAGTGAAGCATCGGAATCTATAACTAGTGTCAATGGAATATTTCAAAACATAGACATTAAGAAGAGTCAGTCTCCTTGTGCTTAATTCTGCACTGTGCTCTTTGTATTTAATTCCGATGCAATTTCTGTGTTTCATCGTCAATAAGAATGTCCAAGGGATACAGTAAACCTGAAGTGTAGCATCGGAATTTATAACTGGTGTCACAGGAATGGTTCAAAACATAGTCAGTAAGAAAAGTCAGTCTTCTTGTACTTAGGTCGGCATTGTACATTTTCTATTTAATTCCGATGCAATTTCTGTGTTTAATCGTCAATAAGAAGGACCAAGGGATACAGTAAACCTGGAGTGAAGCATCGGAGTCTATAACTAGTGTCACAGGACTGGTTCCAAAATAGACAGTAAGAAGAGTCAGTCTTCTAGAACTTAATTCTGCATTGTGCCTTTTGTATTCAATTCCGATGCAATTTCTGTGTTTCATCGTCAATAAGAAGGTCAGAGGGATACAGTAAACCTGAAGTGAAGCATCGGAATCCATAACTAGTGTCACAGGAATGGTTCAAAGCATAGTCAGTAAGAAGAGTCAGTCTTCTTGTACTTAAGTCGGCATTGTGCCTTTTGTATTTAATTCCGATGCACTTTCTGTGTTTCATCGTCAATAAGAAGGTCCAAGGGACACAGTATACCTGGAGTGAAGCATCGGTATCTGTAACTAGTGTCACAGGAATGGTTCAAATCATACCCAGTAAGAAGAGTCAGTCTTCGTGCACTTCAGTGGGCATTTTGCCTTTTGTATTTAATTCCGATGCAATTTTTGTGTTTCATAGTCAATAAGAAGGTCAAAGGGATACAGTAAACCTGAAGTGAAGCATCGGGATCTATAACTAGTGTCACAGGAATCGTTCAAAACATAGTCAGTAAGAAGAGTCAGTCTTCTTGTACTTAAGTCGGCATAGTGCCTTTTCTACTGAATTCCGATGCAATTTGTGTGTTTCATCGTCAATAAGAAAGTCCAAGGGATACAGTAAACCTGGAGTGAAGCATCGGAATCTATAACTAGTGTCAATGGTATGGTTCAAAACATGGACGGTAAGAAGAGTCAGTCTTCTTGTACTTAAGTCGGCATTGTGCCTTTTGGATTTAATTACGATGCAATGTCTGTGTTTCATCGTCATTAAGAAGGTCAGAGGGATACAGTAAACCTGAAGTGAAGCATCGGAATCTATAGCTAGTGTCACAGGAATGGTTCAAAGCATAGTCAGTAAGAAGAGTCAATCTTGTTGTCCTTAAGTCGGCATTGTGCCTTTTGTATTTAATTCCGATGCAATTTCTGTGTTTCATCGTCAATAAGAAGGTCCAAGGGATGCAGTAAACCAGGAGTGAAGCATCGGAATCTATAACGAGTGTCACAGAAATGGTTCAAAACATAGACAGTAAGAAGAGTCAGTCTTCTTGTACTTAATTCGGCATTGTGCCTTTTGTATTTAATTCCGATGCAGTTTCTGTGTTTCATCGTCAATAACAAGGTCCAAGGGATACAGTAAACCTCAAGTGAAGCATCGGAATTTATAACGGGTGTCACAGGAATGGTTCAAACATAGTCAGTAGGAAGAGTCGGTCTTCATGTACTTAAGTCGGCATTGTGCCTTTTGTATTTAATTCCGATGCATTTTCTGTGTTTCATCGTCAATAAAAAGGTCCAAGGAATACAGTAAACCTGAAGTGAAGCATCGAAATCTATATCTAGTGTCACAGGAATGGTTCAGAACATAGACAGTAAGAAGAGTCAGTCTTATTGTACTTAAGTCGGCATTGTGCCGTTTGTATTTAATTCCGATGCAATTTCTGTGTTTCATCGTCAACAAGAAGGTCCAAGGGATACAGTAAATCTGTAGTGATGCATCGGATCTATGACTAGTGTCACAGGAATGGTTCAAAACATAGTCAGTAAGAAGAGTCAGTCTTCTTGTACTTAAGACGGCATTGTGCCTTTTCTATTTAATTCCGATGCAATTTCTGTGTTTCATCGTTAATAAGAATGTCAAAGGGATTCCGTAAACATGAAGTGAAGCATCGGAATTTATAACTAGTGTCAATGGAATGGTTCAAAACATTGTCAGTATGAAGAGTCAGTCTTCTTGTACGTAAGTCGGCATTGTGCCTTTTCTATTTATTTCCGATGCAATTTCTGTGTTTCATCGTCAATAAGAAGGTCCATGGGATATAGTAAACCTGGAGTGAAGCATCGGAATCTATTACTAGTGTCACAGGAACGGTTCAAAACATAGACAGTAAGAAGAGTCAGTCTTCTTGTACTTACGTCGACATTGTGCCCTTTCTATTTAAATCCGATGAGATTTCAGTGTTTCATCGTCAATATGAAGGTTTAATGGATGCAGTAAACCTGAAGTGAAGCTTCGGAATCTATAGCTAGTGTCACAGGAATGGTTCAAAACATAGACAGTAAGAAGTGTCAGTCTTCTTGTCCTTAAGTCGGCATTGTGCTTTTTGTTATTAATTCCGAAGCAATTTCTGTGTTTCATCCTCAATAAGAAGGTCCAAGGGATACAGTTAACCTGGGGTGAAGCATCGGAATCTATAACTAGTGTCACAGGAATGGTTCAAAACATAGACAGTAAGAAGAGTCAGTCTTCTTGTACTTAAGTCGGCATTTTGCCTTTTGTATTTAATTCCGACGCAATTTCTGTGTTTCATCGTCAATAAGAAGGTCCAAGGCATACAGTAAACCTGAAGTGAGGCATCGGAATTTATAACTAGTGTCACAGGAATGGTTCATAACATAGTCAGTAAGGAGAGTCAGTCTTCTTGTACTTAAGTCGGCATTGTGCCTTTTGTATTTAATTCCGATGCAATATCTGTGTTTCATCGTAAATAGGAACGTATAAGGGATACAGTAAACCTGAGGTGAAGCATCGGAATCTATAACTAGTTTCACAGGAATGGTTCAAATCATAGTCAGTAAGAAGAGTCAGTCTTCTTGTACTTAAGTCGGCATTGTACATTTTCTATTTAATTCCGATGCAATTTCTGTGTTTCATCGTCAATAACAAGGTCCGAGGGATACAGTAAACCTGGAGTGAAGCATAGGAATCTATAACTAGTGTCAATGGAATATTTAAAAACATACACAGTAAGAAGAGTCAGTATCCTTGTACTTAATTCTGCACTGTGCCTTTTGTATTTAATTCCGATGCAATTTCTGTGTTTCATCGTCAATAAGAATGTCCACGGGATACAGTAAACCTGAAGTGTAGCATCGGAATTTATAACTAGTGTCACAGGAATGGTCAAAACACAGTCAGTAAGGAGAGTCAGTCTTCTTGTACTTAAGTCGGCATTGTGCCTTTTTTATTTCATTCCGATGCAATTTCTGTGTTTAATCGTCAATAAGAAGGACCAAGGGATACAGTAAACCTGGAGTGAAGCATCGGAGTCTATAACTAGTGTCACAGGACTGATTCAAAATAGACAGTAAGAAGAGTCAGTCTTCTAGAACTTAATTCGGCATTGTGCCTTTTGCATTCAATTCCGATGCAATTTCTGTGTTTCATCGTCAATAAGAAGGTCAGAGGGATACAGTAAACCTGAAGTGGAGCATCGGAATCCATAACTAGTGTCACAGGAATGGTTCAAAACATAGTCAGTAAGAAGAGACAGTCTTCTTGTAATTAAGTCGGCATTGTGCCTTTTGTATTTAATTGCGATGGAATTTCTGTGTTTCATCGTCAATAAGAAGGTCCAAGGGACACAGTAAACCTGGAGTGAAGCATCGGAATCTGTAACTAGTGTCACAGGAATGGTTCAAATCATAGACTGTAAGAAGAGCCAGTCTTCGTGCACTTCAGTCGGCATTTTGCCCTTTGTATTTAATTCCGATGCAATTTTTGTGTTTCATAGTCAATAAGAAGGTCCAAGGGATACAGTAAACCTGAAGTGAAGCATCGGGATCTATAACTAGTGTCACAGGAATCGTTCAAAGCATAGTCAGTAAGAAGAGTCAGTCTTCTTGTACTTAAGTCGGCATAGTGCCTTTTCTATTTAATTCCGATGCAATTTGTGTGTTTCATCGTCAATAAGAAGGTCCAAGGGATACAGTAAACCTGGAGTGAAGCATCGGAATCTATAACTAGTGTCAATGGTATGGTTCAAAACATGGACGGTAAGATGAGTCAGTCTTCTTGAACTTAAGTCGGTATTGTGCCATTTGGATTTAATTTCGAGCAATGTCTGTGTTTCATTGTCATTAAGAAGGTCAGAGGAATACAGTAAACCTGAAGTGAAGCATCGGAACCTATAGCTAGTGTCACAGGAATGGTTCAAAACATAGTCAGTAAGAAGAGTCAATCTTGTTGTCCTTAAGTCGGCATTGTGCCTTTTGTATTTAATTCCGATGCAATTTCTGTGTTTCATCGTCAATAAGAAGGTCCAAGGGATGCAGTAAAACAGGAGTGAAGCATCGGAATCTATAACTAGTGTCACAGAAATGGTTCAAAACATAGACAGTAAGAAGAGTCAGTCTTCTTGTACTTAATTCGGCATTGTGCCTTTTGTATTTAATTCCGATGCAATTTCTGTGTTTCATCGTCAATAACAAGGTCCAAGGGATACAGTAAATCTGAGGTGTAGCATCGGAATCTATAACTAGTTTCACAGGAATGGTTCAAATCATAGTCAGTAAGAAGAGTCAGTCTTCTTGTACTTAAGTTGGCATTGTGCCTTTTCTATTTAATTCCGATGCAATATCTGTGTTTCATCGTCAATAAGAAGGTCAGAGGGATACAGTTATCCTGAAGGGAAGCATCGGAATCTATAACTAGTGTCACAGGAATGGTTCAAAACATAGTCAGTAAGAAGAGTCAGTCTTCTTGTAGTTAAGACGGCATTGTGCCTTTTCTATTTACTTCCGATGCAATTTCTGTGTTTCATCGTCAATAAGAAGGTCCAAGGGAAACAGTAAATCTGGAGTGAAGCATCGGAAACTATAACTAGTGTCACAGGAATGGTTCAAAACAAAGACAGTAAGAAGAGTCAGTCTTCTTGTACTTACGTCGGCATACTGCCTTTTCTATTTAATTCCGATGCAATTTGTGTGTTTCAACGTCAATAAGAAGGTCCAAGGGATACAGTAAACCTGGAGTGTAGCATCGGAATCGATAACTAGTGTCACAGGAATGGTTCAAAACATAGACAGTAAGAAGAGTCAGTCTTCGTGTACTTAAGTCGGCATTTTGCCTTTTTTATTTAATTCCGATGCAATTTCTGTGTTTTATCGTCAATAAGAAGGTCCAAGGCATACAGTAAACCTGAGGTGAAGCATCGGAATCTATAAGTAGTGTCACAGGAATGGTTCAAAGCATAGTCAGTAAGAAGAGTCCGTCTTCTTGTACTTAAGTCGGCATTGTACCTTTTCTATTTAATTCCGATGCAATTTCTGTGTTTAATCGTCAATAACAAGGTCCAAGGGATACAGTAAACCTGGAGTGAAGCATCGGAATCTATAACTAGTGTCAATGGAATATTTCAAAACATAGACAGTAAGAAGAGTCAGTCTCATTGTACTTAATTCTTCACTGTGCCTTTTGTATTTAATTCCGATGCAACTTCTGTGTTTCATCGTCAATAAGAATGTCCAAGGGATACAGTGAACCTGAAGTGTAGCATCGGAATTTATAACTGGTGTCACAGGAATGGTTCAAAACATAGTCAGTAAGAAGAGTCAGTCTTCTTGTACGTAAGTCGGCATTGTACCTTTTCTATTTAATTCCGATGCAATTTCTGTGTTTAATCGTCAATAAGAAGGACCAAGGGATACAGTAAACCTGGAGTGAAGCATCGGAGTCTATAACTAGTGTCACAGGACTGGTTCAAAAATAGACAGTAAGAAGAGTCAGTCTTCTAGACCTTAATTCTGCATTGTGCCTTTTGTATTCAATTCCGATGCAATTTCTGTATTTCATCGTCAATAAGAAGGTCAGAGGGATACAGTAAACCTGAAGTGAAGCATCGGAATCCATAACTAGTGTCACAGGAATGGTTCAAAGCATAGTCAGTAAGAAGAGTCAGTCTTCTTGTACTTAAGTCGGCATTGTGCCTTTTGTATTTAATTCCGATGCAATTTCTGTGTTTCATCGTCAATAAGAAGGTCCAAGGGACTCAGTAAACCTGGAGTGAAGCATCGGAATCTGTAACTAGTGTCACAGGAATGGTTCAAATCATACCCTGTAAGAAGAGTCAGTCTTCGTGCACTTCAGTCGGCATTTTGCCTTTTGTATTTAATTCCGATGCAATTTTTGTGTTTCATAGTCAATAAGAAGGTCCAAGGGATACAGTAAACCTGAAGTGTAGCATCGGAATTTATAACTGGTGTCACAGGAATCGTTCAAACATAGTCAGTAAGAAGAGTCAGTCTTCTTGTACTTAAGTCGGCATAGTTCCTTTTCTACTGAATTCCGATGCAATTTGTGTGTTTCATCGTCAATAAGAAGGTCCAAGGGATACAGTGAACCTGGAGTGAAGCATAGGAATCTATAACTAGTGTCAATGGTATGGTTCAAAACATGGACGGTAAGAAGAGTCAGTCTTCTTGTACTTAATTCGGCATTGTGCCTTTTGTATTTAATTCCGATGCAATTTCTGTGTTTCATCGTCAATAACAAGGTCCAACTGATACAGTAAACCTCAAGTGAAGCATCGGAATATATAACGGGTGTCACAGGAATGGTTCAAACATAGTCAGTAGGAAGAGTCGGTCTTCACGTACTTAAGTCGGCATTGTGCCTTTTGTATTTAATTCCGATGCGTTTTCTGTGTTTCATCGTCAATAAAAAGGTCCAAGGTATACAGTAAATCTGTAGTGATGCATCGGATCTATGACTAGTGTCACAGGAATGGTTCAAAACATAGTCAGTAAGAAGAGTCAGTCTTCTTGTACTTAAGTCGGCATTGTGCCTTTTCTATTTAATTCCGATGCAATTTCTGTGTTTCATCGTCAATAACAAGGTCCAAGGGATACAGTAAACCTGGAGTGAAGCATCGGAATCTATAACTAGTGTCAATGGTATGGTTCAAAACATGGACGGTAAGAAGTGTCAGTCTTCTTGTACTTAAGTCGGCATTGTGCCTTTTGGATTTAATTTCGATGCAATGTCTGTGTTTCATTGTCATTAAGAAGGTCAGAGGAATACAGTAAACCTGAAGTGAAGCATCGGAATCTATAGCTAGTGTCACAGGAATGGTTCAAAACATAGTCAGTAAGAAGAGTCAATCTGGTTGTCTTTAAGTCGGCATTGTGCCTTTTGTATTTAATTCCGATGCAATTTCTGTGTTTCATCGTCAATAAGAAGGTCCAAGGGATGCAGTAAAACAGGAGTGAAGCATCGGAATCTATAACTAGTGTCACAGAAATGGTTCAAAACATAGACAGTAAGAAGGGTCAGTCTTCTTGTACTTAATTCGGCATTGTGCCTTTTGTATTTAATTCCGATGCAATTTCTGTATTTCATCGTCAATAACAAGGTCCAAGGGATACAGTAAATCTGAGGTGAAGCATCGGAATCTATAACTAGTTTCACAGGAATGGTTCAAATCATAGTCAGTAAGAAGAGTCAGTCTTCTTGTACTTAAGTTGGCATTGTGCCTTTTCTATTTAATTCCGATGCAATATCTGAGTTTCATCGTCAATAAGAAGGTCAGAGGGATACAGTAATCCTGAAGGGAAGCATTGGAATCTATAACTAGTGTCACAGGAATGGTTCAAAACATAGTCAGTAAGAAGAGTCAGTCTTCTTGTAGTTAAGACGGCATTGTGCCTTTTCTATTTAATTCCGATGCAATTTCTGTGTTTCATCGTCAATAAGAAGGTCCAAGGGAAACAGTAAATCTGGAGTGAAGCATCGGAAACTATAACTAGTGTCACAGGAATGGTTCAAAACATAGACAGTAAGAAGAGTCAGTCTTCTTGTACTTACGTCGGCATATTGCCTTTTCTATTTAATTCCGATGCAATTTGTGTGTTTCAACGACAATAAGAAGGTCCAAGGGATACAGTAAACCTGGAGTGTAGCATCGGAATCGATAACTAGTGTCACAGGAATCGTTCAAAACATAGACAGTAAGAAGAGTCCGTCTTCGTGTACTTAAGTCGGCATTTTGCCTTTTTTATTTAATTGCGATGCAATTTCTGTGTTTTATCGTCAATAAGAAGGTCCAAGGCATACAGTAAACCTGAGGTGAAGCATCGGAATCTATAAGTAGTGTCACAGGAATGGTTCAAAGCATAGTCAGTAAGAAGAGTCCGTCTTCTTGTACTTAATTCGGCATTGTACCTTTTCTATTTAATTCCGATGCAATTTCTGTGTTTCATCGTCAATAACAAGGTCCAAGGGATACAGGAAACCTGGAGTGAAGCATCGGAATCTATAACTAGTGTCAATGGAATATTTCAAAACATAGACAGTAAGAAGAGGCAGTCTCATTGTACTTAATTCTGCACTGTGCCTTTTGTATTTAATTCCGATGCAATTTCTGTGTTTCATCGTCAATAAGAATGTCCAAGGGATACAGTGAACCTGAAGTGTAGCATCGGAATTTATAACTGGTGTCACAGGAATGGTTCAAAACATAGTCAGTAAGAAGAGTCAGTCTTCTTGTACTTAAGTCGGCATTGTACCTTTTCTATTTAATTCCGATGCAATTTCTGTGTTTAATCGTCAATAAGAAGGACCAAGGGATACAGTAAACCTGGAGTGAAGCATCGGAGTCTATAACTAGTGTCACAGGACTGGTTCAAAAATAGACAGTAAGAAGAGTCAGTCTTCTAGAACTTAATTCTGCATTATGCCTTTTGTATTCAATTCCGATGCAATTTCTGTGTTTCATCGTCAATATGAAGGTCAGAGGGATACAGTAAACCTGAAGTGAAGCATCGGAATCCATAACTAGTGTCACAGGAATGGTTCAAAGCATAGTCAGTAAGAAGAGTCAGTCTTCTTGTACTTAAGTCGGCATAGTGCCTTTTGTATTTAATTCCGATGCAATTTCTGTGTTTCATCGTCAATAAGAAGGTCCAAGGGACTCAGTAAACCTGGAGTGAAGCATCGGAATCTGTAACTAGTGTCACAGGAATGGTTCAAATCATACCCTGTAAGAAGAGTCAGTCTTCGTGCACTTCAGTCGGCATTTTGCCTTTTGTATTTAATTCCGATGCAATTTTTGTGTTTCATAGTCAATAAGAAGGTCCAAGGGATACAGTAAACCTGAAGTGTAGCATCGGAATTTATAACTGGTGTCACAGGAATCGTTCAAAACATAGTCAGTAAGAAGAGTCAGTCTTCTTGTACTTAAGTCGGCATACTGCCTTTTCTACTGAATTCCGATGCAATTTGTGTGTTTCATCGTCAATAAGAAGGTCCAAGGGATACAGTGAACCTGGAGTGAAGCGTAGGAATCTATAACTAGTGTCAATGGTATGGTTCAAAACATGGACGGTAAGAAGAGTCAGTCTTCTTCTACTTAAGTCGGCATTGTGCGTTTTGGATTTAATTACGATGCAATGTCTGTGTTTCATCGTCATTAAGAAGGTCAGAGGGATACAGTAAACCTAGAGTGAAGCATCGGAATCTATAGCTAGTGTCACAGGAATGGTTCAAAACATAGACAGTAAGAAGAGTCAGTCTTCTTGTACTTAATTCGGCATTGTGCCTTTTGTATTTAATTCCAGTGCAATTTCTGTGTTTCATCGTCAATAAGAAGGTCCAAGGGAAGCAGTAAACCAGGAGTGAAGCATCGGAATCTATAACTAGTGTCACAGAGATGGTTCAAAACATAGACAGTAAGAAGAGTCAGTCTTCTTGTACTTAATTCGGCATTGTGCCTTTTGCATTTAATTCCGATGCAATTTCTGTGTTTCATCGTCAATAACAAGGTCCAACTGATACAGTAAACCTCAAGTGAAGCATCGGAATTTATAACGGGTGTCACAGGAATGGTTCAAACATAGTCAGTAGGAAGAGTCGGTCTTCACGTACTTAAGTCGGCATTGTGCCTTTTGTATTTAATTCCGATGCGTTTTCTGTGTTTCATCGTCAATAAAAAGGTCCAAGGTATACAGTAAATCTGTAGTGATGCATCGGATCTATGACCAGTGTCACAGGAGTGGTTCATAACATTGTCAGTAAGAAGAGTCAGTCTTCTTGTACTTATGTCGGCATTGTGCCTTTTCTATTTAATTCCGATGCAATTTCTGTGTTTCATCGTCAATAACAAGGTCCAAGGGATACAGTAAACCTGGAGTGAAGCATCGGAATCTATAACTAGTGTCAATGGAATATTTAAAAACATAGACAGTAAGAAGAGTCAGTATCCTTGTACTTAATTCTGCACTGTGCATTTTATATTTAATTCCGATGCAATTTCTGTGTTTCATCGTCAATAAGAATGTCCACGGGATACAGTAAACCTGAAGTGTAGCATCGGTATTTATAACTAGTGTCACAGGAATGGTTCAAAACACAGTCAGTAAGAAGAGTCAGTCTTCTTGTACTTAAGTCGGCATTGTGCCTTTTTTATTTCATTCCGATGCAATTTCTGAGTTTAATCGTCAATAAGAAGGACCAAGGGATACAGTAAACCTGGAGTGAAGCATCGGAGTCTATAACTAGTGTCACAGGACTGATTCAAAATAGACAGTAAGAAGAGTCAGTCTTCTAGAACTTAATTCGGCATTGTGCCTTTTGCATTCAATTCCGATGCAATTTCTGTGTTTCATCGTCAATAAGAAGGTCAGAGGGATACAGTAAACCTGAAGTGGAGCATCGGAATCCATAACTAGTGTCACAGGAATGGTTCAAAACATAGTCAGTAAGAAGAGACAGTCTTCTTGTACTTAAGTCGGCATTGTGCCTTTTGTATTTAATTGCGATGCAATTTCTGTGTTTCAACGTCAATAAGAAGGTCCAAGGGACACAGTAAACCTGGAGTGAAGCATCGGAATCTGTAACTAGTGTCACAGGAATGGTTCAAATCATAGACTGTAAGAAGAGCCAGTCTTCGTGCACATCAGTCGGCATTTTGCCTTTTGTATTTAATTCCGATGCAATTTTTGTGTTTCATAGTCAATAAGAAGGTCCAAGGGATGCAGTAAACCTGAAGTGAAGCATCGGGATCTATAACTAGTGTCACAGGAATCGTTCAAAGCATAGTCAGTAAGAAGAGTCAGTCTTCTTGTACTTAAGTCGGCATAGTGCCTTTTCTATTTAATTCCGATGCAATTTGTGTGTTTCATCGTCAATAAGAAGGTCCAAGGGATACAGTAAACCTGGAGTGTAGCATCGGAATCGATAACTAGTGTCACAGGAATGGTTCAAAACATAGAGAGTAAGAAGAGTCAGTCTTCGTGTACTTAAGTCGGCATTTTGCCTTTTTTATTTAATTCCGATGCAATTTCTGTGTTTTATCGTCAATAAGAAGGTCCAAGGCATACAGTAAGCCTCAGGTGAAGCATCGGAATCTATAAGTAGTGTCACAGGAATGGTTCAAAGCATAGTCAGTAAGAAGAGTCCGTCTTCTTGTACTTAAGTCGGCATTGTACCTTTTCTATTTAATTCCGATGCAATTTCTGTGTTTCATCGTCAATAACAAGGTCCAAGGGATACAGTAAACCTGGAGTGAAGCATCGGAATCTATAACTAGTGTCAATGGAATATTTCAAAACATAGACAGTAAGAAGAGTCAGTCTCATTGTACTTAATTCTGCACTGTGCCTTTTGTATTTAATTGCGATGGAATTTCTGTGTTTCATCGTCAATAAGAAGGTCCAAGGGACACAGTAAACCTGGAGTGAAGCATCGGAATCTGTAACTAGTGTCACAGGAATGGTTCAAATCATAGACTGTAAGAAGAGCCAGTCTTCGTGCACTTCAGTCGGCATTTTGCCCTTTGTATTTAATTCCGATGCAATTTTTGTGTTTCATAGTCAATAAGAAGGTCCAAGGGATACAGTAAACCTGAAGTGAAGCATCGGGATCTATAACTAGTGTCACAGGAATCGTTCAAAGCATAGTCAGTAAGAAGAGTCAGTCTTCTTGTACTTAAGTCGGCATAGTGCCTTTTCTATTTAATTCCGATGCAATTTGTGTGTTTCATCGTCAATAAGAAGGTCCAAGGGATACAGTAAACCTGGAGTGAAGCATCGGAATCTATAACTAGTGTCAATGGTATGGTTCAAAACATGGACGGTAAGATGAGTCAGTCTTCTTGAACTTAAGTCGGTATTGTGCCATTTGGATTTAATTTCGAGCAATGTCTGTGTTTCATTGTCATTAAGAAGGTCAGAGGAATACAGTAAACCTGAAGTGAAGCATCGGAACCTATAGCTAGTGTCACAGGAATGGTTCAAAACATAGTCAGTAAGAAGAGTCAATCTTGTTGTCCTTAAGTCGGCATTGTGCCTTTTGTATTTAATTCCGATGCAATTTCTGTGTTTCATCGTCAATAAGAAGGTCCAAGGGATGCAGTAAAACAGGAGTGAAGCATCGGAATCTATAACTAGTGTCACAGAAATGGTTCAAAACATAGACAGTAAGAAGAGTCAGTCTTCTTGTACTTAATTCGGCATTGTGCCTTTTGTATTTAATTCCGATGCAATTTCTGTGTTTCATCGTCAATAACAAGGTCCAAGGGATACAGTAAATCTGAGGTGTAGCATCGGAATCTATAACTAGTTTCACAGGAATGGTTCAAATCATAGTCAGTAAGAAGAGTCAGTCTTCTTGTACTTAAGTTGGCATTGTGCCTTTTCTATTTAATTCCGATGCAATATCTGTGTTTCATCGTCAATAAGAAGGTCAGAGGGATACAGTTATCCTGAAGGGAAGCATCGGAATCTATAACTAGTGTCACAGGAATGGTTCAAAACATAGTCAGTAAGAAGAGTCAGTCTTCTTGTAGTTAAGACGGCATTGTGCCTTTTCTATTTAATTCCGATGCAATTTCTGTGTTTCATCGTCAATAAGAAGGTCCAAGGGAAACAGTAAATCTGGAGTGAAGCATCGGAAACTATAACTAGTGTCACAGGAATGGTTCAAAACAAAGACAGTAAGAAGAGTCAGTCTTCTTGTACTTACGTCGGCATACTGCCTTTTCTATTTAATTCCGATGCAATTTGTGTGTTTCAACGTCAATAAGAAGGTCCAAGGGATACAGTAAAACTGGAGTGTAGCATCGGAATCGATAACTAGTGTCACAGGAATGGTTCAAAACATAGACAGTAAGAAGAGTCAGTCTTCGTGTACTTAAGTCGGCATTTTGCCTTTTTTATTTAATTCCGATGCAATTTCTGTGTTTTATCGTCAATAAGAAGGTCCAAGGCATACAGTAAACCTGAGGTGAAGCATCGGAATCTATAAGTAGTGTCACAGGAATGGTTCAAAGCATAGTCAGTAAGAAGAGTCCGTCTTCTTGTACTTAAGTCGGCATTGTACCTTTTCTATTTAATTCCGATGCAATTTCTGTGTTTAATCGTCAATAACAAGGTCCAAGGGATACAGTAAACCTGGAGTGAAGCATCGGAATCTATAACTAGTGTCAATGGAATATTTCAAAACATAGACAGTAAGAAGAGTCAGTCTCATTGTACTTAATTCTGCACTGTGCCTTTTGTATTTAATTCCGATGCAACTTCTGTGTTTCATCGTCAATAAGAATGTCCAAGGGATACAGTGAACCTGAAGTGTAGCATCGGAATTTATAACTGGTGTCACAGGAATGGTTCAAAACATAGTCAGTAAGAAGAGTCAGTCTTCTTGTACTTAAGTCGGCATTGTACCTTTTCTATTTAATTCCGATGCAATTTCTGTGTTTAATCGTCAATAAGAAGGACCAAGGGATACAGTAAACCTGGAGTGAAGCATCGGAGTCTATAACTAGTGTCACAGGACTGGTTCAAAAATAGACAGTAAGAAGAGTCAGTCTTCTAGACCTTAATTCTGCATTGTGCCTTTTGTATTCAATTCCGATGCAATTTCTGTATTTCATCGTCAATAAGAAGGTCAGAGGGATACAGTAAACCTGAAGTGAAGCATCGGAATCCATAACTAGTGTCACAGGAATGGTTCAAAGCATAGTCAGTAAGAAGAGTCAGTCTGCTTGTACTTAAGTCGGCATTGTGCCTTTTGTATTTAATTCCGATGCAATTTCTGTGTTTCATCGTCAATAAGAAGGTCCAAGGGACTCAGTAAACCTGGAGTGAAGCATCGGAATCTGTAACTAGTGTCACAGGAATGGTTCAAATCATACCCTGTAAGAAGAGTCAGTCTTCGTGCACTTCAGTCGGCATTTTGCCTTTTGTATTTAATTCCGATGCAATTTTTGTGTTTCATAGTCAATAAGAAGGTCCAAGGGATACAGTAAACCTGAAGTGTAGCATCGGAATTTATAACTGGTGTCACAGGAATCGTTCAAACATAGTCAGTAAGAAGAGTCAGTCTTCTTGTACTTAAGTCGGCATAGTTCCTTTTCTACTGAATTCCGATGCAATTTGTGTGTTTCATCGTCAATAAGAAGGTCCAAGGGATACAGTGAACCTGGAGTGAAGCATAGGAATCTATAACTAGTGTCAATGGTATGGTTCAAAACATGGACGGTAAGAAGAGTCAGTCTTCTTGTACTTAATTCGGCATTGTGCCTTTTGTATTTAATTCCGATGCAATTTCTGTGTTTCATCGTCAATAACAAGGTCCAACTGATACAGTAAACCTCAAGTGAAGCATCGGAATATATAACGGGTGTCACAGGAATGGTTCAAACATAGTCAGTAGGAAGAGTCGGTCTTCACGTACTTAAGTCGGCATTGTGCCTTTTGTATTTAATTCCGATGCGTTTTCTGTGTTTCATCGTCAATAAAAAGGTCCAAGGTATACAGTAAATCTGTAGTGATGCATCGGATCTATGACTAGTGTCACAGGAATGGTTCAAAACATAGTCAGTAAGAAGAGTCAGTCTTCTTGTACTTAAGTCGGCATTGTGCCTTTTCTATTTAATTCCGATGCAATTTCTGTGTTTCATCGTCAATAACAAGGTCCAAGGGATACAGTAAACCTGGAGTGAAGCATCGGAATCTATAACTAGTGTCAATGGTATGGTTCAAAACATGGACGGTAAGAAGTGTCAGTCTTCTTGTACTTAAGTCGGCATTGTGCCTTTTGGATTTAATTTCGATGCAATGTCTGTGTTTCATTGTCATTAAGAAGGTCAGAGGAATACAGTAAACCTGAAGTGAAGCATCGGAATCTATAGCTAGTGTCACAGGAATGGTTCAAAACATAGTCAGTAAGAAGAGTCAATCTGGTTGTCTTTAAGTCGGCATTGTGCCTTTTGTATTTAATTCCGATGCAATTTCTGTGTTTCATCGTCAATAAGAAGGTCCAAGGGATGCAGTAAAACAGGAGTGAAGCATCGGAATCTATAACTAGTGTCACAGAAATGGTTCAAAACATAGACAGTAAGAAGGGTCAGTCTTCTTGCACTTAATTCGGCATTGTGCCTTTTGTATTTAATTCCGATGCAATTTCTGTATTTCATCGTCAATAACAAGGTCCAAGGGATACAGTAAATCTGAGGTGAAGCATCGGAATCTATAACTAGTTTCACAGGAATGGTTCAAATCATAGTCAGTAAGAAGAGTCAGTCTTCTTGTACTTAAGTTGGCATTGTGCCTTTTCTATTTAATTCCGATGCAATATCTGAGTTTCATCGTCAATAAGAAGGTCAGAGGGATACAGTAATCCTGAAGGGAAGCATTGGAATCTATAACTAGTGTCACAGGAATGGTTCAAAACATAGTCAGTAAGAAGAGTCAGTCTTCTTGTAGTTAAGACGGCATTGTGCCTTTTCTATTTAATTCCGATGCAATTTCTGTGTTTCATCGTCAATAAGAAGGTCCAAGGGAAACAGTAAATCTGGAGTGAAGCATCGGAAACTATAACTAGTGTCACAGGAATGGTTCAAAACATAGACAGTAAGAAGAGTCAGTCTTCTTGGACTTACGTCGGCATATTGCCTTTTCTATTTAATTCCGATGCAATTTGTGTGTTTCAACGACAATAAGAAGGTCCAAGGGATACAGTAAACCTGGAGTGTAGCATCGGAATCGATAACTAGTGTCACAGGAATCGTTCAAAACATAGACAGTAAGAAGAGTCCGTCTTCGTGTACTTAAGTCGGCATTTTGCCTTTTTTATTTAATTGCGATGCAATTTCTGTGTTTTATCGTCAATAAGAAGGTCCAAGGCATACAGTAAACCTGAGGTGAAGCATCGGAATCTATAAGTAGTGTCACAGGAATGGTTCAAAGCATAGTCAGTAAGAAGAGTCCGTCTTCTTGTACTTAATTCGGCATTGTACCTTTTCTATTTAATTCCGATGCAATTTCTGTGTTTCATCGTCAATAACAAGGTCCAAGGGATACAGGAAACCTGGAGTGAAGCATCGGAATCTATAACTAGTGTCAATGGAATATTTCAAAACATAGACAGTAAGAAGAGGCAGTCTCATTGTACTTAATTCTGCACTGTGCCTTTTGTATTTAATTCCGATGCAATTTCTGTGTTTCATCGTCAATAAGAATGTCCAAGGGATACAGTGAACCTGAAGTGTAGCATCGGAATTTATAACTGGTGTCACAGGAATGGTTCAAAACATAGTCAGTAAGAAGAGTCAGTCTTCTTGTACTTAAGTCGGCATTGTAGCTTTTCTATTTAATTCCGATGCAATTTCTGTGTTTAATCGTCAATAAGAAGGACCAAGGGATACAGTAAACCTGGAGTGAAGCATCGGAGTCTATAACTAGTGTCACAGGACTGGTTCAAAAATAGACAGTAAGAAGAGTCAGTCTTCTAGAACTTAATTCTGCATTATGCCTTTTGTATTCAATTCCGATGCAATTTCTGTGTTTCATCGTCAATATGAAGGTCAGAGGGATACAGTAAACCTGAAGTGAAGCATCGGAATCCATAACTAGTGTCACAGGAATGGTTCAAAGCATAGTCAGTAAGAAGAGTCAGTCTTCTTGTACTTAAGTCGGCATAGTGCCTTTTGTATTTAATTCCGATGCAATTTCTGTGTTTCATCGTCAATAAGAAGGTCCAAGGGACTCAGTAAACCTGGAGTGAAGCATCGGAATCTGTAACTAGTGTCACAGGAATGGTTCAAATCATACCCTGTAAGAAGAGTCAGTCTTCGTGCACTTCAGTCGGCATTTTGCCTTTTGTATTTAATTCCGATGCAATTTTTGTGTTTCATAGTCAATAAGAAGGTCCAAGGGATACAGTAAACCTGAAGTGTAGCATCGGAATTTATAACTGGTGTCACAGGAATCGTTCAAAACATAGTCAGTAAGAAGAGTCAGTCTTCTTGTACTTAAGTCGGCATACTGCCTTTTCTACTGAATTCCGATGCAATTTGTGTGTTTCATCGTCAATAAGAAGGTCCAAGGGATACAGTGAACCTGGAGTGAAGCGTAGGAATCTATAACTAGTGTCAATGGTATGGTTCAAAACATGGACGGTAAGAAGAGTCAGTCTTCTTCTACTTAAGTCGGCATTGTGCGTTTTGGATTTAATTACGATGCAATGTCTGTGTTTCATCGTCATTAAGAAGGTCAGAGGGATACAGTAAACCTAGAGTGAAGCATCGGAATCTATAGTTAGTGTCACAGGAATGGTTCAAAACATAGACAGTAAGAAGAGTCAGTCTTCTTGTACTTAATTCGGCATTGTGCCTTTTGTATTTAATTCCAGTGCAATTTCTGTGTTTCATCGTCAATAAGAAGGTCCAAGGGAAGCAGTAAACCAGGAGTGAAGCATCGGAATCTATAACTAGTGTCACAGAGATGGTTCAAAACATAGACAGTAAGAAGAGTCAGTCTTCTTGTACTTAATTCGGCATTGTGCCTTTTGCATTTAATTCCGATGCAATTTCTGTGTTTCATCGTCAATAACAAGGTCCAACTGATACAGTAAACCTCAAGTGAAGCATCGGAATTTATAACGGGTGTCACAGGAATGGTTCAAACATAGTCAGTAGGAAGAGTCGGTCTTCACGTACTTAAGTCGGCATTGTGCCTTTTGTATTTAATTCCGATGCGTTTTCTGTGTTTCATCGTCAATAAAAAGGTCCAAGGTATACAGTAAATCTGTAGTGATGCATCGGATCTATGACCAGTGTCACAGGAGTGGTTCATAACATTGTCAGTAAGAAGAGTCAGTCTTCTTGTACTTATGTCGGCATTGTGCCTTTTCTATTTAATTCCGATGCAATTTCTGTGTTTCATCGTCAATAACAAGGTCCAAGGGATACAGTAAACCTGGAGTGAAGCATCGGAATCTATAACTAGTGTCAATGGAATATTTAAAAACATAGACAGTAAGAAGAGTCAGTATCCTTGTACTTAATTCTGCACTGTGCATTTTATATTTAATTCCGATGCAATTTCTGTGTTTCATCGTCAATAAGAATGTCCACGGGATACAGTAAACCTGAAGTGTAGCATCGGTATTTATAACTAGTGTCACAGGAATGGTTCAAAACACAGTCAGTAAGAAGAGTCAGTCTTCTTGTACTTAAGTCGGCATTGTGCCTTTTTTATTTCATTCCGATGCAATTTCTGTGTTTAATCGTCAATAAGAAGGACCAAGGGATACAGTAAACCTGGAGTGAAGCATCGGAGTCTATAACTAGTGTCACAGGACTGATTCAAAATAGACAGTAAGAAGAGTCAGTCTTCTAGAACTTAATTCGGCATTGTGCCTTTTGCATTCAATTCCGATGCAATTTCTGTGTTTCATCGTCAATAAGAAGGTCAGAGGGATACAGTAAACCTGAAGTGGAGCATCGGAATCCATAACTAGTGTCACAGGAATGGTTCAAAACATAGTCAGTAAGAAGAGACAGTCTTCTTGTACTTAAGTCGGCATTGTGCCTTTTGTATTTAATTGCGATGCAATTTCTGTGTTTCAACGTCAATAAGAAGGTCCAAGGGACACAGTAAACCTGGAGTGAAGCATCGGAATCTGTAACTAGTGTCACAGGAATGGTTCAAATCATAGACTGTAAGAAGAGCCAGTCTTCGTGCACATCAGTCGGCATTTTGCCTTTTGTATTTAATTCCGATGCAATTTTTGTGTTTCATAGTCAATAAGAAGGTCCAAGGGATGCAGTAAACCTGAAGTGAAGCATCGGGATCTATAACTAGTGTCACAGGAATCGTTCAAAGCATAGTCAGTAAGAAGAGTCAGTCTTCTTGTACTTAAGTCGGCATAGTGCCTTTTCTATTTAATTCCGATGCAATTTGTGTGTTTCATCGTCAATAAGAAGGTCCAAGGGATACAGTAAACCTGGAGTGTAGCATCGGAATCGATAACTAGTGTCACAGGAATGGTTCAAAACATAGAGAGTAAGAAGAGTCAGTCTTCGTGTACTTAAGTCGGCATTTTGCCTTTTTTATTTAATTCCGATGCAATTTCTGTGTTTTATCGTCAATAAGAAGGTCCAAGGCATACAGTAAGCCTCAGGTGAAGCATCGGAATCTATAAGTAGTGTCACAGGAATGGTTCAAAGCATAGTCAGTAAGAAGAGTCCGTCTTCTTGTACTTAAGTCGGCATTGTACCTTTTCTATTTAATTCCGATGCAATTTCTGTGTTTCATCGTCAATAACAAGGTCCAAGGGATACAGTAAACCTGGAGTGAAGCATCGGAATCTATAACTAGTGTCAATGGAATATTTCAAAACATAGACAGTAAGAAGAGTCAGTCTCATTGTACTTAATTCTGCACTGTGCCTTTTGTATTTAATTCCGATGCAATTTCTGTGTTTCATCGTGAATAAGAATGTCCAAGGGATACAGTAAACCTGAAGTGTAGCATCGGAATTTATAACTGGTGTCACAGGAATGGTTCAAAACATAGTCAGTAAGAACAGTCAGTCTTCATGTACTTAAGTCGGCATTGTACCTTTTCTATTTAATTCCGATGTAATTTCTGTGTTTAATCGTCAATAAGAAGGACCAAGGGATACAGTAAACCTGGAGTGAAGCATCGGAATCTATAACTAGTGTCACAGAAATGGTTCAAAACATAGACAGTAAGAAGAGTCAGTCTTCTTGTACTTAATTCGGCATTGTGCCTTTTGTATTTAATTCCGATGCAATTTCTGTGTTTCATCGTCAATAACAAGGTCCAACTGATACAGTAAACCTCAAGTGAAGCATCGGAATTTATAACGGGTGTCACAGGAATGGTTCAAACATAGTCAGTAGGAAGAGTCGGTCTTCACGTACTTAAGTCGGCATTGTGCCTTTTCTATTTCATTCCGATGCGTTTTCTGTGTTTCATCGTCAATAAAAAGGTCCAAGGAATACAGTAAACCTGAAGTGAAGCATCGAAATCTATATCTAGTGTCACAGGAATGGTTCAAAACATAGACAGTAAGAAGAGTCAGTCTTATTGTACTTAAGTCGGCAATGTGCCGATTGTATTTAATTCCGATGCAATTTCTGTGTATCATCGTCAACAAGAAGGTCAAGGTATACAGTAAATCTGTAGTGATGCATCGGATCTATGACTAGTGTCACAGGAATGGTTCAAAACATAGTCAGTAAGAAGAGTCAGTCTTCTTGTACTTAAGTCGGCATTGTGCCTTTTCTATTTAATTCCGATGCAATTTCTGTGTTTCATCGTCAATAAGAAAGTCAAAGGGATACAGTAAACATGAAGTGAAGCATCGGAATTTATAACTAGTGTCCATGGAATGGTTCAAAACATTGTCAGTATGAAGAGTCAGTCTTCTTGTACTTAAGTCGGCATTGTGCCTTTTCTATTTATTTCCGATGCAATTTCTGTGTTTCATCGTCAATAAGAAGGTCCATGGGATATAGTAAACCTGGAGTGAAGCATCGAAATCTATTACTAGTGGCACAGGAACGGTTCAAAGCATAGACAGTAAGAAGAGTCAGTCTTCTTGTACTTACGTCGACATTGTGCCCTTTCTATTTAAATCCGATGCAATTTCTGTGTTTCATCGTCAATATGAAGGTCCAAGGGATGCAGTAAACCTGAAGTGAAGCTTCGGAATCTATAGCTAGTGTCACAGGAATGGTTCAAAACATAGACAGTAAGAAGTGTCAGACTTCTTGTCCTTAAGTCGGCATTTTGCTTTTTGTAATTAATTCCGAAGCAATTTCTGTGTTTCATCCTCAATAAGAAGGTCCAAGGGATACAGTAAACCTGGAGTGAAGCATCGGAATCTATAACTAGTGTCACAGGAATGGTTCAAAACATAGACAGTATGAAGAGTCAGTCTTCCTGTACTTAAGTCAACATTTTGCCTTTTGTATTTAATTCCGATGCAATTACTGTGTTTCATCGTCAATAAGAAGGACCAAGGTATACAGTAAACCTGAAGTGAAGCATCGGAATTTATAACTAGTGTCACAGGAATGGTTCATAACATAGTCAGTAAGGAGAGTCAGTCTTCTTGTACTTAAGTCGGCATTGTGCCTTTTGTATTTAATTCCGATGCAATTTCTATGTTTCATCGTAAATAGGAACGTCCAAGGGATACAGTAAACCTGAGGTGAAGCATCGGAATCTATAACTAGTTTCACAGGAATGGTTCAAATCATAGTCAGTAAGAAGAGTCAGTCTTCTTGTACTTAAGTTGGCATTGTGCCTTTTCTATTTAATTCCGATGCAATTTCTGTGTTTCATCGTCAATAAGAAGGTCAGAGGGATACAGTAAACCTGAAGTGAAGCATCGGAATCCGTAACTAGTGTCACAGGAATGGTTCAAAACATAGTCAGTAAGAAGAGTCATTCTTCTTGTACTTAAGTCGGCATTGTGCCTTTTGTATTTAATTCCGATGCAATTTCTGTGTTTCATCGTCAATAAGAAGGTCCAAGGGACACAGTAAACCTGGAGTGAAGCATCGGAATCTGTAACTAGTGTCACAGGAATGGTTCAAATCATAGACTGTAAGAAGAGTCAGTCTTCGTGCACTTCAGTCGGCATTTTGCCTTTTGTATTTAATTCGGATGCAATTTTTGTGTTTCATAGTCAATAAGAAGGTCCAAGGGATACAGTAAACCTGAAGTGAAGCATCGGGATCTATAACTAGTGTAACAGGAATCGTTCAAAGCATAGTCAGTAAGAAGAGTCAGTCTTCTTGTACTTAAGTCGGCATAGTGCCTTTTCTATTTAATTCCGATGCAATTTGTGTGTATCATCGTCAATAAGAAGGTCCAAGGGATACAGTAAACCTGGAGTGAAGCATCGGAATCTATAACTAGTGTCAATGGTATGGTTCAAAATATGGTCGGTAAGAAGAGTCAGTCTTCTTGTACTTAAGTCGGCATTGTGCCTTTTGGTTTTAATTACGATGCAATGTCTGTGTTTCATTGTCATTAAGAAGGTCAGAGGGATACAGTAAACCTGAAGTGAAGCATCGGAATCTATAGCTAGTGTCACAGGAATGGTTCAAAGCATAGTCAGTAAGAAGAGTCAATCTTGTTGTCCTTAAATCGGCATTGTGCCTTTTGTATTTAATTCCGATGCAATTTCTGTGTTTCATCGTCAATAAGAAGGTCCAAGGGATGCAGTAAAACAGGAGTGAAGCATCGGAATCTATAACTAGTGTCACAGAAATGGTTCAAAACATAGACAGTAAGAAGAGTCAGTCTTCTTGTACTTAATTCGGCATTGTGTCTTTTGTATTTAATTCCGATGCAATTTCTGTGTTTCATCGTCAATAACAAGGTCCAAGGGATACAGTAAATCTGAGGTGAAGCATCGGAATCTATAACTAGTTTCACAGGAATGTTTCAAATCATAGTCAGTAAGAAGAGTCAGTCTTCTTGTACTTAAGTTGGCATTGTGCCTTTTCTATTTAATTCCGATGCAATTTTAGTGTTTCATCGTCACTAAGAAGGTCAGAGGGATACAGTAATCCTGAAGGGAAGCATCGGAATCTATAACTAGTGTCACAGGAATGGTTCAAAACATAGTCAGTAAGAAGAGTCAGTCTACTTGTAGTTAAGACGGCATTGTGCCTTTTCTATTTAATTCCGATGCAATTTCTGTGTTTCATCGTCAATAAGAAGGTCCAAGGGATACAGTAAACATGGAGTGAAGCATCGGAAACTATAACTAGTGTCACATAAATGGTTCAAAACATAGACAGTAAGAAGAGTCAGTCTTCTTGTACTTACGTCGGCATAGTGCCTTTTCTATTTAATTCCGATGCAATTTGTTTGTTTCAACGTCAATAAGAAGGTCCAAGGGATACAGTAAACCTGGAGTGTAGCATCGGAATCTATAACTAGTGTCACAGGAATAGTTCAAAACATAGACAGTAAGAAGAGTCAGTGTTCGTGTACTTAAGTCGGCATTTTGCCTTTTTTACTTAATTCCGATGCAATTTCTGTGTTTTATCGTCAGTAAGAAGGTCCAAGGCATACAGTAAAACTGAGGTGAAGCATCGGAATCTATAAGTAGTGTCACAGGAATGGTTCAAAACATAGTCAGTAAGAAGAGTCAGTCTCCTTGTTCTTAAGTCGGCATTGTACCTTTTCTATTTAATTCCGATGCAATTTCTGTGTTTAATCGTCAATAAGAAGGACCAAGGGATACAGTAAAACTGGAGTGAAGCATCGGAGTCTATAACTAGTGTCACAAGACTGGTTCAAAAATAGACAGTAAGAAGAGTCAGTCTTCTAGAACTTAATTCGGTATTGTGCCTTTTGTATTCAATTCGGATGCAATTTCTGTGTTTCATCGTCAATAAGAAGGTCAGAGGGATGCAGTAAACCTGAAGTGAAGCATCGGAATCCATAATTAGTGTCACAGGAATGGTTCAAAACATAGTCAGTAAGAAGAGTCAGTCTTCTTGTACTTAAGTCGGCATTGTGCCTTTTGTATTTAATTCCGATGCAATTTCTGTGTTTCATCGTCAATGAGAAGGTCCAAGGGACACAGTAAACCTGGAGTGAAGCATGGGAATCTGTAACTAGTGTCACAGGAATGGTTCAAATCATAGACTGCAAGAAGAGTCAGTCTTCGTGCACTTCAGTCGGCATTTTGCCTTTTGTATTTAATTCCGATGCAATTTTTGTGTTTCATAGTCAATAAGAAGGTCCAAGGGATACAGTAAACCTGAAGTGAAGCATCAGAATCCATAACTAGTGTCACAGGAATCGTTCAAAGCATAGTCAGTAAGAAGAGTCAGTCTTCTTGTACTTAAGTCGGCATAGTGCCTATTCTATTTAATTCCGATGCAATATGTGTGTTTCATCGTCAATAAGAAGGTCCAAGGGATACAGTAAACCTGGAGTGAAGCATCGGAATCTATAACTAGTGACAATGGTATGGTTCAAAACATGGACGGTAAGAAGAGTCAGTCTTCTTGTACTTAAGTCGGCTTTGTGCCTTTTGGATTTAATTACGATGCAATGTCTGTGTTTCATCTTCATTAAGAAGGTCAGAGGGATACAGTAAACCTGAAGTGAAGCATCGGAATCTATAGCTAGTGTCACAGGAATGGTTCAAAACATAGTCAGTAAGAAGAGTCAATCTTGTTGTCCTTAAGTCGGCATTGTGCCTTTTGTATTTAATTCCGATGCAATTTCTGTGTTTCATCGTCAATAAGAAGGTCCAAGGGATGCAGTAAACCAGGAGTGAAGCATCGGAATCTATAACTAGTGTCACAGAAATGGTTCAAAACATAGACAGTAAGAACAGTCAGTCTTCTTGTACTTAATTCGGCATTGTGCCTTTTCTATTTAATTCCGATGCAATATCTGTGTTTCATCGTCAATTACAAGGTCCAAGGGATACAGTAAACCTCAAGTGAAGCATCGGAATTTATAACGGGTGTCACAGGAATGGTTCAAACATAGTCAGTAGGAAGAGTCGGTCTTCATGTACTTAAGTCGGCATTGTGCCTTTTGTATTTAATTCCGATGTATTTTCTGTGTTTCATCGTCAATAAGAAGGTCCAAGGAATACAGTAAACCTGAAGTGAAGCATCGAAATCTATAACTAGTGTCACAGGAATGGTTCAAAACCTAGACAGTAAGAAGAGTCAGTCTTATTGTACTTAAGTCGGCATTGTGCCGTTTGTATTTAATTCCGATGCAATTTCTGTGTTTCATCGTAAACAAGAAGGTCCAAGGTATACAGTAAATCTGTAGTGATGCATCGGATCTATGACTAGTATCACAGGAATGGTTCAAAACGTAGTCAGTAAGAAGAGTCAGTCTTCTTGTACTTAAGTCGGCATTGTGCTTTTTCTATTTAATTCCGATGCAATTTCTGTGTTTCATCGTCAATAAGAAAGTCCAAGGGATACAGTAAACATGAAGTGAAGCATCGGAATTTATAACTAGTGTCAATGGAATGGTTCAAAACATTGTCAGTAAGAAGAGTCAGTCTTCTCGTACTTAAGTCGGCATTGTGCTTTTTCTATTTAATTCCGATGCAATTTCTGTGTTTCATCGTCAATAAGAAAGTCCAAGGGATACAGTAAACTTGAAGTGAAGCATCGGAATCTATTACTAGTGTCACAGGAATGGTTCAAAACATAGACAGTAAGAAGAGTCAGTCTTCTTGTACTTACGACGACATTGTGCACTTTCTATTTAAATCCGATGCAATTTCTGTGTTTCATCGTCAATATGAAGGTCCAAGGGGTTCAGTAAACCTGAAGTGAAGCTTCGGAATCTATAGCTAGTGTCACAGGAATGGTTCAAAACATAGACTGTAAGAAGTGTCAGTCTTCTTGTCCTTAAGTCGGCATTGTGCCTTTTGTAAAGAATTCCGAAGCAATTTCTGTGTTTCATCCTCAGTAAGAAGGTCCAAGGGATACAGTAAACCTGGAGTGAAGCATCGGAATCTATAACTAGTGTCACAGGAATGGTTCAAAACATAGACAGTAAGAAGAGTCAGTCTTCTTGTACTTATCTCTGCTTTGTGCCTTTTGTATTTAATTCCGATGCAATTTCTGTGTTTCATCGTCAATAAGAAGGTATAAGGTATACAGTAAACCTGAAGTGAAGCATCGGAATTTATAACTAGTGTCACAGGAATGGTTCAAAACATAGTAAGTAAGGAGAGTCAGTCTTCTTGTACTTAAGTCGGCATGGTGCCTTTTGTATTTAATTCCGATGCAATTTCTGTGTTTCATCGTCAATAAGAAGGTCAGAGGGGTACAGTGAACCTGAAACCTGAAGTGAAGCATCGTAATCTATAGCTAGTGTCACAGGAATGGTTCAAAACACAGACAGTAAGAAGAGTCAGTCTTCTTGTACTTAATTCTGCTTTGTGCTATTGTATTTAATTCCGATGCATTTTCTGTGTTTCATCGTCAATAGGAAGGTCCAATGGATACAGTAAACCTGAAGTGAAGCATCGGGATCTGTAACTAGTGTCACAGGAATCGTTCAAAACATAGTCAGTAAGAAGAGTCAGTCTTCTTGTACTTAAGTCGGCATAGTGCCTTATCTATTTAATTCCGATGCATTCTCTGTGTTTCATCGTCAATAACAAGTTCCAAGGGATACAGTAAACCTGGAGTGAAGCATCGGAATCTATAACTAGTGTCAATGGAATGGTTCAAAACATAGACAGTAAGAAGAGTCAGTCTTCTTGTACTTAAGTCGGCATTGTGCCTTTTGTATTTAATTCCGATGCAGTTTCTGTGTTTCATCGTCAATAAGAAGGTCAGAGGGGTACAGTAAACCTGATGTGAAGCATCGGAATCTATAGCTAGTGTCACAGGAATGGTTCAAAACATAGTCAGTGAGAAGAGTCAGTCTTCTTGTCCTTAAGTCGTCATTGTGCCTATTGTATTTAATTCCGATTCGGTTTCTGTGTTTCATCATCAATAAGAAGGTCCAAGGGATACAGTAAACTTGGAGTGAAGCATCGGAAACTATATCTAGTGTCACAGGAATGGTTCAAAACATAGACAGTAAGAAGAGTCAGTCTCCTTGTACTTAATTCTGCACTGTGCCTTTTGTATTTAATTCCGATGCAATTTCTGTGTTTCATCGACAATAAGAAGGACCAAGGGATACAGTAAACGTGGAGTGAAGCATCGGAGTCTATAACTAGTGTCAAAGGACTGGTTAAAAAATAGACAGTAAGAAGAGTCAGTCTTCTTGAACTTAATTCGGCATTGTGCCTTCTGTATTTAATTCCGATGCAATTTCTGTGTTTCATCGTCAATAAGAAGGTCAGAGGGATACGGTAAACCTGAAGTGAAGCATCGGAATCCATAACTAGTGTCACAGGAATGGTTCAAAGCATAGTCAGTAAGAAGAGTTAGTCTTCTTCTACTTAAGTCGGCATTGTGCCTTTTGTATTTAATTCCGATGCAATTTCTGTGTTTTATCGTCAATAATAAGGTCCAAGCGATACAGTAAACCTGGAGGGAAACATCGGAATCCGTAACTAGTGTCACAGGAATGGTTCAAATCATAGACAGTAAGAAGAGTCAGTCTTCGTGTACTTCAGTCGGCATTTTGCCTTTTGTATTTAATTCCGATGCAATTTCTGTGTTTCATCGTGAATAAGAAGGTCCAATGGATACAGTAAATCTGAAGTGAAGCATCGGGATCTGTAACTAGTGTCACAGGAATCGTTCTAAACATAGTCAGTAAGAAGAGAGAGTCTTCTTGTACTTAAGTCGGCATAGTGCCTTATCTATTTAATTCCGATGCAATTTCTGTGTTTCATCGTCAATAAGAAGGTCCAAGGGATACAGTAAACCTGGAGTCAAGCATCGGAATCTATAACTAGTGTCAATGGTATGGTTCAAAACATAGACAGTAAGAAGAGTCAGTCTTCTTGTACTTAAGTCGGCATTGTGCCTTTTGTATTTAATTCCGATGCAATTTCAGTGTTTGATCGTCAATAAGAAGGTCAGAGGGATACACTAAACCTGAAGTGAAGCATCGGAATTCATAACTAGTGTCACAGAAATGGTTCAAAGCATAGTCAGAAAGGAGAGTCAGTCTTCTTGTACTTAAGTCGGCATTGTGCCTTTTGTATTTAATTCCGATGCAATTTCTGTGTTTCATCGTAAATAGGAACATCCAAAGGATACAGTAAACCTGAGGTGAAGCATCGGAATCTATAACTAGTTTCACAGGAATGGTTCAAATCATAGTCAGTAAGAAGAGTCAGTCTTCTTGTACTTAAGTTGGCATTGTGCCTTTTCTATTTATTTCCGATGCAATTTCTGTGTTTCATCGTCAATAAGAAGGTCGGAGGGATACAGTAATCCTGAAGGGAAGCATCGGAATCTATAACTAGTGTCACAGAAATGGTTCAAAACATAGTCAGTAAGAAGAGTCTGTCTTCTTGTAGTTAAGACGGCATTGTGCCTTTTCTATTTAATTCCGATGCAATTTCTGTGTTTCATCGTAAATAAGAAGGTCCAAGGGATACAGTAAACCTGGAGTGAAGCACCGGAAACTATAACTAGTGTCACAGGAATGGTTCAAATCATAGACAGTAAGAAGAGTCAGTCTTCTTGTACTTACGTCGGCATAGTGCCTTTTCTATTTAATTCCGATGCAATTTGTGTGTTTCAACGTCAATAAGAAGGTCCAACGGATACAGTAAACCTGGAGTGTAGCATCGGAATCTATAACTAGTGTCACAGGAATGGTTCAAATCATGGACTGTAAGAAGAGTCAGTCATCGTGCACTTCAGTCGGCATTTTGCCTTTTGTATTTAATTCCGATGCAATTAGTGTGTTTCATCGTCATTAAGAAGTTCCAAGGGATACAGTAAACCTGGAGTGAAGCATCGGAATCTATAGCTAGTGTCACAGGAATGGTTCAAAACATAGTCAGTAAGAAGAGTCAAACTTGTTGTCCTTAAGTCGGCATTGTGCCTTTTGTATATAATTCCGATGCAATTTGTGTGTTTCAACGTCAATAAGAAGGTCCAACGGATACAGTAAACCTGGAGTGTAGCATCGGAATCTATAACTAGTGTCACAGGAATAGTTCAAAACATAGACAGTAAGAAGAGTCAGTCTTCGTGTACTTAAGTCGGCATTTTGCCTTTTTTACTTAATTCCGATGCAATTTCTGTGTTTTATCGTCAATAAGAAGGTCCAAGGCATACAGTAAAACTGAGGTGAAGCATCGGAATCTATAAGTAGTGTCACAGGAATGGTTCAAAACATAGTCAGTAAGTAGAGTCAGTCTTCTTGTACTTAAGTCGGCATTGTACCTTTTCTATTTAATTCCGATGCAATTTCTGTGTTTAATCGTCAATAAGAAGGACCAAGGGATACAGTAAACCTGGAGTGAAGCATCGGAGTCTATAACTAGTGTCACAGGACTGGTTCAAAAATAGACAGTAAGAAGAGTCAGTCTTCTAGAACTTAATTCGGCATTGTGCCTTTTTTATTCAATTCGGATGCAATTTCTGTGTTTCATCGTCAATAAGAAGGTCAGAGGGATGCAGTAAACCTGAAGTGAAGCATCGGAATCCATTATTAGTGTCACAGGAATGGTTCAAAACATAGTCAGTAAGAAGGGTCAGTCTTCTTGTACTTAAGTCGGCATTGTGCCTTTTGTATTTAATTCCGATGCAATTTCTGTGTTTCATCGTCAATGAGAATGTCCAAGGGACACAGTAAACCTGGAGTGAAGCATCGGAATCTGTAACTAGTGTCACAGGAATGGTTCAAATCATAGACTGCAAGAAGAGTCAGTCTTCGTGCACTTCAGTCGGCATTTTGCCTTTTGTATTTAATTTCGATGCAATTTTTGTGTTTCATAGTCAATAAGAAGGTCCAAGGGATACAGTAAACCTCAAGTGAAGCATCGGAATTTATAACGGGTGTCACAGGAATGGTTCAAACATAGTCAGTAGGAAGAGTCGGTCTTCATGTACTTAAGTTGGCATTGTGCCTTTTGTATTTAATTCCGATGTATTTTCTGTGTTTCATCGTCAATAAGAAGGTCCAAGGAATACAGTAAACCTGAAGTGAAGCATCGAAATCTATAACTAGTGTCACAGGAATGGTTCAAATCCTAGACAGTAAGAAGAGTCAGTCTTATTGTACTTAAGTCGGCATTGTGCCGTTTGTATTTAATTCCGATGCAATTTCTGTGTTTCATCGTCAACAAGAAGGTCCAAGGGATACAGTAAACATGAAGTGAAGCATCGGAATTTATAACTAGTGTCAATGGAATGGTTCAAAACATTGTCAGTAAGAAGAGTCATTCTTCTCGTACTTAAGTCGGCATTGTGCTTTTTCTATTTAATTCCGATGCAATTTCTGTGTTTCATCGTCAATAAGAAAGTCCAAGGGATACAGTAAACTTGAAGTGAAGCATCGGAATCTATTACTAGTGTCACAGGAATGGTTCAAAACATAGACAGTAAGAAGAGTCAGTCTTCTTGTACTTACGTCGACATTGTGCACTTTCTATTTAAATCCGATGCAATTTCTGTGTTTCATCGTCAATATGAAGGTCCAAGGGGTTCAGTAAACCTGAAGTGAAGCTTCGGAATCTATAGCTAGTGTCACAGGAATGGTTCAAAACATAGACTGTGAGAAGTGTCAGTCTTCTTGTCCTTAAGTCGGCATTGTGCCTTTTGTAAATAATTCCGAAGCAATTTCTGTGTTTCATCCTCAGTAAGAAGGTCCAAGGGATACAGTAAACCTGGAGTGAAGCATCGGAATCTATAACTAGTGTCACAGGAATGGTTCAAAACATAGACATTAAGAAGAGTCAGTCTTCTTGTACTTATCTCTGCTTTGTGCCTTTTGTATTTAATTCCGATGCAATTTCTGTGTTTCATCGTCAATAAGAAGGCCCAAGGTATACAGTAAACCTGAAGTGAAGCATCGGAATTTATAACTAGTGTCAATGGAATCGTTCAAAACATAGTCAGTAAGAAGAGTCAATCTTCTTGTACTTAAGTCGGCATAGTGCCTTATCTATTTAATTCCGATGCAATTTCTGTGTTTCATCGTCAATAACAAGTTCCAAGGGATACAGTAAACCTGGAGTGAAGCAACGGAATCTATAACTAGTGTCAATGGAATGGTTCAAAACATAGACAGTAAGAAGAGTCAGTCTTCTTGTACTTAAGTCGGCATTGTGCCTTTTGTATTTAATTCCGATGCAGTTTCTGTGTTTCATCGTCAATAAGAAGGTCAGAGGGGTACAGTAAACCTGAAGTGAAGCATCGGAATCTATAGCTAGTGTCACAGGAATGGTTCAAAACATAGTCAGTGAGAAGAGTCAGTCTTCTTGTCCTTAAGTCGTCATTGTGCCTATTGTATTTAATTCCGATGCGGTTTCTGTGTTTCATCATCAATAAGAAGGTCCAAGGGATACAGTAAACTTGGAGTGAAGCATCGGAATCTATAACTAGTGTCACAGGAATGGTTCAAAACATAGACAGTAAGAAGAGTCAGTCTCCTTGTACTTAATTCTGCACTGTGCCTTTTGTATTTAATTCCGATGCAATTTCTGTGTTTCATCGACAATAAGAAGGACCAAGGGATACAGTAAACGTGGAGTGAAGCATCGGAGTCTATAACTAGTGTCAAAGGACTGGTTAAAAAATAGACAGTAAGAAGAGTCAGTCTTCTTGAACTTAATTCGGCATTGTGCCTTCTGTATTTAATTCCGATGCAATTTCTGTGTTTCATCGTCAATAAGAAGGTCACAGGGATACGGTAAACCTGAAGTGAAGCATCGGAATCCATAACTAGTGTCACAGGAATGGTTCAAAGCATAGTCAGTAAGAAGAGTTAGTCTTCTTCTACTTTAGTCGGCATTGTGCCTTTTGTATTTAATTCCGATGCAATTTCTGTGTTTTATCGTCAATAAGAAGGTCCAAGGAATACAGTAAACCTGGAGGGAAACATCGGAATCCGTAACTAGTGTCACAGGAATGGTTCAAATCATAGACAGTAAGAAGAGTCAGTCTTCGTGTACTTCAGTCGGCATTTTGCCTTTTGTATTTAATTCCCATGCAATTTCTGTGTTTCATCGTGAATAAGAAGGTCCAATGGATACAGTAAATCAGAAGTGAAGCATCGGGATCTGTAACTAGTGTCACAGGAATCGTTCAAAACATAGTCAGTAAGAAGAGTCAGTCTTCTTGTACTTAAGTCGGCATAGTGCCTTATCTATTTAATTCCGATGCAATTTCTGTGTTTCATCGTCAATAAGAAAGTCCAAGGGATACAGTAAACCTGGAGTCAAGCATCGGAATCTATTACTAGTGTCAATGGTATGGTTCAAAACATAGACAGTAAGAACAGTCAGTCTTCTTGTACTTAAGTCGGCATTGTGCCTTTTGTATTTAATTCTGATGCAATTTCAGTATTTCATCGTCAATAAGAAGGTCAGAGGGATACACTAAACCTGAAGTGAAACATCGGAATTCATAACTAGTGTTCAGAAATGGTTCAAAGCATAGTCAGAAAGGAGAGTCAGTCTTCTTGTACTTAAGTCGGCATTGTGCCTTTTGTATTTAATTCCGATGCAATTTCTGTGTTTCATCGTAAATAGGAACGTCCAAAGGATACAGTAAACCTGAGGTGAAGCATCGGAATCTATAACTAGTTTCACAGGAATGGTTCAAATCATAGTCAGTAAGAAGAGTCAGTCTTCTTGTACTTAAGTTGGCATTGTGCCTTTTCTATTTAATACCGATGCAATTTCTGTGTTTCATCGTCAATAAGAAGGTCGGAGGGATACAGTAATCCTGAAGGGAAGCATCGGAATCTATAACTAGTGTCACAGAAATGGTTCAAAACATAGTCAGTAAGAAGAGTCAGTCTTCTTGTAGTTAAGACGGCATTGTGCCTTTTCTATTTAATTCCGATGCAATTTCTGTGTTTCATCGTCAATAAGAAGGTCCAAGGGATACAGTAAACCTGGAGTGAAGCATCGGAAACTATAACTAGTGTCACAGGAATGGTTCAAAACATAGACAGTAAGAAGAGTCTGTCTTCTTGTACCTACGTCGGCATAGTGCCTTTTCTATTTAATTCCGATGCAATTTGTGTGTTTCAACGTCAATATGAAGGTCCAAGGGGTTCAGTAAACCTGAAGTGAAGCTTCGGAATCTATAGCTAGTGTCACAGGAATGGTTCAAAACATAGACTGTAAGAAGTGTCAGTCTTCTTGTCCTTAAGTCGGCATTGTGCCTTTTGTAAATAATTCCGAAGCAATTTCTGTGTTTCATCCTCAGTAAGAAGGTCCAAGGGATACAGTAAACCTGGAGTGAAGCATCGGAATCTATAACTAGTGTCACAGGAATGGTTCAAAACATAGACATTAAGAAGAGTCAGTCTTCTTGTACTTATCTCTGCTTTGTGCCTTTTGTATTTAATTCCGATGCAATTTCTGTGTTTCATCGTCAATAAGAAGGCCCAAGGTATACAGTAAACCTGAAGTGAAGCATCGGAATTTATAACTAGTGTCAATGGAATCGTTCAAAACATAGTCAGTAAGATGAGTCAATCTTCTTGTACTTAAGTCGGCATAGTGCCTTATCTATTTAATTCCGATGCAATTTCTGTGTTTCATCGTCAATAACAAGTTCCAAGGGATACAGTAAACCTGGAGTGAAGCAACGGAATCAATAACTAGTGTCAATGGAATAGTTCAAAACATCGACAGTAAGAAGAGTCAGTCTTCTTGTACTTAAGTCGGCATTGTGCCTTTTGTATTTAATTCCGATGCAGTTTCTGTGTTTCATCGTCACTAAGAAGGTCAGAGGGATACAGTAATCCTGAAGGGAAGCATCGGAATCTATAACTAGTGTCACAGGAATGGTTCAAAACATAGTCAGTAAGAAGAGTCAGTCTACTTGTAGTTAAGACGGCATTGTGCCTTTTCTATTTAATTCCGATGCAATTTCTGTGTTTCATCGTCAATAAGAAGGTCCAAGGGATACAGTAAACATGGAGTGAAGCATCGGAAACTATAACTAGTGTCACATAAATGGTTCAAAACATAGACAGTAAGAAGAGTCAGTCTTCTTGTACTTACGTCGGCATAGTGCCTTTTCTATTTAATTCCGATGCAATTTGTTTGTTTCAACGTCAATAAGAAGGTCCAAGGGATACAGTAAACCTGGAGTGTAGCATCGGAATCTATAACTAGTGTCACAGGAATAGTTCAAAACATAGACAGTAAGAAGAGTCAGTGTTCGTGTACTTAAGTCGGCATTTTGCCTTTTTTACTTAATTCCGATGCAATTTCTGTGTTTTATCGTCAGTAAGAAGGTCCAAGGCATACAGTAAAACTGAGGTGAAGCATCGGAATCTATAAGTAGTGTCACAGGAATGGTTCAAAACATAGTCAGTAAGAAGAGTCAGTCTCCTTGTTCTTAAGTCGGCATTGTACCTTTTCTATTTAATTCCGATGCAATTTCTGTGTTTAATCGTCAATAAGAAGGACCAAGGGATACAGTAAAACTGGAGTGAAGCATCGGAGTCTATAACTAGTGTCACAAGACTGGTTCAAAAATAGACAGTAAGAAGAGTCAGTCTTCTAGAACTTAATTCGGTATTGTGCCTTTTGTATTCAATTCGGATGCAATTTCTGTGTTTCATCGTCAATAAGAAGGTCAGAGGGATGCAGTAAACCTGAAGTGAAGCATCGGAATCCATAATTAGTGTCACAGGAATGGTTCAAAACATAGTCAGTAAGAAGAGTCAGTCTTCTTGTACTTAAGTCGGCATTGTGCCTTTTGTATTTAATTCCGATGCAATTTCTGTGTTTCATCGTCAATGAGAAGGTCCAAGGGACACAGTAAACCTGGAGTGAAGCATGGGAATCTGTAACTAGTGTCACAGGAATGGTTCAAATCATAGACTGCAAGAAGAGTCAGTCTTCGTGCACTTCAGTCGGCATTTTGCCTTTTGTATTTAATTCCGATGCAATTTTTGTGTTTCATAGTCAATAAGAAGGTCCAAGGGATACAGTAAACCTGAAGTGAAGCATCAGAATCCATAACTAGTGTCACAGGAATCGTTCAAAGCATAGTCAGTAAGAAGAGTCAGTCTTCTTGTACTTAAGTCGGCATAGTGCCTATTCTATTTAATTCCGATGCAATATGTGTGTTTCATCGTCAATAAGAAGGTCCAAGGGATACAGTAAACCTGGAGTGAAGCATCGGAATCTATAACTAGTGACAATGGTATGGTTCAAAACATGGACGGTAAGAAGAGTCAGTCTTCTTGTACTTAAGTCGGCTTTGTGCCTTTTGGATTTAATTACGATGCAATGTCTGTGTTTCATCTTCATTAAGAAGGTCAGAGGGATACAGTAAACCTGAAGTGAAGCATCGGAATCTATAGCTAGTGTCACAGGAATGGTTCAAAACATAGTCAGTAAGAAGAGTCAATCTTGTTGTCCTTAAGTCGGCATTGTGCCTTTTGTATTTAATTCCGATGCAATTTCTGTGTTTCATCGTCAATAAGAAGGTCCAAGGGATGCAGTAAACCAGGAGTGAAGCATCGGAATCTATAACTAGTGTCACAGAAATGGTTCAAAACATAGACAGTAAGAACAGTCAGTCTTCTTGTACTTAATTCGGCATTGTGCCTTTTCTATTTAATTCCGATGCAATATCTGTGTTTCATCGTCAATTACAAGGTCCAAGGGATACAGTAAACCTCAAGTGAAGCATCGGAATTTATAACGGGTGTCACAGGAATGGTTCAAACATAGTCAGTAGGAAGAGTCGGTCTTCATGTACTTAAGTCGGCATTGTGCCTTTTGTATTTAATTCCGATGTATTTTCTGTGTTTCATCGTCAATAAGAAGGTCCAAGGAATACAGTAAACCTGAAGTGAAGCATCGAAATCTATAACTAGTGTCACAGGAATGGTTCAAAACCTAGACAGTAAGAAGAGTCAGTCTTATTGTACTTAAGTCGGCATTGTCCCGTTTGTATTTAATTCCGATGCAATTTCTGTGTTTCATCGTCAACAAGAAGGTCCAAGGTATACAGTAAATCTGTAGTGATGCATCGGATCTATGACTAGTATCACAGGAATGGTTCAAAACGTAGTCAGTAAGAAGAGTCAGTCTTCTTGTACTTAAGTCGGCATTGTGCTTTTTCTATTTAATTCCGATGCAATTTCTGTGTTTCATCGTCAATAAGAAAGTCCAAGGGATACAGTAAACATGAAGTGAAGCATCGGAATTTATAACTAGTGTCAATGGAATGGTTCAAAACATTGTCAGTAAGAAGAGTCAGTCTTCTCGTACTTAAGTCGGCATTGTGCTTTTTCTATTTAATTCCGATGCAATTTCTGTGTTTCATCGTCAATAAGAAAGTCCAAGGGATACAGTAAACTTGAAGTGAAGCATCGGAATCTATTACTAGTGTCACAGGAATGGTTCAAAACATAGACAGTAAGAAGAGTCAGTCTTCTTGTACTTACGACGACATTGTGCACTTTCTATTTAAATCCGATGCAATTTCTGTGTTTCATCGTCAATATGAAGGTCCAAGGGGTTCAGTAAACCTGAAGTGAAGCTTCGGAATCTATAGCTAGTGTCACAGGAATGGTTCAAAACATAGACTGTAAGAAGTGTCAGTCTTCTTGTCCTTAAGTCGGCATTGTGCCTTTTGTAAAGAATTCCGAAGCAATTTCTGTGTTTCATCCTCAGTAAGAAGGTCCAAGGGATACAGTAAACCTGGAGTGAAGCATCGGAATCTATAACTAGTGTCACAGGAATGGTTCAAAACATAGACAGTAAGAAGAGTCAGTCTTCTTGTACTTATCTCTGCTTTGTGCCTTTTGTATTTAATTCCGATGCAATTTCTGTGTTTCATCGTCAATAAGAAGGTATAAGGTATACAGTAAACCTGAAGTGAAGCATCGGAATTTATAACTAGTGTCACAGGAATGGTTCAAAACATAGTAAGTAAGGAGAGTCAGTCTTCTTGTACTTAAGTCGGCATGGTGCCTTTTGTATTTAATTCCGATGCAATTTCTGTGTTTCATCGTCAATAAGAAGGTCAGAGGGGTACAGTGAACCTGAAACCTGAAGTGAAGCATCGTAATCTATAGCTAGTGTCACAGGAATGGTTCAAAACACAGACAGTAAGAAGAGTCAGTCTTCTTGTACTTAATTCTGCTTTGTGCTATTGTATTTAATTCCGATGCATTTTCTGTGTTTCATCGTCAATAGGAAGGTCCAATGGATACAGTAAACCTGAAGTGAAGCATCGGGATCTGTAACTAGTGTCACAGGAATCGTTCAAAACATAGTCAGTAAGAAGAGTCAGTCTTCTTGTACTTAAGTCGGCATAGTGCCTTATCTATTTAATTCCGATGCATTCTCTGTGTTTCATCGTCAATAACAAGTTCCAAGGGATACAGTAAACCTGGAGTGAAGCATCGGAATCTATAACTAGTGTCAATGGAATGGTTCAAAACATAGACAGTAAGAAGAGTCAGTCTTCTTGTACTTAAGTCGGCATTGTGCCTTTTGTATTTAATTCCGATGCAGTTTCTGTGTTTCATCGTCAATAAGAAGGTCAGAGGGGTACAGTAAACCTGATGTGAAGCATCGGAATCTATAGCTAGTGTCACAGGAATGGTTCAAAACATAGTCAGTGAGAAGAGTCAGTCTTCTTGTCCTTAAGTCGTCATTGTGCCTATTGTATTTAATTCCGATTCGGTTTCTGTGTTTCATCATCAATAAGAAGGTCCAAGGGATACAGTAAACTTGGAGTGAAGCATCGGAATCTATATCTAGTGTCACAGGAATGGTTCAAAACATAGACAGTAAGAAGAGTCAGTCTCCTTGTACTTAATTCTGCACTGTGCCTTTTGTATTTAATTCCGATGCAATTTCTGTGTTTCATCGACAATAAGAAGGACCAAGGGATACAGTAAACGTGGAGTGAAGCATCGGAGTCTATAACTAGTGTCAAAGGACTGGTTAAAAAATAGACAGTAAGAAGAGTCAGTCTTCTTGAACTTAATTCGGCATTGTGCCTTCTGTATTTAATTCCGATGCAATTTCTGTGTTTCATCGTCAATAAGAAGGTCAGAGGGATACGGTAAACCTGAAGTGAAGCATCGGAATCCATAACTAGTGTCACAGGAATGGTTCAAAGCATAGTCAGTAAGAAGAGTTAGTCTTCTTCTACTTAAGTCGGCATTGTGCCTTTTGTATTTAATTCCGATGCAATTTCTGTGTTTTATCGTCAATAATAAGGTCCAAGGGATACAGTAAACCTGGAGGGAAACATCGGAATCCGTAACTAGTGTCACAGGAATGGTTCAAATCATAGACAGTAAGAAGAGTCAGTCTTCGTGTACTTCAGTCGGCATTTTGCCTTTTGTATTTAATTCCGATGCAATTTCTGTGTTTCATCGTGAATAAGAAGGTCCAATGGATACAGTAAATCTGAAGTGAAGCATCGGGATCTGTAACTAGTGTCACAGGAATCGTTCTAAACATAGTCAGTAAGAAGAGTCAGTCTTCTTGTACTTAAGTCGGCATAGTGCCTTATCTATTTAATTCCGATGCAATTTCTGTGTTTCATCGTCAATAAGAAGGTCCAAGGGATACAGTAAACCTGGAGTCAAGCATCGGAATCTATAACTAGTGTCAATGGTATGGTTCAAAACATAGACAGTAAGAAGAGTCAGTCTTCTTGTACTTAAGTCGGCATTGTGCCTTTTGTATTTAATTCCGATGCAATTTCAGTGTTTGATCGTCAATAAGAAGGTCAGAGGGATACACTAAACCTGAAGTGAAGCATCGGAATTCATAACTAGTGTCACAGAAATGGTTCAAAGCATAGTCAGAAAGGAGAGTCAGTCTTCTTGTACTTAAGTCGGCATTGTGCCTTTTGTATTTAATTCCGATGCAATTTCTGTGTTTCATCGTAAATAGGAACATCCAAAGGATACAGTAAACCTGAGGTGAAGCATCGGAATCTATAACTAGTTTCACAGGAATGGTTCAAATCATAGTCAGTAAGAAGAGTCAGTCTTCTTGTACTTAAGTTGGCATTGTGCCTTTTCTATTTATTTCCGATGCAATTTCTGTGTTTCATCGTCAATAAGAAGGTCGGAGGGATACAGTAATCCTGAAGGGAAGCATCGGAATCTATAACTAGTGTCACAGAAATGGTTCAAAACATAGTCAGTAAGAAGAGTCTGTCTTCTTGTAGTTAAGACGGCATTGTGCCTTTTCTATTTAATTCCGATGCAATTTCTGTGTTTCATCGTCAATAAGAAGGTCCAAGGGATACAGTAAACCTGGAGTGAAGCACCGGAAACTATAACTAGTGTCACAGGAATGGTTCAAATCATAGACAGTAAGAAGAGTCAGTCCTCTTGTACTTACGTCGGCATAGTGCCTTTTCTATTTAATTCCGATGCAATTTGTGTGTTTCAACGTCAATAAGAAGGTCCAACGGATACAGTAAACCTGGAGTGTAGCATCGGAATCTATAACTAGTGTCACAGGAATGGTTCAAATCATGGACTGTAAGAAGAGTCAGTCATCGTGCACTTCAGTCGGCATTTTGCCTTTTGTATTTAATTCCGATGCAATTAGTGTGTTTCATCGTCATTAAGAAGTTCCAAGGGATACAGTAAACCTGGAGTGAAGCATCGGAATCTATAGCTAGTGTCACAGGAATGGTTCAAAACATAGTCAGTAAGAAGAGTCAATCTTGTTGTCCTTAAGTCGGCATTGTGCCTTTTGTATATAATTCCGATGCAATTTGTGTGTTTCAACGTCAATAAGAAGGTCCAACGGATACAGTAAACCTGGAGTGTAGCATCGGAATCTATAACTAGTGTCACAGGAATAGTTCAAAACATAGACAGTAAGAAGAGTCAGTCTTCGTGTACTTAAGTCGGCATTTTGCCTTTTTTACTTAATTCCGATGCAATTTCTGTGTTTTATCGTCAATAAGAAGGTCCAAGGCATACAGTAAAACTGAGGTGAAGCATCGGAATCTATAAGTAGTGTCACAGGAATGGTTCAAAACATAGTCAGTAAGTAGAGTCAGTCTTCTTGTACTTAAGTCGGCATTGTACCTTTTCTATTTAATTCCGATGCAATTTCTGTGTTTAATCGTCAATAAGAAGGACCAAGGGATACAGTAAACCTGGAGTGAAGCATCGAAGTCTATAACTAGTGTCACAGGACTGGTTCAAAAATAGACAGTAAGAAGAGTCAGTCTTCTAGAACTTAATTCGGCATTGTGCCTTTTGTATTCAATTCGGATGCAATTTCTGTGTTTCATCGTCAATAAGAAGGTCAGAGGGATGCAGTAAACCTGAAGTGAAGCATCGGAATCCATTATTAGTGTCACAGGAATGGTTCAAAACATAGTCAGTAAGAAGGGTCAGTCTTCTTGTACTTAAGTCGGCATTGTGCCTTTTGTATTTAATTCCGATGCAATTTCTGTGTTTCATCGTCAATGAGAATGTCCAAGGGACACAGTAAACCTGGAGTGAAGCATCGGAATCTGTAACTAGTGTCACAGGAATGGTTCAAATCATAGACTGCAAGAAGAGTCAGTCTTCGTGCACTTCAGTCGGCATTTTGCCTTTTGTATTTAATTTCGATGCAATTTTTGTGTTTCATAGTCAATAAGAAGGTCCAAGGGATACAGTAAACCTCAAGTGAAGCATCGGAATTTATAACGGGTGTCACAGGAATGGTTCAAACATAGTCAGTAGGAAGAGTCGGTCTTCATGTACTTAAGTCGGCATTGTGCCTTTTGTATTTAATTCCGATGTATTTTCTGTGTTTCATCGTCAATAAGAAGGTCCAAGGAATACAGTAAACCTGAAGTGAAGCATCGAAATCTATAACTAGTGTCACAGGAATGGTTCAAATCCTAGACAGTAAGAAGAGTCAGTCTTATTGTACTTAAGTCGGCATTGTGCCGTTTGTATTTAATTCCGATGCAATTTCTGTGTTTCATCGTCAACAAGAAGGTCCAAGGGATACAGTAAACATGAAGTGAAGCATCGGAATTTATAACTAGTGTCAATGGAATGGTTCAAAACATTGTCAGTAAGAAGAGTCATTCTTCTCGTACTTAAGTCGGCATTGTGCTTTTTCTATTTAATTCCGATGCAATTTCTGTGTTTCATCGTCAATAAGAAAGTCCAAGGGATACAGTAAACTTGAAGTGAAGCATCGGAATCTATTACTAGTGTCACAGGAATGGTTCAAAACATAGACAGTAAGAAGAGTCAGTCTTCTTGTACTTACGTCGACATTGTGCACTTTCTATTTAAATCCGATGCAATTTCTGTGTTTCATCGTCAATATGAAGGTCCAAGGGGTTCAGTAAACCTGAAGTGAAGCTTCGGAATCTATAGCTAGTGTCACAGGAATGGTTCAAAACATAGACTGTGAGAAGTGTCAGTCTTCTTGTCCTTAAGTCGGCATTGTGCCTTTTGTAAATAATTCCGAAGCAATTTCTGTGTTTCATCCTCAGTAAGAAGGTCCAAGGGATACAGTAAACCTGGAGTGAAGCATCGGAATCTATAACTAGTGTCACAGGAATGGTTCAAAACATAGACATTAAGAAGAGTCAGTCTTCTTGTACTTATCTCTGCTTTGTGCCTTTTGTATTTAATTCCGATGCAATTTCTGTGTTTCATCGTCAATAAGAAGGCCCAAGGTATACAGTAAACCTGAAGTGAAGCATCGGAATTTATAACTAGTGTCAATGGAATCATTCAAAACATAGTCAGTAAGAAGAGTCAATCTTCTTGTACTTAAGTCGGCATAGTGCCTTATCTATTTAATTCCGATGCAATTTCTGTGTTTCATCGTCAATAACAAGTTCCAAGGGATACAGTAAACCTGGAGTGAAGCAACGGAATCTATAACTAGTGTCAATGGAATGGTTCAAAACATAGACAGTAAGAAGAGTCAGTCTTCTTGTACTTAAGTCGGCATTGTGCCTTTTGTATTTAATTCCGATGCAGTTTCTGTGTTTCATCGTCAATAAGAAGGTCAGAGGGGTACAGTAAACCTGAAGTGAAGCATCGGAATCTATAGCTAGTGTCACAGGAATGGTTCAAAACATAGTCAGTGAGAAGAGTCAGTCTTCTTGTCCTTAAGTCGTCATTGTGCCTATTGTATTTAATTCCGATGCGGTTTCTGTGTTTCATCATCAATAAGAAGGTCCAAGGGATACAGTAAACTTGGAGTGAAGCATCGGAATCTATAACTAGTGTCACAGGAATGGTTCAAAACATAGACAGTAAGAAGAGTCAGTCTCCTTGTACTTAATTCTGCACTGTGCCTTTTGTATTTAATTCCGATGCAATTTCTGTGTTTCATCGACAATAAGAAGGACCAAGGGATACAGTAAACGTGGAGTGAAGCATCGGAGTCTATAACTAGTGTCAAAGGACTGGTTAAAAAATAGACAGTAAGAAGAGTCAGTCTTCTTGAACTTAATTCGGCATTGTGCCTTCTGTATTTAATTCCGATGCAATTTCTGTGTTTCATCGTCAATAAGAAGGTCACAGGGATACGGTAAACCTGAAGTGAAGCATCGGAATCCATAACTAGTGTCACAGGAATGGTTCAAAGCATAGTCAGTAAGAAGAGTTAGTCTTCTTCTACTTTAGTCGGCATTGTGCCTTTTGTATTTAATTCCGATGCAATTTCTGTGTTTTATCGTCAATAAGAAGGTCCAAGGAATACAGTAAACCTGGAGGGAAACATCGGAATCCGTAACTAGTGTCACAGGAATGGTTCAAATCATAGACAGTAAGAAGAGTCAGTCTTCGTGTACTTCAGTCGGCATTTTGCCTTTTGTATTTAATTCCCATGCAATTTCTGTGTTTCATCGTGAATAAGAAGGTCCAATGGATACAGTAAATCAGAAGTGAAGCATCGGGATCTGTAACTAGTGTCACAGGAATCGTTCAAAACATAGTCAGTAAGAAGAGTCAGTCTTCTTGTACTTAAGTCGGCATAGTGCCTTATCTATTTAATTCCGATGCAATTTCTGTGTTTCATCGTCAATAAGAAAGTCCAAGGGATACAGTAAACCTGGAGTCAAGCATCGGAATCTATTACTAGTGTCAATGGTATGGTTCAAAACATAGACAGTAAGAACAGTCAGTCTTCTTGTACTTAAGTCGGCATTGTGCCTTTTGTATTTAATTCTGATGCAATTTCAGTATTTCATCGTCAATAAGAAGGTCAGAGGGATACACTAAACCTGAAGTGAAGCATCGGAATTCATAACTAGTGTTCAGAAATGGTTCAAAGCATAGTCAGAAAGGAGAGTCAGTCTTCTTGTACTTAAGTCGGCATTGTGCCTTTTGTATTTAATTCCGATGCAATTTCTGTGTTTCATCGTAAATAGGAACGTCCAAAGGATACAGTAAACCTGAGGTGAAGCATCGGAATCTATAACTAGTTTCACAGGAATGGTTCAAATCATAGTCAGTAAGAAGAGTCAGTCTTCTTGTACTTAAGTTGGCATTGTGCCTTTTCTATTTAATACCGATGCAATTTCTGTGTTTCATCGTCAATAAGAAGGTCGGAGGGATACAGTAATCCTGAAGGGAAGCATCGGAATCTATAACTAGTGTCACAGAAATGGTTCAAAACATAGTCAGTAAGAAGAGTCAGTCTTCTTGTAGTTAAGACGGCATTGTGCCTTTTCTATTTAATTCCGATGCAATTTCTGTGTTTCATCGTCAATAAGAAGGTCCAAGGGATACAGTAAACCTGGAGTGAAGCATCGGAAACTATAACTAGTGTCACAGGAATGGTTCAAAACATAGACAGTAAGAAGAGTCTGTCTTCTTGTACCTACGTCGGCATAGTGCCTTTTCTATTTAATTCCGATGCAATTTGTGTGTTTCAACGTCAATATGAAGGTCCAAGGGGTTCAGTAAACCTGAAGTGAAGCTTCGGAATCTATAGCTAGTGTCACAGGAATGGTTCAAAACATAGACTGTAAGAAGGGTCAGTCTTCTTGTCCTTAAGTCGGCATTGTGCCTTTTGTAAATAATTCCGAAGCAATTTCTGTGTTTCATCCTCAGTAAGAAGGTCCAAGGGATACAGTAAACCTGGAGTGAAGCATCGGAATCTATAACTAGTGTCACAGGAATGGTTCAAAACATAGACATTAAGAAGAGTCAGTCTTCTTGTACTTATCTCTGCTTTGTGCCTTTTGTATTTAATTCCGATGCAATTTCTGTGTTTCATCGTCAATAAGAAGGCCCAAGGTATACAGTAAACCTGAAGTGAAGCATCGGAATTTATAACTAGTGTCAATGGAATCGTTCAAAACATAGTCAGTAAGATGAGTCAATCTTCTTGTACTTAAGTCGGCATAGTGCCTTATCTATTTAATTCCGATGCAATTTCTGTGTTTCATCGTCAATAACAAGTTCCAAGGGATACAGTAAACCTGGAGTGAAGCAACGGAATCTATAACTAGTGTCAATGGAATAGTTCAAAACATCGACAGTAAGAAGAGTCAGTCTTCTTGTACTTAAGTCGGCATTGTGCCTTTTGTATTTAATTCCGATGCAGTTTCTGTGTTTCATCGTCAATAAGAAGGTCAGAGAGGTACAGTAAACCTGAAGTGAAGCATCGGAATCTATAGCTAGTGTCACAGGAATGGTTCAAAACATAGTCAGTGAGAAGAGTCAGTCTTCTTGTCCTTAAGTCGTCATTGTGCCTATTGTATTTAATTCCGATGCGGTTTCTGTGTTTCATCATCAATAAGAAGGTCCAAGGGATACAGTAAACTTGGAGTGAAGCATCGGAATCTATAACTAGTGTCACAGGAATGGTTCAAAACATAGACAGTAAGAAGAGTCAGTCACCTTGTACTTAATTCTGCACTGTGCCTTTTGTATTTAATTCCGATGCAATTTCTGTGTTTCATCGACAATAAGACAGGACCAAGGGATACAGTAAACGTGGAGTGAAGCATCGGAGTCTATAACTAGTGTCAAAGGACTGGTTAAAAAATAGACAGTAAGAAGAGTCAGTCTTCTTGAACTAAATTCGGCATTGTGCCTTCTGTATTTAATTCCGATGCAATTTCTGTGTTTCATCGTCAATAAGAAGGTCAGAGGGATACGGTAAACCTGAAGTGAAGCATCGGAATCCATAACTAGTGTCACAGGAATGGTTCAAAGCATAGTCAGTAAGAAGAGTTAGTCTTCTTCTACTTTAGTCGGCATTGTGCCTTTTGTATTTAATTCCGATGCAATTTCTGTGTTTTATCGTCAATAAGAAGGTCCAAGGAATACAGTAAACCTGGAGGGAAACATCGGAATCCGTAAGTAGTGTCACAGGAATGGTTCAAATCATAGACAGTAAGAAGAGTCAGTCTTCGTGTACTTCAGTCGGCATTTTGCCTTTTGTATTTTAATTCCCATGCAATTTCTGTGTTTCATCGTGAATAAGAAGGTCCAATGGATACAGTAAATCTGAAGTGAAGCATCGGGATCTGTAACTAGTGTCACAGGAATCGTTCAAAACATAGTCAGTAAGAAGAGTCAGTCTTCTTGTACTTAAGTCGGCATAGTGCCTTATCTATTTAATTCCGATGCAATTTCTGTGTTTCATCGTCAATAAGAAAGTCCAAGGGATACAGTAAACCTGGAGTCAAGCATCGGAATCTATAACTAGTGTCAATGGTATGGTTCAAAACATAGACAGTAAGAACAGTCAGTCTTCTTGTACTTAAGTCGGCATTGTGCCTTTTGTATTTAATTCCGATGCAATTTCAGTATTTCATCGTTAATAAGAAGGTCAGAGGGATACACTAAACCTGAAGTGAAGCATCGGAATTCATAACTAGTGTCACAGAAATGGTTCAAAGCATAGTCAGAAAGGAGAGTCAGTCTTCTTGTACTTAAGTCGGCATTGTGCCTTTTGTATTTAATTCCGATGCAATTTCTGTGTTTCATCGTAAATAGGAACGTCCAAAGGATACAGTAAACCTGAGGTGAAGCATCGGAATCTATAACTAGTTTCACAGGAATGGTTCAAATCATAGTCAGTAAGAAGAGTCAGTCTTCTTGTACTTAAGTTTGCATTGTGCCTTTTCTATTTAATACCGATGCAATTTCTGTGTTTCATCGTCAATAAGAAGGTCGGAGGGATACAGTAATCCTGAAGGGAAGCATCGGAATCTATAACTAGTGTCACAGAAATGGTTCAAAACATAGTCAGTAAGAAGAGTCAGTCTTCTTGTAGTTAAGACGGCATTGTGCCTTTTCTATTTAATTCCGATGCAATTTCAGTGTTTCATCGTCAATAAGAAGGTCCAAGGGATACAGTAAACCTGGAGTGAAGCATCGGAAACTATAACTAGTGTCACAGGAATGGTTCAAAACATAGACAGTAAGAAGAGTCTGTCTTCTTGTACCTACGTCGGCATAGTGCCTTTTCTATTTAATTCCGATGCAATTTGTGTGTTTCAAGGTCAATATGAAGGTCCAAGGGGTTCAGTAAACCTGAAGTGAAGCTTCGGAATCTATAGCTAGTGTCACAGGAATGGTTCAAAACATAGACTGTAAGAAGTGTCAGTCTTCTTGTCCTTAAGTCGGCATTGTGCCTTTTGTAAATAATTCCGAAGCAATTTCTGTGTTTCATCCTCAGTAAGAAGGTCCAAGGGATACAGTAAACCTGGAGTGAAGCATCGGAATCTATAACTAGTGTCACAGGAATGGTTCAAATCATAGACATTAAGAAGAGTCAGTCTTCTTGTACTTATCTCTGCTTTGTGCCTTTTGTATTTAATTCCGATGCAATTTCTGTGTTTCATCGTCAATAAGAAGGCCCAAGGTATACAGTAAACCTGAAGTGAAGCATCGGAATTTATAACTAGTGTCAATGGAATCGTTCAAAACATAGTCAGTAAGAAGAGTCAATCTTCTTGTACTTAAGTCGGCATAGTGCCTTATCTATTTAATTCCGATGCAATTTCTGTGTTTCATCGTCAATAACAAGTTCCAAGGGATACAGTAAACCTGGAGTGAAGCAACGGAATCTATAACTAGTGTCAATGGAATGGTTCAAAACATAGACAGTAAGAAGAGTCAGTCTTCTTGTACTTAAGTCGGCATTGTGCCTTTTGTATTTAATTCCGATGCAGTTTCTGTGTTTCATCGTCAATAAGAAGGTCAGAGAGGTACAGTAAACCTGAAGTGAAGCATCGGAATCTATAGCTAGTGTCACAGGAATGGTTCAAAACATAGTCAGTGAGAAGAGTCAGTCTTCTTGTCCTTAAGTCCTCATTGTGCCTATTGTATTTAATTCCGATGCGGTTTCTGTGTTTCATCATCAATAAGAAGGTCCAAGGGATACAGTAAACTTGGAGTGAAGCATCGGAATCTATAACTAGTGTCACAGGAATGGTTCAAAACATAGACAGTAAGAAGAGTCAGTCTCCTTGTACTTAATTCTGCACTGTGCCTTTTGTATTTAATTCCGATGCAATTTCTGTGTTTCATCGACAATAAGAAGGACCAAGGGATACAGTAAACGTGGAGTGAAGCATCGGAGTCTATAACTAGTGTCAAAGGACTGGTTAAAAAATAGACAGTAAGAAGAGTCAGTCTTCTTGAACTTAATTCGGCATTGTGCCTTCTGTATTTAATTCCGATGCAATTTCTGTGTTTCATCGTCAATAAGAAGGTCAGAGGGATACGGTAACCCTGAAGTGAAGCATCGGAATCCATAACTAGTGTCACAGGAATGGTTCAAAGCATAGTCAGTAAGAAGAGTTAGTCTTCTTCTACTTTAGTCGGCATTGTGCCTTTTGTATTTAATTCCGATGCAATTTCTGTGTTTTATCGTCAATAAGAAGGTCCAAGGAATACAGTAAACCTGGAGGGAAACATCGGAATCCGTAACTAGTGTCACAGGAATGGTTCAAATCATAGACAGTAAGAAGAGTCAGTCTTCGTGTACTTCAGTCGGCATTTTGCCTTTTGTATTTAATTCCCATGCAATTTCTGTGTTTCATCGTGAATAAGAAGGTCCAATGGATACAGTAAATCTGAAGTGAAGCATCGGGATCTGTAACTAGTGTCACAGGAATCGTTCAAAACATAGTCAGTAAGAAGAGTCAGTCTTCTTGTACTTAAGTCGGCATAGTGCTTTATCTATTTAATTCCGATGCAATTTCTGTGTTTCATCGTCAATAAGAAGGTCCAAGGGATACAGTAAACCTGGAGTCAAGCATCGGAATCTATAACTAGTGTCAATGGTATGGTTCAAAACATAGACAGTAAGAACAGTCAGTCTTCTTGTACTTAAGTCGGCATTGTGCCCTTTGTATTTAATTCCGATGCAATTTCAGTATTTCATCGTCAATAAGAAGGTCAGAGGGATACACTAAACCTGAAGTGAAGCATCGGAATTCATAACTAGTGTCACAGAAATGGTTCAAAGCATAGTCAGAAAGGAGAGTCAGTCTTCTTGTACTTAAGTCGGCATTGTGCCTTTTGTATTTAATTCCGATGCAATTTCTGTGTTTCATCGTAAATAGGAACGTCCAAAGGATACAGTAAACCTGAGGTGAAGCATCGGAATCTATAACTAGTTTCACAGGTATGGTTCAAATCATAGTCAGTAAGAAGAGTCAGTCTTCTTGTACTTAAGTTGGCATTGTGCCTTTTCTATTTAATACCGATGCAATTTCTGTGTTTCATCGTCAATAAGAAGGTCGGAGGGATACAGTAATCCTGAAGGGAAGCATCGGAATCTATAACTAGTGTCACAGAAATGGTTCAAAACATAGTCAGTAAGAAGAGTCAGTCTTCTTGTAGTTAAGACGGCATTGTGCCTTTTCTATTTCATTCCGATGCAATTTCTGTGTTCATCGTCAATAAGAAGGTCCAAGGGATACAGTAAACCTGGAGTGAAGCATCGGAAACTTATAACTAGTGTCACAGGAATGGTTCAAAACATAGACAGTAAGAAGAGTCTGTCTTCTTGTACCTACGTCGGCATAGTGCCTTTTCTATTTAATTCCGATGCAATTTGTGTGTTTCAACGTCAATAAGAAGGTCCAACGGATACAGTAAACCTGGAGTGTAGCATCGGAATCTATAACTAGTGTCACAGGAATGGTTCAAATCATGGACTGTAAGAAGAGTCAGTCATCGTGCACTTCAGTCGGCGTTTTGCCTTTTGTATTTAATTCCGATGCAATTTGTGTGTTTCATCGTCAATAAGAAGTTCCAAGGGATACAGTAAACCTGGAGTGAAGCATCGGAATCTATAACTAGTGTCAATGGTATGGTTCAAAACATGGACGGTAAGAAGAGTCAGTCTTCTTGTACTTAAGTCGGCATTGTGCCTTTTGGAATTAATTACGATGCAATGTCTGTGTTTCATTGTGATTAAGAAGGTCAGAGGGATACAGTAAACCTGAAGTGAAGCATTGGAATCTATAGCTAGTGTCACAGGAATGGTTCAAAACATAGTCAGTAAGAAGAGTCAATCTTGTTGTCCTTAAGTCGGCATTGTGCCTCTTGTATTTAATTCCGATGCAATTTCTGTGTTTCATCGTCATTAACAAGGTCCAAGGGATACAGTAAACCTCAAGTGAAGCATCGGAATTTATAACGGGTGTCACAGGAATGGTTCAAACATAGTCAGTAGGAAGAGTCGGTCTTCATGTACTTAAGTCGGCATTGTGCCTTTTGTATTTAATTCCGATGCATTTTCTGTGTTTCAACGTCAATAAGTAGGTCAGAGGGATACAGTAATCCTGAGGGAAGCATCGGAATCTGTAACTAGTGTCACAGGAATGGTACAAAACATAGTCAGTAAGAAGAGTCAGTCTACTTGTAGTTAAGACGGCATTGTGCCTTTACTATTTAATTCGGATGCAATTTCTGTGTTTCATCGTCAATAAGAAGGTCAGAGGGATACAGTAATCCTGAAGGGAAGCAACGGAATCTATAACTAGTGTCACAGGAATGGTTCAAAGCATAGTCAGTAAGAAGAGTCAGTCTACTTGTAGTTAAGACGGCATTGTGCCTTTTCTATTTAATTCCGATGCAATTTCTGTGTTTCATCGTCAATAAGAAGGTCCAAGGGATACAGTAAACCTAGAGTGAAGCATCGGAAACTATAACTAGTGTCACAGGAATGGTTCAAAACATAAACAGTGAGAAGAGTCAGTCTTCTTGTACTTACGTCGGCATAGTGCCTTTTCTATTTAATTCCGATGCAATTTGTGTGTTTCAACGTCAATAAGAAGGTCCAAGGGATACAGTAAACCTGGAGTCAAGCATCGGAATCTATAACTAGTGTCAATGGTATGGTTCAAAACATAGACAGTAAGAACAGTCAGTCTTCTTGTACTTAAGTCGGCATTGTGCCTTTTGTATTTAATTCCGATGCAATTTCAGTATTTCATCGTCAATAAGAAGGTCAGAGGGATACACTAAACCTGAAGTGAAGCATCGGCATTCATAACTAGTGTCACAGAAATGGTTCAAAGCATAGTCAGAAAGGAGAGTCAGTCTTCTTGTACTTAAGTCGGCATTGTGCCTTTTGTATTTAATTCCGATGCAATTTCTGTGTTTCATCGTAAATAGGAACGTCCAAAGGATACAGTAAACCTGAGGTGAAGCATCGGAATCTATAACTAGTTTCACAGGAATGGTTCAAATCATAGTCAGTAAGAAGAGTCAGTCTTCTTGTACTTAAGTTGGCATTGTGCCTTTTCTATTTAATACCGATGCAATTTCTGTGTTTCATCGTCAATAAGAAGGTCGGAGGGATACAGTAATCCTGAAGGGAAGCATCGGAATCTATAACTAGTGTCACAGAAATGGTTCAAAACATAGTCAGTTAGAAGAGTCAGTCTTCTTGTAGTTAAGACGGCATTGTGCCTTTTCTATTTAATTCCGATGCAATTTCTGTGTTTCATCGTCAATAAGAAGGTCCAAGGGATACAGTAAACCTGGAGTGAAGCATCGGAAACTATAACTAGTGTCACAGGAATGGTTCAAAACATAGACAGTAAGAAGAGTCTGTCTTCTTGTACCTACGTCGGCATAGTGCCTTTTCTATTTAATTCCGATGCAATTTGTGTGTTTCAACGTCAATATGAAGGTCCAAGGGGTTCAGTAAACCTGAAGTGAAGCTTCGGAATCTATAGCTAGTGTCACAGGAATGGTTCAAAACATAGACTGTAAGAAGTGTCAGTCTTCTTGTCCTTAAGTCGGCATTGTGCCTTTTGTAAATAATTCCGAAGCAATTTCTGTGTTTCATCCTCAGTAAGAAGGTCCAAGGGATACAGTAAACCTGGAGTGAAGCATCGGAATCTATAACTAGTGTCACAGGAATGGTTCAAAACATAGACATTAAGAAGAGTCAGTCTTCTTGTACTTATCTCTGCTTTGTGCCTTTTGTATTTAATTCCGATGCAATTTCTGTGTTTCATCGTCAATAAGAAGGCCCAAGGTATACAGTAAACCTGAAGTGAAGCATCGGAATTTATAACTAGTGTCAATGGAATCGTTCAAAACATAGTCAGTAAGAAGAGTCAATCTTCTTCTACTTAAGTCGGCATAGTGCCTTATCTATTTAATTCCGATGCTATTTCTGTGTTTCATCGTCAATAACAAGTTCCAAGGGATACAGTAAACCTGGAGAGAAGCAACGGAATCTATAACTAGTGTCAATCGAATGGTTCAAAACATAGACTGTAAGAAGAGTCAGTCTTCTTGTACTTAAGTCGGCATTGTGCCTTTTGTATTTAATTCCGATGCAGTTTCTGTGTTTCATCGTCAATAAGAAGGTCAGAGGGGTACAGTAAACCTGAAGTGAAGCATCGGAATCTATAGCTAGTGTCACAGGAATGGTTCAAAACATAGTCAGTGAGAAGAGTCAGTCTTCTTGTCCTTAAGTCGTCATTGTGCCTATTGTATTTAATTCCGATGCGGTTTCTGTGTTTCATCATCAATAAGAAGGTCCAAGGGATACAGTAAACTTGGAGTGAAGCATCGGAATCTATAACTAGTGTCACAGGAATGGTTCAAAACATAGACAGTAAGAAGAGTCAGTCTCCTTCTACTTAATTCTGCACTGTGCCTTTTGTATTTAATTCCGATGCAATTTCTGTGTTTCATCGACAATAAGAAGGACCAAGGGATTCAGTAAACGTGGAGTGAAGCATCGAAGTCTATAACTAGTGTCAAAGGACTGGTTAAAAATAGACAGTAAGAAGAGTCAGTCTTCTTGAACTTAATTCGGCATTGTGCCTTCTGTATTTAATTCCGATGCAATTTCTGTGTTTCATCGTCAATAAGAAGGTCAGAGGGATACGGTAAACCTGAAGTGAAGCATCGGAATCCATAACTAGTGTCACAGGAATGGTTCAAAGCATAGTCAGTAAGAAGAGTTAGTCTTCTTCTACTTTAGTCGGCATTGTGCCTTTTGTATTTAATTCCGATGCAATTTCTGTGTTTTATCGTCAATAAGAAGGTCCAAGGAATACAGTAAACCTGGAGGGAAACATCGGAATCCGTAACTAGTGTCACAGGAATGGTTCAAATCATAGACAGTAAGAAGAGTCAGTCTTCGTGTACTTCAGTCGGCATTTTGCCTTTTGTATTTAATTCCCATGCAATTTCTGTGTTTCATCGTGAATAAGAAGGTCCAATGGATACAGTAAATCTGAAGTGAAGCATCGGGATCTGTAACTAGTGTCACAGGAATCGTTCAAAACATAGTCAGTAAGAAGAGTCAGTCTTCTTGTACTTAAGTCGGCATAGTGCCTTAACTATTTAATTACGATGCAATGTCTGTGTTTCATTGTCATTAAGAAGGTCAGAGGGATACAGTAAACCTGAAGTGAAGCATCGGAATCTATAGCTAGTGTCACAGGAATGGTTCAAAACATAGTCAGTAAGAAGAGTCAATCTTGTTGTCCTTAAGTCGGCATTGTGCCTCTTGTATTTAATTCCGATGCAATTTCTGTGTTTCATCGTCATTAACAAGGTCCAAGGGATACAGTAAACCTCAAGTGAAGCATCGGAATTTATAACGGGTGTCACAGGAATGGTTCAAACATAGTCAGTAGGAAGAGTCGGTCTTCATGTACTTAAGTCGGCATTGTGCCTTTTGTATTTAATTCCGATGCATTTTCTGTGTTTCATCGTCAATAAGTAGGTCAGAGGGATACAGTAATCCTGAAGGGAAGCATCGGAATCTGTAACTAGTGTCACAGGAATGGTACAAAACATAGTCAGTAAGAAGAGTCAGTCTACTTGTAGTTAAGACGGCATTGTGCCTTTTCTATTTAAATCGGATGCAATTTCTGTGTTTCATCGTCAATAAGAAGGTCAGAGGGATACAGTAATCCTGAAGGGAAGCATCGGAATCTATAACTAGTGTCACAGGAATGGTTCAAAGCATAGTCAGTAAGAAGAGTCAGTCTACTTGTAGTTAAGACGGCATTGTGCCTTTTCTATTTAATTCCGATGCAATTTCTGTGTTTCATCGTCAATAAGAAGGTCCAAGGCATACAGTAAAACTGAGGAGAAGCATCGGAATCTATAAGTAGTGTCACAGGAATGGTTCAAAACATAGTCAGTAAGAAGAGTCAGTCTTCTTGTACTTAAGTCGGCATTGTACCTTTTCTATTTAATTCCGATGCAATTTCTGTGTTTCATCGTCAATAACAAGGTCCAAGGGATACAGTAAACCTGGAGTGAAGCATCAGAATCTATAACTAGTGTCAATGGAATATTTCAAAACATATACAGTAAGAAGAGTCAGTCTTCTTGTACTTACGTCGGCATAGTGCCTTTTCTATTTAATTCCGATGCAATTTGTGTGTTTCAACGTCAATAAGAAGGTCCAAGGGATACAGTAAACCTGGAGTGTAGCATCGGAATCTATAACTAGTGTCACAGGAATGGTTCAAAACATAGACAGTAAGAAGAGTCAGTCTTCGTGTACTTAAGTCGGCATTTTGCCTTTTTTATTTAATTCCGATGCAATTTCTGTGTTTTATCGTCAATAAGAAGGTCCAAGGCATACAGTAAAACTGAGGAGAAGCATCGGAATCTATAAGTAGTGTCACAGGAATGGTTCAAAACATAGTCAGTAAGAAGAGTCAGTCTTCTTGTACTTAAGTCGGCATTGTACCTTTTCTATTTAATTACGATGCAATTTCTGTGTTTCATCGTCAATAACAAGGTCCAAGGGATACAGTAAACCTGGAGTGAAGCATCAGAATCTATAACTAGTGTCAATGGAATATTTCAAAACATATACAGTAAGAAGAGTCAGTCTCCTTGTACTTAATTCTGCACTGTGCCTTTTGTATTTAATTCCGATGCAATTTCTGTGTTTCATCGTCAATAAGAATGTCCAAGGGATACAGTAAACCTGAAGTGTAGCATCGGAATTTATAACTAGTGTCACGGGAATGGTTCAAAACATAGTCAGTAAGAAGAGTCAGTCTTCTTGTACTTAAGTCGGCATTGTGCCATTTCTATTTAATTCCGATGCAATTTCTGTGTTTAATCGTCAATAAGGAGGACCAAGGGATACAGTAAACCTGGAGTGAAGCATCGGAGTCTATAACTAGTGTCACAGGACTGGTTCAAAAATAGACATTAAGAAGAGTCAGTCTTCTAGAACTTAATTCGGAATTGTGCCTTTTGTATTCAATTCGGATGCAATTTCTGTGTTTCATCGTCAATAAGAAGGTCAGAGGGATACAGTAAACCTGAAGTGAAGCTTCGGAATCCATAACTAATGTCACAGGAATGGTTCAAAACATAGTCAGTAAGAAGAGTCAGTCTTCTTGTACTTAAATCGGCATTGTGCCTTTTGTATTCAATTCCGATGCAATTTCTGTGTTTCATCGTCAATAAGAAGGTCCAAGGGATACAGTAAACCTGGAGTGAAGCATCGGAATCTATAACTAGTGACAATGGTATGGTTCAAAACATGGACGGTAAGAAGAGTCAGTCTTCTTGTACTTAAGTCGGCATTGTGCCTTTTGGATTTAATTACGATGCAATGTCTGTGTTTCATCGTCATTAAGAAGGTCAGAGGGATACAGTACACCTGAAGTGAAGCATCGGAATCTATAGCTGGTGTCACAGGAATAGTTCAAAACATAGTCAGTAAGAAAAGTCAATCTTGTTGTCCTTAAGTCGGCATTGTGCCTTTTGTATTTAATTCCGATGCAATTCCTGTGTTTCATCGTCAATAAGAAGGTCCAAGGGATGCAGTAAACCAGGAGTGAAACATCGGAATCTATAACTAGTATCACAGAAATGGTTCAAAATATAGACAGTAAGAAGAGTCAGTCTTCTTGTACTTAATTCGGCATTGTGCCTTTTGTATTTAATTCCGATGCAATTTCTGTGTTTCATTGTCAATAACAAGGTCCAAGGGATACAGTACACCTGGAGTGAAGCATCAGAATCTATAACTAGTGTCAATGGAATATTTCAAAACATAGACAGTAAGAAGAGTCAGTCTCCTTGTACTTAATTCTGCACTGTGCCTTTTGTATTTAATTCCGATGCAATTTCTGTGTTTCATCGTCAATAAGAAGGTCCAAGGTATACAGTAAACTTGAAGTGAAGCATCGGAATTTATAACTAGTGTCACAGGAATGGTTCAAATCATAGTCAGTAAGGAGAGTCAGTCTTCTTGTACTTAAGTCGGCATGGTGCCTTTTGTATTTAATTCCGATGCAATTTCTGTGTTTCATCGTCAATAAGAAGGTCAGAGGGGTACAGTAAACCTGAAACCTGAAGTGAAGCATCGTAATCTATAGCTAGTGTCACAGGAATGGTTCAGAACATAGACAGTAAGAAGAGTCAGTCTTCTTGTACTTAATTCTGCTTTCTGCCTATTGTATTTAATTCCGATGCATTTTCTGTGTTTCATCGTCAATAAGAAGGTCCAAGGGATACAGTAAACCTGAAGTGAAGCATCGGAATTTATAACTAGTGTCACAGGAATGGTTCAAAACATAGACAGTAAGAAGAGTCAGTCCTCTTGTACTTAAGTGAGCATTGTGCCTTTTGTATTTAACTCCGATGCAATTTCTGTGTTTCATCGTCAATAAGAAGGTCAGAGCGATACAGTAATACTGAAGTGAAGCATCGGAATCTATAACTAGTGTCACAGGAATAGTTCAAAACATAGTCAGTAAGAATAGTCAGTCTTATTGTACTTAAGTCATCATTGTGCATTTTCTATTTAATTGTGATGCAATTTCTGTGTTTCATCGTCAATATTTATGTCCAAGGGATACAGTAAACCAGGAGTTAAGCATCGGAATCTATAACTAGTGTCACAGGAATGGTTCAAATCATAGACAGTAAGAAGAGTCAGACTTCTTTTACTTAAGTCGGCATTGTGCCTATTGTATTTAATTCCGGTGCAATTTCTGTGTTTCATCGTCAATAAGAAGGTCCAAGAGATACAGTAAACCTGGAGTGAAGCATCGGAGTCTATAACTAGTGTCACAGGAGTCGTTCAGAAATAGACAGTAAGAAGAGTTAACCTTCTTGAACTTAATTCGGCATTGTGCCTTTTGAATTTAATTCCGATGCAATTTCTGTGTTTCATCGTCAATAAGAAGGTCAGAGGGATACAGTAAACCTGAAGTGAAGCATCGGAATCCATTACTAGTGTCACAGGAATGGTTCAAAACATAGTCAGTAAGAAGAGTTAGTCTTCTTGTACTTAAGTCGGCGTTGTGCCTTTTGTATTTAATTCCGATGCAATTTCTGTGTTTCATCGTCAATAAGAAGGTCCAAGGGATACAGTAAACCTGGAGTCAAGCATCGGAATCTGTAACTAGTGTCACAGGAATGGTTCAATTCATAGACAGTAAGAAGAGTCAGTCTTCGTGTACTTCAGTCGGCATTTTGCCTTTTGTATTTAGTTCCGATGCAATTTTTGTGTTTCATCGTCAATGAGAATGTCCAAGGCAAACAGTAAACCTGTAGTGAAGCATCGGGATCTACAACTAGTGTCACACGAATCGTTCAAAACATAGTCAGTAAGAAGAGTCAGACTTCTTGTACTAAAGTCGGCATAGTGCCTTTTCTATTTAATTCCGATGCAATTTCTGTGTTTCTTCGTCAATAAGAAGGTCCAAGTGATACAGTAAACCTGGAGTGAAGCATCGGAATCTATAACTAGTCTCAATGGTATGGTTCAAAAAATAGACAGTAAGAAGAGTCAGTCTTCTTGTCCTTAAGTCGGCATTGTGCCTTTTGTATTTAATTCCGATGCAGTTTCTGTGTTTCATCGTCAATAAGAAGGTCAGAGGGGTACAGTAAACCTGAAGTGAAGCATCGGAATCTATAGCTAGTGTCACAGGAATGGTTCAAAGCATAGTCAGTAAGAAGAGTCAGTCTTCTTGTCCTTAAGTCGGCATTGTGCCTTTTGTATTCAATTCCGATGCAATTTCTGTGTTTCATCGTCAATAAGAAGGTCCAAGGGATGTAGTAAACCTGGAGTGAAGCATCGGAATCTATAACTAGTGACAATGGTATGGTTCAAATCATGGACGGTAAGAAGAGTCAGTCTTCTTGTACTTAAGTCGGCATTGTGCCTTTTGGATTTAATTACGATGCAATGTCTGTGTTTCATCGTCATTAAGAAGGTCAGAGGGATACAGTACACCTGAAGTGAAGCATCGGAATCTATAGCTGGTGTCACAGGAATAGTTCAAAACATAGTCAGTAAGAAATGTCAATCTTGTTGTCCTTAAGTCGGCATTGTGCCTTTTGTATTTAATTCCGATGCAATTTCTGTGTTTCATCGTCAATAAGAAGGTCCAAGGGATGCAGTAAACCATTAGTGAAACATCGGAATCTATAACTAGTATCACCGAAATGGTTCAAAATATAGACAGTATGAAGAGTCAGTCTTCTTGTACTTAATTCGGCATTGTGCCTTTTGTATTTAATTCCGATGCAATTTCTGTGTTTCATTGTCAATAACAAGGTCCAAGGGATACAGTAAACCTCAAGTGAAGCATCGGAATTTATAATGGGTGTCACTGGAATGGTTCAAACATAGTCAGTAGGAAGAGTCGGTCTTCATGTACTTAAGTCGGCATTGTGCCTTTTGTATTTAATTCCGATGCATTTTTTGTGTTTCATCGTCAATAAGAAAGTCCAAGGAATACAGTAAACCTGAAGTGAAGCATCGAAATCTATAACTAGTGTCACAGGAATGGTTCCAAACATAGACTGCAAGAAGAGTCAGTCTTGTTGTACTTAAGTCGGCATTGTGTCGTTTGTATTTAATTCCGATGCAATTTCTGTGTTTCATCGTCAACAAGAAGGTCCAAGGTATACAGTAAATCTGTAGTGATGCATCGGATTTATTACTAGTGTCACAGGAATGGTTCAAAACGTAGTCAGTAAGAAGAGTCAGTCTTCTTGTACTTAAGTCGGCATTGTGCCTTTTCTATTTAATTCCGATGCAATTTCTGTGTTTCATCGTCAATAAGAAAGTCCAAGGGATACAGTAAACATGAAGTGAAGCATCGGAATTTATAACTAGTGTCAATGGAATGGTTCAAAACATTGTCAGTAAGAAGAGTCAGTCTTCTTGTACTTAAGTCGGCATTGTGCCTTTTCTATTTATTTCCGATGCAATTTCTGTGTTTCATCGTCAATAACAAGGTCCAAGGGATACAGTAAACCTGGAGTGAAGCATCAGAATCTATAACTAGTGTCAATGGAATATTTCAAAACATAGACAGTAAGAAGAGTCAGTCTCCTTGTACTTAATTCTGCACTGTGCCTTTTGTATTTAATTCCGATGCAATTTCTGTGTTTCATCGTCAATAAGAAGGTCCAAGGTAACAGTAAACTTGAAGTGAAGCATCGGAATTTATAACTAGTGTCACAGGAATGGTTCAAATCATAGTCAGTAAGGAGAGTCAGTCTTCTTGTACTTAAGTCGGCATGGTGCCTTTTGTATTTAATTCCGATGCAATTTCTGTGTTTCATCGTCAAAAAGAAGGTCAGAGGGGTACAGTAAACCTGAAACCTGAAGTGAAGCATCGTAATCTATAGCTAGTGTCACAGGAATGGTTCAGAACATAGACAGTAAGAAGAGTCCGTCTTCTTGTACTTAATTCTGCTTTCTGCCTATTGTATTTAATTCCGATGCATTTTCTGTGTTTCATCGTCAATAAGAAGGTCCAAGGGATACAGTAAACCTGAAGTGAAGCATCGGAATTTATAACTAGTGTCACAGGAATGGTTCAAAACATAGACAGTAAGAAGAGTCAGTCCTCTTGTACTTAAGTCAGCATTGTGCATTTTGTATTTAACTCCGATGCAATTTCTGTGTTTTATCGTCAATAAGAAGGTCAGAGCGATACAGTAATCCTGAAGTGAAGCATCGGAATCTATAACTAGTGTCACAGGAATAGTTCAAAACATAGTCAGTAAGAATAGTCAGTCTTATTGTACTTAAGTCATCATTGTGCATTTTCTATTTAATTGTGATGCAATTTCTGTGTTTCATCGTCAATATTTATGTCCAAGGGATACAGTAAACCAGGAGTTAAGCATCGGAATCTATAACTAGTGTCACAGGAATGGTTCAAATCATAGACAGTAAGAAGAGTCAGACTTCTTTTACTTAAGTCGGCATTGTGCCTATTGTATTTAATTCCGGTGCAATTTCTGTGTTTCATCGTCAATAAGAAGGTCCAAGAGATACAGTAAACCTGGAGTGAAGCATCGGAGTCTATAACTAGTGTCACAGGAGTCATTCAGAAATAGACAGTAAGAAGAGTTAACCTTCTTGTACTTAATTCGGCATTGTGCCTTTTGAATTTAATTCCGATGCAATTTCTGTGTTTCATCGTCAATAAGAAGGTCAGAGGGATACAGTAAACCTGAAGTGAAGCATCGGAATCCATAACTAGTGTCACAGGAATGGTTCAAAACATAGTCAGTAAGAAGAGTTAGTCTTCTTGTACTTAAGTCGGCGTTGTGCATTTTGTATTTAATTCCGATGCAATTTCTGTGTTTCATCGTCAATAAGAAGGTCCAAGGGATACAGTAAACCTGGAGTCAAGCATCGGAATCTGTAACTAGTGTCACAGGAATGGTTCAAATCATAGACAGTAAGAAGAGTCAGTCTTCGTGTACTTCAGTCGGCATTTTGCCTTTTGTATTTAGTTCCGATGCAATTTTTGTGTTTCATCGTCAATGAGAATGTCCAAGGCAAACAGTAAACCTGTAGTGAAGCATCGGGATCTATAACTAGTGTCACACGAATCGTTCAAAACATAGTCAGTAAGAAGAGTCAGACTTCATGTACTAAAGTCGGCATAGTGCCTTTTCTATTTAATTCCGATGCAATTTCTGTGTTTCATCGTCAATAAGAAGGTCCAAGTGATACAGTAAACCTGGAGTGAAGCATCGCAATCTATAACTAGTCTCAATGGTATGGTTCAAAAAATAGACAGTAAGAAGAGTCAGTCTTCTTGTCCTTAAGTCGGCATTGTGCCTTTTGTATTTAATTCCGATGCAGTTTCTGTGTTTCATCGTCAATAAGAAGGTCAGAGGGGTACACTAAACCTGAAGTGAAGCATCGGAATCTATAGCTAGTGTCACAGGAATGGTTCAAAACATAGTCAGTAAGAGGAGTCACTCTTCTTGTCCTTAAGTCGTCATTGTGCCTTTTGTATTTAATTATGATGCAATTTCTGTGTTTCATCATCAATAAGAAGGTCCAAGGGATACAGTAAACTTGGAGTGAAGCATCGGAAACTATAACTAGTGTCACAGGAATGGTTCAAAACATAGACATTAAGAAGAGTCAGTCTCCTTGTACTTAATTCTGCACTGTGCCTTTTGTATTTAATTCCGATGCAAATTCTGTGTTTCATCGTCAATAAGAAGGACCAAGGGATACAGTAAACGTGGAGTGAAGCATCGGAGTCTATGACTAGTGTCAAAGGACTGGTTCAAAAATAGACAGTAAGAAGAGTCAGTCTTCTTGAACTTAATTCGGCATTGTGCATTCTGTATTTTATTCCAATGCAATTTCTGTGTTTCATCGTCAATAAGAAGGTCAGAGGGATACAGTAAACCTGAAGTGAAGCATCGGAGTCCATAACTAGTGCCACAGGAATGGTTCAGAACATAGTCAGTAAGAAGAGTTAGTCTTCTTGTACTTAAGTCGGCATTGTACCATTTGTATTTAATTCCGATGCAATTTCTGTGTTTCATCGTCAATAAGAAGGTACAAGGGATACAGTAAACCTGGAGGGAAACATCGGAATCTGTAAGTAGTGTCACAGGAATGGTTCAAATCATAGACAGTAAGAAGAGTCAGTCTTCGTGTACTTCAGTTGGCATTTTGCCTTTTGTATTTAATTCCGATGCAATTTCTGTGGTTCATCGCCAATAAGAAGGTCCAAGGGATACAGTAAACTTGAAGTGAAGCATCGGGATCTGTAACTAGTGTCACAGGAATCGTTCAAAACATAGTCAGAAAGAAGAGTCAGTCTTCTTGTACTTAAGTCGGCATAGTGCCTTATCTATTTAATTCCGATGCAATTTCTGTGTTTCATCGTCAATAACAAGTTCCAAGGGATACAGTAAACCTGGAGTGAAGCATCGGAATCTATAACTAGTGTCAATGGAATGGTTCAAAACATAGACAGTAAGAAGAGTCAGTCTTCTTGTACTTAAGTCGGCATTGTGCCTTTTGTATTTAATTCCGAAGCAGTTTCTGTGTTTCATCGTCAATAAGGAGGTCAGAAGGGTACAGTAAACCTGAAGTGAAGCATCGGAATCTATAGCTAGTGTCACTGGAATGGTTCAAAACATAGTCAGTAAGAAGAGTCAGTCTTCTTGTCCTTAAGTCGTCATTGTGCCTTTTGTATTTAATTATGATGCAATTTCTGTGTTTCATCATCAATAAGAAGATCCAAGGGATACAGTAAACTTGGAGTGAAGCATCGGAATCTATAACTAGTGTCACAGGAATGGTTCAAAACATAGACAGTAAGAAGAGTCAGTCTCCTTGTACTTAATTCTGCACTGTGCCTTTCGTATTTAATTCCGATGCAATTTCTGTGTTTCATCGTCAATAAGAAGGACCAAGGGATACAGTAAACGTGGAGTGAAACATCGGAGTCTATAACTAGTGTCAAAGGACTGGTTCAAAAATTGAAAGTAAGAAGAGTCAGTCTTCTTGAACTTAATTCGGCATTGTGCATTCTGTATTTAATTCCAATGCAATTTCTGTGTTTCATCGTCAATAAGAAGGTCAGAGGGATACAGTAAACCTGAAGTGAAGCATCGGAATCCATAACTAGTGTCACAGGAATGGTTCAAAACATAGTCAGTAAGAAGAGTTAAACTTCTTGTACTTAAGTCGGGATTGTACCTTTTGTATTTAATTCCGATGCAATTTCTGTGTTTCATCGTCAATAAGAAGGTCCAAGGGATACAGTAAACCTGGAGGGAAACATCGGAATCTGTAACTAGTGTCACAGGAATGGTTCAAATCATAGACAGTAAGAAGAGTCAGTCTTCGTGTACTTCAGTTGGCATTTTGCCTTTTGTATTTAATTCCGATGCAATTTCTGTGTTTCATCGTCAATAAGAAGGTCCAAGGGATACAGTAAACCTGAAGTGAAGCATCGGGATCTGTAACTAGTGTCACAGGAATCGTTCAAAACATAGTCAGTAAGAAGAGTCAGTCTTCTTGTACTTAAGTCGGCATAGTGCCTTATGTATTTAATTCCGATGCAATTTCTGTGGTTCATCGTCAATAACAAGTTCCAAGGGATACAGTAAACCTGGAGTGAAGCATCGGAATCTATAACTAGTGACAATGGTATGGTTCAAAACATGGACGGGAAGAAGAGTCAGTCTTCTTGTACTTAAGTCGGCATTGTGCCTTTTGGATTTAATTACGATGCAATGTCTGTGTTTCATCGTCATTAAGAAGGTCAGAGGGATACAGTACACCTGAAGTGAAGCATCGGAATCTATAGCTAGTGTCACAGGAATAGTTCAAAACATAGTCAGTAGGAAAAGTCAATCTTGTTGTCCTTAAGTCGGCATTGTGCCTTTTGTATTTCATTCCGATGCAATTTCTGTGTTTCATCGTCAATAAGAAGGTCCAAGGGATGCAGTAAACCAGGAGTGAAACATCGGAATCTGTAACTAGTATCACAGAAATGGTTCAAAATATAGACAGTAAGAAGAGTCAGTCTTCTTGTACTTAATTCGGCATTGTGCCTTTTGTATTTAATTCCGATGCAATTTCTGTGTTTCTTTGTCAATAACAAGGTCCAAGGGATACAGTAAACCTCAAGTGAAGCATCGGAATTTATAATGGGTGTCACTGGAATGGTTCAAACATAGTCACTATTAAGAGTCGGTCTTCATGTACTTAAGTCGGCATTGTGCCTTTTGTATTTAATTCCGATGCATTTTCTGTGTTTCATCGTCAATAAGAAAGTCCAAGGAATACAGTAAACCTGAAGTGAAGCATCGAAATCTATAACTAGTGTCACAGGAATGGTTCAAACCATAGTCAGTAAGAAGAGTTAGTCTTCTTGTACTTAAGTCGGCGTTGTGCCTTTTGTATTTAATTCCGATGCAATTTCTGTGTTTCATCGTCAATAAGAAGGTCCAAGGGATACAGTAAACCTGGAGTCAAGCATCGGAATCTGTAACTAGTGTCACAGGAATGGTTCAAATCATAGACAGTAAGAAGAGTCAGTCTTCGTGTACTTCAGTCGGCATTTTGCCTTGTGTATTTAGTTCCGATGCAATTTTTGTGTTTCATCGTCAATGAGAATGTCCAAGGCAAACAGTAAACCTGTAGTGAAGCATCGGGATCTATAACTAGTGTCACACGAATCGTTCAAAACATAGTCAGTAAGAAGAGTCAGACTTCTTGTACTAAAGTCGGCATAGTGCCTTTTCTATTTAATTCCGATGCAATTTCTGTGTTTCATCGTCAATAAGAAGGTCCAAGTGATACAGTAAACCTGGAGTGAAGCATCGCAATCTATAACTAGTCTCAATGGTATGGTTCAAAAAATAGACAGTAAGAAGAGTCAGTCTTCTTGTCCTTAAGTCGGCATTGTGCCTTTTGTATTTAATTCCGATGCAGTTTCTGTGTTTCATCGTCAATAAGAAGGTCAGAGGGGTACACTAAACCTGAAGTGAAGCATCGGAATCTATAGCTAGTGTCACAGGAATGGTTCAAAACATAGTCAGTAAGAGGAGTCAGTCTTCTTGTCCTTAAGTCGTCATTGTGATTTTTGTATTTAATTATGATGCAATTTCTGTGTTTCATCATCAATAAGAAGGTCCAAGGGATACAGTAAACTTGGAGTGAAGCATCGGAAACTATAACTAGTGTCACAGGAATGGTTCAAAACATAGACATTAAGAAGAGTCAGTCTCCTTGTACTTAATTCTGCACTGTGCCTTTTGTATTTAATTCCGATGCAAATTCTGTGTTTCATCGTCAATAAGAAGGACCAAGGGATACAGTAAACGTGGAGTGAAGCATCGGAGTCTATGACTAGTGTCAAAGGACTGGTTCAAAAATAGACAGTAAGAAGAGTCAGTCTTCTTGAACTTAATACGGCAATGTGCATTCTGTATTTTATTCCAATGCAATTTCTGTGTTTCATCGTCAATAAGAAGGTCAGAGGGATACAGTAAACCTGAAGTGAAGCATCGGAATCCATAACTAGTGCCACAGGAATGGTTCAGAACATAGTCAGTAAGAAGAGTTAGTCTTCTTGTACTTAAGTCGGCATTGTACCTTTTGTATTTAATTCCGATGCAATTTCTGTGTTTCATCGTCAATAAGAAGGTACAAGGGATACAGTAAACCTGGAGGGAAACATCGGAATCTGTAACTAGTGTCACAGGAATGGTTCAAATCATAGACAGTAAGAAGAGTCAGTCTTCGTGTACTTCAGTTGGCATTTTGCCTTTTGTATTAAATTCCGATGCAATTTCTGTGGTTCATCGCCAATAAGAAGGTCCAAGGGATACAGTAAACTTGAAGAGAAGCATCGGGATCTGTAACTAGTGTCACAGGAATCGTTCAAAACATAGTCAGAAAGAAGAGTCAGTCTTCTTGTACTTAAGTCGGCATAGTGCCTTATCTATTTAATTCCGATGCAATTTCTGTGTTTCATCGTCAATAACAAGTTCCAAGGGATACAGTAAACCTGGAGTGAAGCATCGGAATCTATAGCTAGTGTCACAGGAATGGTTCAAAACATAGTCAGCAAGAAGAGTCAGTCTTCTTGTCCTTAAGTCGTCATTGTGCCTTTTGTATTTAATTATGATGCAATTTCTGTGTTTCATCATCAATAAGAAGGTCCAAGGGATACAGTAAACTTGGAGTGAAGCATCGGAATCTATAACTAGTGTCACAGGAATGGTTCAAAACATAGACAGTAAGAAGAGTCAGTCTCCTTGTACTTAATTCTGCACTGTGCCTTTCGTATTTAATTCCGATGCAATTTCTGTGTTTCATCGTCAATAAGAAGGACCAAGGGATACAGTAAACGTGGAGTGAAGCATCGGAGTCTATAACTAGTGTCAAAGGACTGGTTCAAAAATTGACAGTAAGAAGAGTCAGTCTTCTTGAACTTAATTCGGCATTGTGCATTCTGTATTTAATTCCAATGCAATTTCTGTGTTTCATCGTCAATAAGAAGGTCCAAGGGATACAGTAAACCTGGAGGGAAACATCGGAATCTGTAACTAGTGTCACAGGAATGGTTCAAATCATAGACAGTAAGAAGAGTCAGTCTTCGTGTACTTCAGTTGGCATTTTGCCTTTTGTATTTAATTCCGATGCAATTTCTGTGTTTCATCGTCAATAAGAAGGTCCAAGGGATACAGTAAACCTGAAGTGAAGCATCGGGATCTGTAACTAGTGTCACAGGAATCGTTCAAAACATAGTCAGTAAGAAGAGTCAGTCTTCTTGTACTTAAGTCGGCATAGTGCCTTATGTATTTAATTCCGATGCAATTTCTGTGGTTCATCGTCAATAACAAGTTCCAAGGGATACAGTAAACCTGGAGTGAAGCATCGGAATCTATAACTAGTGACAATGGTATGGTTCAAAACATGGACGGGAAGAAGAGTCAGTCTTCTTGTACTTAAGTCGGCATTGTGCCTTTTGGATTTAATTACGATGCAGTGTCTGTGTTTCATCGTCATTAAGAAGGTCAGAGGGATACAGTACACCTGAAGTGAAGCATCGGAATCTATAGCTAGTGTCACAGGAATAGTTCAAAACATAGTCAGTAGGAAAAGTCAATCTTGTTGTCCTTAAGTCGGCATTGTGCCTTTTGTATTTAATTCCGATGCAATTTCTGTGTTTCATCGTCAATAAGAAGGTCCAAGGGATGCAGTAAACCAGGAGTGAAACATCGGAATCTATAACTAGTATCACAGAAATGGTTCAAAATATAGACAGTAAGAAGAGTCAGTCTTCTTGTACTTAATTCGGCATTGTGCCTATTGTATTTAATTCCGATGCAATTTCTGTGTTTCATTGTCAATAACAAGGTCCAAGGGATACAGTAAACCTCAAGTGAAGCATCGGAATTTATAATGGCTGTCACTGGAATGGTTCAAACATAGTCAGTATTAAGAGTCGGTCTTCATGTACTTAAGTCGGCATTGTGCCTTTTGTATTTAATTCCGATGCATTTTCTGTGTTTCATCGTCAATAAGAAAGTCCAAGGAATACAGTAAACCTGAAGTGAAGCATCGAAATCTATAACTAGTGTCACAGGAATGGTTCAAAACATAGACAGTAAGAAGAGTCAGTCTTATTGTACTTAAGTCGGCATTGTGCCGTTTGTATTTAATTCCGGTGCAATTTCTGTGTTTCATCGTCAACAAGAAGGTCCAAGGTATACAGTAAATCTGTAGTGATGCATCGGATCTATGACTAGTGTCACAGGAATGGTTCAAAACGTAGTCAGTAAGAAGAGTCAGTCTTCTTGTACTTAAGTCGGCATTGTGCCTTTTCTATTTATTTCCGATGCAATTTCTGTGTTTCATCGTCAATAAGAAAGTCCAAGGGGTACAGTAAACATGAAGTGAAGCATCGGAATTTATTACTAGTGTCAATGGAATGGTTCAAAACATTGTCAGTTAGAAGAGTCAGTCTTCTTGTACTTAAGTCGGCATTGTGCCTTTTCAATTTATTTCCGATGCAATTTCTGTGTTTCATCGTCAATAAGAAGGTCCATGGGATATAGTATACCTGGAGTGAAGCATCGGAATCTATTACTAGTGTCACAGGAATGGTTCAAATCATAGACAGTAAGAAGAGTCAGTCTTCTTGTACTTACGTCGACATTGTGCCCTTTCTATTTAAATCCGATGCAATTTCTGTGTTTCATCGTCAATATGAAGGTCCAAGGGATACAGTAAACCTGAAGTGAAGTTTCGGAATCTATAGCTAGTGTCACAGGAATGGTTCAAAACATTGACAGTAAGAAGTGTCAGTCTTCTTGTCCTTAAGTCGGCATTGTGCCTTTTGTAACTAATTCCGAAGCAATTTCTGTGTTTCATCCTCAGTAAGAAGGTCCAAGGGATACAGTAAACCTGGAGTGAAGCATCGGAATCTATAACTAGTGTCACAGGAATGGTTCAAAACATAGACAGTAAGAAGAGTCAGTCTTCTTGTACTTAATTCTGCTTTGTGCCATTTGTATTTAATTCCGATGCAATTTCTGTGTTTCATCGTCAATAAGAAGGTCCAAGGTATACAGTAAACTTGAAGTGAAGCATCGGAATTTATAACTAGTGTCACAGGAATGGTTCAAATCATAGTCAGTAAGGAGAGTCAGTCTTCTTGTACTTAAGTCGGCATGGTGCCTTTTGTATTTAATTCCGATGCAATTTCTGTGTTTCATCGTCATTAAGAAGGTCAGAGGGGTACAGTAAACCTGAAACCTGAAGTGTAGCATCGTAATCTATAGCTAGTGTCACAGGAATGGTTCAGAACATAGACAGTAAGAAGAGTCAGTCTTCTTGTACTTAATTCTGCTTTCTGCCTATTGTATTTAATTCCGATGCTATTTCTGTGTTTCATCGTCAATAAGAAGGTCCAAGGGATACAGTAAACCTGAAGTGAAGCATCGGAATTTATAACTAGTGTCACAGGAATGGTTCAAAACATAGACAGTAAGGAGAGTCAGTCCTCTTGTACTTAAGTCAGCATTGTGCCTTTTGTATTTAACTCCGATGCAATTTCTGTGTTTCATCGTCAATAAGAAGGTCAGAGCGATACAGTAATCCTGAAGTGAAGCATCGGAATCTATAACTAGTGTCACAGGAATAGTTCAAAACATAGTCAGTAAGAATAGTCAGTCTTATTGTACTTAAGTCATCATTGTGCATTTTCTATTTAATTGTGATGCAGTTTCTGTGTTTCATCGTCAATATTTATGACCAAGGGATACAGTAAACCAGGAGTTAAGCATCGGAATCTATAACTAGTGTCACAGGAATGGTTCAAATCATAGACAGTAAGAAGAGTCAGACTTCTTTTACTTAAGTCGGCATTGTGCCTATTGTATTTAATTCCGGTGCAATTTCTGTGTTTCATCGTCAATAAGAAGGTCCAAGAGATACAGTAAACCTGGAGTGAAGCATCGGAGTCTATAACTAGTGTCACAGGAGTCGTTCAGAAATAGACAGTAAGAAGAGTTAACCTTCTTGAACTTAATTCGGCATTGTGCATTTTGAATTTAATTCCGATGCAATTTCTGTGTTTCATCGTCAATAAGAAGGTCAGAGGGATACAGTAAACCCGAAGTGAAGCATCGGAATCCATAACTAGTGTCACAGGAATGGTTCAAAACATAGACAGTAAGAAGAGTTAACCTTCTTGAACTTAATTCAGCATTGTGCTTTTTGAATTTAATTCCGATGCAATTTCTGTGTTTCATCGTCAATAAGAAGGTCAGAGGGATACAGTAAACCTGAAGTGAAGCATCGGAATCCATAACTAGTGTCACAGGAATGGTTCAAATCATAGACAGTAAGAAGAGTCAGTCTTCGTGTACTTCAGTCGGCATTTTGCCTTTTGTATTTAGTTCCGATGCAATTTTTGTGTTTCATCGTCAATGAGAATGTCCAAGGCAAACAGTAAACCTGTAGTGAAGCATCGGGATCTATAACAAGTGTCACAGGAATCGTTCAAAACATAGTCAGCAAGAAGAGTCAGACTTCTTGTACTAAAGTCGGCATAGTGCCTTTTCTATTTAATTCCGATGCTATTTCTGTGTTTCATCGTCAATAAGAAGGTCACAGGGGTACAGTAAACCAGAAACCTGAAGTGAAGCATCGTAATCTATAGCTAGTGTCACAGGAATGGTTCAGAACATAGACAGTAAGAAGAGTCAGTCTTCTTGTACTTAATTCTGCTTTCTGCCTATTGTATTTAATTCCGATGCATTTTCTGTGTTTCATCGTCAATAAGAAGGTCCAAGGGATACAGTAAACCTGAAGTGAAGCATCGGAATTTATAACTAGTGTCACAGGAATGGTTCAAAACATAGACAGTAAGGAGAGTCAGTCCTCTTGTACTTAAGTCAGCATTGTGCCTTTTGTATTTAACTCCGATGCAATTTCTGTGTTTCATCGTCAATAAGAAGGTCAGAGCGATACAGTAATCCTGAAGTGAAGCATCGGAATCTATAACTAGTGTCACAGGAATAGTTCAAAACATAGTCAGTAAGAATAGTCAGTCTTATTGTACTTAAGTCATCATTGTGCATTTTCTATTTAATTGTGATGCAATTTCTGTGTTTCATCGTCAATATTTATGACCAAGGGATACAGTAAACCAGGAGTTAAGCATCGGAATCTATAGCTAGTGTCACAGGAATGGTTCAAATCATAGACAGTAAGAAGAGCCAGACTTCTTTTACTTAAGTCGGCATTGTGCCTATTGTATTTAATTCCGGTGCAATTTCTGTGTTTCATCGTCAATAAGAAGGTCCAAGAGATACAGTAAACCTGGAGTGAAGCATCGGAGTCTATAACTAGTGTCACAGGAGTCGTTCAGAAATAGACAGTAAGAAGAGTTAACCTTCTTGAACTTAATTCGGCATTGTGCCTTTTGAATTTAATTCCGAAGCAGTTTCTGTGTTTCATCGTCAATAAGAAGGTCAGAGGGGTACAGTAAACCTGAAGTGAAGCATCGGAATCTATAGGTAGTGTCACAGGAATGGTTCAAAACATAGTCAGTAAGAAGAGTCAGTCTTCTTGTACTTAAGTCGGCACAGTGCCTTATGTATTTAATTCCGATGCAATTTCTGTGTTTCATCGTCAATAACAAGTTCCAAGGGATACAGTAAACCTGGAGTGAAGCATCGGATTCTATGACTAGTGACAATGGTATGGTTCAAAACATGGACGGTATGAAGAGTCAGTCTTCTTGTACTTAAGTCGGCATTGTGCCTTTTGGATTTAATTACGATGCAATGTCTGTGTTTCATCGTCATTAAGAAGGTCAGAGGTATACAGTACACCTGAAGTGAAGCATCGGAATCTATAGCTAGTGTCAAAGGAATAGTTCAAAACATAGTCAGTAAGAAAAGTCAATCTTGTTGTCCTTAAGTCGGCATTGTGCCTTTTGTATTTAATTCCGATGCATTTTCTGTGTTTCATCGTCAATAAGAAGGTCCAAGGGATGCAGTAAACCAGGAGTGAAACATCGGAATCTATAACTAGTATCACAGAAATGGTTCAAAATGTAGACAGTAAGAAGAGTCAGTCTTCTTGTACTTAATTCGGCATTGTGCCTTTTGTATTTAATTCCGATGCAATTTCTGTGTTTCATTGTGAATAACAAGGTCCAAGGGATACAGTAAACCTCAAGTGAAGCATCGGAATTTATAATGGGTGTCACTGGAATGGTTCAAACATAGTCAGTAGGAAGAGTCGGTCTTCATGTTCTTAAGTCGGCATTGTGCCTTTTGTATTTAATTCCGATGCATTTTCTGTGTTTCATCGTCAATAAGAAAGTCCAAGGAATACAGTAAACCTGAAGTGAAGCATCGAAATCTGTAACTAGTGTCACAGGAATGGTTCAAAACATAGACAGTAAGAAGAGTCAGTCTTATTGTACTTAAGTCGGCATTGTGCCGTTTGTATTTAATTCCGATGCAATTTCTGTGTTTCATCGTCAACAAGAAGGTCCAAGGTATACAGTAAATCTGTAGTGATGCATCGGATCTATGACTAGTGTCACAGGAATGGTTCAAAACGTAGTCAGTAAGAAGAGTCAGTCTTCTTGTACTTAAGTCGGCATTGTGCCTTTTCTATTTAATTCCGATGCAATTTCTGTGTTTCATCGTCAATAAGAAAGTCCAAGGGATACAGTAAACATGAAGTGAAGCATCGGAATTTATAACTAGTGTCAATGGAATGGTTCAAAACATTGTCAGTAAGAAGAGTCAGTCTTCTTGTACTTAAGTCGGCATTGTGCCTTTTCTATTTATTTCCGATGCAATTTCTGTGTTTCATCGTCAATCAGAAGGTCCATGGGATATAGTATACCTGGAGTGAAGCATCGGAAACTATTACTAGTGTCACAGGAATGGTTCAAATCATAGACAGTAAGAAGAGTCAGTCTTCTTGTACTTACGTCGACATTGTGCCCTTTCTATTTAAATCCGATGCAATTTCTGTGTTTCATCGTCAATATGAAGGTCCAAGGGATACAGTAAACCTGAAGTGAAGTTTCGGAATCTATAGCTAGTGTCACAGGAATGGTTCAAAACATAGACAGTAAGAAGTGTCAGTCTTCTTGTCCTTAAGTCGGCATTGTGCCTTTTGTAATTAATTCCGAAGCAATTTCTGTGTTTCATCCTCAGTAAGAAGGTCCAAGGGATACAGTAAACCTGGAGTGAAGCATCGGAATCTATAACTAGAGTCACAGGAATGGTTCAAAACATAGACAGTAAGAAGAGTCAGTCTTCTTGTACTTAATTCTGCTTTGTGCCATTTGTGTTTAATTCCGATGCAATTTCTGTGTTTCATCGTCAATAAGAAGGTCCAAGGTATACAGTAAACTTGAAGTGAAGCATCGGAATTTATAACTAGTGTCACAGGAATGGTTCAAATCATAGTCAGTAAGGAGAGTCAGTCTTCTTGTACTTAAGTCGGCATGGTGCCTTTTGTATTTAATTCCGATGCTATTTCTGTGTTTCATTGTCAATAAGAAGGTCAGAGGGGTTCAGCAAACCTGAAACCTGAATTGAAGCATCGTAATCTATAGCTAGTGTCACAGGAATGGTTCAGAACTTAGACAGTAAGAAGAGTCAGTCTTCTTGTACTTAATTCTGCTTTCTGCCTATTGTATTTAATTCGGATGCATTTTCTGTGTTTCATCGTCAATAAGAAGGTCCAAGGGATACAGTAAACCTGAAGTGAAGCAAGGGAATTTATAACTAGTGTCACAGGAATGGTTCAAAACATAGACAGTAAGAAGAGTCAGTCCTCTTGTACTTAAGTCAGCATTGTGCCTTTTGTATTTAACTCCGATGCAATTTCTGTGTTTCATCGTCAATAAGAAGGTCAGAGCGATACAGTAATCCTGAAGTGAAGCATCGGAATCTATAACTAGTGTCACAGGAATAGTTCAAAACATAGTCAGTAAGAATAGTCAGTCTTATTGTACTTAAGTCATCATTGTGCATTTTCTATTTAATTGTGATGCAATTTCTGTGTTTCATCGTCAATATTTATGTCCAAGGGATACAGTAAACCAGGAGTTAAGCATCGGAATCTATAACTAGTGTCACAGGAATGGTTCAAATCATAGACAGTAAGAAGAGTCAGACTTCTTTTACTTAAGTCGGCATTGTGCCTATTGTATTTAATTCCGGTGCAATTTCTGTGTTTCATCGTCAATAAGAAGGTCCAAGAGATACAGTAAACCTGGAGTGAAGCATCGGAGTCTATAACTAGTGTCACAGGAGTCGTTCAGAAATAGACAGTAAGAAGAGTTAACCTTCTTGAACTTAATTCGGCATTGTGCCATTTGAATTTAAATCCGATGCAATTTCTGTGTTTCATCGTCAATAAGAAGGTCAGAGGGATACAGTAAACCTGAAGTGAAGCATCGGAATCCATAACTAGTGTCACAGGAATGGTTCAAAACATAGTCAGTAAGAAGAGTTAGTCTTCTTGTACTTAAGTCGGCGTTGTGCCTTTTGTATTTAATTGCGATGCAATTTCTGTGTTTCATCGTCAATAAAAAGGTCCAAGGGATACAGTAAACCTGGAGTCAAGCATCGGAATCTGTAACTAGTGTCACAGGAATGGTTCAAATCATTGACAGTAAGATGAGTCAGTCTTCGTGTACTTCAGTCGGCATTTTGCCTTTTGCATTTAGTTCTTATGCAATTTTTGTGTTTCATCGTCAATGAGAATGTCCAAGGCAAACAGTAAACCTGTAGTGAAGCATCGGGATCTATAACTAGTGTCACAGGAATCGTTCAAGCATAGTCAGTAAGAAGAGTCAGACTTCTTGTACTAAAGTCGGCATAGTGCTTTTTCTATTTAATTCCGATGCAATTTCTGTGTTTCATCGTCAATAAGAAGGTCCAAGTGATACAGTAAATCTGGAGTGAAGCATCGGAATCTGTAACTAGTCTCAATGGTATGGTTCAAAAAATAGACAGTAAGAAGAGTCAGTCTTCTTGTCCTCAAGTCGGCATTGTGCCCTTTGTATTTAATTCCGATGCAGTTTCTGTGTTTCATCGTCAATAAGAAGGTCAGAGGGGTACAGTAAACCTGAAGTGAAGCATCGGAATCTATAGCTAGTGTCACAGGAATGGTTCAAAATATAGTCAGTAACAAGAGTCAGTCTTCTTGTCCTTAAGTCGTCATTGTGCCTTTTGTATTTAATTATGATGCAATTTCTGTGTTTCATCATCAATAAGAAGGTCCAAGGGATACAGTAAACTTGGAGTGAAGCATCGGAAGCTATAACTAGTGTCACAGGAATGGTTCAAAACATAGACAGTAAGAAGAGTCAGTCTCCTTGTACTTAATTCTGCACTGTGCCTTTCGTATTTAATTCCGATGCAATTTCTGTGTTTCATCGTCAATAAGAAGGACCAAGGGATACAGTAAACGTGGAGTGAAGCATCGGAGTCTATAAATAGTGTCAAAGGACTGGTTCAAACGTAGACAGTAAGAGGAGTCAGTCTTCTTGAACTTAATTCGGCATTGTGCATTCTGTATTTAATTCCAATGCAATTTCTGTGTTTCATCGTCAATAAGAAGGTCAGAGGGATACAGTAAACCTGAAGTGAAGCATCGGAATCCATAACTAGTATCACAGGAATGGTTCAAAACATAGTCAGTAAGAAGAGTTAGTCTTCTTTTACTTAAGTCGGCATTGTACCTTTTGTATTTAATTCCGATGCAATTTCTGTGTTTCATCGTCAATAAGAAGGTCCAAGGGATACAGTAAACCTGGAGGGAAACATCGGAATCTGTAACTAGTGTCACAGGAATGGTTCAAATCATAGACAGTAAGAAGAGTCAGTCTTCGTGTACTTCAGTTGGCATTTTGCCTTTTGTATTTAATTCCGATGCAATTTCTGTGTTTCATCGTCAATAAGAAGGTCCAAGGGATACAGTAAACCTGAAGTGAAGCATCGGGATCTGTAACTAGTGTCACAGGAATCGTTCAAATCATAGTCAGTAAGAAGAGTCAGTCTTCTTATACTTAAGTCGGCATAGTGCCTTATCTATTTAATTCCGATGCAATTTCTGTGTTTCATCGTCAATAACAAGTTCCAAGGGATACAGTAAACCTGGAGTGAAGCATCGGAATCTATAACTAGTGTCAATGGAATGGTTCAAAACATAGACAGTAAGAAGAGTCAGTCTTCTTGTACTTAAGTCGGCATTGTGCCTTTTGTATTTAATTCCGAAGCAGTTTCTGTGTTTCATCGTCAATAAGAAGGTCAGAGGTGTACAGTAAACCTGAAGTGAAGCATCGGAATCTATAGCTAGTGTCACAGGAATGGTTCAAAACATAGTCAGTAAGAAGAGTCAGTCTTCTTGTCCTTAAGTCGTCATTGTGCCTATTGTATTTAATTATGATGCAATTTCTGTGTTTCATCATCAATAAGAATGTCCAAGGGATACAGTAAACTTGGAGTGAAGCATCGGAATCTATAACTAGTGTCACAGGAATGGTTCAAAACATAGACAGTAAGAAGAGTCAGTCTCCTTGTACTTAATTCTGCACTGTGCCTTTTGTATTTCATTCCGATGCAATTTCTTTGTTTCATTGTCAATAAGAAAGTCCAAGGGGTACAGTAAACATGAAGTGAAGCATCGGAATTTATAACTAGTGTCAATGGAATGGTTCAAAACATTGTCAGTAAGAAGAGTCAGTCTTCTTGTACTTAAGTCGGCATTGTGCTTTTTCTATTTATTTCCGATGCAATTTCTGTGTTTCATCGTCAATAAGAAGGTCCATGGGATATAGTATACCTGGAGTGAAGCATCGGTATCTATTACTAGTGTCACAGGAATGGTTCAAATCATAGACAGTAAGAGGAGTCAGTCTTCTTGTACTTACGTCGACATTGTGCCCTTTCTATTTAAATCCGATGCAATTTCTGTGTTTCATCGTCAATATGAAGGTCCAAGGGATACAGTAAACCTGAAGTGAAGTTTCGGAATCTATAGCTAGTGTCACAGGAATGGTTCAAAACATAGACAGTAAGAAGTGTCAGTCTTCTTGTCCTTAAGTCGGCATTGTGCCTTTTGTAATTAATTCCGAAGCAATTTCTGTGTTTCATCCTCAGTAAGAAGGTCCAAGGGATACAGTAAACCTGGAGTGAAGCATCGGAATCTATAACTAGTGTCACAGGAATGGTTCAAAACATAGACAGTAAGAAGAGTCAGTCTTCTTGTACTTAATTCTGCTTTGTGCCATTTGTATTTAATTCCGATGCAATTTCTGTGTTTCATCGTCAATAAGAAGGTCCAAGGTATACAGTAAACTTGAAGTGAAGCATCGGAATTTATAACTAGTGTCACAGGAATGGTTCAAATCATAGTCAGTAAGGAGAGTCAGTCTTCTTGTACTTAAGTCGGCATGGTGCCTTTTGTATTTAATTCCGATGCAATTTCTGTGTTTCATCGTCAATAAGAAGGTCAGAGGGGTACAGTAAACCTGAAACCTGAAGTGAAGCATCGTAATCTATAGCTAGTGTCACAGGAATGTTTCAGAACATAGACAGTAAGAAGAGTCAGTCTTCTTGTACTTAATTCTGCTTTCTGCCTATTGTATTTAATTCCGATGCATTTTCTGTGTTTCATCGTCAATAAGAAGGTCCAAGGGATACAGTAAACCTGAAGTGAAGCATCGGAATTTATAACTAGTGTCACAGGAATGGTTCAAAACATAGACAGTAAGAAGAGTCAGTCCTCTTGTACTTAAGTCAGCATTGTGCCTTTTGTATTTAACTCCGATGCAATTTCTGTGTTTCATCGTCAATAAGAAGGTCAGAGCGATACAGTAATCCTGAAGTGAAGCATCGGAATCTATAACTAGTGTCACAGGAATAGTTCAAAACATAGTCAGTAAGAATAGTCAGTCTTATTGTACTTAAGTCATCATTGTGCATTTTCTATTTAATTGTGTTGCAATTTCTGTGTTTCATCGTCAATATTTATGTCCAAGGGATACAGTAAACCCGGAGTTAAGCATCGGAATCTATAACTAGTGTCACAGGAATGGTTCAAATCATAGACAGTAAGAGGAGTCAGTCTTCTTGTACTTACGTCGACATTGTGCCCTTTCTATTCAAATCCGATGCAATTTCTGTGTTTCATCGTCAATATGAAGGTCCAAGGGATACAGTAAACCTGAAGTGAAGTTTCGGAATCTATAGCTAGTGTCACAGGAATGGTTCAAAACATAGACAGTAAGAAGTGTCAGTCTTCTTGTCCTTAAGTCGGCATTGTGCCTTTTGTAATTAATTCCGAAGCAATTTCTGTGTTTCATCCTCAGTAAGAAGGTCCAAGGGATACAGTAAACCTGGAGTGAAGCATCGGAATCTATAACTAGTGTCACAGGAATGGTTCAAAACATAGACAGTAAGAAGAGTCAGTCTTCTTGTACTTAATTCTGCTTTGTGCCATTTGTATTTAATTCCGATGCAATTTCTGTGTTTCATCGTCAATAAGAAGGTCCAAGGTATACAGTAAACTTGAAGTGAAGCATCGGAATTTATAACTAGTGTCACAGGAATGGTTCAAATCATAGTCAGTAAGGAGAGTCAGTCTTCTTGTACTTAAGTCGGCATGGTGCCTTTTGTATTTAATTCCGATGCAATTTCTGTGTTTCATCGTCAATAAGAAGGTCAGAGGGGTACAGTAAACCTGAAACCTGAAGTGAAGCATCGTAATCTATAGCTAGTGTCACAGGAATGGTTCAGAACATAGACAGTAAGAAGAGTCAGTCTTCTTGTACTTAATTCTGCTTTCTGCCTATTGTATTTAATTCCGATGCATTTTCTGTGTTTCATCGTCAATAAGAAGGTCCAAGGGATACAGTAAACCTGAAGTGCAGCATCGGAATTTATAACTAGTGTCACAGGAATGGTTCAAAACATAGACTGTAAGAAGAGTCAGTCCTCTTGTACTTAAGTCAGCATTGTGCCTTTTGTATTTAACTCCGATGCAATTTCTGTGTTTCATCGTCAATAAGAAGGTCAGAGCGATACAGTAATCCTGAAGTGAAGCATCGGAATCTATAACTAGTGTCACAGGAATAGTTCAAAACATAGTCAGTAAGAATAGTCAGTCTTATTGTACTTAAGTCATCATTGTGCATTTTCTATTTAATTGTGATGCAATTTCTGTGTTTCATCGTCAATATTTATGTCCAAGGGATACAGTAAACCAGGAGTTAAGCATCGGAATCTATAACTAGTGTCACAGGAATGGTTCCAAACATAGACAGTAAGAAGAGTCAGTCCTCTTGTACATAAGTCAGCATTGTGCCTTTTGTATTTAACTCCGATGCAATTTCTGTGTTTCATCGTCAATAAGAAGGTCAGAGCGATACAGTAATCCTGAAGTGAAGCATCGGAATCTATAACGAGTGTCACAGGAATCTTTCAAAACATAGTCAGAAAGAAGAGTCAGACTTCTTGTACTAAAGTCGGCATAGTGCCTTTTCTATATAATTCTGATGCAATTTCTGTGTTTCATCGTCAATAAGAAGGTCCAAGTGATACAGTAAACCTGGCGTGAAGCATCGGAATCTATAACTAGTCTCAATGGTATGGTTCAAAAAATAGACAGTAAGAAGAGTCAGTCTTCTTGTCCTTAAGTCGGCATTGTGCCTTTTGTATTTAATTCCGATGCAGTTTCTGTGTTTCATCGTCAATAAGAAGGTCAGAGGGGTACAGTAAACCTGAAGTGAAGCATCGGAATCTATAGCTAGTGTCACAGGAATGGTTCAAAACATAGTCAGTAAGAAGAGTCAGTCTTCTTGTCCTTAAGTCGTCATTGTGCCTTTTGTATTTAATTATGATGCAATTTCTGTGTTTCATCATCAATAAGAAGGTCCAAGGGATACAGTAAACTTGGAGTGAAGCATCGGAATCTATAACTAGTGTCACAGGAATGGTTCAAAACATAGACAGTAAGAAGAGTCAGTCTCCTTGTACTTAATTCTGCACTGTGCCTTTTGTATTTAATTCCGATGCAATTTCTGTGTTTCATCGTCAATAAGAAAGTCCAAGGGGTACAGTAAACATGAAGTGAAGCATCGGAATTTATAACTAGTGTCAATGGAATGGTTCAAAACATTGTCAGTAAGAAGAGTCAGTCTTCTTGTACTTAAGTCGGCATTGTGCCTTTTCTATTTATTTCCGATGCAATTTCTGTGTTCCATCGTCAATAAGAAGGTCCATGGGATATAGTATACCTGGAGTGAAGCATCGGAATCTATAACTAGTGTCACAGGAATGGTTCAAATCATAGACAGTAAGAAGAGTCAGTCTTCTTGTACTTACGTCGACATTGTGCACTTTCTATTTAAATCCGATGCAATTTCTGTGTTTCATCGTCAATATGAAGGTCCAAGGGATACAGTAAACCTGAAGTGAAGTTTCGGAATCTATAGCTAGTGTCACAGGAATGGTTCAAAACATAGACAGTAAGAAGTGTCAGTCTTCTTGTCCTTAAGTCGGCATTGTGCCTTTTGTAATTAATTCCGAAGCAATTTCTGTGTTTCATCCTCAGTAAGAAGGTCCAAGGGATACAGTAAACCTGGAGTGAAGCATCGGAATCTATAACTAGTGTCACAGGTATGGTTCAAAACATAGACAGTAAGAAGAGTCAGTCTTCTTGTACTTAATTCTGCTTTGTGCCATTTGTATTTAATTCCGATGCAATTTCTGTGTTTCATCGTCAATAAGAAGGTCCAAGGTATACAGTAAACTTGAAGTGAAGCATCGGAATTTATAACTAGTGTCACAGGAATGGTTCAAATCATAGTCAGTAAGGAGAGTCAGTCTTCTTGTGCTTAAGTCGGCATGGTGCCTTTTGTATTTAATTCCGATGCAATTTCTGTGTTTCATCGTCAATAAGAAGGTCAGAGGGGTACAGTAAACCTGAAACCTGAAGTGAAGCATCGTAATCTATAGCTAGTGTCACAGGAATGTTTCAGAACATAGACAGTAAGAAGACTCAGTCTTCTTGTACTTAATTCTGCTTTCTGCCTATTGTATTTAATTCCGATGCATTTTCTGTGTTTCATCGTCAATAAGAAGGTCCAAGGGATACAGTAAACCTGAAGTGAAGCATCAGATTTTATAACTAGTGTCACAGGAATGGTTCAAAACATAGACAGTAAGAAGAGTCAGTCCTCTTGTACCTAAGTCAGCATTGTGCCTTTTGTATTTAACTCCGATGCAATTTCTGTGTTTCATCGTCAATAAGAAGGTCAGAGCGATACAGTAATCCTGAAGTGAAGGATCGGAATCCATAACTAGTGTCACAGGAATAGTTCAAAACATAGTCAGTAAGAATAGTCAGTCTTATTGTACTTAAGTCATCATTGTGCATTTTCTATTTAATTGTGATGCAATTTCTGTGTATCATCGTCAATATTTATGTCCAAGAGATACAGTAAACCAGGAGTTAAGCATCGGAATCTATAACTAGTGTCACAGGAATGGTTCAAATCATAGACAGTAAGAAGAGTCAGACTTCTTTTACTTAAGTCGGCATTGTGCCTATTGTATTTAATTCCGGTGCAATTTCTGTGTTTCATCGTCAATAAGAAGGTCCAAGAGATACAGTAAACCTGGAGTGAAGCATCGGAGTCTATAACTAGTGTCACAGGAGTCGGTCAGAAATAGACAGTAAGAAGAGTTAACCTTCTTGAACTTAATTCGGCATTGTGCCTTTTGAATTTAATTCCGATGCAATTTCTGTGTTTCATCGTCAATAAGAAGGTCAGAGGGATACAGTAAACCTGAAGTGAAGCATCGGAATCCATAACTAGTGTCACAGGAATGGTTCAAAACATAGACAGTAAGAAGAGTTAACCTTCTTGAGCTTAATTCGGCATTGTGCCTTTTGAATTTAATTCCGATGCAATTTCTGTGTTTCATCGTCAATAAGAAGGTCAGAGGGATACAGTAAACCTGAAGTGAAGCATCGGAATCCATAACTAGTGTCACAGGAATGGTTCAAATCATAGACAGTAAGAAGAGTCAGTCTTCGTGTACTTCAGTCGGCATTTTGCCTTTTGTATTTAGTTCCGATGCAATTTTTGTGTTTCATCGTCAATGAGAATGTCCAAGGCAAACAGTAAACCTGTAGTGAAGCATCGGGATCTATAACAAGTGTCACAGGAATCGTTCAAAACATAGTCACTAAGAAGAGTCAGACTTCTTGTACTAAAGTCGGCATAGTGCCTTTTCTATTTAATTCCGATGCTATTTCTGTGTTTCATCGTCAATAAGAAGGTCACAGGGGTACAGTAAACCAGAAACCTGAGGTGAAGCATCGTAATCTATAGCTGGTGTCACAGGAATGGTTCAGAACATAGACAGTAAGAAGAGTCAGTCTTCTTGTACTTAATTCTGCTTTCTGCCTATTGTATTTAATTCCGATGCATTTTCTGTGTTTCATCGTCAATAAGAAGGTCCAAGGGATACAGTAAACCTGAAGTGAAGCATCGGAATTTATAACTAGTGTCACAGGAATGGTTCAAAACATAGACAGTAAGAAGAGTCAGTCCTCTTGTACTTAAGTCAGCATTGTGCCTCTTGTATTTAACTCCGATGCAATTTCTGTGTTTCATCGTCAATAAGAAGGTCAGAGGGGTACAGTAAACCTGAAGTGAAGCATCGGAGTCTATAACTAGTGTCAAAGGACTGGTTCAAAAATAGACAGTAAGAAGAGTCAGTCTTCTTGAACTTAATTCGGCATTGTGCATTCTGTATTTAATTCCAATGCAATTTCTGTGTTTCATCGTCAATAAGAAGGTCAGAGGGATACAGTAAACCTGAAGTGAAGCATCGGAATCCATAACTAGTGTCACAGGAATGGCTCAAACCATAGTCAGTAAGAAGAGTTAGTCTTCTTGTACTTAAGTCGGCATTGTACCTTTTGTATTTAATTCCGATGCAATTTCTGTGTTTCATCGTCAATAAGAAGGTCCAAATGATACAGTAAACCTGGAGGGAAACATCGGAATCTGTCACTAGTGTCACAGGAATGGTTCAAATCATAGACAGTAAGAAGAGTCAGTCTTCGTGTGCTTCAGTTGGCATTTTGCCTTTTGTATTTAATTCCGATGCAATTTCTGTGGTTCATCGTCAATAAGAAGGTCCAAGGGATACAGTAAACCTGAAGTTAAGCATCGGGATCTGTAACTAGTGTCACAGGAATCGTTCAAAACATAGTCAGTAAGAAGAGTCAGTCTTCTTGTACTTAAGTCGGCATAGTGCCTTATCTATTTAATTCCGATGCAATTTCTATGTTTCATCGTCAATAACAAGTTCCAAGGGATACAGTAAACCTGGAGTGAAGCATCGGAATCTATAACTAGTGTCAATGGAATGGTTCAAAACATTGACAGTAAGATGAGTCAGTCTTCTTGTACTTAAGTCGGCATTGTGCCTTTTGTATTTAATTCCGAAGCAGTTTCTGTGTTTCATCGTCAATAAGAAGGTCAGAGGGGTACAGTAAACCTGAAGTGAAGCATCGGAATCTATAGCTAGTGTCACAGGAATGGTTCAAATCATAGACAGTAAGAAGAGTCAGTCTTCTTGTACTTACGTCGACATTGTGCCCTTTCTATTTAAATCCGATGCAATTTCTGTGTTTCATCGTCAATATGAAGGTCCAAGGGATACAGTAAACCTGAAGTGAAGTTTCGGAATCTATAGCTAGTGTCACAGGAATGGTTCAAAACATAGACAGTAAGAAGTGTCAGTCTTCTTGTCCTTAAGTCGGCATTGTGCCTTTTGTAATTAATTCCGAAGCAATTTCTGTGTTTCATCCTCAGTAAGAAGGTCCAAGGGATACAGTAAACCTGGAGTGAAGCATCGGAATCTATAACTAGTGTCACAGGAATGGTTCAAATCATAGTCAGTAAGGAGAGTCAGTCTTCTTGTACTTAAGTCGGCATGGTGCCTTTTGTATTTAATTCCGATGCAATTTCTGTGTTTCATCGTCAATAAGAAGGTCAGAGGGGTTCAGCAAACCTGAAACCTGAAGTGAAGCATCGTAATCTATAGCTAGTGTCACAGGAATGGTTCAGAACATAGACAGTAAGAAGAGTCAGTCTTCTTGTACTTAATTCTGCTTTCTGCCTATTGTATTTAATTCCGATGCATTTCCTGTGTTTCATCGTCAATAAGAAGGTCCAAGGGATACAGTAAACCTGAAGTGAAGCAAGGGAATTTATAACTAGTGTCACAGGAATGGTTCAAAACATAGACAGTAAGAAGAGTCAGTCCTCTTGTACTTAAGTCAGCATTGTGCCTTTTGTATTTAACTCCGATGCAATTTCTGTGTTTCATCGTCAATAAGAAGGTCAGAGCGATACAGTAATCCTGAAGTGAAGCATCGGAATCTATAACTAGTGTCACAGGAATAGTTCAAAACATAGTCAGTAAGAATAGTCAGTCTTATTGTACTTAAGTCATCATTGTGCATTTTCTATTTAATTGTGATGCAATTTCTGTGTTTCATCGTCAATATTTATGTCCAAGGGATACAGTAAACCAGGAGTTAAGCATCGGAATCTATAACTAGTGTCACAGGAATGGTTCAAATCATAGACAGTAAGAAGAGTCAGACTTCTTTTACTTAAGTCGGCATTGCGCCTATTGTATTTAATTCCGGTGCAATTTCTGTGTTTCATCGTCAATAAGAAGGTCCAAGAGATACAGTAAACCTGGAGTGAAGCATCGGAGTCTATAACTAGTGTCACAGGAGTCGTTCAGAAATAGACAGTAAGAAGAGTTAACCTTCTTGAACTTAATTCGGCATTGTGCCATTTGAATTTAAATCCGATGCAATTTCTGTGTTTCATCGTCAATAAGAAGGTCAGAGGGATACAGTAAACCTGAAGTGAAGCATCGGAATCCATAACTAGTGTCACAGGAATGGTTCAAAACATAGTCAGTAAGAAGAGTTAGTCTTCTTGTACTTAAGTCAGCGTTGTGCCTTTTGTATTTAATTGCGATGCAATTTCTGTGTATCATCGTCAATAAAAAGGTCCAAGGGATACAGTAAACCTGGAGTCAAGCATCGGAATCTGTAACTAGTGTCACAGGAATGGTTCAAATCATTGACAGTAAGAAGAGTCAGTCTTCGTGTACTTCAGTCGGCATTTTGCCTTTTGTATTTAGTTCTTATGCAATTTTTGTGTTTCATTGTCAATGAGAATGTCCAAGGCAAACAGTAAACCTGTAGTGAAGCATCGGGATCTATAACTAGTGTCACAGGAATCGTTCAAGCATAGTCAGTAAGAAGAGTCAGACTTCTTGTACTAAAGTCGGCATAGTGCCTTTTCTATTTAATTCCGATGCAATTTCTGTGTTTCATCGTCAATAAGAAGGTCCAAGTGATACAGTAAACCTGGAGTGAAGCATCGGAATCTGTAACTAGTCTCAATGGTATGGTTCAAAAAATAGACAGTAAGAAGAGTCAGTCTTCTTGTCCTCAAGTCGGCATTGTGCCCTTTGTATTTAATTCCGATGCAGTTTCTGTGTTTCATCGTCAATAAGAAGGTCAGAGGGGTACAGTAAACCTGAAGTGAAGCATCGGAATCTATAGCTAGTGTCACAGGAATGGTTCAAAATATAGTCAGTAACAAGAGTCAGTCTTCTTGTCCTTAAGTCGTCATTGTGCATTTTGTATTTAATTATGATGCAATTTCTGTGTTTCATCATCAATAAGAAGGTCCAAGGGATACAGTAAACTTGGAGTGAAGCATCGGAAACTATAACTAGTGTCACAGGAATGGTTCAAAACATAGACAGTAAGAAGAGTCAGTCTCCTTGTACTTAATTCTGCACTGTGCCTTTTGTATTTCATTCCGATGCAATTTCTGTGTTTCATCGTCAATAAGAAAGTCCAAGGGGTACAGTAAACATGAAGTGAAGCATCGGAATTTATAACTAGTGTCAATGGAATGGTTCAAAACATTGTCAGTAAGAAGAGTCAGTCTTCTTGTACTTAAGTCGGCATTGTGGTTTTTCTATTTATTTCCGATGCAATTTCTGTGTTTCATCGTCAATAAGAAGGTCCATGGGATATAGTATACCTGGAGTGAAGCATCGGAATCTATTACTAGTGTCACAGGAATGGTTCAAATTATAGACAATAAGAGGAGTCAGTCTTCTTGTACTTACGTCGACATTGTGCCCTTTCTATTTAAATCCGATGCAATTTCTGTGTTTCATCGTCAATAAGAAGGTCAGAGGGGTACAGTAAACCTGAAGTGAAGCATCGGAGTCTATAACTAGTGTCAAAGGACTGGTTCAAAAATAGACAGTAAGAAGAGTCAGTCTTCTTGAACTTAATTCGGCATTGTGCATTCTGTATTTAATTCCAATGCAATTTCTGTGTTTCATCGTCAATAAGAAGGTCAGAGGGATACAGTAAACCTGAAGTGAAGCATCGGAATCCATAACTAGTGTCACAGGAATGGCTCAAAACATAGTCAGTAAGAAGAGTTAGTCTTCTTGTACTTAAGTCGGCATTGTACCTTTTGTATTTAATTCCGATGCAATTTCTGTGTTTCATCGTCAATAAGAAGGTCCAAATGATACAGTAAACCTGGAGGGAAACATCGGAATCTGTCACTAGTGTCACAGGAATGGTTCAAATCATAGACAGTAAGAAGAGTCAGTCTTCGTGTGCTTCAGTTGGCATTTTGCCTTTTGTATTTAATTCCGATGCAATTTCTGTGGTTCATCGTCAATAAGAAGGTCCAAGGGATACAGTAAACCTGAAGTTAAGCATCGGGATCTGTAACTAGTGTCACAGGAATCGTTCAAAACATAGTCAGTAAGAAGAGTCAGTCTTCTTGTACTTAAGTCGGCATAGTGCCTTATCTATTTAATTCCGATGCAATTTCTATGTTTCATCGTCAATAACAAGTTCCAAGGGATACAGTAAACCTGGAGTGAAGCATCGGAATCTATAACTAGTGTCAATGGAATGGTTCAAAACATAGACAGTAAGATGAGTCAGTCTTCTTGTACTTAAGTCGGCATTGTGCCTTTTGTATTTAATTCCGAAGCAGTTTCTGTGTTTCATCGTCAATAAGAAGGTCAGAGGGGTACAGTAAACCTGAAGTGAAGCATCGGAATCTATAGCTAGTGTCACAGGAATGGTTCAAATCATAGACAGTAAGAAGAGTCAGTCTTCTTGTACTTACGTCGACATTGTGCCCTTTCTATTTAAATCCGATGCAATTTCTGTGTTTCATCGTCAATATGAAGGTCCAAGGGATACAGTAAACCTGAAGTGAAGTTTCGGAATCTATAGCTAGTGTCACAGGAATGGTTCAAAACATAGACAGTAAGAAGTGTCAGTCTTCTTGTCCTTAAGTCGGCATTGTGCCTTTTGTAATTAATTCCGAAGCAATTTCTGTGTTTCATCCTCAGTAAGAAGGTCCATGGGATACAGTAAACCTGGAGTGAAGCATCGGAATCTATAACTAGTGTCACAGGAATGGTTCAAAACATAGACAGTAAGAAGAGTCAGTCTTCTTGTACTTAATTCTGCTTTGTGCCATTTGTGTTTAATTCCGATGCAATTTCTGTGTTTCATCGTCAATAAGAAGGTCCAAGGTATACAGTAAACTTGAAGTGAAGCATCGGAATTTATAACTAGTGTCACAGGAATGGTTCAAATCATAGTCAGTAAGGAGAGTCAGTCTTCTTGTACTTAAGTCGGCATGGTGCCTTTTGTATTTAATTCCGATGCAATTTCTGTGTTTCATCGTCAATAAGAAGGTCAGAGGGGTTCAGCAAACCTGAAACCTGAAGTGAAGCATCGTAATCTATAGCTAGTGTCACAGGAATGGTTCAGAACATAGACAGTAAGAAGAGTCAGTCTTCTTGTACTTAATTCTGCTTTCTGCCTATTGTATTTAATTCCGATGCATTTCCTGTGTTTCATCGTCAATAAGAAGGTCCAAGGGATACAGTAAACCTGAAGTGAAGCAAGGGAATTTATAACTAGTGTCACAGGAATGGTTCAAAACATAGACAGTAAGAAGAGTCAGTCTCCTTGTACTTAATTCTGCACTGTGCCTTTTGTATTTCATTCCGATGCAATTTCTGTGTTTCATCGTCAATAAGAAAGTCCAAGGGGTACAGTAAACATGAAGTGAAGCATCGGAATTTATAACTAGTGTCAATGGAATGGTTCAAAACATTGTCAGTAAGAAGAGTCAGTCTTCTTGTACTTAAGTCGGCATTGTGGTTTTTCTATTTATTTCCGATGCAATTTCTGTGTTTCATCGTCAATAAGAAGGTCCATGGGATATAGTATACCTGGAGTGAAGCATCGGAATCTATTACTAGTGTCACAGGAATGGTTCAAATTATAGACAATAAGAGGAGTCAGTCTTCTTGTACTTACGTCGACATTGTGCCCTTTCTATTTAAATCCGATGCAATTTCTGTGTTTCATCGTCAATAAGAAGGTCAGAGGGGTACAGTAAACCTGAAGTGAAGCATCGGAGTCTATAACTAGTGTCAAAGGACTGGTTCAAAAATAGACAGTAAGAAGAGTCAGTCTTCTTGAACTTAATTCGGCATTGTGCATTCTGTATTTAATTCCAATGCAATTTCTGTGTTTCATCGTCAATAAGAAGGTCAGAGGGATACAGTAAACCTGAAGTGAAGCATCGGAATCCATAACTAGTGTCACAGGAATGGCTCAAAACATAGTCAGTAAGAAGAGTTAGTCTTCTTGTACTTAAGTCGGCATTGTACCTTTTGTATTTAATTCCGATGCAATTTCTGTGTTTCATCGTCAATAAGAAGGTCCAAATGATACAGTAAACCTGGAGGGAAACATCGGAATCTGTCACTAGTGTCACAGGAATGGTTCAAATCATAGACAGTAAGAAGAGTCAGTCTTCGTGTGCTTCAGTTGGCATTTTGCCTTTTGTATTTAATTCCGATGCAATTTCTGTGGTTCATCGTCAATAAGAAGGTCCAAGGGATACAGTAAACCTGAAGTTAAGCATCGGGATCTGTAACTAGTGTCACAGGAATCGTTCAAAACATAGTCAGTAAGAAGAGTCAGTCTTCTTGTACTTAAGTCGGCATAGTGCCTTATCTATTTAATTCCGATGCAATTTCTATGTTTCATCGTCAATAACAAGTTCCAAGGGATACAGTAAACCTGGAGTGAAGCATCGGAATCTATAACTAGTGTCAATGGAATGGTTCAAAACATAGACAGTAAGATGAGTCAGTCTTCTTGTACTTAAGTCGGCATTGTGCCTTTTGTATTTAATTCCGAAGCAGTTTCTGTGTTTCATCGTCAATAAGAAGGTCAGAGGGGTACAGTAAACCTGAAGTGAAGCATCGGAATCTATAGCTAGTGTCACAGGAATGGTTCAAATCATAGACAGTAAGAAGAGTCAGTCTTCTTGTACTTACGTCGACATTGTGCCCTTTAAATCCGATGCAATTTCTGTGTTTCATCGTCAATATGAAGGTCCAAGGGATACAGTAAACCTGAAGTGAAGTTTCGGAATCTATAGCTAGTGTCACAGGAATGGTTCAAAACATAGACAGTAAGAAGTGTCAGTCTTCTTGTCCTTAAGTCGGCATTGTGCCTTTTGTAATTAATTCCGAAGCAATTTCTGTGTTTCATCCTCAGTAAGAAGGTCCATGGGATACAGTAAAACCTGGAGTGAAGCATCGGAATCTATAACTAGTGTCACAGGAATGGTTCAAAACATAGACAGTAAGAAGAGTCAGTCTTCTTGTACTTAATTCTGCTTTGATGCCCATTTGTGTTTAATTCCGATGCAATTTCTGTGTTTCATCGTCAATAAGAAGGTCCAAGGTATACAGTAAACTTGAAGTGAAGCATCGGAATTTATAACTAGTGTCACAGGAATGGTTCAAATCATAGTCAGTAAGGAGAGTCAGTCTTCTTGTACTTAAGTCGGCATGGTGCCTTTTGTATTTAATTCCGATGCAATTTCTGTGTTTCATCGTCAATAAGAAGGTCAGAGGGGTTCAGCAAACCTGAAACCTGAAGTGAAGCATCGTAATCTATAGCTAGTGTCACAGGAATGGCTTCAGAACATAGACAGTAAGAAGAGTCAGTTCTTCTTGTACTTAATTCTGCTTTCTGCCTATTGTATTTAATTCCGATGCATTTCCATGTGTTTCATCGTCAATAAGAAGGTCCAAGGGATACAGTAAACCTGAAGTGAAGCAAGGGAATTTATAACTAGTGTCACAGGAATGGTTCAAAACATAGACAGTAAGAAGAGTCAGTCCTCTTGTACTTAAGTCAGCATTGTGCCTTTTGTATTTAACTCCGATGCAATTTCTGTGTTTCATCGTCAATAAGAAGGTCAGAGCGATACAGTAATCCTGAAGTGAAGCATCGGAATCTATAACTAGTGTCACAGGAATAGTTCAAAACATAGTCAGTAAGAATAGTCAGTCTTATTGTACTTAAGTCATCATTGTGCATTTTCTATTTAATTGTGATGCAATTTCTGTGTTTCATCGTCAATATTTATGTCCAAGGGATACAGTAAACCAGGAGTTAAGCATCGGAATCTATAACTAGTGTCACAGGAATGGTTCAAATCATAGACAGTAAGAAGAGTCAGACTTCTTTTACTTAAGTCGGCATTGTGCCTATTGTATTTAATTCCGGTGCAATTTCTGTGTTTCATCGTCAATAAGAAGGTCCAAGAGATACAGTAAACCTGGAGTGAAGCATCGGAGTCTATAACTAGTGTCACAGGAGTCGTTCAGAAATAGACAGTAAGAAGAGTTAACCTTCTTGAACTTAATTCGGCATTGTGCCATTTGAATTTAAATCCGATGCAATTTCTGTGTTTCATCGTCAATAAGAAGGTCAGAGGGATACAGTAAACCTGAAGTGAAGCATCGGAATCCATAACTAGTGTCACAGGAATGGTTCAAAACATAGTCAGTAAGAAGAGTTAGTCTTCTTGTACTTAAGTCAGCGTTGTGCCTTTTGTATTTAATTGCGATGCAATTTCTGTGTATCATCGTCAATAAAAAGGTCCAAGGGATACAGTAAACCTGGAGTCAACCATCGGAATCTGTAACTAGTGTCACAGGAATGGTTCAAATCATTGACAGTAAGAAGAGTCAGTCTTCGTGTACTTCAGTCGGCATTTTGCCTTTTGTATTTAGTTCTTATGCAATTTTTGTGTTTCATCGTCAATGAGAATGTCCAAGGCAAACAGTAAACCTGTAGTGAAGCATCGGGATCTATAACTAGTGTCACAGGAATCGTTCAAGCATAGTCAGTAAGAAGAGTCAGACTTCTTGTACTAAAGTCGGCATAGTGCCTTTTCTATTTAATTCCGATGCAATTTCTGTGTTTCATCGTCAATAAGAAGGTCCAAGTGATACAGTAAACCTGGAGTGAAGCATCGGAATCTGTAACTAGTCTCAATGGTATGGTTCAAAAAATAGACAGTAAGAAGAGTCAGTCTTCTTGTCCTCAAGTCGGCATTGTGCCCTTTGTATTTAATTCCGATGCAGTTTCTGTGTTTCATCGTCAATAAGAAGGTCAGAGGGGTACAGTAAACCTGAAGTGAAGCATCGGAATCTATAGCTAGTGTCACAGGAATGGTTCAAAATATAGTCAGTAACAAGAGTCAGTCTTCTTGTCCTTAAGTCGTCATTGTGCATTTTGTATTTAATTATGATGCAATTTCTGTGTTTCATCATCAATAAGAAGGTCCAAGGGATACAGTAAACTTGGAGTGAAGCATCGGAAACTATAACTAGTGTCACAGGAATGGTTCAAAACATAGACAGTAAGAAGAGTCAGTCTCCTTGTACTTAATTCTGCACTGTGCCTTTTGTATTTCATTCCGATGCAATTTCTGTGTTTCATCGTCAATAAGAAAGTCCAAGGGGTACAGTAAACATGAAGTGAAGCATCGGAATTTATAACTAGTGTCAATGGAATGGTTCAAAACATTGTCAGTAAGAAGAGTCAGTCTTCTTGTACTTAAGTCGGCATTGTGGTTTTTCTATTTATTTCCGATGCAATTTCTGTGTTTCATCGTCAATAAGAAGGTCCATGGGATATAGTATACCTGGAGTGAAGCATCGGAATCTATTACTAGTGTCACAGGAATGGTTCAAATTATAGACAATAAGAGGAGTCAGTCTTCTTGTACTTACGTCGACATTGTGCCCTTTCTATTTAAATCCGATGCAATTTCTGTGTTTCATCGTCAATATGAAGGTCCAAGGCATACAGTAAACCTGAAGTGAAGTTTCGGAATCTATAGCTAGTGTCACAGGAATGGTTCAAAACATAGACAGTAAGAAGTGTCAGTCTTCTTGTCCTTAAGTCGGCATTGTGCCTTTTGTAATTAAATCCGAAGCAATTTCTGTGTTTCATCCTCAGTAAGAAGGTCCATGGGATACAGTAAACCTGGAGTGAAGCATCGGAATCTATAACTAGTGTCACAGGAATGGTTCAAAACATAGACAGTAAGAAGAGTCAGTCTTCTTGTACTTAATTCTGCTTTGTGCCATTTGTATTTAATTCCGATGCAATTTCTGTGTTTCATCGTCAATAAGAAGGTCCAAGGTATACAGTAAACTTGAAGTGAAGCATCGGAATTTATAACTAGTGTCACAGGAATGGTTCAAATCATAGTCAGTAAGGAGAGTCAGTCTTCTTGTACTTATGTCGGCATGGTGCCTTTTGTATATAATTCCGATGCAATTTCTGTGTTTCATCGTCAATAAGAAGGTCAGAGGGGTACAGTAAACCTGAAACCTGAAGTGAAGCATCGTAATCTATAGCTAGTGTCACAGGAATGGTTCAGAACATAGACAGTAAGAAGAGTCAGTCTTCTTGTACTTAATTCTGCTTTCTGCCTATTGTATTTAATTCCGATGCATTTTCTGTGTTTCATCGTCAATAAGAAGGTCCAAGGGATACAGTAAACCTGAAGTGAAGCATCGGAATTTATAACTAGTGTCACAGGAATGGTTCAAAACATAGACAGTAAGAAGAGTCAGTTCTCTTGTACTTAAGTCAGCATTGTGCCTTTTGTATTTAACTCCGATGCAATTTCTGTGTTTCATCGTCAATAAGAAGGTCAGAGCGATACAGTAATCCTGAAGTGAAGCATCGGAATCTATAACTAGTGTCACAGGAATAGTTCAAAACATAGTCAGTAAGAATAGTCAGTCTTATTGTACTTAAGTCATCATTGTGCATTTTCTATTTAATTGTGATGCAATTTCTGTGTTTCATCGTGAATATTTATGTCCAAGGGATACAGTAAACCAGGAGTTAAGCATCGGAATCTATAACTAGTGTCACAGGAATGGTTCAAATCATAGACAGTAAGAGGAGTCAGTCTTCTTGTACTTACGTCGACATTGTGCCCTTTCTATTTAAATCCGATGCAATTTCTGTGTTTCATCGTCAATATGAAGGTCCAAGGGATACAGTAAACCTGAAGTGAAGTTTCGGAATCTATAGCTAGTGTCACAGGAATGGTTCAAAACATAGACAGTAAGAAGTGTCAGTCTTCTTGTCCTTAAGTCGGCATTGTGCCTTTTGTAATTAATTCCGAAGCAATTTCTGTGTTTCATCCTCAGTAAGAAGGTCCAAGGGATACAGTAAACCTGGAGTGAAGCATCGGAATCTATAACTAGTGTCACAGGAATGGTTCAAAACATAGACAGTAAGAAGAGTCAGTCTTCTTGTACTTAATTCTGCTTTGTGCCATTTGTATTTAATTCCGATGCAATTTCTGTGTTTCATCGTCAATAAGAAGGTCCAAGGTATACAGTAAACTTGAAGTGAAGCATCGGAATTTATAACTAGTGTCACAGGAATGGTTCAAATCATAGTCAGTAAGGAGAGTCAGTCTTCTTGTACTTAAGTCGGCATGGTGCCTTTTGTATTTAATTCCGATGCAATTTCTGTGTTTCATCGTCAATAAGAAGGTCAGAGGGGTACAGTAAACCTGAAACCTGAAGTGAAGCATCGTAATCTATAGCTAGTGTCACAGGAATGGTTCAGAACATAGACAGTAAGAAGAGTCAGTCTTCTTGTACTTAATTCTGCTTTCTGCCTATTGTATTTAATTCCGATGCATTTTCTGTGTTTCATCGTCAATAAGAAGGTCCAAGGGATACAGTAAACCTGAAGTGAAGCATCGGAATTTATAACTAGTGTCACAGGAATGGTTCAAAACATAGACAGTAAGAAGAGTCAGTCCTCTTGTACTTAAGTCAGCATTGTGCCTTTTGTATTTAACTCCGATGCAATTTCTGTGTTTCATCGTCAATAAGAAGGTCAGAGCGATACAGTAATCCTGAAGTGAAGCATCGGAATCTATAACTAGTGTCACAGGAATAGTTCAATACATAGTCAGTAAGAATAGTCAGTCTTATTGTACTTAAGTCATCATTGTGCATTTTCTATTTAATTGTGATGCAATTTCTGTGTTTCGTCGTCAATATTTATGTCCAAGGGATACAGTAAACCAGGAGTTAAGCATCGGAATCTATAACTAGTGTCACAGGAATGGTTCAAAACATAGACAGTAAGAAGAGTCAGTCCTCTTGTACATAAGTCAGCATTGTGCCTTTTGTATTTAACTCCGATGCAATTTCTGTGTTTCATCGTCAATAAGAAGGTCAGAGCGATACAGTAATCCTGAAGTGAAGCATCGGAATCTATAACGAGTGTCACAGGAATCGTTCAAAACATAGTCAGAAAGAAGAGTCAGACTTCTTGTACTAAAGTCGGCATAGTGCCTTTTCTATTTAATTCCGATGCAATTTCTGTGTTTCATCGTCAATAAGAAGGTCCAAGTGATACAGTAAACCTGGCGTGAAGCATCGGAATCTATAACTAGTCTCAATGGTATGGTTCAAAAAATAGACAGTAAGAAGAGTCAGTCTTCTTGTCCTTAAGTCGGCATTGTGCCTTTTGTATTTAATTCCGATGCAGTTTCTGTGTTTCATCGTCAATAAGAAGGTCAGAGGGGTACAGTAAACCTGAAGTGAAGCATCGGAATCTATAGCTAGTGTCACAGGAATGGTTCAAAACATAGTCTGTAAGAAGAGTCAGTCTTCTTGTCCTTAAGTCGTCATTGTGCCTTTTGTATTTAATTATGATGCAATTTCTGTGTTTCATCATCAATAAGAAGGTCCAAGGGATACAGTCAACTTGGAGTGAAGCATCGGAATCTATAACTAGTGTCACAGGAATGGTTCAAAACATAGACAGTAAGAAGAGTCAGTCTCCTTGTACTTAATTCTGCACTGTGCCTTTTGTATTTAATTCCGATGCAATTTCTGTGTTTCATCGTCAATAAGAAAGTCCAAGGGGTACAGTAAACATGAAGTGAAGCATCGGAATTTATAACTAGTGTCAATGGAATGGTTCAAAACATTGTCAGTAAGAAGAGTCAGTCTTCTTGTACTTAAGTCGGCATTGTGCCTTTTCTATTTATTTCCGATGCAATTTCTGTGTTCCATCGTCAATAAGAAGGTCCATGGGATATAGTATACCTGGAGTGAAGCATCGGAATCTATAACTAGTGTCACAGGAATGGTTCAAATCATAGATAGTAAGAAGAGTCAGTCTTCTTGTACTTACGTCGACATTGTGCACTTTCTATTTAAATCCGATGCAATTTCTGTGTTTCATCGTCAATATGAAGGTCCAAGGGATACAGTAAACCTGAAGTGAAGTTTCGGAATCTATAGCTAGTGTCACAGGAATGGTTCAAAACATAGACAGTAAGAAGTGTCAGTCTTCTTGTCCTTAAGTCGGCATTGTGCCTTTTGTAATTAATTCCGAAGCAATTTCTGTGTTTCATCCTCAGTAAGAAGGTCCAAGGGATACAGTAAACCTGGAGTGAAGCATCGGAATCTATAACTAGTGTCACAGGTATGGTTCAAAACATAGACAGTAAGAAGAGTCAGTCTTCTTGTACTTAATTCTGCTTTGTGCCATTTGTATTTAATTCCGATGCAATTTCTGTGTTTCATCGTCAATAAGAAGGTCCAAGGTATACAGTAAACTTGAAGTGAAGCATCGGAATTTATAACTAGTGTCACAGGAATGGTTCAAATCATAGTCAGTAAGGAGAGTCAGTCTTCTTGTGCTTAAGTCGGCATGGTGCCTTTTGTATTTAATTCCGATGCAATTTCTGTGTTTCATCGTCAATAAGAAGGTCAGAGGGGTACAGTAAACCTGAAACCTGAAGTGAAGCATCGTAATCTATAGCTAGTGTCACAGGAATGTTTCAGAACATAGACAGTAAGAAGACTCAGTCTTCTTGTACGTAATTCTGCTTTCTGCCTATTGTATTTAATTCCGATGCATTTTCTGTGTTTCATCGTCAATAAGAAGGTCCAAGGGATACAGTAAACCTGAAGTGAAGCATCGGATTTTATAACTAGTGTCACAGGAATGGTTCAAAACATAGACAGTAAGAAGAGTCAGTCCTCTTGTACTTAAGTCAGCATTGTGCCTTTTGTATTTAACTCCGATGCAATTTCTGTGTTTCATCGTCAATAAGAAGGTCAGAGCGATACAGTAATCCTGAAGTGAAGCATCGGAATCCATAACTAGTGTCACAGGAATAGTTCAAAACATAGTCAGTAAGAATAGTCAGTCTTATTGTACTTAAGTCATCATTGTGCATTTTCTATTTAATTGTGATGCAATTTCTGTCTTTCATCGTCAATATTTATGTCCAAGAGATACAGTAAACCAGGAGTTAAGCATCGGAATCTATAACTAGCGTCACAGGAATGGTTCAAATCATAGACAGTAAGAAGAGTCAGACTTCTTTTACTTAAGTCGGCATTGTGCCTATTGTATTTAATTCCGGTGCAATTTCTGTGTTTCATCGTCAATAAGAAGGTCCAAGAGATACTGTAAACCTGGAGTGAAGCATCGGAGTCTATAACTAGTGTCACAGGAGTCGTTCAGAAATAGACAGTAAGAAGAGTTAACCTTCTTGAACTTAATTCGGCATTGTGCCTTTTGAATTTAATTCCGATGCAATTTCTGTGTTTCATCGTCAATAAGAAGGTCAGAGGGATGCAGTAAACCTGAAGTGAAGCATCGGAATAAGTAACTAGTGTCACAGGAATGGTTCAAATCATAGACAGTAAGAAGAGTCAGTCTTCGTGTACTTCAGTCGGCATTTTGCCTTTTGTATTTATTTCCGATGCAATTTTTGTGTTTCATCGTCAATGAGAATGTAAAAGGCAAACAGTAAACCTGTAGTGAAGCATCGGGATCTATAACTAGTGTCACAGGAATCGTTCAAGCATAGTCAGTAAGAAGAGTCAGACATCTTGTACTAAAGTCGGCATAGTGCCTTTTCTATTTAATTCCGATGCAATTTCTGTGTTTCATCGTCAATAAGAAGGTCCAAGTGATACAGTAAACCTGGAGTGAAGCATCGGAATCTGTAACTAGTCTCAATGGTATGGTTCAAAAAATAGACAGTAAGAAGAGTCAGTCTTCTTGTCCTCAAGTCGGCATTGTGCCCTTTGTATTTAATTCCGATGCAGTTTCTGTGTTTCATCGTCAATAAGAAGGTCAGAGGGGTACAGTAAACCTGAAGTGAAGCATCGGAATCTATAGCTAGTGTCACAGGAATGGTTCAAAATATAGTCAGTAACAAGAGTCAGTCTTCTTGTCCTTAAGTCGTCATTGTGCATTTTGTATTTAATTATGATGCAATTTCTGTGTTTCATCATCAATAAGAAGGTCCAAGGGATACAGTAAACTTGGAGTGAAGCATCGGAAACTATAACTAGTGTCACAGGAATGGTTCAAAACATAGACAGTAAGAAGAGTCAGTCTCCTTGTACTTAATTCTGCACTGTGCCTTTTGTATTTCATTCCGATGCAATTTCTGTGTTTCATCGTCAATAAGAAAGTCCAAGGGGTACAGTAAACATGAAGTGAAGCATCGGAATTTATAACTAGTGTCAATGGAATGGTTCAAAACATTGTCAGTAAGAAGAGTCAGTCTTCTTGTACTTAAGTCGGCATTGTGGTTTTTCTATTTATTTCCGATGCAATTTCTGTGTTTCATCGTCAATAAGAAGGTCCATGGGATATAGTATACCTGGAGTGAAGCATCGGAATCTATTACTAGTGTCACAGGAATGGTTCAAATTATAGACAATAAGAGGAGTCAGTCTTCTTGTACTTACGTCGACATTGTGCCCTTTCTATTTAAATCCGATGCAATTTCTGTGTTTCATCGTCAATAAGAAGGTCAGAGGGGTACAGTAAACCTGAAGTGAAGCATCGGAGTCTATAACTAGTGTCAAAGGACTGGTTCAAAAATAGACAGTAAGAAGAGTCAGTCTTCTTGAACTTAATTCGGCATTGTGCATTCTGTATTTAATTCCAATGCAATTTCTGTGTTTCATCGTCAATAAGAAGGTCAGAGGGATACAGTAAACCTGAAGTGAAGCATCGGAATCCATAACTAGTGTCACAGGAATGGCTCAAAACATAGTCAGTAAGAAGAGTTAGTCTTCTTGTACTTAAGTCGGCATTGTACCTTTTGTATTTAATTCCGATGCAATTTCTGTGTTTCATCGTCAATAAGAAGGTCCAAATGATACAGTAAACCTGGAGGGAAACATCGGAATCTGTCACTAGTGTCACAGGAATGGTTCAAATCATAGACAGTAAGAAGAGTCAGTCTTCGTGTGCTTCAGTTGGCATTTTGCCTTTTGTATTTAATTCCGATGCAATTTCTGTGGTTCATCGTCAATAAGAAGGTCCAAGGGATACAGTAAACCTGAAGTTAAGCATCGGGATCTGTAACTAGTGTCACAGGAATCGTTCAAAACATAGTCAGTAAGAAGAGTCAGTCTTCTTGTACTTAAGTCGGCATAGTGCCTTATCTATTTAATTCCGATGCAATTTCTATGTTTCATCGTCAATAACAAGTTCCAAGGGATACAGTAAACCTGGAGTGAAGCATCGGAATCTATAACTAGTGTCAATGGAATGGTTCAAAACATAGACAGTAAGATGAGTCAGTCTTCTTGTACTTAAGTCGGCATTGTGCCTTTTGTATTTAATTCCGAAGCAGTTTCTGTGTTTCATCGTCAATAAGAAGGTCAGAGGGGTACAGTAAACCTGAAGTGAAGCATCGGAATCTATAGCTAGTGTCACAGGAATGGTTCAAATCATAGACAGTAAGAAGAGTCAGTCTTCTTGTACTTACGTCGACATTGTGCCCTTTCTATTTAAATCCGATGCAATTTCTGTGTTTCATCGTCAATATGAAGGTCCAAGGGATACAGTAAACCTGAAGTGAAGTTTCGGAATCTATAGCTAGTGTCACAGGAATGGTTCAAAACATAGACAGTAAGAAGTGTCAGTCTTCTTGTCCTTAAGTCGGCATTGTGCCTTTTGTAATTAATTCCGAAGCAATTTCTGTGTTTCATCCTCAGTAAGAAGGTCCATGGGATACAGTAAACCTGGAGTGAAGCATCGGAATCTATAACTAGTGTCACAGGAATGGTTCAAAACATAGACAGTAAGAAGAGTCAGTCTTCTTGTACTTAATTCTGCTTTGTGCCATTTGTGTTTAATTCCGATGCAATTTCTGTGTTTCATCGTCAATAAGAAGGTCCAAGGTATACAGTAAACTTGAAGTGAAGCATCGGAATTTATAACTAGTGTCACAGGAATGGTTCAAATCATAGTCAGTAAGGAGAGTCAGTCTTCTTGTACTTAAGTCGGCATGGTGCCTTTTGTATTTAATTCCGATGCAATTTCTATGTTTCATCGTCAATAAGAAGGTCAGAGGGGTTCAGCAAACCTGAAACCTGAAGTGAAGCATCGTAATCTATAGCTAGTGTCACAGGAATGGTTCAGAACATAGACAGTAAGAAGAGTCAGTCTTCTTGTACTTAATTCTGCTTTCTGCCTATTGTATTTAATTCCGATGCATTTCCTGTGTTTCATCGTCAATAAGAAGGTCCAAGGGATACAGTAAACCTGAAGTGAAGCAAGGGAATTTATAACTAGTGTCACAGGAATGGTTCAAAACATAGACAGTAAGAAGAGTCAGTCCTCTTGTACTTAAGTCAGCATTGTGCCTTTTGTATTTAACTCCGATGCAATTTCTGTGTTTCATCGTCAATAAGAAGGTCAGAGCGATACAGTAATCCTGAAGTGAAGCATCGGAATCTATAACTAGTGTCACAGGAATAGTTCAAAACATAGTCAGTAAGAATAGTCAGTCTTATTGTACTTAAGTCATCATTGTGCATTTTCTATTTAATTGTGATGCAATTTCTGTGTTTCATCGTCAATATTTATGTCCAAGGGATACAGTAAACCAGGAGTTAAGCATCGGAATCTATAACTAGTGTCACAGGAATGGTTCAAATCATAGACAGTAAGAAAAGTCAGACTTCTTTTACTTAAGTCGGCATTGTGCCTATTGTATTTAATTCCGGTGCAATTTCTGTGTTTCATCGTCAATAAGAAGGTCCAAGAGATACAGTAAACCTGGAGTGAAGCATCGGAGTCTATAACTAGTGTCACAGGAGTCGTTCAGAAATAGACAGTAAGAAGAGTTAACCTTCTTGAACTTAATTCGGCATTGTGCCATTTGAATTTAAATCCGATGCAATTTCTGTGTTTCATCGTCAATAAGAAGGTCAGAGGGATACAGTAAACCTGAAGTGAAGCATCGGAATCCATAACTAGTGTCACAGGAATGGTTCAAAACATAGTCAGTAAGAAGAGTTAGTCTTCTTGTACTTAAGTCAGCGTTGTGCCTTTTGTATTTAATTGCGATGCAATTTCTGTGTATCATCGTCAATAAAAAGGTCCAAGGGATACAGTAAACCTGGAGTCAAGCATCGGAATCTGTAACTAGTGTCACAGGAATGGTTCAAATCATTGACAGTAAGAAGAGTCAGTCTTCGTGTACTCCAGTCGGCATTTTGCCTTTTGTATTTAGTTCTTATGCAATTTTTGTGTTTCATCGTCAATGAGAATGTCCAAGGCAAACAGTAAACCTGTAGTGAAGCATCGGGATCTATAACTAGTGTCACAGGAATCGTTCAAGCATAGTCAGTAAAAAGAGTCAGACTTCTTGTACTAAAGTCGGCATAGTGCCTTTTCTATTTAATTCCGATGCAATTTCTGTGTTTCATCGTCAATAAGAAGGTCCAAGTGATACAGTAAACCTGGAGTGAAGCATCGGAATCTGTAACTAGTCTCAATGGTATGGTTCAAAAAATAGACAGTAAGAAGAGTCAGTCTTCTTGTCCTCAAGTCGGCATTGTGCCCTTTGTATTTAATTCCGATGCAGTTTCTGTGTTTCATCGTCAATAAGAAGGTCAGAGGGGTACAGTAAACCTGAAGTGAAGCATCGGAATCTATAGCTAGTGTCACAGGAATGGTTCAAAATATAGTCAGTAACAAGAGTCAGTCTTCTTGTCCTTAAGTCGTCATTGTGCATTTTGTATTTAATTATGATGCAATTTCTGTGTTTCATCATCAATAAGAAGGTCCAAGGGATACAGTAAACTTGGAGTGAAGCATCGGAAACTATAACTAGTGTCACAGGAATGGTTCAAAACATAGACAGTAAGAAGAGTCAGTCTCCTTGTACTTAATTCTGCACTGTGCCTTTTGTATTTCATTCCGATGCAATTTCTGTGTTTCATCGTCAATAAGAAAGTCCAAGGGGTACAGTAAACATGAAGTGAAGCATCGGAATTTATAACTAGTGTCAATGGAATGGTTCAAAACATTGTCAGTAAGAAGAGTCAGTCTTCTTGTACTTAAGTCGGCATTGTGGTTTTTCTATTTATTTCCGATGCAATTTCTGTGTTTCATCGTCAATAAGAAGGTCCATGGGATATAGTATACCTGGAGTGAAGCATCGGAATCTATTACTAGTGTCACAGGAATGGTTCAAATTATAGACAATAAGAGGAGTCAGTCTTCTTGTACTTACGTCGACATTGTGCCCTTTCTATTTAAATCCGATGCAATTTCTGTGTTTCATCGTCAATATGAAGGTCCAAGGGATACAGTAAACCTGAAGTGAAGTTTCGGAATCTATAGCTAGTGTCACAGGAATGGTTCAAAACATAGACAGTAAGAAGTGTCAGTCTTCTTGTCCTTAAGTCGGCATTGTGCCTTTTGTAATTAAATCCGAAGCAATTTCTGTGTTTCATCCTCAGTAAGAAGGTCCATGGGATACAGTAAACCTGGAGTGAAGCATCGGAATCTATAACTAGTGTCACAGGAATGGTTCAAAACATAGACAGTAAGAAGAGTCAGTCTTCTTGTACTTAATTCTGCTTTGTGCCATTTGTATTTAATTCCGATGCAATTTCTGTGTTTCATCGTCAATAAGAAGGTCCAAGGTATACAGTAAACTTGAAGTGAAGCATCGGAATTTATAACTAGTGTCACAGGAATGGTTCAAATCATAGTCAGTAAGGAGAGTCAGTCTTCTTGTACTTATGTCGGCATGGTGCCTTTTGTATTTAATTCCGATGCAATTTCTGTGTTTCATCGTCAATAAGAAGGTCAGAGGGGTACAGTAAACCTGAAACCTGAAGTGAAGCATCGTAATCTATAGCTAGTGTCACAGGAATGGTTCAGAACATAGACAGTAAGAAGAGTCAGTCTTCTTGTACTTAATTCTGCTTTCTGCCTATTGTATTTAATTCCGATGCATTTTCTGTGTTTCATCGTCAATAAGAAGGTCCAAGGGATACAGTAAACCTGAAGTGAAGCATCGGAATTTATAACTAGTGTCACAGGAATGGTTCAAAACATAGACAGTAAGAAGAGTCAGTTCTCTTGTACTTAAGTCAGCATTGTGCCTTTTGTATTTAACTCCGATGCAATTTCTGTGTTTCATCGTCAATAAGAAGGTCAGAGCGATACAGTAATCCTGAAGTGAAGCATCGGAATCTATAACTAGTGTCACAGGAATAGTTCAAAACATAGTCAGTAAGAATAGTCAGTCTTATTGTACTTAAGTCATCATTGTGCATTTTCTATTTAATTGTGATGCAATTTCTGTGTTTCATCGTGAATATTTATGTCCAAGGGATACAGTAAACCAGGAGTTAAGCATCGGAATCTATAACTAGTGTCACAGGAATGGTTCAAATCATAGACAGTAAGAGGAGTCAGTCTTCTTGTACTTACGTCGACATTGTGCCCTTTCTATTTAAATCCGATGCAATTTCTGTGTTTCATCGTCAATATGAAGGTCCAAGGGATACAGTAAACCTGAAGTGAAGTTTCGGAATCTATAGCTAGTGTCACAGGAATGGTTCAAAACATAGACAGTAAGAAGTGTCAGTCTTCTTGTCCTTAAGTCGGCATTGTGCCTTTTGTAATTAATTCCGAAGCAATTTCTGTGTTTCATCCTCAGTAAGAAGGTCCAAGGGATACAGTAAACCTGGAGTGAAGCATCGGAATCTATAACTAGTGTCACAGGAATGGTTCAAAACATAGACAGTAAGAAGAGTCAGTCTTCTTGTACTTAATTCTGCTTTGTGCCATTTGTATTTAATTCCGATGCAATTTCTGTGTTTCATCGTCAATAAGAAGGTCCAAGGTATACAGTAAACTTGAAGTGAAGCATCGGAATTTATAACTAGTGTCACAGGAATGGTTCAAATCATAGTCAGTAAGGAGAGTCAGTCTTCTTGAACTTAAGTCGGCATGGTGCCTTTTGTATTTAATTCCGATGCAATTTCTGTGTTTCATCGTCAATAAGAAGGTCAGAGGGGTACAGTAAACCTGAAACCTGAAGTGAAGCATCGTAATCTATAGCTAGTGTCACAGGAATGGTTCAGAACATAGACAGTAAGAAGAGTCAGTCTTCTTGTACTTAATTCTGCTTTCTGCCTATTGTATTTAATTCCGATGCATTTTCTGTGTTTCATCGTCAATAAGAAGGTCCAAGGGATACAGTAAACCTGAAGTGAAGCATCGGAATTTATAACTAGTGTCACAGGAATGGTTCAAAACATAGACAGTAAGAAGAGTCAGTCCTCTTGTACTTAAGTCAGCATTGTGCCTTTTGTATTTAACTCCGATGCAATTTCTGTGTTTCATCGTCAATAAGAAGGTCAGAGCGATACAGTAATCCTGAAGTGAAGCATCGGAATCTATAACTAGTGTCACAGGAATAGTTCAATACATAGTCAGTAAGAATAGTCAGTCTTATTGTACTTAAGTCATCATTGTGCATTTTCTATTTAATTGTGATGCAATTTCTGTGTTTCGTCGTCAATATTTATGTCCAAGGGATACAGTAAACCAGGAGTTAAGCATCGGAATCTATAACTAGTGTCACAGGAATGGTTCAAAACATAGACAGTAAGAAGAGTCAGTCCTCTTGTACATAAGTCAGCATTATGCCTTTTGTATTTAACTCCGATGCAATTTCTGTGTTTCATCGTCAATAAGAAGGTCAGAGCGATACAGTAATCCTGAAGTGAAGCATCAGAATCTATAACGAGTGTCACAGGAATCGTTCAAAACATAGTCAGAAAGAAGAGTCAGACTTCTTGTACTAAAGTCGGCATAGTGCCTTTTCTATTTAATTCCGATGCAATTTCTGTGTTTCATCGTCAATAAGAAGGTCCAAGTGATACAGTAAACCTGGCGTGAAGCATCGGAATCTATAACTAGTCTCAATGGTATGGTTCAAAAAATAGACAGTAAGAAGAGTCAGTCTTCTTGTCCTTAAGTCGGCATTGTGCCTTTTGTATTTAATTCCGATGCAGTTTCTGTGTTTCATCGTCAATAAGAAGGTCAGAGGGGTACAGTAAACCTGAAGTGAAGCATCGGAATCTATAGCTAGTGTCACAGGAATGGTTCAAAACATAGTCTGTAAGAAGAGTCAGTCTTCTTGTCCTTAAGTCGTCATTGTGCCTTTTGTATTTAATTATGATGCAATTTCTGTGTTTCATCATCAATAAGAAGGTCCAAGGGATACAGTCAACTTGGAGTGAAGCATCGGAATCTATAACTAGTGTCACAGGAATGGTTCAAAACATAGACAGTAAGAAGAGTCAGTCTCCTTGTACTTAATTCTGCACTGTGCCTTTTGTATTTAATTCCGATGCAATTTCTGTGTTTCATCGTCAATAAGAAAGTCCAAGGGGTACAGTAAACATGAAGTGAAGCATCGGAATTTATAACTAGTGTCAATGGAATGGTTCAAAACATTGTCAGTAAGAAGAGTCAGTCTTCTTGTACTTAAGTCGGCATTGTGCCTTTTCTATTTATTTCCGATGCAATTTCTGTGTTCCATCGTCAATAAGAAGGTCCATGGGATATAGTATACCTGGAGTGAAGCATCGGAATCTATAACTAGTGTCACAGGAATGGTTCAAATCATAGACAGTAAGAAGAGTCAGTCTTCTTGTACTTACGTCGACATTGTGCACTTTCTATTTAAATCCGATGCAATTTCTGTGTTTCATCGTCAATATGAAGGTCCAAGGGATACAGTAAACCTGAAGTGAAGTTTCGGAATCTATAGCTAGTGTCACAGGAATGGTTCAAAACATAGACAGTAAGAAGTGTCAGTCTTCTTGTCCTTAAGTCGGCATTGTGCCTTTTGTAATTAATTCCGAAGCAATTTCTGTGTTTCATCCTCAGTAAGAAGGTCCAAGGGATACAGTAAACCTGGAGTGAAGCATCGGAATCTATAACTAGTGTCACAGGTATGGTTCAAAACATAGACAGTAAGAAGAGTCAGTCTTCTTGTACTTAATTCTGCTTTGTGCCATTTGTATTTAATTCCGATGCAATTTCTGTGTTTCATCGTCAATAAGAAGGTCCAAGGTATACAGTAAACTTGAAGTGAAGCATCGGAATTTATAACTAGTGTCACAGGAATGGTTCAAATCATAGTCAGTAAGGAGAGTCAGTCTTCTTGTGCTTAAGTCGGCATGGTGCCTTTTGTATTTAATTCCGATGCAATTTCTGTGTTTCATCGTCAATAAGAAGGTCAGAGGGGTACAGTAAACCTGAAACCTGAAGTGAAGCATCGTAATCTATAGCTAGTGTCACAGGAATGTTTCAGAACATAGACAGTAAGAAGACTCAGTCTTCTTGTACGTAATTCTGCTTTCTGCCTATTGTATTTAATTCCGATGCATTTTCTGTGTTTCATCGTCAATAAGAAGGTCCAAGGGATACAGTAAACCTGAAGTGAAGCATCGGATTTTATAACTAGTGTCACAGGAATGGTTCAAAACATAGACAGTAAGAAGAGTCAGTCCTCTTGTACTTAAGTCAGCATTGTGCCTTTTGTATTTAACTCCGATGCAATTTCTGTGTTTCATCGTCAATAAGAAGGTCAGAGCGATACAGTAATCCTGAAGTGAAGCATCGGAATCCATAACTAGTGTCACAGGAATAGTTCAAAACATAGTCAGTAAGAATAGTCAGTCTTATTGTACTTAAGTCATCATTGTGCATTTTCTATTTAATTGTGATGCAATTTCTGTCTTTCATCGTCAATATTTATGTCCAAGAGATACAGTAAACCAGGAGTTAAGCATCGGAATCTATAACTAGCGTCACAGGAATGGTTCAAATCATAGACAGTAAGAAGAGTCAGACTTCTTTTACTTAAGTCGGCATTGTGCCTATTGTATTTAATTCCGGTGCAATTTCTGTGTTTCATCGTCAATAAGAAGGTCCAAGAGATACTGTAAACCTGGAGTGAAGCATCGGAGTCTATAACTAGTGTCACAGGAGTCGTTCAGAAATAGACAGTAAGAAGAGTTAACCTTCTTGAACTTAATTCGGCATTGTGCCTTTTGAATTTAATTCCGATGCAATTTCTGTGTTTCATCGTCAATAAGAAGGTCAGAGGGATGCAGTAAACCTGAAGTGAAGCATCGGAATAAGTAACTAGTGTCACAGGAATGGTTCAAATCATAGACAGTAAGAAGAGTCAGTCTTCGTGTACTTCAGTCGGCATTTTGCCTTTTGTATTTATTTCCGATGCAATTTTTGTGTTTCATCGTCAATGAGAATGTAAAAGGCAAACAGTAAACCTGTAGTGAAGCATCGGGATCTATAACTAGTGTCACAGGAATCGTTCAAAACATAGTCAGTAAGAAGAGTCAGACTTCTTGTACTAAAGTCGGCATAGTGCCTTTTCTATTTAATTCCGATGCAATTTCTGTGTTTCATCGTCAATAAGAAGGTCCAAGTGATACAGTAAACCTGGAGTGAAGCATCGGAATCTATAACTAGTCTCAATGGTATGGTTCAAAAAATAGACAGTAAGAAGAGTCAGTCTTCTTGTCCTTAAGTCGGCATTGTGCCTTTTGTATTTAATTCCGATGCAGTTTCTGTGTTTCATCGTCAATAAGAAGGTCAGAGGGGTACAGTAAACCTGAAGTGAAGCATCGGAATCTATAGCTAGTGTCACAGGAATGGTTCAAAACATAGTCAGTAAGAAGAGTCAGTCTTCTTGTCCTTAAGTCGTCATTGTGCCTTTTGTATTTAATGTTGATGCAATTTCTGTGTTACATCATCAATAAGAAGGTCCATGGGATACAGTAAACTTGGAGTGAAGCATCGGAAACTATAACTAGTGTCACAGGAATGGTTCAAAACATAGACAGTAAGAAGAGTCAGTCTCCTTGTACTTAATTCTGCACTGTGCCTTTTGTATTTAATTACGATGCAATTTCTGTGTTTCATCGTCAACAAGAAGGACCAAGGGATACAGTAAACGTGGAGTGAAGCATCGGAGTCTATAACTAGTGTCAAAGGACTGGTTCAAAAATAGACAGTAAGAAGAGTCAGTCTTCTTGAACTTAATTCGGCATTGTGCATTCTGTATTTAATTCCAATGCAATTTCTGTGTTTCATCGTCAATAAGAAGGTCAGAGGAATACAGTAAACCTGAAGTGAAGCATCGGAATCCATAACTAGTGTCACAGGAATGGTTCAAAACATAGTCAGTAAGAAGAGTTAGTCTTCTTGTACTTAAGTCGGCATTGTACCTTTTGTATTTAATTCCGATGCAATTTCTGTGTTTAATCGTCAATAAGAATGTCCAAGGGATACAGTAAACCTGGAGGGAAACATCGGAATCTGTAACTAGTGTCACAGGAATGGTTCAAATCATAGACAGTAAGAAGAGTCAGTCTTCGTGTACTTCAGTTGGCATTTTGCCTTTTGTATTTAATTCCGATGCAATTTCTGTGTTTCATCGTCGATAAGAAGGTCCAAGGGATACAGTAAACCTGAAGTGAAGTATCGGGATCTGTAACTAGTGTCACAGGAATCGTTCAAAACATAGTCAGTAAGAAGAGTCAGTCTTCTTGTACTTAAGTCGGCATAGTGCCTTATGTATTTAATTCCGATGCAATTTGTGTGTTTCATCGTCAATAACAAGTTCCAAGGGATACAGTAAACCCGGAGTGAAGCATCGGAATCTATAACTAGTGACAATGGTATGGTTCAAAACATGGACGGTAAGAAGAGTCAGTTTTCTTGTACTTAAGTCGGCATTGTGCCTTTTGGATTTAATTACGATGCAATGTCTGTGTTTCATCGTCAATAAGAAGGTCAGAGGGATACAGTACACCTGAAGTGAAGCATCGGAATCTATAGCTAGTGTCACAGGAATAGTTCAAAACATAGTCAGTAAGAAAAGTCAATCTTGTTGTCCTTACGTCGGCATTGTGCCTTTTGAATTTAATTCCGATGCAATTTCTGTGTTTCATCGTCAATAAGAAGGTCCAAGGGATGCAGTAAACCAGGAGTGAAACATCGGAATCTATAACTAGTATCACAGAAATGGTTCAAAATATAGACAGTAAGAAGAGTCAGTCTTCTTGTACTTAATTCGGCATTGTGCCTTTTGTATTTAATTCCGATGCAATTTCTGTGTTTCATTGTCAATATCAGCTTCCAAGGGATACAGTAAACCTCAAGTGAAGCATCGGAATTTATAATGGGTGTCACTGGAATGGTTCAAACATAGTCAGTAGGTAGAGCCGGTCTTCATGTACTTAAGTCGGCATTGTGCCTTTTGTATTTATCTCCGATGCATTTTCTGTGTATCATCGTCAATAAGAAAGTCCAAGGAATACAGTAAACCTGAAGTGAAGCATCGAAATCTATAACTAGTGTCACAGGAATGGTTCAAAACATAGACAGTAAGAAGAGTCAGTCTTATTGTACTTAAGTAGGCATTGTGCCGTTTGTATTTAATTCCGATGCAATTTCTGTGTTTCATCGTCAACAAGAAGGTCCAAGGTATACAGTAAATCTTTAGTGATGCATCGGATCTATGACTAGTGTCACAGGAATGGTTCAAAACGTAGTCAGTAAGAAGAGTCAGTCTTCTTGTACTTAAGTCGGCATTGTGCCTTTTCTATTTAATTCCGATGCAATTTCTGTGTTTCATCGTCATTAAGAAAGTCCAAGGGATACAGTAAACATGATGTGAAGCATCGGAATTTATAACGAGTGTCAATGGAATGGTTCAAAACATTGTCAGTAAGAAGAGTCAGTCTACTTGTACTTAAGTCGGCATTGTGCCTTTTCTATTTATTTCCGATGCAATTTCTGTGTTTCATCGTTAATAAGAAGGTCCATGGGATATAGTATACCTCGAGTGAAGCATCGGAATCTATTACTAGTGTCACAGGAATGGTTCAAATCATAGACAGTAAGAAGAGTCAGTCTTCTTGTACTTACGTCGACATTGTGCCCTTTCTATTTAAATCCGATGCAATTTCTGTGTTTCATCGTCAATATGAATGTCCAAGGGATACAGTAAACCTGAAGTGAAGTTTCGGAATCTATAGCTAGTGTCACAGGAATGGTTCAAAACATAGACAGTAAGAAGTGTCAGTCTTCTTGTCCTTAAGTCGGCATTGTGCCTTTTGTAATTAATTCCGAAGCAATTTCTGTGTTTCATCCTCAGTAAGAAGGTCCAAGGGATACAGTAAACCTGGAGTGAAGCATCGGAATCTATAACTAGTGTCACAGGAATGGTTCAAAACATAGACAGTAAGAAGAGTCAGTCTTCTTGTACTTAATTCTGCTTTGTGCCAATTGTATTTAATTCCGATGCAATTTCTGTGTTTCATCGTCAATAAGAAGGTCCAAGGTATACAGTAAACTTGAAGTGAAGCATCGGAATTTATAACTAGTGTCACAGGAATGGTTCAAATCATAGTCAGTAAGGAGAGTCAGTCTTCTTGTACTTAAGTCGGCATGGTGCCTTTTGTATTTAATTCCGATGTAATTTCTGTGTTTCATCGTCCATAAGAAGGTCAGAGGGGTACAGTAAACCTGAAACCTGAAGTGAAGCATCGTAATCTATAGCTAGTGTCACAGGAATGGTTCAGAACATAGACAGTAAGAAGAGTCAGTCTTCTTGTACTTAATTCTGCTTTCTGCCTATTGTATTTAATTCCGATGCATTTTCTGTGTTTCATCGTCAATAAGAAGGTCCAAGGGATACAGTAAACCTGAAGTGAAGCATCGGAATTTATAACTAGTGTCACAGGAATGGTTCAAAACATAGACAGTAAGAAGAGTCAGTCCTCTTGTACTTAAGTCAGCATTGTGCCTTTTGTATTTAACTCCGATGCAATTTCTGTGTTTCATCGTCAATAAGAAGGTCAGAGCGATACAGTAATCCTGAAGTGAGGCATCGGAATCTATAACTAGTGTCACAGGAATAGTTCAAAACATAGTCAGTAAGATTAGTCAGTCTTATTGTACTTAAGTCATCATTGTGCATTTTCTATTTAATTGTGATGCAATTTCTGTGTTTCATCGTCAATATTTATGTCCAAGGGATACAGTAAACCAGGAGTTAAGCATCGGAATCTATAACTAGTGTCACAGGAATGGTTCAAATCATAGACAGTAAGAAGAGTGAGACTTCTTTTACTTAAGTCGGCATTGTGCCTATTGTATTTAATTCCGGTGCAATTTCTGTGTTTCATCGTCAATAAGAAGGTCCAAGAGATACAGTAAACCTGGAGTGAAGCATCGGAGTCTATAACTAGTGTCACAGGAGTCGTTCAGAAATAGACAGTAAGAAGAGTTAACCTTCTTGAACTTAATTCGGCATTGTGCATTTTGAATTTAATTCCGATGCAATTTCTGTGTTTCATCGTCAATAAGAAGGTCAGAGGGATACAGTAAACCTCAAGTGAAGCACCGGAATCCATAACTAGTGTCACAGGAATGGTTCAAAACATAGTCAGTAAGAAGAGTTAGTCTTCTTGTACTTAAGTCGGCGTTGTGCCTTTTGTATTTAATTCCGATGCAATTTCTGTGTTTCATCGTCAATAAGAAGGTCCAAGGGATACAGCAAACCTGGAGTCAAGCATCGTAATCTGTAACTAGTGTCACAGGAATGGTTCAAATCATAGACAGTAAGAAGAGTCAGTCTTCGTGTACTTCAGTCGGCATTTTGCCTTTTGTATTTAGGTCTTATGCAATTTTTGTGTTTCATCGTCAATGAGAATGTCCAAGGCAAACAGTAAACCTGTAGTGAAGCATCGGGATCTATAACTAGTGTCACAGGAATCGTTCAAAACATAGTCAGTAAGAAGAGTCAGACTTCTTTTACTAAAGTCGGCATAGTGCCTTTTCTATTTAATTCCGATGCAATTTCTGTGTTTCATCGTCAATAAGAAGGTCCAAGTGATACAGTAAACCTGGAGTGAAGCATCGGAATCTATAACTAGTCTCAATGGTATGGTTCAAAAAATAGACAGTAAGAAGAGTCAGTCTTCTTGTCCTCAAGTCGGCATTGTGCCTTTTGTATTTAATTCCGATGCAGTTTCTGTGTTTCATCGTCAATAAGAAGGTCAGAGGGGTACAGTAAACCTGAAGTGAAGCATCGGAATCTATGGCTAGTGTCACAGGAATGGTTCAAAACATAGTCAGTAAGAAGAGTCAGTCTTCTTGTCCTTAAGTCGTCATTGTGCCTTTTGTATTTAATTATGATGCAATTTCTGTGTTTCATCATCAATAAGGAGGTCCAAGGGATACAGTAAACTTGGAGTGAAGCATCGGAAACTATAACTAGTGTCACAGGAATGGTTCAAAACATAGACAGTAAGAAGAGTCAGTATCCTTGTACTTAATTCTGCACTGTGCCTTTTGTATTTAATTCCGATGCAATTTCTGTGTTTCATCGTCAATACGAAGGACCAAGGGATACAGTAAACGTGGAGTGAAGCATCGGAGTCTATAACTAGTGTCAAAGGACTGGTTCAAACGTAGACAGTAAGAAGAGTCAGTCTTCTTGAACTTAATTCGGCATTGTGCATTCTGAATTTAATTCCAATGCAATTTCTGTGTTTCATCGTCAATAAGAAGGTCAGAGGGATACAGTAAACCTGAAGTGAAGCATCGGAATCCATAACTAGTGTCACAGGAATGGTTCAAAACATAGTCAGTAAGAAGAGTTAGTCTTCTTTTACTTAAGTCGGCATTGTACCTTTTGTATTTAATTCCGAAGCAATTTCTGTGTTTCATCGTCAATAGGAAGGTCCAAGGGATATAGTAAACCTGGAAGGAAACATCGGAATCTGTAACTAGTGTCACAGGAATGGTTCAAATCATAGACAGTAAGAAGAGTCAGTCTTCGTGTACTTCAGTTGGCATTTTGCCTTTTGTATTTAATTCCGATGCAATTTCTGTGTTTCATCGTCAATAAGAAGGTCCAAGGGATACAGTAAACCTGAAGTGAAGCATCGGGATCTGTAACTAGTGTCACAGGAATCGTTCAAAACATAGTCATTAAGAAGAGTCAGTCTTCTTATACTTAAGTCGGCATAGTGCCTTATCTATTTAATTCCGATGCAATTTCTGTGTTTCATCGTCAATAACAAGTTCCAAGGGATACAGTAAACCTGAAGTGAAGTTTCGGAATCTATAGCTAGTGTCACAGGAATGGTTCAAAACATAGACAGTAAGAAGTGTCAGTCTTCTTGTCCTTAAGTCGGCATTGTGCCTTTTGTAATTAATTCCGAAGCAATTTCTGTGTTTCATCCTCAGTAAGAAGGTCCAAGGGATACAGTAAACCTGGAGTGAAGCATCGGAATCTATAACTAGTGTCACAGGAATGGTTCAAAACATAGACAGTAAGAAGAGTCAGTCTTCTTGTACTTAATTCTGCTTTGTGCCATTTGTATTTAATTCCGATGCAATTTCTGTGTTTCATCGTCAATAAGAAGGTCCAAGGTATACAGTAAACTTGAAGTGAAGCATCGGAATTTATAACTAGTGTCACAGGAATGGTTCAAATCATAGTCAGTAAGGAGAGTCAGTCTTCTTGTACTTAAGTCGGCATGGTGCCTTTTGTATTTAATTCCGATGCAATTTCTGTGTTTCATCGTCAATAAGAAGGTCAGAGGGGTACAGTAAACCTGAAACCTGAAGTGAAGCATCGTAATCTATAGCTAGTGTCACAGGAATGGTTCAGAACATAGACAGTAAGAAGAGTCAGTCTTCTTGTACTTAATTCTGCTTTCTGCCTATTGTATTTAATTCCGATGCATTTTCTGTGTTTCATCGTCAATAAGAAGGTCCAAGGGATACAGTAAACCTGAAGTGAAGCATCGGAATTTATAACTAGTGTCACAGGAATGGTTCAAAACATAGACAGTAAGAAGAGTCAGTCCTCTTGTACTTAAGTCAGCATTGTGCCTTTTGTATTTAACTCCGATGCAATTTCTGTGTTTCATCGTCAATAAGAAGGTCAGAGCGATACAGTAATCCTGAAGTGAGGCAGCGGAATCTATTACTAGTGTCACAGGAATAGTTCAAAACATAGTCAGTAAGAATAGTCAGTCTTATTGTACTTAAGTCATCATTGTGCATTTTCTATTTAATTGTGATGCAATTTCTGTGTTTCATCGTCAATATTTATGTCCAAGGGATACAGTAAACCAGGAGTTAAGCATCGGAATCTATAACTAGTGTCACAGGAATGGTTCAAATCATAGACAGTAAGAAGAGTGAGACTTCTTTTACTTAAGTCGGCATTGTGCCTATTGTATTTAATTCCGGTGCAATTTCTGTGTTTCATCGTCAATAAGAAGGTCCAAGAGATACAGTAAACCTGGAGTGAAGCATCGGAGTCTATAACTAGTGTCACAGGAGTCGTTCAGAAATAGACAGTAAGAAGAGTTAACCTTCTTGAACTTAATTCGGCATTGTGCCTATTGAATTTAATTCCGATGCAATTTCTGTGTTTCATCGTCAATAAGAAGGTCAGAGGGATACAGTAAACCTGAAGTGAAGCATCGGAATCCATAACTAGTGTCACAGGAATGGTTCAAAACATAGTCAGTAAGAAGAGTTAGTCTTCTTGTACTTAAGTCGGCGTTGTGCCTTTTGTATTTAATTCCGATGCAATTTCTGTGTTTCATCGTCAATAAGAAGGTCCAAGTGATACAGTAAACCTGGAGTGAAGCATCGGAATCTATAACTAGTCTCAATGGTATGGTTCAAAAAATAGACAGTAAGAAGAGTCAGTCTTCTTGTCCTCAAGTCGGCATTGTGCCTTTTGTATTTAATTCCGATGCAGTTTCTGTGTTTCATCGTCAATAAGAAGGTCAGAGAGGTACAGTAAACCTGAAGTGAAGCATCGGAATCTATGGCTAGTGTCACAGGAATGGTTCAAAACATAGTCAGTAAGAAGAGTCAGTCATCTTGTCCTTAAGTCGTCATTGTGCCTTTTGTATTTAATTATGATGCAATTTCTGTGTTTCATCATCAATAAGAAGGTCCAAGGGATACAGTAAAATTGGAGTGAAGCATCGGAAACTATAACTAGTGTCACAGGAATGGTTCAAAACATAGACAGTAAGAAGAGTCAGTCTCCTTGTACTTAATTCTGCACTGTGCCTTTTGTATTTAATTCCGATGCAATTTCTGTGTTTCATCGTCAATACGAAGGACCAAGGGATACAGTAAACGTGGAGTGAAGCATCGGAGTCTATAACTAGTGTCAAAGGACTGGTTCAAACGTAGACAGTAAGAAGAGTCAGTCTTCTTGAACTTAATTCGGCATTGTGCATTCTGAATTTAATTCCAATGCAATTTCTGTGTTTCATCGTCAATAAGAAGGTCAGAGGGATACAGTAAACCTGAAGTGAAGCATCGGAATCCATAACTAGTGTCACAGGAATGGTTCAAAACATAGTCAGTAAGAAGAGTTAGTCTTCTTTTACTTAAGTCGGCATTGTACCTTTTGTATTTAATTCCGAAGCAATTTCTGTGTTTCATCGTCAATAGGAAGGTCCAAGGGATACAGTAAACCTGGAGGGAAACATCGGAATCTGTAACTAGTGTCACAGGAATGGTTCAAATCATAGACAGTAAGAAGAGTCAGTCTTCGTGTACTTCAGTTGGCATTTTGCCTTTTGTATTTAATTCCGATGCAATTTCTGTGTTTCATCGTCAATAAGAAGGTCCAAGGGATACAGTAAACCTGAAGTGAAGCATCGGGATCTGTAACTAGTGTCACAGGAATCGTTCAAAACATAGTCATTAAGAAGAGTCAGTCTTCTTATACTTAAGTCGGCATAGTGCCTTATCTATTTAATTCCGATGCAATTTCTGTGTTTCATCGTCAATAACAAGTTCCAAGGGATACAGTAAACCTGGAGTGAAGCATCGGAATCTATAACTAGTGTCAATGGAATGGTTCAAAACATAGACAGTAAGAGGAGTCAGTCTCCTTGTACTTAAGTCGGCATTGTGCCTTTTGTATTTAATTCCGAAGCAGTTTCTGTGTTTCATCGTCAATAAGAAGGTCAGAGGTGTACAGTAAACCTGAAGTGAAGCATCGGAATCTATAGCTAGTGTCACAGGAACGGTTCAAAACATAGTCAGTAAGAAGAGTCAGTCTTCTTGTCCTTAAGTCGTCATTGTGCCTTTTGTATTTAATTATGATGCAATTTCTGTGTTTCATCATCAATAAGAAGGTCCAAGGGATACAGTAAACTTGGAGTGAAGCATCGGAATCTATAACTAGTGTCACAGGAATGGTTCAAAACATAGACAGTAAGAAGAGTCAGTCTCCTTGTACTTAATTCTGCACTGTGCCTTTTGTATTTAATTCCGATGCAATTTCTGTGTTTCATCGTCAATAAGAAGGACCAAGGGATACAGTAAACGTGGAGTGAAGCATCGGAGTCTATAACTAGTGTCAAAGGACTGGTTCAAAAATAGACAGTAAGAAGAGTCAGTCTTCTTGAACTTAATTCGGCATTGTGCATTCTGTATTCAATTCCAATGCAATTTCTGTGTTTCATCGTCAATAAGAAGGTCAGAGGGATACAGTAAACCTAAAGTGAAGCATCGGAATCCATAACTAGTGTCACAGGAATGGTTCAAAACATAGTCAGTAAGAAGAGTTAGTCTTCTTGTACTTAAGTCGGCAATGTACCTTTTGTATTTAATTCCGATGCAATTTCTGTGTTTCATCGTCAATAAGAAGGTCCAAGGGATACAGTAAACCTGGAGGGAAACATCGGAATCTGTAACTAGTGTCACAGGAATTGTTCAAATCATAGACAGTAAGAAGAGTCAGTCTTCGTGTACTTCAGTTGGCATTTTGCCTTTTGCATTTAATTCCGATGCAATTTCTGTGTTTCATCGTCAATAAGATGGTCCAAGGGATACAGTAAACCTGAAGTGAAGCATCGGGATCTGTAACTAGTGTCACAGGAATCGTTCAAAACATAGTCAGTAAGAAGAGTCAGTCTTCTTGTACTTAAGTCGGCATAGTGCCTTATGTATTTAATTCCGAAGCAATTTCTGTGTTTCATCGTCAATAACAAGTTCCAAGGGATACAGTAAACCTGGAGTGAAGCATCGGAATCTATAACTAGTGTCAATGGAATGGTTCAAAACATAGACAGTAAGAAGAGTCAGTCTTCTTGTACATAAGTCGGCATTGTGCCTTTTGTATTTAATTCCGATGCAGTTTCTGTGTTTCATCGTCAATAAGAAGGTCAGAGGGGTACAATAAACCTGAAGTGAAGCATCGGAATCTATAGCTAGTGTCACAGGAATGGTTCAAAGCATAGTCAGTAAGAAGAGTCAGTCTTCTTGTCCTTAAGTCGTCATTGTGCCTATTGTATTTAATTCCGATGCAGTTTCTGTGTTTCATCATCAATAAGAAGGTCCAAGGTATACAGTAAACTTGGAGTGAAGCATCGGAAACTATAACTAGTGTCACAGGATGGTTCAAAACATAGACAGTAAGAAGAGTCAGTCTGCTTGTACTTAATTCTGCACTGTGCCTTTTGAATTTAATTCCGATGCAATTTCTGTGTTTCATCGTCAATAAGAAGGTCAGAGGGATACAGTAAACCTGAAGTGAAGCATCGGAATCCATAACTAGTGTCACAGGAATGGTTCAAAACATAGTCAGTAAGAAGAGTTAGTCTTCTTGTACTTAAGTCGGCGTTGTGCCTTTTGTATTTAATTCCGATGCAATTTCTGTGTTTCATCGTCAATAAGAAGGTCCAAGGGATACAGTAAACCTGGAGTCAAGCATCGGAATCTGTAACTAGTGTCACAGGAATGGTTCAAATCATAGACAGTAAGAAGAGTCAGTCTTCGTGTACTTCAGTCGGCATTTTTCCTTTTGTATTTAGTTCCGATGCAATATTTGTGTGTCATCGTCAAAGAAAATGTCCAAGGCAAACAGTAAACCTGTAGTGAAGCATCGGGATCTGTAACTAGTGTCACAGGAATCGTTCAAAACATAGTCAGTAAGAAGAGTCAGACTTCTTGTACTAAAGTCGGCATAGTGCCTTTTCTATTTAATTAAGATGCAATTTCTGTGTTTCATCGTCAATAAGAAGGTCCAAGTGATACAGTAAACCTGGAGTGAAGCATCGGAATCCATAACTAGTCTCAATGGTATAATTCAAAAAATAGACAGTAAGAAGAGTCAGTCTTCTTGTAATTAAGTCGGCATTGTGCCTTTTGTATTTAAATCAGATGCAGTTTCTGTCTTTCATCGTCAATAAGAAGGTCAGAGGCGTACAGTAAACCTGAAGTGAAGCATCGGAATCTATAGCTAGTGTCACAGGAATGGTTCAAAACATAGACAGTAAGAAGTGTCAATCTTCTTTTCCTTAAGTCGGCATTGTGCCTTTTGTAATGTATTCCGAAGCAATTTCTGTGTTTCATCCTCAGTAAGAAGGTCCAAGGGATACAGTAAACCTGGAGTGAAGCATCGGAATCTATAACTAGTGTCACAGGAATGGTTCAAAACATAGACAGTAAGAAGAGTCAGTCTTCTTGTACTTAATTCTGCTTTGTGCCATTTGTATTTAATTCCGATGCAATTTCTGTGTTTCATCGTCAATAAGAAGGCCCAAGGTATACAATAAACTTGAAGTGAAGCATCGGAATTTATAACTAGTGTCACAGGAATGGTTCAAATCATAGTCAGTAAGGAGAGTCAGTCTTCTTGTACTTAAGTCGGCATGGTGTCTTTTGTATTTCATTCCGATGCAATTTCTGTGTTTCATCGTCAATAAGAAGGTCAGAGGGGTACAGTAATCCTGAAGGGAAGCATCGGAATCTATAACTAGTGTCACAGGAATGGTTCAAAACATAGACAGTAAGAAGAGTCAGTCTCCTTGAACTTAATTCGGCATTGTGCATTCTGTATTTAATTCCAATGCAATTTCTGTGTTTCATCGTCAATAAGAAGGTCAGAGGGATACAGTAAACCTAAAGTGAAGCATCGGAATCCATAACTAGTGTCACAGGAATGGTTCAAAACATAGTCAGTAAGAAGAGTTAGTCTTCTTGTACTTAAGTCGGCATTGTACCTTTTGTATTTAATTCCGATGCAATTTCTGTGTTTCATCGTCAATAAGAAGGTCCAAGGGATACAGTAAACCTGGAGGGAAACATCGGAATCTGTAACTAGTGTCACAGGAATTGTTCAAATCATAGACAGTAAGAAGAGTCAGTCTTCGTGTACTTCAGTTGGCATTTTGCCTTTTGCATTTAATTCCGATGCAATTTCTGTGTTTCATCGTCAATAAGATGGTCCAAGGGATACAGTAAACCTGAAGTGAAGCATCGGGATCTGTAACTAGTGTCAGAGGAATCGTTCAAAACATAGTCAGTAAGAAGAGTCAGTCTTCTTGTACTTAAGTCGGCATAGTGCCTTATGTATTTAATTCCGAAGCAATTTCTGTGTTTCATCGTCAATAACAAGTTCCAAGGGATACAGTAAACCTGGAGTGAAGCATCGGAATCTATAACTAGTGTCAATGGAATGGTTCAAAACATAGACAGTAAGAAGAGTCAGTCTTCTTGTACATAAGTCGGCATTGTGCCTTTTGTATTTAATTCCGATGCAGTTTCTGTGTTTCATCGTCAATAAGAAGGTCAGAGGGGTACAATAAACCTGAAGTGAAGCATCGGAATCTATAGCTAGTGTCACAGGAATGGTTCAAAGCATAGTCAGTAAGAAGAGTCAGTCTTCTTGTCCTTAAGTCGTCATTGTGCCTATTGTATTTAATTCCGATGCAGTTTCTGTGTTTCATCATCAATAAGAAGGTCCAAGGTATACAGTAAACTTGGAGTGAAGCATCGGAAACTATAACTAGTGTCACAGGATGGTTCAAAACATAGACAGTAAGAAGAGTCAGTCTGCTTGTACTTAATTCTGCACTGTGCCTTTTGAATTTAATTCCGATGCAATTTCTGTGTTTCATCGTCAATAAGAAGGTCAGAGGGATACAGTAAACCTGAAGTGAAGCATCGGAATCCATAACTAGTGTCACAGGAATGGTTCAAAACATAGTCAGTAAGAAGAGTTAGTCTTCTTGTACTTAAGTCGGCGTTGTGCCTTTTGTATTTAATTCCGATGCAATTTCTGTGTTTCATCGTCAATAAGAAGGTCCAAGGGATACAGTAAACCTGGAGGCAAGCATCGGAATCTGTAACTAGTGTCACAGGAATGGTTCAAATCATAGACAGTAAGAAGAGTCAGTCTTCGTGTACTTCAGTCGGCATTTTTCCTTTTGTATTTAGTTCCGATGCAATATTTGTGTGTCATCGTCAAAGAAAATGTCCAAGGCAAACAGTAAACCTGTAGTGAAGCATCGGGATCTGTAACTAGTGTCACAGGAATCGTTCAAAACATAGTCAGTAAGAAGAGTCAGACTTCTTGTACTAAAGTCGGCATAGTGCCTTTTCTATTTAATTAAGATGCAATTTCTGTGTTTCATCGTCAATAAGAAGGTCCAAGTGATACAGTAAACCTGGAGTGAAGCATCGGAATCCATAACTAGTCTCAATGGTGTAATTCAAAAAATAGACAGTAAGAAGAGTCAGTCTTCTTGTAATTAAGTCGGCATTGTGCCTTTTGTATTTAAATCAGATGCAGTTTCTGTCTTTCATCGTCAATAAGAAGGTCAGAGGCGTACAGTAAACCTGAAGTGAAGCATCGGAATCTATAGCTAGTGTCACAGGAATGGTTCAAAACATAGACAGTAAGAAGTGTCAATCTTCTTTTCCTTAAGTCGGCATTGTGCCTTTTGTAATGTATTCCGAAGCAATTTCTGTGTTTCATCCTCGGTAAGAAGGTCCAAGGGATACAGTAAACCTGGAGTGAAGCATCGGAATCTATAACTAGTGTCACAGGAATGGTTCAAAACATAGACAGTAAGAAGAGTCAGTCTTCTTGTACTTAATTCTGCTTTGTGCCATTTGTATTTAATTCCGATGCAATTTCTGTGTTTCATCGTCAATAAGAAGGTCCAAGGTATACAATAAACTTGAAGTGAAGCATCGGAATTTATAACTAGTGTCACAGGAATGGTTCAAATCATAGTCAGTAAGGAGAGTCAGTCTTCTTGTACTTAAGTCGGCATGGTGTCTTTTGTATTTCATTCCGATGCAATTTCTGTGTTTCATCGTCAATAAGAAGGTCAGAGGGGTACAGTAATCCTGAAGGGAAGCATCGGAATCTATAACTAGTGTCACAGGAATGGTTCAAAACATAGACAGTAAGAAGAGTCAGTCTCCTTGAACTTAATTCGGCATTGTGCATTCTGTATTTAATTCCAATGCAATTTCTGTGTTTCATCGTCAATAAGAAGGTCAGAGGGATACAGTAAACCTGAAGTCAAGCATCGGTATCCATAACTAGTGTCACAGGAATGGTTCAAAACATAGTCAGTAAGAAGAGTTAGTCTTCTTGTACTTAAGTCGGCATTGTACCTTTTGTATTTAATCCCGATGCAATTTCTGTGTTTCATCGTCAATAAGAAGGTCCAAGGGATACAGTAAACCTGGAGGGAAACATCGGAATCTGTAACTAGTGTCACAGGAATGGTTCAAATCATAGACAGTAAGAAGAGTCAGTCTTCGTGTACTTCATTTGGCATTTTGCCTTTTGTATTTAATTCCGATGCAATTTCTGTGTTTCATCGTCAATAAGAAGGTCCAAGGGATACAGTAAACCTGAAGTGAAGCATCGGGATCTGTAACTAGTGACACAGGAATCGTTCAAAACATAGTCAGTAAGAAGAGTCAGTCTTCTTGTACTTAAGTCGGCATAGTGCCTTATCTATTTAATTCCGATGCAATTTCTGTGTTTCATCGTCAATAACAAGTTCCAAGGGATACAGTAAACCTGGAGTGAAGCATCGGAATCTATAACTAGTGTCAATGGAATGGTTCAAAACATAGACAGTAAGAAGAGTCAGTCTTCTTGTACTTAAGTCGGCATTGTGCCTTTTGTATTTAATTCCGAAGCAGTTTCTGTGTTTCATCGTCAATAAGAAGGTCAGAGGGGTACAGTAAACCTGAAGTGAAGCATCGGAATCTATAGCTAGTGTCACAGGAATGGTTCAAAACATAGTCAGTAAGAAGAGTCAGTCTTCTTGTCATTAAGTCGTCATTGTGCCTTTTGTATTTAATTATGAATCAATTTCTGTGTTTCATCATCAATAAGAAGGTCCAAGGGATACAGTAAACTTGTAGTGATGCATCGGAATCTATAACTAGTGTCACAGGAATGGTTCAAAACATAGACAGTAAGAAGAGTCAGTCTCCTTGTACTTAATTCTGCACTGTGCCTTTTGTATTTAATTCCGATGCAATTTCTGTGTTTCATCGTCAATAAGAAGGACCAAGGGATACAGTAAACGTGGAGTGAAGCATCGGAGTCTATAACTAGTGTCAAAGGACTGGTTCAAAAATAGACAGTAAGAAGAGTCAGTCTTCTTGAACTTAATTCGGCATTGTGCATTCTGTATTTAATTCCAATGCAATTTCTGTGTTTCATCGTCAATAAGAAGGACCAAGGGATACAGTAAACGTGGAGTGAAGCATCGGAGTCTATAACTAGTGTCAAAGGACTGGTTCAAAAATAGACAGTAAGAAGAGTCAGTCTTCTTGAACTTAATTCGGCATTGTACCTTTTGTATTTAATTCCGATGCAATTTCTGTGTTTCATCGTCAATAAGAAGGTCCAAGGGATACAGTAAACCTGGAGGGAAACATCGGAATCTGTAACTAGTGTCACAGGAATGGTTCAAATCATAGACAGTAAGAAGAGTCAGTCTTCGTGTACTTCAGTTGGCATTTTGCCTTTTGTATTTAATTCCGATGCAATTTCTGTGTTTCATCGTCAATAAGAAGGTCCAAGGGATACAGTAAACCTGAAGTGAAGCATCGGGATCTGTAACTAGTGTCACAGGAATCGGTCAAAACATAGTCAGTAAGAAGAGTCAGTCTTCTAGTACCTAATTCGGCATAGTGCCTTATGTATTTAATTCCGATGCAATTACTGTGTTTCATCGTCAATAACAAGTTCCAAGGGATACAGTAAACCTGGAATGAAGCATCGGAATCTATAACTAGTGTCAATGGAATGGTTTAAAACATAGACAGTAAGAAGAGTCAGTCTTCTTGTACTTAAGTCGGCATTGTGCCTTTTGTATTTAATTCCGATACAGTTTCTGTGTTTCATCGTCAATAAGAAGGTCAGAGGGGTACAGTAAACCTGAAGTGAAGCATCGGAATCTATAGCTAGTGTCACAGGAATGGTTCAAAGCATAGTCAGTAAGAAGAGTCAGACTTCTTGTCCTTAAGTCGTCATTGTGCCTATTGTATTTAATTCCGATGCAGTTTCTGTGTTTCATCATCAATAAGAAGGTCCAAGGGATACAGTAAACTAGGAGTGAAGCATCGCAAACTATAACTAGTGTCACAGGATGGTTCAAAACATAGACAGTAAGAAGAGTCAGTCTCCTTGTACTTTATTCTGCACTGTGCCTTTTGTATTTAATTCCGATGCAACTTCTGTGTTTCATCGTCAATAAGAAGGACCAAGGGATACAGTAAACGTGGAGTGAAGCATCGGAGTCTATAACTAGTGTCAAAGGACTGGATAAAAAATAGACAGTAAGAAGAGTCAGTCTTCTTGAACTTAATTCGTCATTGTGCCTTCTGTATTTAATTCCGATGCAATTTCTGTGTTTCATCGTCAATGAGAAGGTCAGAGGGATACAGTAAACCTGAAGTGAAGCATCGGAATCCATAACTAGTGTCACAGGAATGGTTCAAAGCATAGTCAGTAAGAAGAGTTAGTCTTCTTGTACTTAAGTCGGCATTGTGCCTTTTGTATTTAATTCCGATGCAATTTCTGTGTTTGATCGTCAATAAGAAGGTCCAAGGGATACAGTAAACCTGGAGGGAAACATCGGAATCCGTAACTAGTGTCACAGGAATGGTTCAAATCATAGACAGTAAGAAGAGTCAGTCTTCGTGTACTTCAGTCGGCATTTTGCCTTTTGTATTTAATTCCGATGCAATTTCTGTGTTTCAGCGTCAATAAGAAGGTCCAAGGGATACAGTAAACCTGAAGTGAAGCATCGGGATCTGTAACTAGTGTCACAGGAATCGTTCAAAACATAGTCAGTAAGAAGAGTCAGTCTTCTTGTACTTAAGTCGGCATAGTGCCTTATCTATTTAATTCCGATGCAATTTCTGTGTTTCATCGTCAATAAGAAGGTCCAAGGGATACAGTAAACCTGGAGTCAAGCATCGGAATCTATAACTAGTGTCGATGGTATGGTTCAAAACATAGACAGTAACTAGAGTCAGTCTTCTTGTACTTAAGTCGGCATTGTGTCTTTTGTATTTAATTCCGATGCAATTTCTGTGATTCATCGTAAATAGGAACGTCCAAGGGATACAGGAAACCTGAGGTGAAGCATCGGAATCTATAACTAGTTTCACAGGAATAGTTCAAATCATAGTCAGTAAGAAGAGTCAGTCTTCTTGTACTTAAGTTGGCATTGTGCCTTTTCTATTTAATTCCGATGCGATTTCTGTGTTTCATCGTCAATAAGAAGGTCAGAGGGATACAATAATCCTGAAGGGAAGCATCGGAATCTATAACTAGTGTCACAGGAATGGTTCAAAACATAGTCAGTAAGAAGAGTCAGTCTTCTTGTAGTTAAGACGGCATTGTGCCTTTTCTATTTAATTCCGATGCGATTTCTGTGTTTCATCGTCAATAAGAAGGTCCACGGGATACAGTAAACCTGAAGTGTAGCATCGGAATTTATAACTAGTGTCACAGGAATGGTTCAAAACATAGTCAGTAAGCAGAGTCAGTCTTCTTGTACTTACGTCGGCATAGTGCCTTTTCTATTTAATTCCGATGCAATTTGTGTGTTTCAACGTCAATAAGAAGGTCCAAGGGATACAGTAAACCTGGAGTGTAGCATCGGAATCTATAACTAGTGTCAGAGGAATGGTTCAAAACATAGACAGTAAGAAGAGTCAGTCTTCGTGTACTTAAGTCGGCATTTTGCCTTTTGTATTTAATTCCGATGCAATTTCTGTGTTTTATCGTCAATAAGAAGGTCCAAGGCATACAGTAAACCTGAGGTGAAGCATCGGAATCTATAAGTAGTGTCACAGGAATGGTTCAAAACATAGTCAGTAAGAAGAGTCAGTCTTCTTGTACTTAAGTCGGCATTGTACGTTTCTATTTAATTCCGATGCAATTTCTGTGTTTCATCGTCAAAAACAAGGTCCAAGGGATACAGTAAACCTGGAGTGAAGCATCGAAATCTATAACTAGTGTCAATGGAATATTTCAAAACATAGACAGTAAGAAGAGTCAGTCTCCTTGAACTTAATTCTGCACTGTGCCTTTTGTATTTAATTCCGATGCTATTTCTGTGTTTCATCGTCAATAAGAATGTCCACGGGATACAGTAAACCTGAAGTGTAGCATCGGAATTTATAACTAGTGTCACAGGAATGGTTCAAAACATAGTCAGTAAGAAGAGTCAATCTTCTTGTACTTAAGTCGGCATTGTGCCTTTTCTATTTAATTCCGATGCAATTTCTGTGTTTAATCGTCAATAAGAAGGACCAAGGGATACGGTAAACCTGGAGTGAAGCATCGGAGTCTGTAACTAGTGTCACAGGAATGGTTCAAATCATAGACTGCAAGAAGAGTCAGTCATCGTGCACTTCAGTCGGCATTTTGCCTTTTGTATTTAATTCCGATGCAATTTTTGTTTTTCATAGTCAATAAGAAGGTCCAAGGGATACAGTAAACCTGAAGTGATGCATCGGGATCTATAACTAGTGTCACAGGAATCGTTCAAAGCATAGTCAGTAAGAAGAGTCAGTCTTCTTGTACTTAAGTTGGCATAGTGCCTTTTCTATTCAATTCCGATGCAATTTGTGTGTTTCATCGTCAATAAGAAGTTCTAAGGGATACAGTAAACCTGGAGTGAAGCATCGCAATCTATAACTAGTGTCAATGGTATGGTTCAAAACATGGACGGTAAGAAGAGTCAGTCTTCTTGTACTTAAGTCGGCAATGTGCCTTTTGGAATTAATTACGATGCAATGACTGTGTCTCATTGTCATTAAGAAGGTCGGAGGGATACAGTAAACCTGAAGTGAAGCATCGGAATCTATAGCTAGTGTCACAGGAATGGTTCAAAACATAGTCAGTAAGAAGAGTCAATCTTGTTGTCCTTAAGTCGGCATTGTGCCTTTTGTATTTAATTCCGATGCAATTTCTGTCTTTCATCGTCAATAAGAAGGTTGAAGGGATGCAGTAGAACTGGAGTGAAGCATCGGAATCTATAACTAGTGTCACAGAAATGGTTCAAAACATAGACAGTAAGAAGAGTCAGTCTCCTTGAACTTAATTCTGCACTGTGCCTTTTGTATTTAATTCCGATGCTATTTCTGTGTTTCATCGTCAATAAGAATGTCCACAGGATACAGTAAACCTGAAGTGTAGCATCGGAATTTATAACTAGTGTCACAGGAATGGTTCAAAGCATAGTCAGTAAGAAGAGTCAGTCTTCTTGTACTTAAGTCGGCATTGTGCCTTTTCTATTTAATTCCGATGCAATTTCTGTGTTTCATCGTCAATAACAAGGTCCAAGGGATACAGTAAACCTCAAGTGAAGCATCGGAATTTATAACGGGTGTCACAGGAATGGTTCAAACATAGTCAGTGGGAAGAGTCGGTCTTCATGTACTTAAGTCGGCATTGTGCCTTTTGTAATTAATTCCGATGCATTTTCTGTGTTTCATCGTCAATAAGAAGGTCCAAGGAATACAGTAAACCTGAAGTGAAGCATCGAAATCTGTAACTAGTGTCACAGTAATGGTTCAAAAAATAGACAGTAAGAAGAGTCAGTCTTATTGTACTTAAGTCGGCATTGTGCCTATTCTATTTAATTCCGATGCAATTTCTGTGTTTCATCGTCAATAAGAAAGTCCAAGGGATACAGTAAACATGAAGTGAAGCATCGGAATTTATAACTAGTGTCAATGTAATGGTTCAAAACATTGTTAGTAAGAAGAGTCAGTCTTCTTGTACTTAAGTCGGCATTGTGCCTTTTCTATTTATTTCCGATGCAATTTCTGTGTTTCATCGTCAATAAGAAGGTCCATGGGATATAGTAAACCTGGAGTGAAGCATGGGAAGCTATTACTAGTGTCACAGGAATGGTTCATAACATAGACAGTAAGAAGAGTCAGTCTTCTTGTACTTACGTCGACATTGTGCCCCTTCTATTTAAATCCGATGCAATTTCTGTGTATCATCGTCAATATGAAGGTCCAAGGGATACAGTAAACCTGAAGTGAAGCTTCGGAATCTGTAGCTAGTGTCACAGGAATGGTTCAAAACATAGACAGTAAGAAGTGTCAGTCTTCTTGTCCTTAAGTCGGCATTGTGCCTTTTGTAATTAATTCCGAAGCAATATCTGTGTTTCATCGTCAATATGAAGGTCCAAGGTATACAGTAAACCTGTAGTGAAGCATCGGAATTTATAACTAGTGTCACAGGAATGGTTCAAAACATAGTCAGTAAGGAGAGTCAGTCTTGTTGTACTTAAGTCGGCATGGTGCCTTTTGTATTTAATTGCGATGCAATTTCTGTGTTTCATCGTCAATAAGAAGGTCAGAGCGGTACAGTAAACCTGAAACCTGAAGTGAAGCATCGTAATCTATAGCTAGTGTCACAGGAATGGTTCAAAACATAGACAGTAAGAAGAGTCCGTCTTCTTGTACTTAATTCTGCTTTTCGCCTATTGTATTTAATTCCGATGCATTTTCTGTGTTTCATCGTCAATAAGAAGGTCAGAGCGATACAGTAATTCTGAAGTGAAGCATAGGAATCTATAACTAGTGTCACAGGAATAGTTCAAAACATAGTGAGTAAGTATAGTCAGTCTTATTGTACTTAGGTCATCATTGTGCATTTTCTATTTAATTGTGATGCAATTTCTGTGTTTCATCGTCAATATGAATGTCCAAGGGATACAGTAAACCAGGAGTTAAGCATCGGAATCTATAACTAGTGTCACAGGAATGGTTCAAATCATAGACAGTAAGAAGAGTCAGACTTCTTTTACTTAAGTCGGCATTGTGCCTTTTGTATTTAATTCCGGTGCAATTTCTGTGTTTCATCGTCAATAAGAAGGTCCAAGAGATACAGTAAACCTGGAGTGAAGCATCGGAGTCTATAACTAGTGTCACAGGAGTGGTTCAGAAATAGACAGTAAGAAGAGTCAACCTTCTTGAACTCAATTCGGCATTGTGCCTTTTGAATTTAATTCCGATGCAATTTCTGTGTTTCATCGTCAATAAGAAGGTCAGAGGGATACAGTAAACCTGAAGTGAAGCATCGTAATCCATAACTAGTGTCACAGGAATGGTTCAAAACATAGTCAGTAAGATGAGTTAGTCTTCTTGTACTTAAGTCGGCGTTGTGCCTTTTGTATTTAATTCCGATGCAATTTCTGTGTTTCATCGTCAAAAAGAAGGTCCAAGGGATACAGTAAACCTGGAGTGAAGCATCGGAATCTGTAAATAGTGTCACAGGAATGGTTCAAATCATAGACACTAAGAAGAGTCAGTCTTCGTGTACTTCAGTCGGCATTTTGCCTTTTGTATTTAGTTCCGATGCAATTTTTGTGTTTCATCGTCAATGAGAATGTCCAAGGCATACAGTAAACCTGTAGTGAAGCATCGGGATCTATAACTAGTGTCACAGGAATCGTTCAAAACATAGTCAGTAAGAAGAGTCAGTCTTCTTGTACTAAAGAAGGCATAGTGCCTTTTCTATTTAATTCCGATGCAATTTCTGTGTTTCATCGTCAATAAGAAGGTCCAAGTGATACAGTAAACCTGGAGTGAAGCATCGGAATATATAACTAGTCTCAACGGTATGGTTCAAAAATAGACAGTAAGAAGAGTCAGTCTTCTTGTCCTTAAGTCGGCATTGTGCCTTTTGTATTTAATTCGTGTGCAATTTCTGTGTTTCATCGTCAATAAGAACGTCCAAGGGAAACAGTAAACCAGGAGTGAAGCATCGGAATCTGTAACTAGTGTCAATAGAATATTTCAAAACATAGACAGTAAGAAGAGTCAGTCTTCTTGTACCTACGTCGGCATAGTGCCTTTTCTATTTAATTCCGATGCAATCTCTGCGTTTCAACGTCAATAAGAAGGTCCAAGGGATACAGTAAACCTGGAGTGTAGCATCGGAATCTATAACTAGTGTCACAGGAATGGTTCAAAACATAGACAGTAAAAAGAGTCAGTCTTCGTGTACTTAAGTCGGCATTTTGCCTTTTGTATTTAATTCCGATGCAATTTCTGTGTTTTATCGTCAATAAGAAGGTCCAAGGCATACAGTAAACCTGAGGTGAAGCATCGGAATCTATAAGTAGTGTCACAGGAATGGTTCAAAACATAGTCAGTAAGAAGAGTCAGTCTTCTTGTACTTAAGTCGGCATTGTACGTTTCTATTTAATTCCGATGCAATTTCTGTGTTTCATCGTCAATAACAAGGTCCAAGGTATACAGTAAACCTGGAGTGAAGCATCGAAATCTATAACTAGTGTCAATGGAATATTTCAAAACATAGACAGTAAGAAGAGTCAGTCTCCTTGTACTTAATTCTGCACTGTGCCTTTTGTATTTAATTCCGATGCAATTTCTGTGTTTCATCGACAATAAGAATGTCCACGGGATACAGTAAACCTGAAGTGCAGCATCGGAATTTATAACTAGTGTCACAGGAATGGTTCAAAACATAGTCAGTAAGAAGAGTCAGTCTTCTTGTACTTAAGTCGGCATTGTGCCTTTTCTATTTAATTCCGATGCAATTTCTGTGTTTAATCGTCAATAAGAAGGACCTAGGGATACAGTAAACCTGGAGTGAAGCATCGGAGTCTGTAACTAGTGTCACAGGAATGGTTCAAATCAAAGACTGTAAGAAGAGTCAGTCATCGCGCACTTCAGTCGGCATTTTGCCTTTTGTATTTAATTCCGATGCAATTTTTGTGTTTCATAGTCAATAAGAAGGTCCAAGGGATACAGTAAACCTGAAGTGAAGCATCGGAATCTATAACTAGTGTCAAGGAATCGTTCAAAACATAGTCAGTAAGAAGAGTCAGTCTTCTTGTACTTAAGTTGGCATAGTGCCTTTTCTATTTAATTCCGATGCAATTTGTGTGTTTCATCGTCAATAAGAAGTTCCAAGGCATACAGTAAACCTGAGGTGAAGCATCGGAATCTATAAGTAGTGTCACAGGAATGGTTCAAAACATAGTCAGTAAGAAGAGTCAGTCTTCTTGTACTTAAGTCGGCATTGTGCCTTTTGGAATTAATTACGATGCAATGTCTGTGTTTCATTGTCATTAAGAAGGTCAGAGGGACACAGTAAACCTGAAGTGAAGCATCGGAATCTATAGCTAGTGTCACAGGAATGGTTCAAAACATAGTCAGTAAGAAGAGTCAGTCTTCTTGTACTTACGTCGGCATAGTGCCTTTTGTATGTAATTCGGATGCAATTTCTGTGTTTCATCGTCAATAAGAAGGTCCAAGTGATACAGTAAACCTGGAGTGAAGCATTTGAATCTATAACTAGTCCCAATGGTATGGTTCAAAAAATAGACAGTAAGAAGAGTCAGTCTTCTTGTCCTTAAGTCGGCATTGTGCCTTTTGTATGTAATTCGGATGCAATTTCTGTGTTTCATCGTCAATAAGAACGTCCAAGGGATACAGTAAACCAGGAGTGAAGCATGGGAATCTATAACTAGTATCACAGGAATGGTTCAAAACATAGTCAGCAAGAAGAGTCAGTCGTCTTGTAGTTAAGACGGCATTGTGCCTTTTCTATTTAATTCCGATGCAATTTCTGTGTTTCATCGTCAATAAGAAGGTCCAAGGGATACAGTAAACCTGGAGTGAAGCATCGGAAACTATAACTAGTGTCACAGGAATGGTTCAAAGCATAGACAGTAAGAAGAGTCAGTCTTCTTGTACTTACGTCGGCATAGTGCCTTTTCTATTTAATTCCGATGCAATTTGTGTGATTCAACGTCAATAAGAAGGTCCAAGGGATACAGTAAACCTGGAGTGTAGCATCGGAATCTATAACTAGTGTCACAGGAATGGTAAAAACATAGACAGTAAGAAGAGTCAGTCATCGTGTACTTAAGTCGGCATTTTGCCTTTTGTATTTAATTCCGATGCAATTTCTGTGTTTTATCGTCAATAAGAAGGTCCAAGGCATACAGTAAACCTGAGGTGAAGCATCGGAATCTATAAGTATTGTCACAGGAATGGTTCAAAACATAGTCAATAAGAAGAGTCAGTCTTCTTGTACTTAAGTCGCCATTGTACGTTTCTATTTAATTCCGATGCAATTTCTGTGTTTCATCGTCAATAACAAGGTCCAAGGGATACAGTAAACCTGGAGTAAAGCATCGAAATCTATAACTAGTGTCAATGGAATATTTCAAAACATAGACAGTAAGAAGAGTCAGTCTCCCTGTACTTAATTCTGCACTGTGCCTTTTGTATTTAATTCCGATGCAATTTCTGTGTTTCATCGTCAATAAGAATGTCCACGGGATACAGTAAACCTGAAGTGTAGCATCGGAATTTATAACTAGTGTCACAGGAATGGTTCAAAACATAGTCAGTAAGAAGAGTCAGTCTTCTTGTACTTAAGTCGGCATTGTGCCATTTCTATTTAATTCCGATGCAATTTCTGTGTTTAATCGTCAATAAGAAGGACCAAGGGATACAGTAAACCTGGAGTGAAGCATCGGAGTCTGTAACAAGTGTCACAGGAATGGTTCAAATCATAGACTGTAAGAAGAGTCAGTCATCGAGTACTTCAGTCGGCATTTTGCCTTTTGTATTTAATTCCGATGCAATTTTTGTGTTTCATAGTCAATAAGAAGGTCCAAGGGATACAGTAAACCGGAAGTGAAGCATCGGTATCTATAACTAGTGTCACAGGAATCGTTCAAAGCATAGTCAGTAAGAAGAGTCAGTCTTCTTGTACTTAAGTTGGCATAGTGCCTTTTCTATTTAATTCCGATGCAATTTGTGTGTTTCATCGTCAATAAGAAGTTCCAAGGGATACAGTAAACCTATAGTTAAGCATCGGAATCTATAACTAGTGTCAATGGTATGGTTCAAAACATGGACGGTAAGAAGAGTCAGTCTTCTTGTACTTAAGTCGGCATTGTGCCTTTTGGAATTAATTACGATGCAATGTCTGTGTTTCATTGTCATTAAGAAGGTCAGAGGGATACAGTGAACCTGAAGTGAAGCATCGGAATCTATAGCTAGTCTCACAGGAATGGTTCAAAACATAGTCAGTAAGAAGAGTCAATCTTGTTGTCCTTAAGTCGGCATTGTGCCTTTTGTATTTAATTCCGATGCATTTTCTGTGTTTCATCGTCAATAAGAAGGTCCAAGGAATACAGTAAACCAGAAGTGAAGCATCGAAATCTATAACTAGTGTCACAGGAATGGTTCAAAACATAGACAGTAAGAAGAGTCAGTCTTATTGTACTTAAGTCGGCATTGTGCCGTTTGTATTTAATTCCGATGCAATTTCTGTGTTACATCGTCAACAAGAAGGTCCAAGGTATACAGTAAATCTGTAGTGATGCATCGGATCTATGACTAGTGTCACAGGAATGGTTCAAAACATAGTCAGTAAGAAGAGTCAGTCTTCTTGTACTTAAGTCGGCATTGTGCCTTTTCTATTTAACTCCGATGCAATTTCTGTGTTTCATCGTCAATAAGTAAGTCCAAGGGATACAGTAAACATGAAGTGAAGCATCGGAATTTATAACTAGTGTCAATGTAATGGTTCAAAACATTGTCAGTAACAAGAGTCAGTCTTCTTGTACTTAAGTCGGCATTGTGCCTTTTCTATTTATTTCCGATGCAATTTCTGTGTTTCATCGTCAATAAGAAGGTCCATGGGATATAGTAAACCTGGAGTGAAGCACCGGAAGCTATTATTAGTGTCACAGGAATGGTTCAAAACATAGACAGTAAGAAGAGTCAGTCTTCTTGTACTTACGTCGACATTTTACCCTTTCTATTTAAATCCGATGCAATTTCTGTGTATCATCGTCAATATGAAGGTCCAAGGGATACAGTAAACCTGAAGTGATGCTTCGGAATCTGTAGCTAGTGTCACAGGAATGGTTCAAAACATAGACAGTAAGAAGTGTCAGTCTTCTTGTCCTTAAGTCGGCATTGTGCCTTTTGTAATTAATTCCGAAGCAATATCTGTGTTTCATCCTCAATAAGAAGGTCCAAGGGATACAGTAAACCTGGAGTGAAGCATCGGAATCTATAACTAGTGTCACAGGAATGGTTCAAAACATAGACAGTAAGAAGAGTCAGTCTTCTTGTACTTAATTCTGCTTTGTGCCTTTTGTATTTAATTCCGATGCAATTTCTGTGTTTCATAGTCAATAAGAAGGTCCAAGGTGTACAGTAAACCTGAAGTGAAGCATCGGAATTTATAACTAGTGTCACAGGAATGGTTCAAAACATAGTCAGTAAGGAGAGTCAGTCTTCTTGTACTTAAGTCGAAATGGTGCCTTTTGTATTTAATTCCGATGCAATTTCTGTGTTTCATCGTCAATAAGAAGGTCAGAGGGGTACAGTAAACCTGAAACCTGAAGTGAAGCATCGTAATCTATAGCTAGTGTCACAGGAATGGTTCAAAACATAGACAGTAAGAAGAGTCAGTCTTCTTGTACTTAATTCTGCTTTGTGCCTATTGTATTTAATTCCGATGCATTTTCTGTGTTTCATCGTCAATAAGAAGGTCAGAGCGATACAGTAATTCTGAAGTGAAGCATCGGAGTCTATAACTAGTGTCACAGGAATAGTTCAAAGATAGTCAGTTAGAATAGTCAGTCTTATTGTACTTAGGTCATCATTGTGCATTTTCTATTTAATTGTGATGCAATTTCTGTGTTTCATCGTCAATATGAATGTCCAAGGGATACAGTAAACCAGGAGTTAAGCATCGGAGTCTATAACTAGTGTCACAGGAGTGGTTCAGAAATAGGCAGTAAGAAGAGTCAACCTTCTTGAACTTAATTCGGGATTGTGCCTTTTGAATTTAATTCCGATGCAATTTCTGAGTTTCATCGACAATAAGAAGGTCAGAGGGATACAGTAAACCTCAAGTGAAGCATCGGAATCCATAACTAGTGTCACAGGAATGGTTCAAAACATAGTCAGTAAGAAGAGTCAGTCTTCTTGTAGTTAAGTCGGCATTGTGCCTTTTCTATCTAATTCCGATGCAATTTCTGTGTTTCATCGTTAATAAGAAGGTCCAAGGGATACAGTAAACCTGGAGTGAAGCATCGGAAACTATAATTAGTGTCACAGGAATGGTTCAAAACATAGACAGTAAGAAGAGTCAGTCTTCTTGTACTTACGTAGGCATAGTGCCTTTTCTATTTAATTCCGGTGGAATTTGTGTGTTTCAACGTCAATAAGAGGGTCCAAGGGAAACAGTAAACCTGGAGGGTAGCATCGTAATCTATAACTAGTGTCACAGGAATGGTTCAAAACATAGACAGTAAGAAGAGTCAGTCTTCGTGTACTTAAGTCGGCATTTTGCCTTTTGTATTTAATTCCGATGCAATTTCTATGTTTTATCGTCAATAAGAAGGTCCAAGGCATACAGTAAACCTGAGGTGAAGCATCGGAATCTATAAGTAGTGTCACAGGAATGGTTCAAAACATAGTCAGTAAGAAGAGTCAGTCTTCTTGTACTTAAGTCGGCATTGTACGTTTCTATTTAATTCCGATGCAATTTCTGTGTTTCATCGTCAATAACAAAGTCCAAGGGATACAGTAAACCTGGAGTGAAGCATCGAAATCTATAACTAGTGTCAATGGAATATTTCAAAACATAGACAGTAAGAAGAGTCAGTCTCCTTGTACTTAATTCTGCACTGTGCCTTTTGTATTTAATTCCGATGCAATTTCTGTGTTTCATCGTCAATAAGAATGTCCACGGGATACAGTAAACCTGAAGTGTAGCATCGGAATTTATAACTAGTGTCACAGGAATGGTTCAAAACATAGTCAGTAAGAAGAGTCAGTCTTCTTGTACTTAAGTCTTCATTGTGCCTTTTCTATTTAATTCCGATGCAATTTCTGTGTTTAATCGTCAATAAGAAGGACCAAGGGATACAGTAAACCTGGAGTGAAGCATCGGAGTCTGTAACTAGTATCACGGGAATGGTTCAAATCATAGACTGTAAGAAGAGTCAGTCATCGTGCACTTCAGTCGGCATTTTGCCTTTTGTATTTAATTCCGATGCAATTTCTGTGTTTCATCGTCAATAAGAAGGTCCGAGGGATGCAGTAAAACTGGAGTGAAGCATCGGAATCTATAACTAGTGTCACCGAAATGGTTCAAAACATAGACAGTAAGAAGAGTCAGTCTTATTGTACTTAAGTCGGCATTGTGCCGTTTGTATTTAATTCCGATGCAATTTCTGTGTTTCATCGTCAACAAGAAGGTCCAAGGTATACAGTAAATCTGTAGTGATGCATCGGATCTATGACTAGTGTCACAGGAATGGTTCAAAACATAGTCAGTAAGAAGGGTCAGCTTTCTTGTACTTAAGTCGGCATTGTGCCTTTTCTATTTAATTCCAATGCAATTTCTGTGTTTCATCGTCAATAAGAAAGTCCAAGGGATACAGTAAACATGAAGTGAAGCATCGGAATTTATAACTAGTGTCAATGTAATGGTTCAAAACATTGTCAGTAAGATGAGTCAGTCTTCTTGTACTTAAGTCGGCATTGTGCCTTTTCTATTTATTTCCGATGCAATTTCTGTGTTTCATCGTCAATAAGAAGGTCCATGGGATATAGTAAACCTGGAGTGAAGCATCGGAAGCTATTCCTAGTGTCACAGGAATGGTTCAAAACATAGACAGTAAGAAGAGTCAGTCTTCTTGTACTTACGTCGACATTGTGCCCTTTCTATTTAAATCCGATGCAATTTCTGTGTATCATCGTCAATATGAAGGTCCAAGGGATACAGTAAACCTGAAGTGAAGCTTCGGAATCTATAGCTAGTGTCACAGGAATGGTTCAAAACATAGACAGTAAGAAGTGTCAGTCTTCTTGTCCTTAAGTCGGCATTGTGCCCTTTGTAATTAATTCCGAAGCAATATCTGTGTTTCATCCTCAACAAGAAGGTCCAAGGGATACAGTAAACCTGGAGTGAAGCATCGGAATCTATAACTAGTGTCACAGGAATGGTTCAAAACATAGACAGTAAGAAGAGTCAGTCTACTTGTACTTAATTCTGCTTTGTGCCTTTTGTATTTAATTCCGATGCAATTTCTGTGTTTCATAGTCAATAAGAAGGTCCAAGGTATACAGTAAACCTGAAGTGAAGCATCGGAATTTATAACTAGTGTCACAGGAATGGTTCAAAACCTAGTCAGTAAGGAAAGTCAGTCTTCTTGTACTTAAGTCGGCATGGTGCCTTTTGTATTTAATTCCGATGCAATTTCTGTGTTTCATCGTCAATAAGAAGGTCAGAGGGGTACAGTAAACCTGAAACCTGAAGTGAAGCATCGTAATCTATAGCTAGAGTCACAGGAATGGTTCAAAACATAGACAGTAAGAAGAGTCAGTCTTCTTGTACTTAATTCTGCTTTGTGCCTGTTGTATTTAATTCCAATGCATTTTCTGTGTTTCATCGTCAATAAGAAGGTCAGAGCGATACAGTAATTCTGAAGTGAAGCATCGGAGTCTATAACTAGTGTCACAGGAATAGTTCAAAACATAGTCAGTAAGAATAGTCAGTCTTATTGTACTTAGGTCATCATTGTGCATTTTCTATTTAATTGTGATGCAATTTCTGTGTTTCATCGTCAATATGAATGTCCAAGGGATACAGTAAACCAGGAGTTAAGCATCGGAATCTATAACTAGTGTCACAGGAATCGTTCAAAACAAAGTCAGTAAGAAGAGTCAGTCTTCTTGTACTAAAGAAGGCATAGTGCCTTTTCTATTTAATTCCGATGCAATTTCTGTGTTTCATCGTCAATAAGAAGGTCCAAGTGATACAGTAAACCTGGAGTGAAGCATCGGAATCTATAACTAGTCTCAATGGTATAGTTCAAAAAATAGACAGTAAGAAGAGTCAGTCTTCTTGTCCTTAAGTCGGCATTGTGCATTTTGTATTTAATTCGGATGCAATTTCTGTGTTTCATCGTCAATAAGAACGTCCAAGGGATACAGTAAACCAGGAATGAAGCATCGGAATCTATAACTAGTGTCACAGGAATGGTTCAAAACATAGCCAGTAAGAAGAGTCAGTCTTCTTGTACTTAAGTCCGCATTGTGCCTTTTCTATTTAATTCCGATGCAATTTCTGTGTTTCATCGTCAATAAGAAGGTCAGAGGGATACAGTAATCCTGAAGTGAAGCATCGGAATCTATAACTAGTGTCAAAGGAATGGTTCAAAACATAGTCAGTAAGAAGAGTCAGTCTTCTTGTACTTAAGTCGGCATTGTGCCTTTTCTATTTAATTCCGATGCAATTTCTTTGTTTCATCGTCAATATGAAGGTCCAAGGGATATAGTAAACCTGAAGTGAACCATCGGAATTTATAACTAGTGTCACGGGAATGGTTCAAACATAGTCAGTAAGAAGAGTCAGTCTTCTTGTACTTAAGTCGGCATTGTGCCTTTTCTATTTAAATCCGATGCAATTTCTGCGTTTCATCGTCAATAAGAAGGACCAAGGGATACAGTACACCTGAAGTGAAGCATCGGAGTCCATAACTAGTGTCACAGTACTGGTTGAAAAATAGACAGTAAGAAGAGTCAGTCTTCTTGAACTGAAATCGGCATTGTGCATTTTGTATTTAATTCCGATGCAATTTCTGTGTTTCATCGTCAATAAGAAGGTCAGAGGGATACAGTAAACCTGAAGTGAAGCATCGGAATCCATAACTAGTGTCACAGGAATGGTTCAAATCATAGTCAGTAAGAAGAGTTAGTCTTCTTGTACTTAAGTCAGCATTGTGCCTTTTGTATTTAATTCCGATGCAATTTCTGTGTTTCATCGTCAATAAGAAGGTCCAAGGGATACAGTAAACCCGGAGTGAAGCATCGTAATCTGTAACTAGTGTCACAGGAATGGTTCAAAACATAGACAGTAAGAAGAGTCAGTCTTTTTGTACTTACGTCGGCATAGTGCCTTTTCTATTTAATTCCGATGCAATTTGTGTGTTTCAACGTCAATAAGAAGGTCCAAGGGATACAGTAAACCTGGAGTGTAGCATCGGAATCTATAACTAGTGTCACAGGAATGGTTCAAAACATAGACAGTAAGAGGAGTCAGTCTTCGTGTACTTAAGTCGGCATTTTGGCTTTTGTATTTAATTCCGATGCAATTTCTGTGTTTTATCGTCAATAAGAAGGTCCAAGGCATACAGTAAACCTCAGGTGAAGCATCGGAATCTATAAGTAGTGTCACAGGAATGGTTCAAAACATAGTCAGTAAGAAGAGTCAGTCTCCTTGTACTTAAGTCGGCATTGTACGTTTCTATTTAATTCCGATGCAATTTCTGTGTTTCATCGTCATTAACAAGGTCCAAGGGATACAGTAAACCTGGAGTGAAGCATCGAAATCTATAACTAGTGTCAATGGAATATTTTAAAACATAGACAGTAAGAAGAGTCAGTCTCCTTGTACTTTATTCTGCACTGTGCCTTTTGTATTTAATTCCGATGCAATTTCTGTGTTTCATCGTCAATAAGAAGGTCCAAGGGATGCAGTAAAACTGGAGTGAAGCATCGGAATCTATAACTAGTGTCACAGAAATGGTTCAAAGCATAGACTGTAAGAAGAGTCAGTCTTCTTGTACTTAATTCGGCATTGTGCCTTTTGTATTTAATTCCGATGCAATTTCTGTGTGTCATCGTCAATAACAAGGTCCAAGGGATACAGTAAACCTCAAGTGAAGCATCGGAATTTAAAACGGGTGTCACAGGAATGGTTCAAACATAGTCAGTAGGAAGAGTCGGTCTTCATGTACTTAAGTCGGCATTGTGCCTTTTGTATTTAATTCCGATGCATTTTCTATGTTTCATCGTCAATAAGAAGGTCCAAGGAATACAGTAAACCTGAAGTGAAGCATCGAAATCTATAACTAGTGTCACAGGAATGGTTCAAAACATAGACAGTAAGAAGAGTCAGTCTTTTTGTACTTAAGTCGGCATTGTGCCCTTTGTATTTAATTCCGATGCAATTTCTGTGTTTCATCGTCAACACGAAGGTCCAAGGTATACAGTAAATCTGTAGTGATGCATCGGATCTATGACTAGTGTCACAGGAATGGTTCAAAACATAGTCAGTAAGAAGAGTCAGTCTTCTTGTACTTAAGTCGGCATTGTGCCTTTTCTATTTAATTCCGATGCAATTTCTGTGTTTCATCGTCAATAAGAAAGTCCAAGGGATACAGTAAACATGAAGTGAAGCATCGGAATTTATAACTTGTGTCAATGTAATGGTTCAAAACATTGTCAGTAAGAAGAGTCAGTCTTCTTGTACTTATGTCGGCATTGTGCCTTTTCTATTTATTTCCGATGCAATTTCTGTGTTTCATCGTCAATAAGAAGGTCCATGGGATATAGTAAAACTGGAGTGAAGCATCGGAAGCTATTACTAGTGTCACAGGAATGGTTCAAAACATAGACAGTAAGAAGAGTCAGTCTTCTTGTACTTACGTCGACATTGTGCCCTTTCTATTTAAATCCGATGCAATTACTGTGTATCATCGTCAATAGGAAGGTCCAAGGGATACAGTAAACCTGAAGTGAAGCTTCGGAATCTATAGCTAGTGTCACAGGAATGGTTCAAAACATAGACAGTAAGAAGTGTCAGTCTTCTTGTCCTTAAGTCGGCATTGTGCCTTTTGTAATTAATTCCGAAGCAATATCTGTGTTTCATCCTCAATAAGAAGGTCCAAGGGATACAGAAAAACTGGAGTGAAGCATCGGAATCTATAACTAGCGTCACAGGAATGGTTCAAAGCATAGACAGTAAGAAGAGTCAGTCTTCTTGTACTTAATTCTGCTTTGTGCCTTTTGTATTTAATTCCGATGCAATTTCTGTGTTTCATAGTCAATAAGAAGGTCCAAGGTATACAGTAAACCTGAAGTGAAGCATCGGAATTTATAACTAGTGTCACAGGAATGGTTCAAAACATAGTCAGTAAGGAGAGGCAGTCTTCTTGTACTTAAGTCGGCATGGTGCCTTTTGTATTTAATTCCGATGCTATTTCTGTGTTTCATCGTCAATATGAAGTTCAGAGGGGTACAGTAAACCTGAAACCTGAAGTGAAGCATCGTAATCTATAGTTAGTGTCACAGGAATGGTTCAAAACATAGACAGTAAGAAGAGTCAGTCTTCTTGTACTTAATTCTGCTTTGTGCCTATTGTATTTAATTCCGATGCATTTTCTGTGTTTCATCGTCAATAAGAAGATCAGAGCGATACAGTAATTCTGAAGTGAAGCATCGGAGTCTATAACTAGTGTCACAGGAATAGTTCAAAACATAGTCAGTAAGAATAGTCAGTCTTATTGTACTTAGGTCATCATTGTGCATTTTCTATTTAATTGTGATGCAATTTCTGTGTTTCATCGTCAATATGAATGTGGAAGGGATACAGTAAAAAAGGAGTTAAGCATCGGAATCTATAACTAGTGTCACAGGAATGGTTCAAATCATAGACAGTAAGAATAGTCAGACTTCTTTTACTTAAGTCGGCATTGTGCCTTTTGTATTTAATTCCGGTGCAATTTCTGTGTTTCATCGTCAATAAGAAGGTTCAAGAGATACAGTAAACCTGGAGTGAAGCATCGGAGTGTATAACTAATGTCACAGGAGTGGTTCAGAAATAGACAGTAAGAAGAGTCAACCTTCTTGAACTTAATTCGGCATTGTGCCTTTTGAATTTAATTCCGATGCAATTTCTGTGTTTCATCGTCAATGAGAAGGTCAGAGGGATACAGTAAACCTGAAGTGAAGCATCGGAATCCATAACTAGTGTCACAGGAATGGTTCAAAACATAGTCAGTAAGAAGAGTAAGTCATCTTGTACTTAAGTCGGCGTTGTGCCTTTTGTATTTAATTCCGATGCAATTTCTGTGTTTCATCGTCAATAAGAAGGTCCAAGGGATACAGTAAACCTGGAGTGAAGCATCGGAATCTGTAAATAGTGTCACAGGAATGGTTCAAATCATAGACAGTAACAAGAGTCAGTCTTCGTGTACTTCAGTCGGCATTTTGCCTTTTGTATTTAGTTCCGATGCAATTTTTGTGTTTCATCGTCAATGAGAATGTCCAAGGCATACAGTAAACCTGTAGTGAAGCATCAGGATCTATAACTAGTGTCACAGGAATCGTTCAAAACACAGTCAGTAAGAAGAGTCAGTCTTCTTGTACTTAAGAAGGCATAGCGCCTTTTCTATTTATTTCCGATGCAATATCTGAGTTTCATCGTCAATAAGAAGGTCCAAGTGATACAGTAAACCTGGAGTGAAGCATCGGAATCTATAACTAGTCTCAATGTTATGGTTCAAAAAATAGACAGTAAGAAGAGTCAGTCTTCTTGCCCTTAAGTCGGCATTGTGCCTTTTGTATTTAATTCGGATGCAATTTCTGTGTTTCATCGTCAATAAGAACGTCCAAGGGATACAGTAAACCAGGAGTGAAGCATCGGAATCTATAACTAGTGTCACAGGAATGGTTCAAAACATAGACAGTAAGAAGAGTCAGTCTTCTTGTACTTAAGTCCGCATTGTGCCTTTTCTATTTAATTCCGATGCAATTTCTGTGTTTCATCGTCAATAAGAAGGTCCAAGGGATACAGTAAACCTGAGGTGAAGCATCGGAATCTATAACTAGTGTCACAGGAATGGTTCAAATCATAGTCAGTAAGAAAAGTCAGTCTTCTTGTACTTATGACGGCATTGTACCTTTCCTATTTAATTCCGATGCAATTTCTGTGTTTAATCGTCAATAACAAGGTCCAAGGGATACAGTAAACCTGAAGTGAAGCATCTGAATCTATAACTAGTGTCAATGGAATGGTTCAAAACATAGACAGTAAGTAGAGTCAGTCTTCATGTACTTAAGTCGGCATTGTGCTTTTGAATTTAATTCCGATGCAATTTCTGTGTTTCATCGTCAATAATAAGGTCAGAGGGGTACAGTAAACCTGAAGTGAAGCATCGGAATCTACAACTAGTGTCACAGGAATGGTTCAAAACATAGACAGTAAGAAGAGTCAGTCTCCTTGTACTTAATTCTGCACTGTGCCTTTTGTAATTAATTCCGATGCAATTTCTTTGTTTCATCGTCAATATGAAGGTCCAAGGGATATAGTAAACCTGAAGTGAACCATCGGAATTTAAAACTAGTGTCACGGGAATGGTTCAAACATAGTCAGTAAGAAGAGTCAGTCTTCTTGTACTTAAGTCGGCATTGTGCCTTTGCTATTTAATTCCGATGCAATTTCTGTGTTTCATCGTCAATAAGAAGGACCAAGGGATACAGTAAACCTGGAGTGAAGCATCGGAGTCTATAACTAGTGTCACAGTACTGGTTCAAAAATAGACAGTAAGAAGAGTCAGTCTTCTTGAACTGAAATCGGCATTGTGTATTTTGTATTTAATTCCGATGCAATTTCTGTGTTTCATCGTCAATAAGAAGGTCTGAGGGATACAGTAAACCTGAAGTGAAGCATCGGAATCCATAACTAGTGTCACAGGAATGGTTCAAAACATAGTCAGTAAGAAGAGTTAGTCTTCTTGTACTTAAGTCAGCATTGTGCCTTTTGTATTTAATTCCGATGCAATTTCTGTGTTTCATCGTCAATAAGAAGGTCCAAGGGATACAGTAAACCCGGAGTGAAGCATCGTTATCTGTAACTAGTGTCACAGGAATGGTTCAAAACATAGACAGTAGGAAGAGTCGGTCTTCATGTACTTAAGTCGGCATTGTGCCTTTTGCATTTAATTCCGATGCATTTTCTGTGTTTAATCGTCAATAAGAAGGTGCAAGGGATACAGTAAACCTGAAGTGAAGCATCGGAATCTATAACTAGTGTCACAGTAATGGTTCAAAACATGGACAGTAGGAAGAGTCAGTCTTCTTGTACTTAAGTCGGCATTGTGCCGTTTGTATTTAATTCCGATGCAATTTCTGTGTTTCATCGTCAATAAGAAGGTCCAAGGTATATAGTAAACCTGAAGTGAAATATCTGATAACTAGTGTCACAGGAATGGTTCAAAACATAGTCAGTAAGAAGAGTCAAACATCTTGTACTTAAGTCGGCATTGTGCCTTTTCTATTTAATTCCGATGCAACTTCTGTGTTTCATCGTCAATAAGAAGGTCCAAGGGATACAGTAAATGTGGAGTGAAGCATCGGAATCTATAACTAGTGTCCATGGAATGGTTCAAAACATAGTCAGTAAGAAGAGTCAGTCTTCTTGTACTTAAGTCGGCATTGCGCCATTTCTATTTAATTTCGATGCAATTCCTGTGATTCATCGTCAATAAGAAGGTCCAAGGGATATAGTAAACCTGGAGTGAAGCATCAGATTCTATAACTAGTGTCACACGAATGGTTCAAAACATAGACAGTAAGATGAGTCAGTCTTCTTGAACTTAATTCTGCATTGTGCCTTTTGTATTTAATTCCGATGCAATTTCTGTGTTTCATCGTCAATAAGAAGGTCAAAGGGATACAGTAAACCTGAAGTGAAGCATCGGAATCTATAACTAGTTTCACAGGAATGGTTCAAAACATAGTCAGTAAGGAGAGTCAGTCTTCTTGTACTTAAGTCGGCATTGTGCCTTTTGTATTTAATTCCGATGCATTTTCTGTGTTTCATCGCCAATAAGAAGGTCCAAGGGATACAGTAAACCTGAAGTGAAGCATCGGAATTTATAACTGGTGTCACAGGAAGGGTTCAAAACATAGTCAGTAAGGAGAGTCAGTCTTCTTGTACTTTAGTCGGCATTGTGCCTTTTGTGTTTAATTCCGACGCAATTGCTGTGTTTCATCGTCAATAAGGAGGACCAAGGTATACAGTAAACCTGGAGTGAAGCATCGGAATCTATAACTAGTGTCACAGGGATGGTTCAAAACATAGACAGTAAGAAGAGTCAGTCTTCCTGTACTTAAGTCGGCATTGTGCCTTTTCTATTTAATTCCGATACAATTTCTGTGTTTCATCGTCAATAAGAAGGTCAGAGGGATACAGTAATCCAGAAGTGGAGCGTCGGAATCTATAACTAGTGTCACAGGAATGGTTCAAAACAAGGTCAGTAAGAAGACTCAGTCTTCTTGTCCTTAAGTCGGCATTGTGCCTTTTGTATTTAATTCCGATGCAATTTCTGTGCTTCATCGTCAATAAGAAGGTCCAAGGTATACAGTAAACCTGAAGTGAAGCATCTGATCTATAACTAGTGTCACAGGAATGGTTCAAAACATAGTCAGTAAGAAGAGTCAGACTTCTTGTACTTAATTCTGCTTTGTGCATTTTGTATTTAATTCCGATGCAATTTCTGTGCTTCATCGTCAATAAGAAGGTCCAAGGGATACAGTAAATCTGAAGTGAAGCATCGGAATTTATAACTAGTGTCACAGGAATGGTTCAAAACATAGACAGTAGGAATATTCGGTCTTCATGTACTTAAGTCGGCATTGTGCATTTTGCATTTAATTCCGATGCAATTTCTGTGTTTCATCGTCAATAAGAAGGTCCAAGGGATACAGTAAACCTGAAGTGAAGCATCGGAATCTATAACTAGTGTCACAGGAATGGTTCAAACATAAACAGTAGGAAGAGTCAGTCTTCTTGTACTTAAGTCGGCATTGTGCCGTTTGTATTTAATTCCGATGCAATTTCTGTGTTTCATCGTCAATAAGAAGGTCCAAGGTATACAGTAAACCTGAAGTGAAGTATCTCATCTACAACTAGTGTCACAGGAATGTTTCAAAACATAGTAAGTAAGAAGAGACAAACTTCTTGTACTTAAGTCGGCATTGTGCCTTTTCTATTTAATTCCGATGCAATTTCTGTGTTTCATCGTCAATAAGAAGGTCCAAGGAATACAGTAAACGTGGAGTGAAGCATCGGAATCTATAACTAGTGTCAATGGAATGCTTCAAAACATAGTGAGGAAGAAGAGTCAGTCTTCTTGTACTTAAGTCGGCATTGTGCCTGTTCTATTTAATTTCGAGGCAATTCCTGTGTTTCATCGTCAATAAGACGGTCCAAGGGATATATTAAACCTGGAGTGAAGCATCGGATTCTATAACTAGTGTCACAGGAATGGTTCAAAACATAGACAGTAAGAAGAGTCAGTCTTCTTGTACTTAATTCGGCTTTGTGACTTTTGTATTTAATTCCGATGCATTTTCTGTGTTTCATCGTCAATAAGAAGGTCCAAGGGATACAGTAAACCTGAAGTGAAGCATCGTAATTTATAACTAGTGTCACAGGAAGGGTTCAAAACATAGTGAGTAAGGAGAGTCAGTCTTCTTGTACTTTAGTCGGCATTGTGCCTTTTGTATTTAATTCCGATGCAATTGCTGTGTTTCATCGTCAATAAGAAGGACCAAGGGATACAGTAAACCTGGAGTGAAGCATCGGAATCTATAACTAGTGTCACAGGGATGGTTCAAAACATAGACAGTAAGACGAGTCAGTCTTCTTGTACTCAAGTCGGCATTGTGCCTTTTCCAATTAATTCCGATGCAATTTCTGTGTTTCATCGTCAATAAGAAGGTCCAAGGGATATAGTAAAACTGGAGTGAAGCATCGGAATCTATAACTAGTGTTACAGGAATGGTTCAAAGCATAGACAGTAAGAAGAGTCAGTCTTCTTGTACTTACGTCGACATTGTGCCTTTTCTATTTAATTCCGATGCAATTTTTGTGTTTCATCGTCAATAAGAAGGTCAGAGGGATACAATAAACCTGAAGTGAGGCATCGGAATCTATAACTAGTGTCACAGGAAAGGTTCAAACAAAGTCAGTAAGAAGAGTCACTCTTCTTGTCCTTAAGTCGGCATTGTGCCTTTTGTATTTAATTCCGATGCAATTTCTGTGTTTCATCGTCATTAAGGTGGTCCAAGGGATACAGTAAACCTGGAGTGAAGCATCGGAATTTATAACTAGTGTCACAGGAATGGTTCCAAGCATAGACAGTAAGAAGAGTCAGTCTTCTTGACCTTAATTCTGCTTTGTGCCTTTTGTATTTAATTCCGATGCAATTACTGTGTTTCATCGTCAATAAGAAGGTCCAAGGTATACAGTAAAAATGAAGTGAAGCATCGGATCTATAACTAGTGTCACAGGAATGGTTCAAAACATAGTCAGTAATAAGAGTCAGGTTTTTGTACTTAAGTCGGCATTGTGCCTTTTCTATTTAATTCCGATGCAATTTCTGTGTTTCATCGTCAATAAGAAGGTGCAAGGGATACAGTAAACCTGGAGTGAAGCATCGGAATTTATAACTAGTGTCACAGGAATGGTTCAAAACATAGTCAGTAAGAAGAGTCAGTCTTCTTGTACTTAAGTCGGCATTGTGCCTTGTTATTTAATTCCGTTGCAATTCCTGTGTTTCATCGTCAATAAGAGGTCAGAGGGGTACAATAAACCTGAAGTGAAGCATCGGAATCTATAACTAGTGTCACAGGATTGGTTCAAAGCAAAGTCAGTAAGAAGAGTCAGTCTTCTTGTCCTTAGGTCGGCATTGTGCTTTTTCTATTTAATTCCGATGCAATTTCTGTGTTTCATCGTCAATAAGAAGGTCCAAGGGATACAGTAAACATGGAGTGAAGCATCGGAATCTATAACTGGTGTCAATGGAATGGTTCAAAACATAGTCAGTAAGAAGAGTCAGTCTTCTTGTACTTAAGTCGGCATTGTGCTTTTTCTATTTAATTCCGATGCAATTTCTGTGTTTCATCGTCAATAAGAAGGTCCAAGGGATATAGTAAGCCTGGAGTGAAGCATCGGAATCTATAACTAGTGTCACAGGAATGGTTCAAACATAGACAGTAAGATGAGTCAGTCTTCTTTTACTTACGTCGATATTGTGCCTTTTGTATTTAATTCCGATGCAATTTCTGTGTTTCATCGTCAATAAGAAGGTTAGAGGGATACAATAAGCCTGAAGTGAAGCATCGGAATCTATAACTAGTGTCACAGGAATGGTTCAAAACAAAGTAAGTAAGAAGAGTCAATCTTCTTGTCCTTAAGTCGGCATTGTGCCTTTTGTATTTAATTCCGATGCAATTTCTGTGTTTCATCGTCAATAAGAAGGTCCAAGGGATACAGTAAACCTGAAGTGAAGCTTCGGAATCTATAGCTGGTGTCACAGGAATGCTTCAAAACATAGTCAGTAATAAGAGTCAGTTCTCTTGTCCTTATGTCGGCATTGTGCTTTTGTAATTAATTCCGATGCAATTTCTGTCTTTCATCGTCAATAAGAAGGTCCAAGGGATACAGTAAACCTGGAGTGAAGCATCGGAATCTATAACTAGTGTCACAGGAGTGGTTCAAATCATAGACAGTAAGAAGAGTCAGTGTTCTTGACCTTAATTCTGCTTTGTGCCTTTTGTATTTAATTCCGATGCAATTTCTGTGTTTCATCGTCAATAAGAAGGTCCAAGGTATACAGTAAGCCTGAAGTTAAGCATCGGATCTATAACTAGTGTCACGGGAATGGTTCAAAACAAGGTCAGTAGGAAGACTCAGTCTTCTTGTCCTTCAGTCGGCATTGTGCCTTTTGTATTTAATTCCGATGCAATTTCTGTGTTTCATCGTCAATAAGAATGTCCAAGGGATAGAGTAAACCTGGAGTGAAGCATCGGAATCTATAACTAGTGTCACAGGAATGGTTCAAAGCATAGACAGTAAGAAGAGTCAGACTTCTTGTACTTAACCCTGCTTTGTGCATTTTGTATTTAATTCCGATGCAATTTCTGTGTTTCATTGTCAATAAGAAGGTCCAAGGGATACAGTACACCTGAAGTGAAGCATCGGAATTTATAACTAGTGTCACAGGAATGGTTCATAACAAAGACAGTAGGAGGAGTCGGTCTTCATGTACTTAAGTCGGCATTGTGCCTTTTGCATTTAATTCCGATGCATTTTCTGTGTTTCATCGTCAATAAGAAGGTCCAAGGGATACGGTAAACCTGAAGTGAAGCATCGGAATCTGTAACTAGTGTCACAGGAATGGTTCAAAACATGGACAGTAGGAAGAGTCAGTCTTGTTGTACTTAAATCGGCATTGTGCCGTTTGTATTTAATTCCGATGCAATTTCTGTGTTTCATCGTCAATAAGAAGGTCCAAGGTATACAGTAAACCTGAAGTGAAGAATCTGATCTATAACTAGTGTCACAGGAATGGTTCAAAACATAGTGAGTAAGAAGAGTCAGTCTTCTTGTACTTAAGTTGGCATTGTGCCTTTTCTATTTAATTTCGATGCAATTCCTGTGTTTCATTGTCAATAAGAAGGTCCAAGGGATATAGTAAACCTGGAGTGAAGCATCGGATTCTATAACTAGTGTCACAGGAATGGTTCAAAACATAGACAGTAAGAAGAGTCAGTCTTCTTGTACTTAATTCGGCTTTGTGCCTTTTGTATTTAATTCCGATGCAATTTCTGTGTTTCATCGTCAATAAGTAGGTCCAAGGGATACAGTAAACCTGAAGTGAAGCATCGGAGTCTATAACTAGTGTCACAGGACTGGTTCAAAAATAGACAGTAAGATGAGTCAGTCTTCTTGAACTTATTTCTGCATTGTGCCTTTTGTATTTAATTCCGATGCAATTTCTGTGTTTCATCGTCAATAAGAAGGTCCAAGGGATACAGTAAACCTGAAGAGAAGCATCGGAATCTATCACTAGTGTCACAGGAATGGTTCAAAACATAGTCAGTAAGGAGTGTCAGTCTTCTTGTACTTAAGTCGGCTTTGTGCCTTTTGTATTTAATTCCGATGCATTTTCTGTGTTTCATCGTCAATAAGAAGGTCCAAGGGATACAGTAAACCTGAAGTGAAGCATCGTAATTTATAACTAGTGTCACAGGAAGGGTTCAAAACATAGTCAGTAAGGAGAGTCAGTCTTCTTGTACTTTAGTCGGCATTGTGCTTTTTGTATTTAATTCCGATGCAATTGCTGTGTTTCATCGTCAATAAGAAGGACCAAGGGATACAGTAAACCTGAAGTGAAGCATCGGAATCTATAACTAGTGTCACAGGGATGGTTCAAAACATAGACAGTAAGAAGAGTCAGTCTTCATGCACTTAAGTCGGCATAGTGCCTTTTCTATTTAATTCCGATGCAATTGGTGTGTTTCATCGTCAATAAGAAAGTCCAAGGGATACAGTAAACCTGGAGTGAAGCATCGGAATCTATAACTAGTGTCAATGGTATGGTTCAAAACATGGACGGTAAGAAGAGTCAGTCTTCTTGTATTTAAGTCGGCATTGTGCCTTTTGGATTTAATTACGATGCAATGTCTGTGTTTCATTGTCATTAAGAAGGTCAGAGGGATACAGTAAACCTGAAGTGAAGCATCGGAATCTATAGCTAGTGTCACAGGACTAGTTCAAAACATATTCAGTAAGAAGAGTCAATCTTGTTGTCCTTAAGTCGGCATTGTGCCTTTTGTATTTAATTCCGATGCAATTTCTGTGTTTCATCGTCAGTAAGAAGGCCCAAGGGATGCAGTAAAACAGGAGTGAAGCATCGGAATCTATAACTAGTGTCACAGAAATGGTTCAAAACATACACAGTAAGAAGAGTCAGTCTTCTTGTACTTAATTTGGCATTGTGCCTTTTGTATTTAATTCCGATGCAATATCTGTGTTTCATCGTGAATAACAAGGTCCAAGGGATACAGTAAACCTCAAGTGAAGCATCGGAATTTATAACGGGTGTCACAGGAATGGTTCAAACATAGTCAGTAGGAAGAGTCGGTCTTCATGTACTTAAGTCGGCATTGTGCCTTTTGTATTTAATTCCGATGCATTTTCTGTGTTTCATCGTCAATAAGAAGGTCCAAGGAATACAGTAAACCTGAAGTGAAGCATCGAAATCTATAACTAGTGTCAATGGAATGGTTCAAAGCATAGACAGTAAGAAGAGTCAGTCTTATTGTACTTAAGTCGGCATTGTGCCGTTTGTATTTAATTCCGATGCAATTTCTGTGTTTCATCGTCAACAAGAAGGTCCGAGGTATACAGTAAATCTGTAGTGATGCATCGGATCTATGACTAGTGTCACAGGAATGGTTGAAAACATAGTCAGTAAGAAGAGTCAGTCTTCTTGTACTTAAGTCGGCAGTGTGCCTTTTCTATTTAATTCCGATGCAATTTCTGTGTTTCATCGTCAATAAGAAAGTCCAAGGGATACAGTAAACATGAAGAGAAGCATCGGAATTTATAACTAGTGTCAATGGAATGGTTCAAAACATTGTCAGTAAGAAGAGTCAGTCTTCTTGTACTTAAGTCGGCATTGTGCCTTTCTATTTACTTCCGATGCAATTTCTGTGTTTCATCGTCAATAAGAAGGTAAATGGGATATAGTAAACCTCGAGTGAAGCATCGGAATCTTTTACTAGTGTCACAGGAATGGGTCAAAACATAGACAGTAAGAAGAGTCAGTCTTCTTGTACTTACGTCCACATTGTGCCCTTTCAATTTAAATCCGATGCAATTTCTGTGTTTCATCGTCAATATGAAGGTCCAGGGGATACAGTAAACCTGAAGTGAAGCTTCGGAATCTATAGCTAGTGTCACAGGAATGGTTTAATACATAGACAGTAAGAAGTGTCAGTCTTCTTGTCCTTAAGTCGGCATTGTGCCTTTTGTAATTAATTCCGAAGCAATTTCTGTGATTCATCCTCAATTAGAAGGTACAAGGTATACAGTAAACCTGGAGTGAAGCATCGGAATCTATAACTAGTGTCACAGGAATGGTTCAAAACATAGACAGTAAGAAGAGTCAGTCCTCTTGTACTTAATTCTGCTTTGTGCCTTTTGTATTTAATTCCGATGCAATTTCTGTGGTTCATAGTCAATAAGAAGCTCCAAGGTATACAGTAAACCTGAAGTGAAGCATCGGAATTTATAACTAGTGTCACAGGAATGGTTCAAAACATAGTCAGTAAGGAGAGTCAGTCTTCTTGTACTTAAGTCGGCATGGTGCCTTTTGTATTTAATTCCGATGCAATTTCTGTGTTTCATCGTCAATAAGAAGGTCAGAGGGGTACAGTAAACCTGAAACCTGAAGTGAAGCATCGTAATCTATAGCTAGTGTCACAGTAATGGTTCAAAACATAGACAGTAAGAAGAGTCAGTCTTCTTGTACTTAATTCTGCTTTGTGCCTATTGTATTTAATTCCGATGCATTTTCTGTGTTTCATCGTCAATAAGGTCAGAGCGTTACAGTAATCCTGAAGTGAAGCATCGGAGTCTATAACTAGTGTCACAGGAATAGTTCAAAACATAGTCAGTAAGAATAGTCAGTCTTATTGTACTTAAGTCATCATTGTGCATTTTCTATTTAATTGTGATGCAATTTCTGTGTTTCATCGTCAGTATGAAGGTCCAAGGAATACAGTAAACCAGGAGTTAAGCATCGGAATCTATAACTAGTGTCCCAGGAATAGTTCAAATCATAGACAGTAAGAAGAGTCAGACTTCTTTTAGTTAAGTCGGCATTCTGCCTTCTGTATTTAATTCCGGTGCAATTTCTGTGTTTCATCGTCAATAAGAAGGTCCAAGAGATACAGTAAACCTGGAGTGAAGCATCAGAGTCTATAACTAGTGTCACAGGAATGGTTCAAAGCATAGTCAGTAAGAAGAGTTAGTCTTCTTGTACTTAAGTCGGCGTTGTGCCTTTTGTATTTTATTCCGAAGCAATTTCTGTGTTTCATCGTCATTAATAAGGACCAAGGGATACAGTAAACCTGGAGTGAAGCATCGGAATCTGTAACTAGTGTCACAGGAATGGTTCAAATCATAGACAGTAAGAAGAGTCAGTCTTCGTGTACTTCAGTCGGCATTTTGCCTTTTGTATTTAGTTCCGATGTAATTTTTGTGTTTCATCGTCAATGAAAATGTCCAAGGCATACAGTAAACCTGTAGTGAAGCATCGGGATCTATAACTAGTGTCACAGGAATCGTTCAAAACATAGTCAGTAAGAAGAGTCAGTCTTCTTGTACTAAAGTCGGCATAGTGCCTTTTCTGTTTAATTCCGATGCAATTTCTGTGTTTCATCGTCAATAAGAAGGTCCAAGTGATACAGTAAACCTGGAGTGAAGCTTCGGAATCTATAAGTAGTCTCAATGGTATGGTTCAAAAAGTAGACAGTAAGAAGAGTCAGTCTTCTTGTCCTTAAGTCGGCATTGTGACTTTTCTATTTAATTCCGATGCAATTTCTGTGTTTCATCATCAATAAGTAGGGTCCAAGGGATACAGTAAACCTGGAGTGAAGCTTCGGAATCTATAACTAGTGTCACAGGAATGGTTCAAAACATAGACAGTAAGAAGAGTCAGTCTTCGTGTACTTAAGTCGGCATTTTGCCTTTTGTATTTAATTCCGATGCAATTTCTGTGTTTCATCGTCAATAAGAAGGTCCAAAGGATACAGTAAACCTGAGGTGAAGCATCGGAATCTATAACTAGAGTCAAAGGAATGGTTCAAATCATAGTCAGTGAGAAGAGTCAGTCTTCTTGTACTTAAGACGGCATTGTACCTTTCCTATTTAATTCCGATGCCATTTCTGTGTTTCATCGTCAATAACAAGGTCCAAGGGATACAGTAAACCTGAAGTGAAGCATCGGAATCTATAACTAGTGTCAATGGAATGGTTCAAAACATAGACAGTAAGTAGAGTCAGTCATCATGTACTTAAGTCGGCATTGTGCCTTTTGTATTTAATTCCGATGCAATTTCTGTGTTTCATCGTCAATAAGAAGGTCAGAGGGGTACAGTAAACCTGAAGTGAAGCATCGGAATCTACAACTAGTGTCACAGGAATGGTTCAAATCATAGACAGTAAAAAGAGTCAGTCTCCCTGTACTTAATTCTGCACTGTGCCCTTTGTAATTAATTCCGATGCAATTCCTTTGTTTCATCGTCAATATGAGGGTCCAAGGGATATAGTAAACCTGAAGTGAACCATCGGAATTTATAACTAGTGTCACGGGAGTGGTTCAAACATAGTCAGTAAGAAGAGTCAGTCTTCTTGTACTTAAGTCGGCATTGTGCCTTTTCTATTTAATTTCGATGCAATTCCTGTGTTTCATCGTCAATCAGAAGGTCCAAGGGATATAGTAAACCTGGAGTGAAGCATCGGATTCTATAACTAGTGTCACAGGAATGGTTAAAACATAGACAGTAAGATGAGTCAGTCTTCTTGAACTTAATTCTGCATTGTGCCTTTTGTATTTAATTCCGATGCAATTTCTGTGTTTCATCGTCAATAAGAAGGTCCAAGGGATACAGTAAACCTGAAGTGAAGCATTGGAATCTATAACTAGTGTCACAGGAATGGTTCAAAACATAGTCAGTAAGGAGAGTCAGTCTTCTTGTACTTAAGTCGGCATTGTGCCTTTTGTATTTAATTCCGATGCATTTTCTGTGTTTCATCGCCAATAAGAAGGTCCAAGGGATACAGTAAACCTGAAGTGAAGCATTGGAATTTATAACTAGTGTCACAGGAAGGGTTCAAAACATAGTCAGTAAGGAGAGTCAGTCTTCTGGTACTTTAGTCGGCATTGTGCCTTTTGTATTTAATTCCGATGCAATTGCTGTGTTTCATCGTCAATAAGAAGGGCCAAGGGATACAGTAAACCTGGAGTGAAGCATCGGAATCTATAACTAGTGTCACAGGGATGGTTCAAAACATAGACAGTAAGAAGAGTCAGTCTTCTTGTACTTAAGTCGGCATTGTGCCTTATCTATTTAATTCCGATGCAATTTCTGTGTTTCATCGTCAATAAGAAGGTCCAAGGTATACAGTAAACCTGAAGTGAAGCATCTGATCTATAACTAGTGTCACAGGAATGGTTCAAAACATAGTCAGCAAGAAGAGTCAAACTTGTTGTACTTAAGTCGGCATTGTGCCTTTTCTATTTAATTCCGATGCAATTTCTGTGTTTCATCGTCAATAAGAAGGTCCAAGGGATACAGTAAACGTGGAGTGAAGCATCGGAATCTATAACTAGTGTCAATGGAATGGTTCAAAACATAGTGAGTAAGAAGAGTCAGTCTTCTTGTACTTAAGTCGGCATTGTGCCTTTTCTATTTAATTTCGATGCAATTCCTGTGTTTCATCGTCAATAAAAAGGTCCAAGGGATATAGTAAACCTGGAGTGAAGCATCGGATTCTATAACTAGTGTCACAGGAATGGTTGAAACATAGACAGTAAGAAGAGTCAGTCTTCTTGTACTTAATTCGGCTTTGTACATTTTGTATTTAATTCCGATGCAATTTCTGTGTTTCATCGTCAATAAGAAGGTCCAAGGGATATAGTAAACCTGGAGTGAAGCATCGGATTCTATAACTAGGGTCACAGGAATGGTTAAAACATAGACAGTAAGATGAGTCAGTCTTCTTGAACTTAATTCTGCATTGTGCCTTTTGTATTTAATTCCGATGCAATATCTGTGTTTCATCGTCAATAAGAAGGTCCAAGGGATACAGTAAACCTGAAGTGAAGCATCGGAATCTATAACTAGTGTCACAGGAATGGTTCTAAACATAGACAGTAAGAAGAGACAGTCTTCTTGTACTTAAGTCGGCATTGTGCCTTTTCTATTTAATTCCGATGCAATTTCTGTGTTTCATCGTCAATAAGAAGGTCCAAGGTATACAGTAAACCTGAAGTGAAGCATCTGATCTATAACTAGTGTCACAGGAATGGTTCAAAACATAGCCAGCAAGATAAGTCAAACTTGTTGTACTTAAGTCGGCATTGTGCCTTTTCTATTTAATTCCGATGCAATTTCTGTGTTTCATCGTCAATAAGAAGGTCCAAGGGATACAGTAAACCTGAAGTGAAGCATCGGAGTCTATAACTAGTGTCACAGGACTGGTTCAAAAGATAGACAGTAAGATGAGTCAGTCTTCTTGAACTTAATTCTGCATTGTGCCTTTTGTATTTAATTCCGATGCAATTTCTGTGTTTCATCGTCAATAAGAAGGTACAAGGGATACAGTAAACCTGAAGTGAAGCATCGGAATCTACAACTAGTGTCACTGGAATGGTTCAAAGCATAGTCAGTAAGGAGAGTCAGTCTTTTTGTACTTAAGTCGGCATTGTGCCTTTTGTATTTAATTCCGATGCATTTTCAGTGTTTCATCGTCAATAAGAAGGTGCAAGGGATACAGTAAACCTGAAGTGAAGCATCGTAATTTATAACTAGTGTCACAGGAAGGGTTCAAAACATAGTCAGTAAGGAGAGTCAGTCTTCTTGTACTTTAGTCGGCATTGTGATTTTTGTATATAATTCCGATGCAATTGCTGTGTTTCATCGTCAATAAGAAGGACCAAGGGATACAGTAAACCTGTAGTGAAGCATCGGAATCTATAACTAGTGTCACAGGGATGATTCAAAACATAGACAGTAAGAAGAGTCAGTCTTGTTGTACTTAAGTCGGCATTCATTTTCTATTTGATTCCGATGCAATTTCTGTGTTTCATCGTCAATAAGAAGGTCAGAGGGATACAGTAATCCTGAAGTGAAGCATCGGAATCTATAACTAGTGTCACAGGGATGGTTCAAAACATAGACAGTAAGAAGAGTCAGTCTTCTTGTACTTAAGTCGGCATTGTGCCTTTTCTATTTAATTCCGATGCAATTTCTGTGTTTCATCGTCAATAAGAAGGTCCAAGGTATACAGTAAACCTGAAGTGAAGCATCTGATCTATAACTAGTGTCACAGGAATGGTTCAAAACATAGCCAGCAAGAAGAGTCAAACTTGTTGTACTTAAGTCGGCATTGTGCCTTTTCTATTTAATTCCGATGCAATTTCTGTGTTTCATCGTCAATAAGAAGGTCCAAGGGATACAGTAAACGTGGAGTGAAGCATCGGAATCTATAACTAGTGTCAATGGAATGGTTCAAAACATAGTGAGTAAGAAGAGTCAGTCTTCTTGTACTTAAGTCGGCAGTGTGCCTTTTCTATTTAATTTCGATGCAATTCCTGTGTTTCATCGTCAATAAAGAGGTCCAAGGGATATAGTAAACCTGGAGTGAAGCATCGGATTCTATAACTAGTGTCACAGGAATGGTTCAAAACATAGACAGTAAGAAGAGTCAGTCTTCTTGTACTTAATTCGGCTTTGTACATTTTGTATTTAATTCCGATGCAATTTCTGTGTTTCATCGTCAATAAGAAGGTCCAAGGGATACAGTAAACCTGAAGTGAAGCATCGGAATCTATAACTAGTGTCACTGAAATGGTTCAAAGCATAGTCAGTAAGGAGAGTCAGTCTTCTTGTACTTACGTCGGCATTGTGCCTTTTGTATTTAATTCCGATGCATTTTCAGTGTTTCATCGTCAATAAGAAGGTCCAAGGGATACAGTAAACCTGAAGTGAAGCATCGTAATTTATAACTAGTGTCACAGGACGGGTTCAAAACATAGTCAGTAAGGAGAGTCAGTCTTCTTGTACTTTAGTCGGCATTGTGATTTTTGTATATAATTCCGATGCAATTGCTGTGTTTCATCGTCAATAAGAAGGACCAAGCGATACAGTAAACCTGGAGTGAAGCATCGGAATCTATAACTAGTGTCACAGGGATGGTTCAAAACATAGACAGTAAGAAGAGTCAGTCTTGTTGTACTTAAGTCGGCATTCATTTTCTATTTGATTCCGATGCAATTTCTGTGTTTCATCGTCAATAAGAAGGTCAGAGGGATACAGTAATCCTGAAGTGGAGCATCGGAATCTATAACTAGTGTCACAGGAATGGTTCAAAGCAAGGTCAGTAAGAAGACTCAGTCTTCTTGTCCTTAGGTTGGCATTGTGCCTTTTGTATTTAATTCCGGTGCAATTTCTGTGTTTCATCGTCAATAAGAAGATCCAAGGGTTACAGTAAACCTGGAGTGAAGCATCGGAATCTATAACTAGTGTCACAGGAATGGTTCAAAACATAGACGGTAAGAAGAGTCAGACTTCTTGTATTTAATACTGCTTTGTGCTTTTTGTATTTAATTCCGATGCAATTTCTGTAGTTCATCGTCAATAAGAAGGTCCAAGGGATGCAGTAAACCTGGAGTGAAGCATCGGAATCTATAACTAGTGTCACAGGAATGGTTGAAAACATAGTCAGTAAGAAGAGTCAGTCTTCTTGTACTTAAGTCGGCATTGTGCCTTTTCTATTTAATTTCGATGCAATTCCTGTGTTTCATCGTCAATAAAAAGGTCCAAGGGATATAGTAAACCTGGAGTGAAGCATCGGATTCTATAACTAGTGTCACAGGAATGGTTGAAACATAGACAGTAAGAAGAGTCAGTCTTCTTGTACTTAATTCGGCTTTGTACATTTTGTATTTAATTCCGATGCAATTTCTGTGTTTCATCGTCAATAAGAAGGTCCAAGGGATATAGTAAACCTGGAGTGAAGCATCGGATTCTATAACTAGGGTCACAGGAATGGTTAAAACATAGACAGTAAGATGAGTCAGTCTTCTTGAACTTAATTCTGCATTGTGCCTTTTGTATTTAATTCCGATGCAATATCTGTGTTTCATCGTCAATAAGAAGGTCCAAGGGATACAGTAAACCTGAAGTGAAGCATCGGAATCTATAACTAGTGTCACAGGAATGGTTCAAAACATAGACAGTAAGAAGAGACAGTCTTCTTGTACTTAAGTCGGCATTGTGCCTTTTCTATTTAATTCCGATGCAATTTCTGTGTTTCATCGTCAATAAGAAGGTCCAAGGTATACAGTAAACCTGAAGTGAAGCATCTGATCTATAACTAGTGTCACAGGAATGGTTCAAAACATAGCCAGCAAGATAAGTCAAACTTGTTGTACTTAAGTCGGCATTGTGCCTTTTCTATTTAATTCCGATGCAATTTCTGTGTTTCATCGTCAATAAGAAGGTCCAAGGGATACAGTAAACCTGAAGTGAAGCATCGGAGTCTATAACTAGTGTCACAGGACTGGTTCAAAAGATAGACAGTAAGATGAGTCAGTCTTCTTGAACTTAATTCTGCATTGTGCCTTTTGTATTTAATTCCGATGCAATTTCTGTGTTTCATCGTCAATAAGAAGGTCCAAGGGATACAGTAAACCTGAAGTGAAGCATCGGAATCTACAACTAGTGTCACTGGAATGGTTCAAAGCATAGTCAGTAAGGAGAGTCAGTCTTTTTGTACTTAAGTCGGCATTGTGCCTTTTGTATTTAATTCCGATGCATTTTCAGTGTTTCATCGTCAATAAGAAGGTGCAAGGGATACAGTAAACCTGAAGTGAAGCATCGTAATTTATAACTAGTGTCACAGGAAGGGTTCAAAACATAGTCAGTAAGGAGAGTCAGTCTTCTTGTACTTTAGTCGGCATTGTGATTTTTGTATATAATTCCGATGCAATTGCTGTGTTTCATCGTCAATAAGAAGGACCAAGGGATACAGTAAACCTGTAGTGAAGCATCGGAATCTATAACTAGTGTCACAGGGATGATTCAAAACATAGACAGTAAGAAGAGTCAGTCTTGTTGTACTTAAGTCGGCATTCATTTTCTATTTGATTCCGATGCAATTTCTGTGTTTCATCGTCAATAAGAAGGTCAGAGGGATACAGTAATCCTGAAGTGAAGCATCGGAATCTATAACTAGTGTCACAGGGATGGTTCAAAACATAGACAGTAAGAAGAGTCAGTCTTCTTGTACTTAAGTCGGCATTGTGCCTTTTCTATTTAATTCCGATGCAATTTCTGTGTTTCATCGTCAATAAGAAGGTCCAAGGTATACAGTAAACCTGAAGTGAAGCATCTGATCTATAACTAGTGTCACAGGAATGGTTCAAAACATAGCCAGCAAGAAGAGTCAAACTTGTTGTACTTAAGTCGGCATTGTGCCTTTTCTATTTAATTCCGATGCAATTTCTGTGTTTCATCGTCAATAAGAAGGTCCAAGGGATACAGTAAACGTGGAGTGAAGCATCGGAATCTATAACTAGTGTCAATGGAATGGTTCAAAACATAGTGAGTAAGAAGAGTCAGTCTTCTTGTACTTAAGTCGGCAGTGTGCCTTTTCTATTTAATTTCGATGCAATTCCTGTGTTTCATCGTCAATAAAGAGGTCCAAGGGATATAGTAAACCTGGAGTGAAGCATCGGATTCTATAACTAGTGTCACAGGAATGGTTCAAAACATAGACAGTAAGAAGAGTCAGTCTTCTTGTACTTAATTCGGCTTTGTACATTTTGTATTTAATTCCGATGCAATTTCTGTGTTTCATCGTCTATAAGAAGGTCCAAGGGATACAGTAAACCTGAAGTGAAGCATCGGAGTCTATAACTAGTGTCACAGGACTGGTTCAAAAGATAGACAGTAAGATGAGTCAGTCTTCTTGAACTTAATTCTGCATTGTGCCTTTTGTATTTAATTCCGATGCAATTTCTGTGTTTCATCGTCAATAAGAAGGTCCAAGGGATACAGTAAACCTGAAGTGAAGCATCGGAATCTATAACTAGTGTCACTGAAATGGTTCAAAGCATAGTCAGTAAGGAGAGTCAGTCTTCTTGTACTTACGTCGGCATTGTGCCTTTTGTATTTAATTCCGATGCATTTTCAGTGTTTCATCGTCAATAAGAAGGTCCAAGGGATACAGTAAACCTGAAGTGAAGCATCGTAATTTATAACTAGTGTCACAGGACGGGTTCAAAACATAGTCAGTAAGGAGAGTCAGTCTTCTTGTACTTTAGTCGGCATTGTGATTTTTGTATATAATTCCGATGCAATTGCTGTGTTTCATCGTCAATAAGAAGGACCAAGCGATACAGTAAACCTGGAGAGAAGCATCGGAATCTATAACTAGTGTCACAGGGATGGTTCAAAACATAGACAGTAAGAAGAGTCAGTCTTGTTGTACTTAAGTCGGCATTCATTTTCTATTTGATTCCGATGCAATTTCTGTGTTTCATCGTCAATAAGAAGGTCAGAGGGATACAGTAATCCTGAAGTGGAGCATCGGAATCTATAACTAGTGTCACAGGAATGGTTCAAAGCAAGGTCAGTAAGAAGACTCAGTCTTCTTGTCCTTAGGTTGGCATTGTGCCTTTTGTATTTAATTCCGGTGCAATTTCTGTGTTTCATCGTCAATAAGAAGATCCAAGGGTTACAGTAAACCTGGAGTGAAGCATCGGAATCTATAACTAGTGTCACAGGAATGGTTCAAAACATAGACGGTAAGAAGAGTCAGACTTCTTGTACTTAATACTGCTTTGTGCTTTTTGTATTTAATTCCGATGCAATTTCTGTGTTTCATCGTCAATAAGAAGGTCCAAGGGATACAGTAAACCTGAAGTGAAACATCGGAATTTATAACTAGTGTCACAGGAATGGTTCAAAGCATAGTCAGTAAGAACAGTCAGTCTTCTTGTACTTAAGTCGGCATTGTGCCTTTTGAATTTAATTCCGATGCAATTTCTGTAGTTCATCGTCAATAAGAAGGTCCAAGGGATGCAGTAAACCTGGAGTGAAGCATCGGAATCTATAACTAGTGTCACAGGAATGGTTGAAAACATAGTCAGTAAGAAGAGTCAGTCTTCTTGTACTTAAGTCGGCATTGTGCCTTTTCTATTTAATTCCGATGCAATTTCAGTGTTTCATCGTCAATAAGAAGGTCAGAGGGATACAATAAACCTGAATTGAAGCATCGGAATCTATAACTAGTGTCACAGGAATGGTTCAAAGCAAAGTCAGTAAGAAGAGTCTGCTTCTTGTCCTTAAGTCGGCATTGTGCGTTTTGTATTTAATTCCGATGCAATTCCTGTGTTTCATCGTCAATAAGAAGGTCCAAGGGATACAGTAAACCTAGAGTGAAGCATCGGAATCTGTAACTAGTGTCAATGGAATGGTTCAAAAAATAGTCAGTAAATAGAGTCAATCTTCTTGTACTTAAGTCGGCATTGTGCCTTTTCTATTTAATTCCGATGCAATTTCTGTGTTTCATCGTCAATAAGATGGTCCAAGGGATACAGTAAACCTGAAGGGAAGCTTCGGAATCTATAGCTAGTGTCACAGGAATGCTTCAAAACATCGTCAGTAAGATGAGTCAGTCTTCTTGTCCTTATGTCGGCATTGTGCCTTTTGTATTTAATTCCGATGCAATTTCTGTGTTTCATCGTCAATAAGAAGGTCCAAGGGATACAGCAAACCTGGAGTGAAGCATCGGAATCTATAACTAGTGTCACAGGAATGGTTCAAAGCATAGACAGTAAGAAGAGTCAGTCTTCTTGACCTTAATTCTGCTTTGTGCCTTTTGTATTTAATTCCGATGCAATTTCTGTGTTTCATCGTCAATAAGATGGTCCAAGGTATAGTGTAAAAATGAAGTGAAGCATCGGATCTATAACTAGTGTCACAGGAATGGTTCAAAACATAGTCAGTAAGAAGAGTCAGATTTTTGTCCTTAAGTCGGCATTGTGCCTTTTCTATTTAATTCCGATGCAATTTCTGTGTTTCATCGTCAATAAGAAGGTGCAAGGGATACAGTTAACTTGGAGTGAAGCATCGGAATTTATAACTAGTGTCACAGGAATGGTTCAAAACATAGTCAGTAAGAAGAGTCAGTCTTCTTGTACTTAAGTCGGCATTGTGCCTTTTTATTTAATTCCGATGCAATTTCTGTGTTTCATCGTCAATAAGAAGGTCAGAGGGATACAATAAACCTGAAGTGAAGCATCGGAATCTATAACTAGTGTCACAGGAATGGTTCAAAGGAAAGTCAGTAAGAAGAGTCAGTCTTCTTGTCCTTAAGTCGGCATTGTGCTTTTTGTATTTAATTCCGATGCAATTTCTGTGTTTCATCGTCAATAAGAAGGTCCAAGGGATACAGTAAACATGGAGTGAAGCATCGGAATCTATAACTATTGTCAATGGAATGGTTCAAAACATAGTCAGTAAGAAGAGTCAGTCTTCTTGTATTTAAGTCGGCATTGTGCTTTTTCTATTTAATTCCGAAGCAATATCTGTGTTTCATCGTCAATAAGAAGGTCCAAGGGATATAGTAAGCCTGGAGTGAAGCATCGGAATCTTTAACTAGTGTCACAGGAATGGTTCAAAACATAGACAGTAAGAAGAGTCAGTCTTCTTGTACTTACGTCGACATTGTGCCTTTTCTATTTAATTCCGATGCAATTTCTGTGTTTCATCGTCAATAAGAAGGTCAGAGGGATACAATAAACCTGAAGTGAAGCATCGGAATCTATAACTAGTGTCACAGGAATGGTTCAAAACAAAGCAAGTAAGAAGAGTCAGTCTTCTTGTCCTTAAGTCGGCATTGTGCCTTTTGTATTTAATTCCGATGCAATTTCTGTGTTTCATCGTCAATAAGAATGTCCAAGGTATACAGTAAACCTGAAGTGATGCTTCGGAATCTATAGCTGGTGTCACAGGAGTGGTTCAAAACATAGACAGTAAGAAGAGTCAGTCTTCTTGACCTTAATTCTGCTTTGTGCCTTTTGTATTTAATTCCGATGCAGCTTCTGTGTTTCATCGTCAATAAGAAGGTCCAAGGTATACAGTAAAAATGAAGTGAAGCATCGGATCTATAACTAGTGTCACAGGAATGGTTCAAAACATAGTCAGTAAGAAGAGTCAGGTTTTTGTCCTTAAGTCGGCATTGTGCTTTTTCTATTTAATTCTGATGCAATTTCTGTGTTTCATCGTCAATAAGAAGGTGCAAGGGATACAGTAAACCTGGAGTGAAGCATCGGAATTTATAACTAGTGTCACAGGAATGGTTCAAAACATAGTCAGTAAGAAGAGTCAGTCTTCTTGTACTTAAGTCGGCATTGTGCCTTTTTATTTAATTCCGATGCAATTTCTGTGTTTCATCGTCAATAAGAAGGTCAGAGGGATACAATAAACCTGAAGTGAAGCATCGGAATCTATAACTCGTGTCACAGGAATGGTTCAAAGCAAAGTCAGTAAGAAGAGTCAGTCTTCTTGTCCTTAAGTCGGCATTGTGCCTTTTGTATTTAATTCCGGTGCAATTTCTGTGTTTCATCGGCAATAAGAAGGTCCAAGGGATTCAGTAAACATGGAGTGAAGCATCGGAATCTATAACTAGTGTCAATGGAATGGTTCAAAACATAGTCAGTAAGAAGAGTCAGTCTTCTTGTACTTAAGTCGGCATTGTGCTTTTTCTATTGAATTCCGATGCAATTGCTGTGTTTCATCGTCAATAAGAAGGTCCAAGGGATATAGTAAGCCTGGAGTGAAGCATCGGAATCTATAACTAGTGTCACAGGAATGGTTCAAAACATAGACAGTAAGATGAGTCAGTCTTCTTGTACTTACGTCGACATTGTGCCTTTTCTATTTAATTCCGATGCAATTTCTGTGTATCATCGTCAATAAGAAGGTTAGAGGGATACAATAAACCTGAAGTGAAGCATCGGAATCTATAACTAGTGTCACAGGAATGGTTCAAAACATAGACAGTAAGAAGAGTCAGTCTTCTTGTCCTTAAGTCGGCATTGTGCCTTTTGTATTTAATTCGGATGCAATTTCTGTATTTCATCGTCAATAAGAACGTCCAAGGGATATAGTAAGCCTGGAGTGAAGCATCGGAATCTTTAACTAGTGTCACAGGAATGGTTCAAAACATAGACAGTAAGAAGAGTCAGTCTTCTTGTACTTACGTCGACATTGTGCCTTTTCTATTTAATTCCGATGCAATTTCTGTGTTTCATCGTCAATAAGAAGGTCAGAGGGATACAATAAACCTGAAGTGAAGCATCGGAATCTATAACTAGTGTCACAGGAATGGTTCAAAACAAAGCAAGTAAGAAGAGTCAGTCTTCTTGTCCTTAAGTCGGCATTGTGCCTTTTGTATTTAATTCCGATGCAATTTCTGTGTTTCATCGTCAATAAGAATGTCCAAGGTATACAGTAAACCTGAAGTGATGCTTCGGAATCTATAGCTGGTGTCACAGGAGTGGTTCAAAACATAGACAGTAAGAAGAGTCAGTCTTCTTGACCTTAATTCTGCTTTGTGCCTTTTGTATTTAATTCCGATGCAGCTTCTGTGTTTCATCGTCAATAAGAAGGTCCAAGGTATACAGTAAAAATGAAGTGAAGCATCGGATCTATAACTAGTGTCACAGGAATGGTTCAAAACATAGTCAGTAAGAAGAGTCAGGTTTTTGTCCTTAAGTCGGCATTGTGCTTTTTCTATTTAATTCTGATGCAATTTCTGTGTTTCATCGTCAATAAGAAGGTGCAAGGGATACAGTAAACCTGGAGTGAAGCATCGGAATTTATAACTAGTGTCACAGGAATGGTTCAAAACATAGTCAGTAAGAAGAGTCAGTCTTCTTGTACTTAAGTCGGCATTGTGCCTTTTTATTTAATTCCGATGCAATTTCTGTGTTTCATCGTCAATAAGAAGGTCAGAGGGATACAATAAACCTGAAGTGAAGCATCGGAATCTATAACTCGTGTCACAGGAAAGGTTCAAAGCAAAGTCAGTAAGAAGAGTCAGTCTTCTTGTCCTTAAGTCGGCATTGTGCCTTTTGTATTTAATTCCGGTGCAATTTCTGTGTTTCATCGGCAATAAGAAGGTCCAAGGGATTCAGTAAACATGGAGTGAAGCATCGGAATCTATAACTAGTGTCAATGGAATGGTTCAAAACATAGTCAGTAAGAAGAGTCAGTCTTCTTGTACTTAAGTCGGCATTGTGCTTTTTCTATTGAATTCCGATGCAATTTCTGTGTTTCATCGTCAATAAGAAGGTCCAAGGGATATAGTAAGCCTGGAGTGAAGCATCGGAATCTATAACTAGTGTCACAGGAATGGTTCAAAACATAGACAGTAAGATGAGTCAGTCTTCTTGTACTTACGTCGACATTGTGCCTTTTCTATTTAATTCCGATGCAATTTCTGTGTTTCATCGTCAATAAGAAGGTTAGAGGGATACAATAAACCTGAAGTGAAGCATCGGAATCTATAACTAGTGTCACAGGAATGGTTCAAAACATAGACAGTAAGAAGAGTCAGTCTTCTTGTATTTAAGTCCGCATTGTGCCTTTTCTATTTAATTCCGATGCAATTTCTGTGTTTCATCGTCAATAAGTAGGGTCCAAGGGATACAGTAAACCTGGAGTGAAGCTTCGGAATCTATAACTAGTGTCACAGGAATGGTTCAAAACATAGACAGTAAGAAGAGTCAGTCTTCGTGTACTTAAGTCGGCATTTTGCCTTTTGTATTTAATTCCGATGCAATTTCTGTGTTTCATCGTCAATAAGAAGGTCCAAGGGATACAGTAAACCTGAGGTGAAGCATCGGAATCTATAACTAGAGTCACAGGAATGGTTCAAATCATAGTCAGTGAGAAGAGTCAGTCTTCTTGTACTTAAGACGGCATTGTACCTTTCCTATTTAATTCCGATGAAATTTCTGTGTTTCATCGTCAATAACAAGGTCGAAGTGATACAGTAAACCTGAAGTGAAGCATCGGAATCTATAACTAGTGTCACAGTAATGGTTCAAAACATAGTCAGTAAGGAGAGTCAGTCTTCTAGTACTTAAGTCGGCATTGTGCCTTTTGTATTTAACTCCGATGCATTTTCTGTGTTTCATCGCCAATAAGAAGGCCCAAGGGATACAGTAAACCTGAAGTGAAGCATTGGAATTTATAACTAGTGTCACAGGAAGGGTTCAAAGCATAGTCAGTAAGGAGAGTCAGTCTTCTTGTACTTTAGTCGGCATTGTGCCTTTTGTATTAAATTCCGATGCAATTGCTGTGTTTCATCGTCAATAAGAAGGGCCAAGGGATACAGTAAACCTGGAGTGAAGCATCGGAATCTATAACTAGTGTCACAGGGATGGTTCAAAACATAGACAGTAAGAAGAGTCAGTCTTCTTGTACTTAAGTCGGCATTGTGCCCTTTCTATTTAATTCCGATGCAATTTCTGTGTTTCATCGCCAATAAGAAGGTCCAAGGGATACAGTAAACCTGAAGTGAAGCATTGGAATTTATAACTAGTGTCACAGGAATGGTTCAAAACATAGTCAGCAAGAAGAGTCAAACTTGTTGTACTTAAGTCGGCATTGTGCGTTTTCTATTTAATTCCGATGCAATTTCTGTGTTTCATCGTCAATAAGAAGGTCCAAGGGATACAGTAAACGTGGAGTGAAGCATCGGAATCTATAACTAGTGTCAATGGAATGGTTCAAAACATAGTGAGTAAGAAGAGTCAGTCTTCTTGTACTTAAGTCGGCATTGTGCCATTTCTATTTAATTTCGATGCAATTCCTGTGTTTCATCGTCAATAAAAAGGTCCAAGGGATATAGTAAACCTGGAGTGAAGCTTCGGATTCTATAACTAGTGTCACATGAATGGTTCAAAACATAGACAGTAAGAAGAGTCAGTCTTCTTGTACTTAATTCGGCTTTGTACATTTTGTATTTAATTCCGATGCAATTTCTGTGTTTCATCGTCAATAAAAAGGTCCAAGGGATATAGTAAACTTGGAGTGAAGCATCGGATTCTATAACTAGTGTCACAGGAATGGTTAAAACATAGACTGTAAGATGAGTCAGTCTTCTTGAACTTAATTCTGCATTGTGCCTTTTGTATTTAATTCCGATGCAATTTCTGTGTTTCATCGTCAATAAGAAGGTCAAAGGGATACAGTAAACCTGAAGTGAAGCATCGGAATCTATAACTAGTGTCACAGGAATGGTTCAAAACATAGTCAGTAAGGAGAGTGAGTCTTCTTGTACTTAAGTCGGCATTGTGCCTTTTGTATTTAATTCCGATGCATTTTCTGTGTTTCATCGCCAATAAGAAGGTCCAAGGGATACAGTAAACCTGAAGTGAAGCATTGGAATTTATAACTAGTGTCACAGGAAGGGTTCAAAACATAGTCAGTAAGGAGAGTCAGTCTTCTGGTACTTTAGTCGGCATTGTGCCTTTTGTATTTAATTCCGATGCAATTGCTGTGTTTCATCGTCAATAAGAAGGGCCAAGGGATACAGTAAACCTAGAGTGAAGCATCGGAATCTATAACTAGTGTCACAGGGATGGTTCAAAACATAGACAGTAAGAAGAGTCAGTCTTCTTGTACTTAAGTCGGCATTGTGCCTTTTCTATTTAATTCCGATGCAATTTCTGTGTTTCATCGTCAATAAGAAGGTCCAAGGTATACAGTAAACCTGAAGTGAAGCATCTGATCTATAACTAGTGTCACAGGAATGGTTCAAAACATAGACAGTAAGAAGAGTCAGTCTTCTTGTACTTAATTCGGCTTTGTACATTTTGTATTTAATTCCGATGCAATTTCTGTGTTTCATCGTCAATAAGAAGTTCCAAGGGATACAGTAAACCTGAAGTGAAGCATCGGAGTCAATAACTAGTGTCACAGGACTGGTTCAAAAGATAGACAGTAAGATGAGTCAGTCTTCTTGAACTTAATTCTGCATTGTGCCTTTTGTATTTAATTCCGATGCAATTTCTGTGTTTCATCGTCAATAAGAAGGTCCAAGGGATACAGTAAACCTGAAGTGAAGCATCGGAATCTATAACTAGTGTCACTGGAATGGTTCAAAGCATAGTCAGTAAGGAGAGTCAGTCTTCTTGTACTTAAGTCGGCATTGTGACTTTTGTATTTAATTCCGATGCAATTCCTGTGTTTCATCGTCAATAAGAAGGGCCAAGGGATACAGTAAACCTAGAGTGAAGCATCGGAATCTGTAACTAGTGTCAATGGAATGGTTCAAAAAATAGGCCGTAAGGAGAGTCAATCTTCTTGTACTTAAGTCGGCATTGTGCCTTTTGAATTTAATTCCGATGCAATTTCTGTAGTTCATCGTCAATAAGAAGGTCCAAGGGTTGCAGTAAACCTGGAGTGAAGCATCGGAATCTATAACTAGTGTCACAGGAATGGTTCAAAACATAGTCAGTAAGAAGAGTCAGTCTTCTTGTACTTAAGTCGGCATTGTGCCTTTTCTATTTAATTCCGATGCAATTTCTGTGTTTCATCGTCAATAAGAAGGTCAGAGGGATACAATAAACCTGAAGTGAAGCATCGGAATCTATAACTAGTGTCACAGGAATGGTTCAAAGCAAAGTCAGTAAGAAGAGTCAGCTTCTTGTCCTTAAGTCGGCATTGTGCGTTTTGTATTTAATTCCGATGCAATTCCTGTGTTTCATCGTCAATAAGAAGGTCCAACGGATACAATAAACCTAGAGTGAAGCATCGGAATCTGTAACTAGTGTCAATGGAATGGTTCAAAAAATAGTCAGTAAGGAGAGTCAATCTTCTTGTACTTAAGTCGGCATTGTGCCTTTTCTATTTAATTCCGATGCAATTTCTGTGTTTCATCGTCAATAAGAAGGTCCAAGGGATATAGTAAACCTGGAGTGAATCATCGGAATCTATAACTAGTGTCACAGGAATGGTTCAAAACATAGACAGTAAGAAGAGTCAGTCTTCTTGTCCTTAAGTCGGCATTGTGCCTTTTGTATTTAATTCCGATGCAGTTTCTGTGTTTCATCGTCAATAAGAAGGTCAGAGGGATACAATAAACCTGAAGTGAAGCATCGGAATCTATAACTAGTGTCACAGGAATGGTTCAAAGCAAAGTCAGTAAGGAGCTTCAGTCTTCTTGTCCTTAAGTCGGCATTGTGCCTTTTGTATTTAATTCCGATGCAATTCCTGTGTTTCATCGTCAATAAGAAGGTCCAACGGATACAATAAACCTAGAGTGAAGCATCGGAATCTGTAACTAGTGTCAATGGAATGGTTCAAAAAATAGTCAGTAAGGAGAGTCAATCTTCTTGTACTTAAGTCGGCATTGTGCGTTTTGTATTTAATTCCGATGCAATTCCTGTGTTTCATCGTCAATAAGAAGGTCCAACGGATACAATAAACCTAGAGTGAAGCATCGGAATCTGTAACTAGTGTCAATGGAATGGTTCAAAAAATAGTCAGTAAGGAGAGTCAATCTTCTTGTACTTACGTCGACATTGTGCCTTTTCTATTTAATTCCGATGCAATTTCTGTGTTTCAACGTCAATAAGAAGGTCAGAGGGATACAATAAACCTGAAGTGAAGCATCGGAATCTATAACTAGTGTCACAGGAATGGTTCAAAGCAAAGTCAGTAAGGAGCTTCAGTCTTCTTGTCCTTAAGTCGGCATTGTGCCTTTTGTATTTAATTCCGATGCAATATCTGTGTTTCATCGTCAATAAGATGGTCCAAGGGATACAGTAAACCTGAAGTGAAGCTTCGGAATCTATAGCTAGTGTCACAGGAATGCTTCAAAACATAGTCAGTAAGAAGAGTCAGTCTTCTTGTCCTTATGTCATCATTGTGCCTTTTGTATTTAATTCCGATGCAATTTCTGTGTTTCATCGTCAATAAGAAGGTCCAAGGGATACAGCAAACCTGGAGTGAAGCATCGGAATCTATAACTAGTGTCACAGGAATGGTTCAAAGCATAGACAGTAAGAAGAGTCAGTCTTCTTGAACTTAATTCTGCTTTGTGCTTTTTGTATTTAATTCCGATGCAATTTCTGTGTTTCATCGTCAATAAGAAGGTCCAAGGTATACTGTAAAAATGAAGTGAAGCATCGGATCTATAACTAGTGTCACTGGAATGGTTCAAAACATAGTCAGTAAGAAGAGTCAGACTTTTGTCCTTAAGTCGGCATTGTGCCTTTTCTATTTAATTCCGATGCAATTTCTGTGTTTCATCATCAATAAGAAGGTGCAAGGGATACAGTAAACTTGGAGTGAAGCTTCGGAATTTATAACTAGTGTCACAGGAATGGTTCAAAACATAGTCAGTAAGAAGAGTCAGTCTTCTTGTACTTAAGTCGGCATTGTGCCTTTTCATTTAATTCCGATGCAATTTCTGTGTTTCATCGTCAATAAGAAGGTCAGAGGGATACAATAAACCTGAAGTGAAGCATCGGAATCTATAACTAGTGTCACAGGAATGGTTCAAAGGAAAGTCAGTAAGAAGAGTCAGTCTTCTTGTCCCTAAGTCGGCATTGTGCTTTTTGTATTTAATTCCGATGCAATTTCTGTGTTTCATCGTCAATAAGAAGGTCCAAGGGATATAGTAAGCCTGGAGTGAAGCATCGGAATCTATAACTAATGTCACAGGAATGGTTCAAAACATAGACAGTAAGAAGAGTCAGTCTTCTTGTACTTACGTCGACATTGTGCCTTTTCTATTTAATTCCGATGCAATTTCTGTGTTTCATCGTGAATAAGAAGGTCAGAGGGATACAATAAACCTGAAGTGAAGCATCGGAATCTATACCTAGTGTCACAGGAATGGCTCAAAGCAAAGTCAGTAAGAAGAGTCAGTCTTCTTGTCCTTAAGTCGGTATCGTGCCTTTTGTATTTAATTCCGATGCAATTTCTGTGTTTCATCGTCAATAAAAATGTCCAAGGGATACAGTAAACCTGAAGTGAAGCTTCGGAATCTATAGCTGGTGTCACAGGAGTGGTTCAAATCATAGACAGTAAGAAGAGTCAGTCTTCTTGACCTTAATTCTGCTTTGTGCCTTTTGTATTTAATTCCGATGCAATTTCTGTGTTTCATCGTCAATAAGATGGTCCAAGGTATACAGTAAAAATGAAGTGAAGCATCGGATAGATAACTAGTGTCACAGGAATGGTTCAAAACATAGTCAGTATGAAGAGTCAGGTTTTTGTCCTTAAGTCGGCATTGTGCTTTTTCTATTTAATTCCGATGCAATTTCTGTGTTTCATCGTCAATAAGAAGGTGCAAGGGATACAGTAAACCTGGAGTGAAGCATCGGAATTTATAACTAGTGTCACAGGAATGGTTCAAAACATAGTCAGTAAGAAGAGTCAGTCTTCTTGTACTTAAGTCGGCATTGTGCCTTTTTATTTAATTCCGATGCAATTTCTGTGTTTCATCGTCAATAAGAAGGTCAGAGGGATACAATAAACCTGAAGTGAAGCATCGGAATCTATAACTCGTGTCACAGGAATGGCTCAAAGCAAAGTCAGTAAGAAGAGTCAGTCTTCTTGTCCTTAAGTCGGCATTGTGCCTTTTGTATTTAATTCCGATGCAATTTCTTTGTTTCATCGTCAATAAGAAGGTCCAAGGGATTCAGTAAACATGGAGTGAAGCATCGGAATCTATAACTAGTGTCAATGGAATGGTTCAAAACATAGTCAGTAAGAAGAGTCAGTCTTCTTGTACTTAAGTCGGCATTGTGCTTTTCCTATTGAATTCCGATGCAATTTCTGTGTTTCATCGTCATAAGAAGGTCCAAGGGATATAGTAAGCCTGGAGTGAAGCATCGGAATCTATAACTAGTGTCACAGGAATGGTTCAAAACATAGACAGTAAGATGAGCCAGTCTTCTTGTCCTTAAGTCGGCATTGTGCCTTTTGTATTTAATTCCGATGCAATTTCTGTGTTTCATTGTCAATACGAAGGTCCAAGGGATACAGTAAACCTGGAGTGAAGCATCGGAATCTATAACTAGTGTCACAGGAATGGTTCGAAACATAGACAGTAAGAAGAGTCAGACTTCTTGTACTTAATTCTGCTTTGTGCATTTTGTATTTAATTCCGATGCAATTTCTGTGTTTCATCGTCAATAAGAAGGTCCAAGGGATACAGTAAACCTGAAGTGAAGCATCGGAATTTATAACTAGTGTCACAGGAATGGTTAAAAGCATAGACAGTAGGAAGAGTCGGTCTTCATGTACTTAAGTCGGCATTGTGCCTTTTGCATTTAATTCCGCTGCATTTTCTGTGTTTCATCGTCAATAAGAAGGTCCAAGGGATACAGTAAACCTGAAGTGAAGCATCAGAATCTATAACTAGTGTCACAGGAATGGTTCAAAACATAGACAGTAGGAAGAGTCAGTCTTCTTGTACTTAAGTCAGCATTGTGCCGTTTGTATTTAATTCCGATGCAATTTCTGTGTTTCATCGTCAATAAGAAGGTGCAAGGGATACAGTAAACGTGGAGTGAAGCATCGGAATCTATAACTAGTGTCAATGGAATGGGTCAAAGCATAGTCAGTAAGAAGAGTCAATCTTCTTGTACTTAAGTCGGCATTGTGCCTTTTCTGTTTAATTTCGATGCAATTTCTGTGTTTCATCGTCAATAAGAAGGTCCAAGGGATATAGTAAACCAGGAGTGAAGCATCGGATTCTATAACTAGTGTCACAGGAATGGTTCAAAACATAGACAGTAAGAAGAGTCAGTCTTCTTGTACTTAATTCGGCTTTGTGCCTTTTGTATTTAATTCCGATGCAATTTCTGTGTTTCATCGTCAATAAGAAGGTCCAAGGGATACAGTAAACCTGAAGTGAAACATCGGAGTCTATAACTAGTGTCACAGGACTGGTTCAAAAATAGACAGTAAGATGAGTCAGTCTTCTTGAACTTAATTCTGCATTGTGCCTTTTGTATTTAATTCCGATGCAATTTCTGTAGTTCATCGTCAATAAGAAGGTCCAAGGGATGCAGTAAACCTGGAGTGAAGCATCGGAATCTATAACTAGTGTCACAGGTATGGTTCAAAACATAGTCAGTAAGAAGAGTCAGTCTTCTTGTACTTAAGTCGGCATTGTGCCTTTTCTATTTAATTCCGATGCAATTTCTGTGTTTCATCGTCAATAAGAAGGTCAGAGGGATACAATAAACCTGAAGTGAAGCATCGGAATCTATAAGTAGTGTCACAGGAATGGTTCAAAGAAAAGTCAGTAAGAAGAGTCAGCTTCTTGTCCTTAACTCGGCATTGTGCGTTTTGTACTTAATTCCGATGCAATTCCTGTGTTTCATCGTCAATAAGAAGGTCCAAGGGATACAGTAAACCTGGAGTGAAGCATCGGAATCTGTAACTAGTGTCAATGGAATGGTTCAAAACATAATCAGTAAGGAGAGTCAGTCTTCTTGTACTTAAGTCGGCATTGTGCCTTTTCTATTTAATTCCGATGCAAATTCTGTGTTTCATCGTCAATAAGAAGGTCCAAGGGATATAGTAAACCCGGAGTGAAGCATCGGAATCTATAACTAGTGTCACAGGAATGGTTCAAAACAAAGACAGTAAGAAGAGTCAGTCTCCTTGTACTTACGTCGACATTGTGCCTTTTCTATTTAATTCCGATGCAATTTCTGTGTTTCATCGTCAATAAGAAGGTCAGAGGGATACAATAAACCTGAAGTGAAGCATCGGAATCTATAACTAGTGTCACAGGAATGGTTCAAAACAAAGTCATTAAGAAGAATCAGTCTTCTTGTCCTTAAGTCGGCATTGTGCCTTTTGTATTTAATTCCGATGCAATTTCTGTGTTACATCGTCAATATGATGGTCCAAGGGATACAGTAAACCTGAAGTGAAGCTTCGGAATCTATAGCTAGTGTCACAGGAATGCTTCAAAACATAGTCAGTAAGAAGAGTCAGTCTTCTTGTCCTTATGTCGGCATTGTGCCTTTTGTAATTAATTCCGATGCAATTTCTGTGTTTCATCGTCAATAAGAAGGTTCAAGGGATACAGTAAACCCGGAGTGAAGCATCGGAATCTATAACTAGTGTCACAGGAATGGTTCAAAGCATAGGCAGTAAGAAGAGTCATTCTTCTTGACCTTAATTCTGCTTTGTGCCTTTTGTATTTAATTCCGATGCAATTTCTGTGTTTCATCGTCAATAAGAAGGTCCAAGGTATACAGTAAAAATGAAGTGAAGCATCGGATCTATAACTAGTGTCACAGGAATGGTTCAAAACATAGTCAGTAAGAAGAGTCAGGTTTTTGTCCTTAAGTCGGCATTGTGCCTTTTCTATTTAATTCCGATGCAATTCCTGTGTTTCATGGTCAATAAGAAGGTCCAAGGGATACAGTGAACATGGAGTGAAGCATCGGAATCTATAACTAGTGTCCCAGGAATGGCTCAAAACATGGTCAGTAAGAAGAGTCAGTCTTCTTGTACTTAAGTCGGCATTGTGCCTTTTGTATTTAATTCCGATGCAATTTCTGTGTTTCATCGTCAATAAGAAGGTCCAAGGGATACAGTGAACATGGAATGAAGCATCGGAATCTATAACTAGTGTCAATGGAAAGGTTCAAAACATAGTTCATAAGAAGAGTCAGTCTTCTTGTACTTAAGTCGGCATTGTGCTTTTTCTATTTAATTCCGATGCAATTTCTGTGTTTCATCGTCAATAATAAGGGCCAAGGGATATAGTAAGCCTGGAGTGAAGCATCGGAATCTATAACTAGTGTCACAGGGATGGTTCAAAACATAGACAGTAAGAAGAGTCAGTCTTCTTGTACTTACGTCGACATTGTGCCTTTTCTATTTAATTCCGATGCAATTTCTGTGTTTCATCGTCAATAAGAAGGTCAGAGGGATACAATAAACCTGAAGTGAAGCATCGGAATCTATAACTAGTGTCACAGGAATGGTTCAAAGCAAAGTGAGTAAGAAGAGTCAGTCTTCTTGTCCTTAAGTCGGCATTGTGCCTTTTGTATTTAATTCCGATGCAATTTCTGTGTTTCATCGTCAATAAGAAGGTCCAAGGGATACAGTAAACCTGAAGTGAAGCTTCGGAATCTGTAGCTGGTGTCACAGGAATGCTTCAAAGCATAGTCAGTAATAAGAGTCAGTCTTCTTGTCCTTATGTCGGCATTCTGCCTTTTGTAATTAATTCCGATGCAATTTCTGTGTTTCATCGTCAATAAGAAGGTCCAAGGGATACAGTAAACCTGGAGTGAAGCATCGGAATCTATAACTAGTGTCAGAGGAGTGGTTCAAAACATAGACAGTAAGAAGAGTCAGTCTTCTTGACCTTAATTCTGCTTTGTGCCTTTTGTATTTAATTCCGATGCAATTTCTGTGGTTCATCGTCAATAAGAAGGTCCAAGGTATACAGTAAGCCTGAAGTGAAGCATCGGATCTATAAATAGTGTCACAGGAATGGTTCAAAACATAGTCTGTAAGAAGAGTCAGGGTTTGTACTTAAGTCGGCATTGTGCCTTTTCTATTTAATTCCGATGCAATTTCTGTGTTTCATCGTCAAAAAGAAGGTCCAAGGGATACAGTAAACCTGGAGTGAAGCATCGGAATCTATAACTAGTGTCAATGGAATGGTTCAAGACATAGTCAGAAAAAGGAGTCAGTCTTCTTGTACTTAAGTCGGCATTGTGCCTTTTCTTTTAAATTCCGATGCAATTTCTGTTTTTCATCGTCAATAAGAAGGTCCAAGGGTTATAGTAAAACTGGAGTGAAGCATCGGAATCTATAACTAGTGTCACAGGAGTGGTTCAAAACATAGTCAGTAAGAAGAGTCAGTCTTCTTGTCCTTAAGTCGGCATTGAGCCTTTTGTAATTAATTCCGATGCAATTTCTGTGTTTCATCGTCAATAAGAAGGTCCAAGGGATACAGTAAACCTCGACTGAAGCATCGGAATCTATAACTAGTGTCACAGGAATGGTTCAAAACATAGTCAGTAAGAAGAGTCAGTCTTCTTGTACTTAAGTCGGCATTGTGCCTTTTGTAATTAATTCCGATGCAATTTCTGTGTTTCATCGTCAATAAGAAGGTCCAAGGGATACAGTACACCTGAAGTGAAGCATCGGAATTTATAACTAGTGTCACAGGAATGGTTCAAAGCATAGTCAGTAAGAAGAGTCAGTCTTCTTGTACTTAAGTCGGCATTGTGCCTTTTGAATTTAATTCCGATGGAATTTCTGTGTTTCATCGTCAATAAGAAGGACCAAGGGATACAGTAAACTTGGAGTGAAGCATCGGAATCTATAACTAGTGTCACAGGGATGGTTCAAAACATAGACAGTAAGAAGAGTCAGTCTTCTTGTACTTATGTCGGCATTGTGCCTTTTCTATTTAATTCTGATGCGATTTCTGTGTTTCATCGTCAATAAGATGGTCAGAGGGATACAGTAAACCTGAAGTGAAGCATCGGAATCCATAACTAGTGTCACAGGAATGGTTCAAAACATAGTCAGTAAGAAGAGTTAGTCCTCTTGTACTTAAGTCGGCATTGTGCCTTTTGTATTTAATTCCGATGCAATATCTGTAGTTCATCGTCAATAAGAAGGTCCAAGGGATGCAGTAAACCTGGAGTGAAGCATCGGAATCTATAACTAGTGTCACAGGAATGGTTCAAAACATAGTCAGTAAGAAGAGTCAGTCTTCTTGTCCTTAAGTCGGCATTGTGCGTTTTGTATTTAATTCCGATGCAAATCCTGTGTTTCATCGTCAATAAGAAGGTCCAAGGGATACAGTAAACATGGAGTGAAGCATCGGAATCTGTAACTAGTGTCAATGGAATGGTTTAAAACATAGTCAGTAAGGAGAGTCAGTCTTCTTGTACTTAAGTCGGCATTGTGCCTTTTCTATTTAATTCCGATGCAGTTTCTGTGTTTCATCGTCAATAAGAAGGACCAAGGGATGTAGTAAACCTGGAGTGAAGCATCGGAATCTATAACTAGTGTCACAGGAATGGTTCAAAACATAGACAGTAAGAAGAGTCAGTCTTCTTGTACTTACGTCGACATTGTGCCTTTTCTATTTAATTCCGATGCAATTTCTGTGTTTCATCGTCAATAAGAAGGTCAGAGGGATACAATAAACCTGAAGTGAAGCATCGGAATCTATAACTAGTGTCACAGGAATGGTTCAAAACAAAGTCAGTAAGAAGAGTCAGTCATCTTGTCCTTAAGTCGGCACTGTGCCTTTTGAATTTAATTCCAATGCAATTTCTGTGTTTCTTCGTCAATATGATGGTCCAAGGGATACAGTAAACCTGAAGTGAAGCTTCGGAATCTATAGCTAGTGTCACAGGAATGCTTCAAAACATAGTCAGTAAGAAGAGTCAGTCTTCTTGTCCTTATGTCGGCATTGTGCCTTTTCTAATTAATTCCGATGGAATTTCTGTGTTTCATCGTAAATAAGAAGGTCCAAGGGATACAGTAAACCTGGAGTGAAGCATCGGAATCTATAACTAGTGTCACAGGAATGGTTCAAAGCATAGACAGTAAGAAGAGTCAGTCTTCTTGTCCTTAATTCTGCTTTGTGCCTTTTGTATTTAATTCCGATGCAATTTCTGTGTTTCATCGTCAATAAGAAGGTCCAAGGGATACAGTAAACATGGAGTGAAGCATCGGAATCTATAACTAGTGTCAATGGAATGGTTCAAAGCATAGTCAGTAAGAAGAGTCAGTCTTCTTGTACTTAAGTCGGCATTGTCCATTTTCTGTTTAATTCCGATGTAATTTCTGTGTTTCATCGTCAATACGAAGGTCCAAGGGATAGAGTAAACCTGGAGTGAAGCATCGGAATCTATAACTAGTGTCACAGGAATGGTTCAAAACATAGTCAGTAAGAAGAGTCAGTCTTCTTGTACTTAAGTCGGCATTGTGCCTTTTGTATTTAATTCCGAGGCAATTTCTGTGTTTCATCGCCAATAAGAAGGTCAGAGGGATACAATAAACCTGAAGTGAAGCGTCGGAATCTATAACTAGTGTCACAGGAATGGTACAAAACAAAGTCAGTAAAAAGAGTTAGTCTTCTTGTCCTTAAGTCTGCATTGTACCTTTTGTATTTAATTCCGATGCAATTTCTGTATTTCATCGTCAATAAGAAGGTCCAAGGGATACAGTAAAGATGGAGTGAAGCATCGGAATCTATAACTAGTGTCAATGGAATGGTTCAAAGCATAGTCAGTAAGAAGAGTCAGTCTTCTTGTACTTAAGTCGGCATTGTGCCTTTTCTATTTAATTCCGATGCAATTTCTGTGTTTCATCGTCAAAAAGAAGGTCAGAGGGATATAGTAAAACTGGAGTGAAGCATCGGAATCTATAACTAGTGTCACAGGAACGGTTCAAAACATAGACAGTAAGAAGAGTCAGTATTCTTGTACTTACGTCGACATTGTGCCTTTTCTATTTAATTCCGATGCATTTTCTGTGTTTCATCGTCAATAAGAAGGTCAGAGGGATACAATAAACCTGAAGTGAAGCTTCGGAATCTATAACTGGTGTCACAGGAATGCTTCAAAACATAGCCAGTAAGAAGAGTCAGTCTTCTTGTCCTTATGTCGGCATTGTGGCTTTTGTAATTAATTCCGATGCAATTTCTGTGTTTCATCGTCAATAAGAAGGTCCAAGGGATACAGTAAACCTGGAGTGAAGCATCGGAATCTATAACTAGTGTCACAGGAGTGGTTCAAACCATAGACAGTAAGAAGAGTCAGTCTTCTTGAACTTAATTCTGCTTTGTGCATTTTGTAATTAATTCCGATGCAATTTCTGTGTTTCATCGTCAGTAAGAAGGTCCAAGGGATACAGTAAACATGGAGTGAAGCATCGGAATCTATAACTAGTGTCACAGGAATGGTTCAAAGCATAGACAGTAAGAAGAGTGAGTCTTCTTGACCTTAATTCTGCTTTGTGCCTTTTGTATTTAATTCCGATGCATTTTCTGTGTTTCATCGTCAATAAGAAGGTCCAAGGTATAAAGTAAAAATGAAGTGAAGCATCGGATCTATAACTAGTGTCACAGGAATGGTTCAGAACATAGTCAGTAAGAAGAGTCAGTCTTATTGTACTTAAGTCATCATTGTGCATTTTCTATTTAATTCTGATGCAATTTCTGCGTTTCATCGTCAATATGAAGGTCCAACCGATACAGTGAACCTCGACTGAAGCATCGGAATCTATAACTAGTGTCACAGGAATGGTTCTAAATATAGTCAGTAAGAAGAGTCAGTCTTCTTGTACTTAAGTCGGCATTGTGCCTTTTCTATTTAATTCTTATGCAATTTCTGTGTTTCATCGCCAATAAGAAGGTCAGAGGGATACAATAAACCTGAAGTGAAGCATCGGAATCTATAACTAGTGTCACAGGAATGGTTCAAAGCATAGTCAGTAAGAAGTGTCAGTCTTCTTGTACTTAAGTCGGCATTGTGCCTTTTCTATTTAATTCCGATGCAATTTCTGTGTTTCATCGTCAATAAGAAGGTCCAAGGGATATAGTAAACTTGGAGTGAAGCATCGCAATCTATAACTAGTGTCACAGGAATTGTTCAAAACATAGTCAGTAAGAAGAGTCAGTCTTCTTGTACTTAAGTCGGCATTGTGCCTTTTGTATTTAATTCCGATGCAATTTCTGTGTTTCATCGTCAATAAGAAGGTCCAAGGGATACAGTAAACCTGAAGTGAAGCTTCGGAATCTATAGCTAGTGTCACAGGAAAGCTTTAAAACATAGTCAGTAAGAAGAGTCAGTCTTCTTGTGCTTATGTCGGCATTGTGCCTTTTGTAATTAATTCCGATGCAATTTCTGTGTTACATCGTCAATAAGAAGGACCAAGGGATACAGTAAACGTGGAGTGAAGCATCGGAATCTATAACTAGTGTCACAGGGATGGTTCAAATCATAGACAGTAAGAAGAGTCAGTCGTCTTGTACTTAAGTCGGCATTGTGCCTTTTCTATTTAATTCTGATGCGATTTCTGTGTTTCATCGTCAATAAGAAGGTCAGAGGGATACAATAAACCTGAAGTGAAGCTTCGGAATCTATAACTGGTGTCACAGGAATGCTTCAAAACATAGTCAGTAAGAAGAGTCAGTCTTCTTGTCCTTATGTCGGCATTGTGGCTTTTGTATTTAATTCCGAGGCAATTTCTGTGTTTCATCGCAAATAAGAAGGTCAGAGGGATACAATAAACCTGAAGTGAAGCGTCGGAATCTATAACTAGTGTCACAGGAATGGTACAAAACAAAGTCAGGAAAAAGAATTAGTCTTCTTGTCCTTAAGTCGGCATTGTACCTTTTGTATTTAATTCCGATGCAATTTCTGTGTTTCATCGTCAATAAGAAGGTCCAAGGGATACAGTAAACATGGAGTGAAGCATCGGAATCTATAACTAGTGTCAATGGAATGGTTCAAAGCATAGTCGGTAAGAAGAGTCAGTCTTCTTGTACTTAAGTCGGCATTGTGCCTTTTCTATTTAATTCCGATGCAATTTCTGTGTTTCATCGTCAAAAAGAAGGTCAGAGGGATATAGAAAAACTGGAGTGAAGCATCGGAATCTATAACTAGTGTCACAGGAATGGTTCAAAACATAGACAGTAAGAAGAGTCAGTCTTCTTGTACTTACGTCGACATTGTGCCTTTTCTATTTAATTCCGATGCATTTTCTGTGTTTCATCGTCAATAAGAAGGTCAGAGGGATACAATAAACCTGAAGTGAAGCTTCGGAATCTATAACTGGTGTCACAGGAATGCTTCAAAACATAGTCAGTAAGAAGAGTCAGTCTTCTTGTCCTTATGTCGGCATTGTGGCTTTTGTAATTAATTCCGATGCAATTTCTGTGTTTCATCGTCAGTAAGAAGGTCCAAGGTATACAGTAAGCCTGAAGTGAAGCATCGGATCTATAACTAGTGTCAAAGGAATGGTTCAAAACATAGTCAGTAAGAAGAGTCAGGTTTTTGTACTTAAGTCGGCATTGTGCCTTTTCTATTTAATTCCGATGCAATTTCTGTGTTTCATCGTCAATAAGAAGGTCCAAGGGATACAGTAAACCTGGAGTGAAGCATCGGAATCTATAACTAGTGGCAATGGAATGGTTCAAGACATAGTCAGTAAGAGGAGTCAGTCTTCTTGTACTTAAGTCGGCATTGTGCCTTTTCTTTTTAATTCCGATGCAATTTCTGTGTTTCATCTTCAATTAGAAGGTCCAAGGGATACAGTAAAACTGGAGTGTAGCATCGGAATCTATAACTAGTGTCACAGGGATGGTTCAAAACATAGACAGTAAGAAGAGTCAGTCTTCTTGTACTTAAGTCGGCATTGTGCCTTTTCTATTTAATTCTGATGCGATTTCTGTGTTTCATCGTCAATAAGAAGGTCAGAGGGATACAGTAAACCTGAAGTGAAGCATCGGAATCCATAACTAGTGTCACAGGAATGGTTCAAAACATAGTCAGTAAGAAGAGTTAGTCTTCTTGTACTTAAGTCGGCATTGTGCCTTTTGTATTTAATTCCGATGCAATTTCTGTAGTTCATCGTCAATAAGAAGGTCCAAGGGATGCAGTAAACCTGGAGTGAAGCATCGGAATCTATAACTAGTGTCACAGGAATGGTTCAAAACATAGACAGTAAGAAGAATCAGTCTTCTTGTACTTACGTCGACATTGTGCCTTTTCTATTTAATTCCGATGCAATTTCTGTGTTTCGTCGTCAATAAGAAGGTCAGAGGGATACAATAAACCTGAAGTGAAGCATCGGAATCTATAACTAGTGTCACAGGAATGGTTCAAAACAAAGTCAGTAAGAAGAGTCAGTCTTCTTGTCCTTAAGTCGGCATTGTGCCTTTTGAATTTAATTCCAATGCAATTTCTGTGTTTCTTCGTCAATATGATGGTCCAAGGGATACAGTAAACCTGAAGTAAAGCTTCGGAATCTATAGCTAGTGGCACAGGAATGCTTCAAAACATAGTCAGTAAGAAGAGTCAGTCTTCTTGTCCTTATGTCGGCATTGTGCCTTTTGTAATTAATTCCGATGCAATTTATGTGTTTCATCGTCAATAAGAAGGTCCAAGGGATACAGTAAACCTGGAGTGAAGCATCGGAATCTATAACTAGTGTCACAGGAATGGTTCAAAGCATAGACAGTAAGAAGAGTGAGTCTTCTTGACCTTAATTCTGCTTTGTGCCTTTTGTATTTAATTCCTATGCAATTTCTGTGTTTCATCGTCAATAAGAAGGTCCAAGGTATAAAGTAAAAATGAAGTGAAGCATCGGATCTATAACTAGTGTCACAGGAATGGTTCAAAACATAGTCAGTAAGAAGAGTCAGTCTTATTGTACTTAAGTCATCATTGTGCATTTTCTATTTAATTCTGATGCAATTTCTGCGTTTCATCGTCAATATGAAGGTCCAACCGATACAGTGAACCTCGACTGAAGCATCGGAATCTATAACTAGTGTCACAGGAATGGTTCAAAATATAGTCAGTAAGAAGAGTCAGTCTTCTTGTACTTAAGTCGGCATTGTGCCTTTTCTATTTAATTCTTATGCAATTTCTGTGTTTCATCGCCAATAAGAAGGTCAGAGGGATACAATAAACCTGAAGTGAAGCATCGGAATCTATAACTAGTGCCACAGGAATGGTTCAAGGCAAAGTCAGTAAGAAGAGTCAGTCTTCTTGTCCTTAAGTCGGCATTGTGCCTTTTCTATTTAATTCCGATGCAATTTCTGTGTTTCATCGTCAATAAGATGGTACAAGGGATACAGTAAACATGGAGTGAAGCATCGGAATCTATAACTAGTGTCAATGGAATGGTTCAAAACATAGTCAGTAAGAAGAGTCAGTCTTCTTGTACTTAAGTCGGCATTGTGCCTTTTCTATTTAATTCCGATGCAATTTCTGTGTTACATCGCCAATAAGAAGGTCAGAGGGATACAATAAACCTGAAGTGAAGAATCGGAATCTATAACTAGTGTCACAGGAATGGTACAAAACAAAGTCAGTAAAAAGAGTCAGTCTTCTTGTCCTTAAGTCGGCATTGTACCTTTTGTATTTAATTCCGATGCAATTTCTGTGTTTCATCGTCAATAAGAAGGTCCAAGGGATACAGTAAACCTGAAGTGAAGCTTCGGAATCTATAGCTAGTGTCACAGGAATGCTTCAAAACATAGTCAGTAAGAGGAGTCAGTCTTCTTGTCCTTATGTCGGCATTGTGCCTTTTGTAATTAATTCCGATGCAATTTCTGTGTTTCATCGTCAATAAGAAGGACCAAGGGATACAGTAAACTTGGAGTGAAGCATCGGAATCTATAACTAGTGTCACAGGGATGGTTCAAATCATAGACAGTAAGAAGAGTCAGTCTTCTTGTACTTAAGTCGGCATTGTGCCTTTTCTATTTAATTCTGATGCGATTTCTGTGTTTCATCGTCAATAAGAAGGTCAGAGGGATACAGTAAACCTGAAGTGAAGCATCGGAATCCATAACTAGTGTCACAGGAATGGTTCAAAACATAGTCAGTAAGAAGAGTTAGT